>NC_090922.1:1529561153-1530226510 GCF_040938575.1 Ambystoma mexicanum
ACTGGAAGACAATTCAAGAAAATGAACTTTAGCTGAAAAATTGATTTCTCAACAATAGTCGTCACCATGCGAATCAAATATTTGGGATTCAAGCTTCTTAGACCCACAGAATTTAAGATCAGAAGGTCAGCTTTGTGGGCAAGAGGGACCCAATATATAGGACAAATGAAACACATTAAACAAAAATTTTGGCGATTCACCCTCCAACCTTTAGTACAATTCTATACCAGCAAAATCGTTCCATCATTAATATACTGATTGGAAATATATAATCACCCAGATAAAATGGAATTGAACAGATTGAGGCCAAGATTTGGAAGAATGTGATCTTGCTACCAATCTGTGTCCCTTTATGTATCCTTCGATTCGAATTGAGATTCAATTCTATTCCGTCGTTGGTGCAGATGAAGAAATTACTCCTATATCGAAAGCTAATGATACATTCCTCTGATTCTCTGTATGCTGTGATGGGAATGCAACTGAAGAATGGGACAGGAAAAACATTCCACTTCTTCTCTCAAAAATGTAAATAAATAATGGACACTCTCGACATTCCAACCGAGATGCTGTGCCTCCATCCCAAGAAAGCAAAAAAGAAAGTCTCAGACACAGACTGGGTGAATACATGGGACGAGAGAGGAAATTACAGACTAACAAAAGAAAATCATCTTAGAGTGTAAAAAAAGGGGAGCATTACCCTGCTTTCTAATGCAATCCCCAGATAGGGGTTTTAGTGAATCCTTCATGCGATTGCGATTCAGCTTGTTATACACAGGAGAGGTTCTTCTTCTCAGAGGACAACAACAAAAAGCAACCTGTAGATTTTGTCTAGATCCCAACAAATCCCTAAAGCACTCTGCATTGCACTCCAAAGTATTTGAGAAGATTGCTTTGGTTGCTTTGTAAATTTTTTTGAATATCTAGACAATGAGAATATGTGGCAATACATGCTACAAGGTGCGCCCTGAGGTCTTTGGGTTAGTGGCGCAATACAAGAACATAGATAGATCGATAGACCCACAAAGCTGCTTATAAGAATTGTGCAATACTTGCAAAAAGCTAAACTCATAGAATGAAATGAATTAGCAGATCGTAAAGAAATGTTAAATGTATGTAATCATTCATGCACTTTTACCTTCTTTTCATTTTAATTTTTGAACTTGTAATGTTTATGTCAATTATGATACTCACACTTCCTTTAAATAATGTAATGACTGTATTACCTTTTATCTGTTTTGAATGTATAAAGTTAAATATAAAAATGTTTACAATAAAGAACATTACAAAAAAGATGAACCTTAAGCGTAAGACGGATGTAAAGAGGGAGTCAGTCTCCCTGGTGGACCTGGGAAGAGAAGGGCTTTCAGGGACAGTGAAAAGAGACTTTTGCCCATGATTCCTAAAGCTCACAAGGCTAAAGGTGAGAGGCCTAGCAAGAAAGCAACTAGTGGAAAGAGACTGGGAAAACTCCCTTTGATGAACTGCATCAGTTACCTGAACAATATCTGAGGACTGCATATTAAAACCCAGGAAAGACACCTAGGAGAAGGGAGTCATTCTCCTAGACTTTTGTTGTTCAGAGTATGAAGAAGCCTTTTTCAGGAGAAGGGTGTCATTCTACTGGCCTTTTTTTGTTGTCTCATAGTAGTAGGGACAGAACAGATTAGTGTTGGATAAAGGGCCGACTATTGCTTTTGACTTCACTATAGATGACAAGCACCTTAGTTAGTTTGGTTAGCTAGGGAACCCCATTGAGTATGGATAGTGGGGCATTTTCATCATTATTTAAATAAAGAAACTTAAAAATGACAAAGATTTGTCTGTCCACACCTTCTGACGTACCACATATGGTGTCAGAAGGTGGGATCTGGCCCAATGACAAACGGTGGGGGACGCTGTAATTGCAAATCTGCCTCTGCTTCTACTGTGGCAAATGAAGAGTCTATCAGCTTTTACTTGTATAGAAGTGCCAACATAACAATACTCGCAGGGGAGTGACAGCTAATTCCCAATGTTCTTATTTTAGCCCCTCCAAAAAGGGACTTGCATAAGATTAGTTTCCAAGTCAGGATTTGCCTGGAGAGAGAGCCTAGATGTCATGGCTGGGGTAGTGGATCCTGATTATACAGGGGATGTGAAGATCTTGATTCACAACCATGGGAACCAATTTTACATATTAAAGAAGGAGAGAAAATAGCGCTGTGGATTTTAGAGAACACTCTCTTCCCTATTCCCCAGGTGGTCTAAGAGCAAACAGAAATAGAACGAGACACAAAATGGTTCAGTGAAGAAGATAAACCGCCTACAGATAAGCAAGATTTACAAGTCAAGAAAGCAGAACATTATCCCAGACCTCGCCTTGCCCAACATAATGATCCTATCCTAACAAAACCCATCTCTATGATTATTCCAGAGGCAGAGGCTAGGCACAAGCATGTCCCATCTTCTTCAAGAAAGGCCTCTTCTACCGAGGTGTTCAATCTCTAGAGGGTGTACCAAGAGCCCAACTAGTAATACCTAGAAGTCACTGGAAGGTAGCTTGAGAACTTGCAACCTATCACTTAACTGCAGGACATCATTGAGTGACGAAGCCACAGTCAGATTATACCAAGATTTTACTAGCCAGGGAGTTACGCCGATGTGAAGAATTTTGTGGTCACCTGTGCCCTGTGTCATAAATCGGCAACCCAATCTGTACGACAAGCTCCTATTATAGATATCCCCTTTCCCTGCATTGGTATGGGCCTTGTAGGACCACTTGAATCACAGAGGTTAGAGAACAACTTCAATCTTGCAATCATAGACTATGCTACAAGGTACCCTCAAGCTTTTGCCCTATGGAACAACACATCCCAACAAATCGAAAACATCTTATCCCCTTTCTCTCTGGAGTTGGGCTCCTAGAGACATCGTAACAGATCAAGGGACTACCTTCATGCCATTTATAATGTCAGAAATAAAATAAATACTGCAAATCAAGATGCTCAGAATGTCTGGTTATTACCCCCCAAACAGACAGACTTGTTGAACGCTCAAATCAAAACTTTGAAAAAAATCTAAAAGAATTTGGTAGAAGCAGACTGCATGAACTGGGATACAATGATATCCTGGGCACTTTTTGTAGAGAAGACATCACAAGAAGTTGGGAGGAAGATGAAAACGTCATCCATAGCTTCTGTCCCGCCCCAATCTAATACCGCACAGGTGAGAAGCATTGGTCACTTAGACAACCATACCGCTCTTATCCCAGGCAGGTACAACAAGACAGACAATCTAAGCTGAAGATGGCAAAAGCAGTCGAGCGAACGTTGTATCACACTAGACACAAAGTAGATATGCACTCCACATAAGGAATACTTACACTAGGCCAAAAGTGAATTTAGACATTAACATAGCAGCCACAAGTCATGAAGAACATTAACATAACCAATAGATAATCGGAATGCAACACGAACGACACGCGAGTATAGCTCTTTAAAATAGAAATAAGTGTTATAAGGCATCCATCTTCTTTAAAATGGACCCTCCAGCATGCTTTTAAATAGACAAAAGATTTGAGGACTTCAAACTCAAAAGGCTGAAATCTGCAGAAATACAGAGCTGTGCAGAGCTCAGGAGGTAGTTAGCAGTTAGTGCCAAGGCCAGAAGGAGATAGGCTGGATGGGAACGGCATGAGATAGTGATTGCTAGGACATGTTAATAAACATCTATAGCAATCAACATAATGCCCTTGTGTCAGAAACTTATTCTGGATTCATTACAGCACCCATTAATAAACTTTGTTTCATAGCATAACTACCATGTTATGCTAGTAAACAAACCGCCATGGCATTCATTCACCTGCTTTACTGATGCAGTTTTGGGCCAAACTAATTTCATATTTTATTCTGGGTTTGGGGTTAAACCCAATGATGCATTCTGGTAGATGTATGCTGTCCAAGAGGCAGAGGGCTTGTGGGAACCATACATAATGCAATCACTTGGAACAAACTGCTACAAGCTGGAGAGACCCTCATCAAATGCACCTGTTGAAAGCTACTGAAGGCTAGGCTACCAAGAGAGGGAGAGGTCTTAATTATAATCCACTGTTGCAGGCTACTGAAGCCTGGGATGGCCTTATTGGACACAGCTGTCCTAGACTGCAATAAGCTCAACCCTGTTGGGCTGTGAGGGCTATGAGGGCTTTCGTGGGCTCACTTTGAGGAGTAGCAAGGGTTCTAGCAACTGCCTTTAATGGGAGTTCCTGCTCTGCCACACAGAGCCTTTCCATGCTATATTGCTTTTGGCTACTGAATCCTGCCTACTGTATCTGCTTTCCAGCTTCTGTTCTGTTTTTTTCTGAAGGCATTTGTGCTGCCTTTCTGACTTTCTTCAAATCCTTGTTTAGCTGTGAGAGCACTCTCTCCCGGCGACTCGCCTTGTTTCTGGCTTAGCTGCGAGCCCCTATGTTGCTCTGCAATCCACATTCTTGCTGTACTTGCTAGACTTCTGGACATAGTTTAAGTACCTGCTCCTTAGATTTTCTGAACCACGCATTCGCTGAGTTTGCGGCAACCTCTTGTCTTGTCAGTTACTAGCGCACTGAGTTTCCTGAACCATGTATTCGCTGAGTTGGCAGTGATCGCCTAGTCATGAGTAATGCTTTATGTTTCATGTTAATCCTAGAGCGCTATGTTTCCAGGTTTTATTGTGGCAATTCTCCTTGCCTAAGTCCATGATACCTGTTCTGATTCATGGTCCATGATTTCCTCCATACCAACATTCACGTGTGCCTTCTAAGTAGTGCTTGCACAGTTTCCGGCTTACAGCCTCTGTGTACAGTTTATACTATTTACTTCTTTTCTCTACCTATACTGTTATTTATTCTATCTACTCTGTTTTCCATCTTAAAAACTGTCTCCAGCTGCTCTCTGTGGCGTCTTTGGACGAGGTGGTGTTTTAGGCACTATTGATTGTTCCATCACGCACGGCTGTGCGTCCTTCAGCAGTCTAGTCTTTCACTCTGATTCTCTAGCCTTCAAAACCGCAATTCAATCGCGCCATGGCGCGTTGCAACCCTCTGTTTCCTTCTGTGGTTAAGACACTGTATTCTGCCATGCTTTTTCTACGCTCTTTCCCTACCTTTGCTTGCTCTCTCCCCGCTGGCTCCCGCACCAGAAAACGTACTTTGGATTTGCTTTCAACTCTGTTGGCTCCCACGCCCACTTACCTCTCTGGTGATATCTCTGTACTTTGCTGCCCTTGTGTTTCCTGGCATCACGTGGCCTCACATTCCTTGTCATTGCTGGCCCCCGCACCTGCCTGTCTCTTTGGGAATCAAACAAGTGCTCTTGCTCTAGTACCTACCAGCCTTCCTGTGGACTCTCCCTTTTCTGTGCTTCTGTCCCCTGGTTTGTGCACCTTGGTTTCCCACTGGTCTTCCTAATTTCAAACTGGATTCTACAAGTTATTCTCTTCTCTTCTCGCTTGAATGAAATCCAATATCCTGTTACCAGCTTTCCTCAGGTTACTATTTGGACTCCCTCATCTTCCTGCAATCTTCAACCTAACATCCATGACTTTCAATACTCCTCCTTCTGGATACCATCGCTATATTTCTACAAAACACTTTGTGTTAGAGAAGGTTTTTCTTTAAGCCTTACCGGCTTTTTTCCTCTTCAAGGGTCCTTTCAGGCAGGGGCCTATTGATTGGGCTGCAGCCTTACAGGCATAGTGGCTTCTCCCCGAGATCGGCTGTACCTCTTTGAGGATCGGAATACTTCAAGGAAGAAGGGAACCCCTCCACTGCTGGAAGAGACCACTTTGCTCCCAAGTTCAGAAGAATCAGGTGAGGAGGTGGCTGGATCAAACATCAATGACAAATACAAACTGTGCCACTGTTGTGTCACAGCTCTGTATCTGTATACAGTATGACCCCTGGGTTGGTCTCGGATAACATAATTTAAGGGAAAGACTTCTGTTTCCTAAGTCTACTCCATTGGAGTCTTACCTGTCTCTGTATATGGTCTCTAGCTTTATCTGTACACGGAGTACAACCATCTCATTGGTACATCCTAGCCATGACCTCACTACATGACTGTTGTTGAGAGTAATCTACTGGTACTGATCCCAAGGGCTTCCCCTAATCTCCCTGGATGCCCGTATCATATTCCAGTACACCCTTTATTCTTATCAAAGTTTTAATTTTGTAAGTGCCACACACTGAAGGGAGATGACGTATCATCCTTTATCCACACACGGAAGGGAGATGACGTATCATCCTTTATCCACACACGGAAGGGAGATGACGTATCATCCTTTATCCACTCTCCTCCCACTATCCAACACTATGTGTGAGTGCCTGGGAAATACTCACAGTGACGAGCCGGACGTTACCGTGGATATGGACGATAGGGAATCGCACCTGAAGAACAATAAGGACTAGTGTCTACCACTGGCTCTAGAGGGTGCAACTGTGCTCTAGAAAATAGAGCCTCTGAGAAAACTGTAATGTTAGAAACAAAGACTTAATGTCTTGCGATCATCATTTAGAGCCAATAACGTTGCCACTCTGTAAGTCACACACTCTAGGGCCAGTACAGAACATACTGTAACTCTTACCTCCCAGATCCCCTGCTCTTGTATCCACGAGAGTGCCCCCTCTGTAAAGGGCTCTGTAGCTTCCCAGCTGAGGTTTAGCTTTATAAATCCAATACATAAATATACAACATATTTAATGTGTTGTGGTTTACAGAATAAAACCTTTGACATTAGTACAAAAAATACAAGCCATCTCTGTATGATTAATATCAATATGTTCCCACAATTCATCAAAAAATATATGAATGTTCCTATGCTTGTATAATGATATATGATGTTTTATTTATAGCACACATATACACAAGTGTTTCAAGGCGCGACGAGGCAAGGAGGGGGGCAAGAGAGGACAAGAAAGATCTGACTAGGCCAAGTGACATTGAGATCGCGCAAGGGAGAGGGAAGGGGAAAAGTGCCAGGGGAAGGGGAGGAGGAGAGACATGGTGGGGAAGAAAAAAAGAGTGCAGCCAACAGTTAGCATTGCAGGGGCTAAGTGCAGAAAACAAGTGTTGGATAAGTGCAAGTAGGTGGGACTGTAGGGATGCAGATACAGCCCCCAAGTGCAGGGTTGCCAGGAGGCAGTGCAGGTGTGCAACTGGAAGAGCAGAGACCTGGGCACGTGATTCAGAGGGTAGCCAGGTAACCAGTGCAGTATCAGACAGGAGATCAGCTGGGAAGAGGAAGAGAAAAGGCAGAAGCGAAAAGGCAAGTCTTGGGCTATGTCCGGAACCGGAGATGGTTCTGCTCAAGGTTCAGAGAGGCAGCAAGGCTGTTCCGGAGGGAAGCACCAGCTGAAGAGAGAGATCTCCCCCCAACACGTTGCTTAGAAAGGCGACTGACCCTCAGGGAATTGGAGGTGGAAGAGCAAAGGGTTTGTGAAGGAAGATAACTTCTGAAGAGAAAGCTGGAGATATTTTGGTCCCAGGCACCAGAAGGCCTTGTGGACGATGCAGAGGGTCTTGAACTTGATCCTTGCAGCCACTGGGAGCTAATGGAGAGGTTTCAGTGCTGGAGAGATACGATCCCTGGGCTTGAGGCCAAGGACAAGTCTTGCAGTCCTGTTCTGGATGAGTTGAGTTGCAGAGGACGGAGAGTGGAGGGGGGTAGATTTAAAAAGAGGATGTTACAGTAGTCGAGCCTAGAGATAACTAGAGCTCTGGAGACAGTGAGCTTCTGGGGGAAGGAGAGGAAGGATACCTCTGAGAAAGTGCAGTTGGTAGTTAGACTTCTTAGAAACGTCGGAAATGTGAGGGGAGAAGGAGAGTGTGAAGTCGAAGAAAACCCTGAGGTTCTTAGCCCCAGGTGGGAGCAGAAAGATGGCCAAGGAAGGCCGGCCAGAGAGTGGCGGGAAAGGGGAGGTGCAGGTGTGTCAATGAGGAGGATCTCAGTCTTTTTGGCATTCAGGCAGAGATCATTGGCGGGAAGGGAGATGAGTGGGCACCACTTGATTATACGTCCAAGTGTTTCAAATATTTGAAATTCTTAAACATAGCAATATGTTTGTTCCAATAGTTCTTGTCTAAATATTCAGAAGGGAGCTGGCTGAGACGAATTTGGAGACACCCAAACTCAAAATACATGTGAGGCAGAAGACCAAGTGAATTACAGGGTCACACAGCCGCTCTCCAAAGGACCCGATCCGGGTGTATGAGTAGTCCAACATTTTTTTGAACAAATATATACTTCAAAGTAAACAAAAAATTATCTTTCGATTGAAAAAATAACCACAATATTATGATTCAATGGAATCAACGAAGAGATCAATTATCACTGTTTCTTATGATTTATACTGCTTTGATTAATAGGCTTCCAACTATCAGTATTACCTTGTGTATGCCATCCTGTATACCAAAATAACTGTGGACCCTTAAGCCATCCTGTTTTTTCCTGGACACTGTCTAGGACCCAAGGTGCCGCCTTCGGACGTCACCTCATACAACAGGGGTCCGAAATATGCTAATGTGAAAGCTCAATTTAAGTAATATTGACCATGTGTATTTGATACTGTTGTATAGCCACGGTGCCGTCTTTCGACGACACCTCACACAACGGGTCGCTGATGTTGATGGGTGAGTTCAACATCAGCAACCACGAGATTGTACATAATTTCCAGCAACACCTATGCGATCCTTGTTCCTGGTGCCGCCAATTCGACGTCACCAGCGACAGTAGGAACACTTCATTCATACTATCATGTATTTTGAGCTTGGTTCCTTACTGCCCTTAATGTTACCATTTGTATGACACTTACTTCTTTCCTATTCATTATGTGGCTTACATTATCCACAACTGAGTATTTCTTCTGTTTCCATTTTTTTACTTTCTCTACTTACTCCTTTTTACACTTCATTATTTCCCATTTACATCTATTAGATCAGGTAAATGTCTTAATCCTCTCAGCATCAGCTCATTGGCTCCATAGCAGCCTTGCAATTGTGACCGCGCGCCCATCCGGGCGGCTTTGCGGTCACGTGGTGATAAATGGAAGCGTTGCCTCGGCAACGCTTCGATGCGAAAGCCACAGCCGAACGCGAGACAGCAAGAGGAGAACTCTTGTCCCCTGCATTGCACACGTTAAGCGCGGTTAACGTTGTAATTCTGCTTTTAATCACGGACTTCACCGACCCTCAAACTCTTATACTTTTTGGTTGCAGCCAATCTTCTGACGGCTGGATTTCTGCGCTGATTCACGTCAGGCAGCTTCTGATATTCACATGGTTTACATGCACCACGCTACATTCCGTGTATTCAAGTTCACATACTCAGTAAAATGAATGCAGAAAGCATTTTACCTATCCTCCATGGATAACATAGAGCCTTATTGTTCTGTTTTCTTCTATTGTCCACCCTATTCACTTACTTCTGCACCCTCTTCTGCGACTTCTACTGAATGGTATGTAATTGATATTATAACATGTGTTTTTTCTGCACTATTATGTGATGATTTTTGTACTATGATGAACTGTTTTCTTAATCATTGTTAAATTTATGTACCCATATACATGACCTGTAGACCTGCCCTGATGAAGGAAATTGAATTCCGAAATGCATTGGCAATTTGCTGGTCTGATTGAAAAAGCGAATGTGGCGATTTCTTCCTCACTAAGAAAGCATTAGTGATCTCTCATTTTTTATGAGACTTATTTTTTTGATAGAATTCTTATGGATAAAACCATCTTGAAAAACAATTGAATCATAATATTGTGGTTATTTTTTCAATCGAAAGATAATTTTTTGTTTACTTTGAAGTATATATTTTTTCAAAAAAATGTTGGACTACTCATACACCCGGATCGGGTCCTTTGTCGGAACAGCATAAACTGTGCCCTTTTTATTTCATGCAGGAATTGACTAACGCTGCGTTGCCTTGTCAAAGTGAATTACTTGCAATATTCTATTGATAAGCTACAGAAACAAAGCATTATTAGACCAATCAACAATCTTTTCTTCTTGATCTCTCTTAATATTGCATGCAGGATATGTCCAATTTACGGTTACTTCAATTTCTTTCAAAGGCCTTTCATTTTCCTAACTGAACTATTCTAATACCCTATATTACTTCTCATAAAACCTATAATTAAGACATCCCAGTGGCCATTTTTAAATCTGCGCGAAGGCCAAATGTTCTTCATTTTAGCAGCATGGCAAGGGAAGTAAGTACATTTGAATGAATGGGCTGTACCATGATTTCCTTTAAAAACCATAGAGCACTTTGCCATAGTCTGTCCTCATGCCTCATTACCCAGGCATAGTTAATATCTAGTCCACCTTTCAAGTCATACAATATACTAGGTTCAAATTTAATTTATAGGATTTGAAGAGGGGGGTCAAAGTAAAATTGCCTTGCTTGTTGTCAAAACATTTTTGTAAGCTCATGATAGCATCTCCTTTGATTATTGTAAGATGCTGTAATTTCTTCTTTTTAGATTGAGAGCTATACATCAGTTCAAGAAAGACAAAAGGTAGTTACTCTTTTTAGTTGTGTTTCACCAGAAGGCCATACATTTTCTTTGTTTACCGAACAGGGCACCATTTTCCTTTTTGTAGTGTTTATTTCCAGAGATAATGACCTTGTATATTCCTTCAAAGCATCTAAGCCTCTCTGGAGACCAACCTTCCTTGTATGAAACATCACAATGTTATCTACATATGCCGAAAACAGAATATGGTTACGGCCTATTTTAACCAAATCTGTGATATATACATTAAAAAGCAAAGGGCTTGGACACAGTTCTGTTTGGTACCTCTAAATGTATGAACAGTGTGACAGGGACGCTTATGCTGCACTCTCAGGAGAGGCAGGGGGGAACCCAACTCCTGCCCTTTTCAGGGGCCTGAGTACAGGACACACTCCCAACCTTACACCCAACGGTGGGAGCAGAACCACAAAAGAACGCCGGCACCATGCCACGGGACGCTGCCACCCCGTCCAGGGAGGCTGCGGTCCCTGGACAGAGGAAGAGCTGCGAGCTGGCCCAATGCAATAGCCCCCGGCCCAGTGGGACACAGAGAAGTCAGGTGGCATATGCAGTGTCTCATCAAAGAAGACTGGCGCCGTGTGGTGAGTACCCAATGCAGCCACAGGAATGGAAGCGCGGTTCCAGCAAACCGAGCTTGCACTCAAGGACTCACCACAAAACCACCAGGAAAAATAATACTGAAAAGAGACCTCTAAGGAGGCCAAGACCATAGGGAACGGCAGATTGCTGGGGTCATCCATATTAGAAACGCAGCATGCCCGCCTGTGAAAGGGAGCTGGGCTCACAGGCCCTTATAAAGCCTCACAAAAACCTTCCCATGACACACCCCTTCAGGTCAGGGAGGTAATTGGTCAGTGCAAATTGGCTAATCATGTGGGGGGGTGGGCTATGTAAAAGGTACACTTGGGATGGCTTGGTGGTGGATTTTAGTTAGGTGAGGACAGGAGGCGCCCATCCAGAGCGTGGAGGTTGTTGGATACAGGGGTCTGTTGAGTAATTGTGTGTCGTGTGAGTGGAGAAGGGGTAGAGTAGAGGTAGTAGTAGTTGCAAGTGTAGGTAGTGGTGGAGTGGTAATGGGAATGCAAAGTGGTAGTAGTAAGTGGCAGCGGTAGTAGAGTGTGGTAGTGGGAGCTGAGAGGGGGAAAGTAGTAGTAATAGTGGTAGTAGCTACAGAGAGGCAGTTAAAGTGGTAGGAGAAGAGGAAAAGCAGTAGTAATGAGAGGCGGCAGTGGAACAGGTGGAGATGTAGGAGATGTGGTAGTAGTAGCAAAGAGGTAGCAGCGAGGAGGTGAAGTAGTAGAAAGGAGAGAGGACAGGTAAAATCGGAGGAAGTAGTGGAAGGAGAAGGAGAGACAGAAGGGAGTGAGAAGAGGAAATAAGGAGATATGAAAGGGGGCGGGGGCTAGGAAGGCGGGTTTAACATCAGAGGGATAGTAGATTGGTAGGGCCTCGAAACACTATTTTGTTGTATAGGCACCTAACAAATGGTCAATAAATAAATAAATATCTTGGGACACCAGAGTAGGAGAGGGCCAGATGAGACTGTGCATGCTTGCTGAGAAAGAAGAAGGCACCATCCATGTACTCCCTAAAAAACTAAGCAGGGCTAGGAGGGGGATAGCGAGAAGACCCCCAAGGTGGCAGTTAGCCATCGTCTCAGGGAATACACCTTAGAGATAAGATCAAGCCTCAAGACAGAAGGGGTTATCAGCCTTAGTATTCGGAACGGGGGGGGGTTACGGATGCCTAGACCAGGGTGCCGGTAACTCTGTGGAGATGAGCTAGAGAGGGCCGGCCCTCGCGACAAATTCCCCAAGACCATGGACTGCCAAATCTCAGACCCCATCAAGCAAACCCAACCAGTCTATTTTAAGAGGAAATAACCCCGCCTGGGCCATCAGTTGCTGTCAGAGTGGTTCTTCTGAGTGATGTCCATCACAATAGATTCACCTGGATGACCTCTAGCTCACACGCATAGTTAGATTTATTTTAATTGTTCATTCATAACACGCGTAATACCAACGAGTCGTTTCTAAGCGTGGGATCGCGATTCGAACCTGTTTTGCGCTGCGTTGTCTTACTTCCAAGAGTCAGATCGAAGTATTTCCAGGCAGTCCAATACATCAATGAATAAGCCCTAGATTAATGCCTGAATCCTGCTATTTGTACCATAAAACGTCTCTGGATCCATGACGTGAGGGGCACAGTCTGCACTCTGGCACTGGCCCAAGTGTGTGCGAGTTACATCCTATAGTGATATAGGTTTGAGAGTTAAGGTGTATACAGGCGTGAGAGTTGCGGTTCATACCAACGATGCGAGCGTTAGGGTCTGTAATTCTAGTGGCCTCAGCGTTTGAGAGTTTCATGCCTGATTAGTCCCACAATGTCAGACTCACAATCTGCAATGATACTGGGTCCATGGTATTGGAATGATAGTCTCTGCTGATACTAACTCCATGTTGCGAAAGTCACAGTTTGCACTTGGGCGTGTGAGTTTTCAATCTTCTAGTGATATGGGTGTGAGAGTTACAGTGTGAACTGATGCAGGATAAATACAGAATGCAACTCTCACGCCCTGTGGTATGTCATATCAGTACATATCATATTGTAACTCTCACTGTGAGAGTTACAATATGTACTGATAGTACATACCACAGGCTGGATCTGAAAGTTACAGCTCTGCGGATGTGAGAGTCTCACATCAATAGAACTGTAACTTTCAGATCCTCCCTAGGGCCATTATCAGTACAGAATCTAACTCTCACATACTTGTGAGAGTACATGTGGTGGCATGTAATATCAGTACATACTGTAACTCTTACGGCAGTGGGACTGTAACTTTGAGAGCCTAGGATCATTATCAGTACCGATTGTAACTCTCACACCTTGTGGACACTTTAAGCACAGACTATAACTCTCACATCAGTACACACTACAACTCTCACATAAGTACAGGCTATAGCTCTCATATCAGTTGAGCTTCCTGTGGTCATTATCTGTACACATTCGAACTCTCACACCTTGTGGACACTATAAGCACAGACTATAACTCCCACATAAGTACAGGCGGTAACTATCACATCAGTTGAGCTTCCTGGGGTCATTATTGGTACAGATTGTAACTATCACACCTTGTGGGCACTAAGCACAGACTATAACGCTCACATCAGTTCACACTATAACTCTCACATAAGTACAGGCTCACATCAGTTGAGCTTAGTAGAGGCAGGAACAGTACAGACTGCAACCCTCACACGTTGTGGCATGTACTATCCATACATAGTGTAGCTCTCAGATCGGTAGAGCTGTAACTTTCCGATCCTAGGGACATTATCAATACAAATTATAACTCTCACACCTTGTGGACACTAAGGCACAGACTATAGGTACACAATATAACTCTCCCTTAAGTACAGGCTGTAACTCTCACATCAGTTGCATTTCCTGGGGTCATTATCAGTACAGATTATAACTCTCACACCTTGTGGACACTATGAGCACAGACTAACTCTCAAATCAGTACACACTATAACTCTCACATAAGTACAGGCTGTAACTCTCACATCAGTACAGGCTGTAACTCTCACATAAGTACAGGCTGTAACTCTCACATCAGTTTGCTTCTTGGGGGCAGAATTAGTACAGATTGTAGTAACTATCACACTGTGTGGACACTATAAGCACCGACTATAACTCTCACATCAGTACACACTATAACTCTCACATAAGTACAGGCTATAACTCTCACATCAGTACAGGCTGTAACTCTCACATCAGTACAGGCTGTAACTCTCACATCAGTACAGGCTGTAACTCTCACATCAGTACAGGCTGTAACTCTCACATCAGTACAGGCTGTAACTCTCACATCAGTACAGGCTGTAACTCTCACATAAGTACAGGCTGTAACTCTCACATCAGTTTGCTTCTTGGGGGCAGAATTAGTACAGATTGTAGTAACTATCACACTGTGTGGACACTATAAGCACCGACTATAACTCTCACATCAGTACACACTATAACTCTCAAATCAGTTGCGCTTCCCGGGGTCATTATCAGTAGAGATTCTAACTTTCACACCCTGTGGACACTATAAGCACAGACTATAACTCCCACATAAGTACAGGCGGTAACTCTCACATCAGTTTGCTTCATGGGGGCATTATCAGTACAGACGCTAACCTTCACACTCTGTGGCAAGTACTATCAGTACAGACTCTAACCCTCACATACTGTGGCAAGTACTGTCAGTACAGACTCTAACCCTCACATCAGTACACACTATAAGTACAGGCTGTACCTCTCACATCAGTTGAGCTTCTTGGGGGCGGTATCAGTACAGACTCTAACCTTCACACTCTGTTTTTTGATTGATTGATATTTTACTTCTATCGCGCTCGTACACAAGTGTTTCAGAGCGCGACAAGGCAAGGGAGGGGAGGGGAACAGGGAAGAACAAAACAGCGATCTTACTAGGCCCAGTGACATTGAGAACGCGCAAGTGCGAGGGGGAGGGGGAAAAGTGCATGGAAGGGGGGAGAGGTGGAAAGTGCGAAGCAGAGGAGAAACAGATAAATAACAATAAATAAATAAGAAAGGCAACAAACAGTGGTAATGCAGCCAGCAATTTGCAAGTGCTAGGTTTAAGGCAGAAGACAGGGTAGGTCTGATAAGTGCAGGAAGAAAAAGGGGAGGCTGTATGGGTACAGATGCAGACCCCAGTGCAAGGGGTGGCCCGGAGGCAGTGCAGGAGGGTGGCAGGATGAGCAGGTACCTGGGCCCAAAAGACAGAGGGTGGCCAGGTGCACGGTGCCAAGAGAGAACAGATCAGCAGGGGAGAGGGGGAGCGAAGGCAGAAGAAAAGAGGAAGGTCTTGAGGTGCTTCCGGAACCGGAGCTGGTTCTCCTCAAGTTTTAGAGTGGCAGGGAGGCTGTTCCAGAGGGAGGCCCCAACCGAAGACAGATCTACCCCCAGCTCGTTTCTTAGAAAAACAACTGACATTGAGTGAGTTGGAGGTAGAGGAGCGAAGAGCTCGAGAGGGGAGGTATTTGCGGAGGGATAGCTGAAGGTATTTCGGACCCAGGCCCCAGAAAGCCTTGTGGACAATGCAGAGGGTTTTGAATTTAATCCTTGCATCTACTGGGAGCCAGTGGAGAGATTTCAGAGCTGGAGAGATACGATCCCAGGGCTTGAGGCCATGGACAAGTCTCGCAGTCCTGTTCTGGATTAGTTGCAGAGGGCGGAGAGTAGAGGCAGGTAGATTTAGAAAGAGGCTGTTACAATAGTCCAAGCTAGAGAGAACCAGAGCTTGAGATATCATGAGCTTCTGGGAGAAGGAGGTGAAAGGCAGAGTACCTCTGAGGAGATGCAGTCGGAAATTTAACTTTTTAGAGACCTCAGAGATGTGGGTGGAGAAGGAAAGGGTGGAGTCAAAGATGACACCGAGGTTCTTAGCCTCGCAGGTGGGGGTAAGAGGAGGGCCAAGGGAGGCCAGCCAGAGAGTGAGGGGAAAGGATGGTGAAGGTGTGCTGATGTATAGGATCTCCGTCTTGCTGGCATTCAAAGATCATTGGCAGCACACCAATCTTGAATGGCAGTTAGGCAATCAGAGATGAGTGAGGGAGAGGAGGTGGCAGAGGGCAGCCTGAAAATGAGTTGAGCGTCGTCAGCGTAGCACTGGAAATTTGAGCAGAAAATGGCAATGCAGTGGGCGAGAGTTGCCAGGTATTGGTAGAAAATCCAGGGCAAGAGGTTAGACCCCTGGGGAACACCACAGGTAGAGAAGAAGATAGATGAAAGGACAGTCAGTACAGACTCTAACCCTCTCACTCTGTAGCATGTACTGTCAGTAGGGACTCTAACCCTCACACTCTGTGGCAAGTACTGTCCGTACAGACTCTAACCCTCACACTCTGGCAAGTACTGTCAGTACAGACTCTAACCCTCACACTCAGTGGCAAGCACTGTCAGTACAGACTCTAACCCTCACCCTCACCCTCTGTGGCTTGTACTATCAGTACAGACTCTAACCCTCACACTCTGGCAAGTACTGTCAGTACAGACTCTAACCCTAACACTCTCGCAAGTACTGTCAGTACAGACTCTAACCCTCACACTCTGTGGCAAGTACTGTCCGTACAGACTCCAACCCTCACACTCTGGCAAGTACTGTCAGTACAGACTCTAACCCTCACACTCAGTGGCAAGTACTGTCAATGGGGACTCTAACCCTCACACTCTGTGGCAAGTACTCTCATTAGGGACTGTAAACCTCACACTATGTGGCAAGTACTATCAGTACAGACTCTAACCCGCAAGTACTGTCAGTACAGACTCTAACCCTCACACTCTGTGGCAAGTACTGTCAGTGGGGACTCTCACCCTCACACTCTGTGGCAAGTACTGTCAGTACAGCCTCTATCCCTCACACTCTGTGGCCTGTACTGTCAGTGTGGCCTCTAACTCTCCCACCCTGGGGCCAGTACTGTCAGTGTGGGCTCTAACTCTCCCACCCTGGGGCCAGTACTGTCAGTAGGGACTCTAGCTGTCCCACCCTGGGTCCAGTACTGTCAGTAGGGACTCAAGCTGTCCCACCCTGGGTCCAGTACTGTCAGTGTGGGCTCTAACTCTCCCACCCTGGGTCCAGTACTGTCAGTAGGGACTCTAGCTGTCCCACCCTGGGGCCAGTACTGTCAGTGTGGGCTCTAACTCTCCCACCCTGGGTCCAGTACTGTCAGTAGGGACTCTAGCTGTCCCACCCTGGGGCCAGTACTGTCAGTGTGGGCTCTAACTCCCCCCCGGGGCCCCACGCCGGTCTGGGCGGTCATACGTACACTCTGGGCCGGGCTCAGTACTCTCTGCGCTTCTGCTTCTTCACTCTCCCAGCTGGACCTGGCTGTGTACTGTTGCCATGGGGACCTGGAGGCCTAGACATAGAGGACGGACACGGGCCGGAACCGTGCCACACCGTCGCCATGATGGTGCGGGGAGCCGCTCTGGGTTTGCCTCCACTTATGCACGGATGGTCGCCATATTGGAGCAGGTAAAGGTAAGCGGCAGAAGCGCACCATTCGGTCTGGAGAGAGAGTCCATGCTCCGAGTATTTATATTTCATCCATTTTGTATGCGAGGTACTTCGATAGGACAGCGGCAAGATGCCTGTACTGTAGTGGACTCCCCCTCTGGCCGCAGGCAATGTCATTTGCCCCTAAGGAAGATGGCGGCACCGGGCGGCTGGGACGTCCGCTCTACCGGAAGTACCTGTCCCCTGACCCCCAGCACTTCCGGGTCAGCAGCGTGTGCGCACCGGCCATCGGGGAGATCGCTTGGATCAGCGCCTGGAGGAAGCGAGAGGTCAGAGACGCTGGGGTGAGTTTGTTTGGGGGAACACTCGCCGCATCCACTCACCCCTGCAGTGACAGGTCCTGTAGTAGGAGCCATGAGATGCATCGGCTTCTCGCTGTGCCATGCAGGGCACGCACGTCCGTTGAGTTCTGCGCAGACTTGGAGCTAACAGCAGCCCCTGGGTGTCCAGCATCAGCACTGGGGGGAACTAGGAGCTAACAGCGGCCCCTGGGTGTCCAGCATCAGCACTGGGGGGAACTAGGAGCTAACAGCGGCCCCTGGGTGTCCAGCATCAGCACTGGGGGGAACTAGGAGCTAACAGCGGGTCCTGGGTGTCCAGCATCAGCACTGGGGGGAACTAGGAGCTAACAGCGGGTCCTGGGTGTCCAGCATCAGCACTGGGGGGAACTAGGAGCTAACAGCGGGTCCTGGGTGTCCAGCATCAGCACTGGGGGGAACTAGGAGCTAACAGCGGGTCCTGGGGGTCCAGCATCAGCACTGGGGGGAACTAGGAGCTAACAGCGGGTCCTGGGGGTCCAGCATCAGCACTGGGGGGAACTAGGAGCTAACAGCGGCCCCTGGGTGTCCAGCATCAGCACTGGGGGGAACTAGGAGCTAACAGCGGGTCCTGGGTGTCCAGCATCAGCACTGGGGGGAACTAGGAGCTAACAGCGGGTCCTGGGTGTCCAGCATCAGCACTGGGGGGAACTAGGAGCTAACAGCGGGTCCTGGGTGTCCAGCATCAGCACTGGGGGGAACTAGGAGCTAACAGCGGGTCCTGGGTGTCCAGCATCAGCACTGGGGGGAACTAGGAGCTAACAGCGGGTCCTGGGTGTCCAGCATCAGCACTGGGGGGAACTAGGAGCTAACAGCGGGTCCTGGGTGTCCAGCATCAGCACTGGGGGGAACTAGGAGCTAACAGCGGGTCCTGGGTGTCCAGCATCAGCACTGGGGGGAACTAGGAGCTAACAGCGGGTCCTGGGGGTCCAGCATCAGCACTGGGGGGAACTAGGAGCTAACAGCGGGTCCTGGGGGTCCAGCATCAGCACTGGGGGGAACTAGGAGCTAACAGCGGCCCCTGGGTGTCCAGCATCAGCACTGGGGGGAACTAGGAGCTAACAGCGGGTCCTGGGTGTCCAGCATCAGCACTCGGGGGAACTAGGAACTAACGGCGGCTCCTGGGTGTCCAGCATCAGCACTCCTGGGTGTCCAGCATCAGCACTCCGGGGAACTAGGAGCTAACAGCAGGTCCTGGGTGTCCAGCATCAGCACTCCGGGGAACTAGGAGCTAACAGCAGCCCCTGGGTGTCCAGCATCAGCACTGGGGGGGAACTAGGAGCTAACAGCGGCTCCTGGGTGTCCAGCATCAGCACTGGGGGGAAACTGGGAGCTAACAGCAGCCCCTGGGTGTCCAGCATCAGCACTGGGGGGAACTGGGAGCTAACAGCAGGTCCTGGGTGTCCAGCATCAGCACTCCTGGGAACTAGGAGCTAACAGCAGGTTCTGGGTGTCCAGCATCAGCACTGGGGGGAACTAGGAGCTAACAGCAGGTCCTGGGTGTCCAGCATCAGCACTGGGGGGAACTAGGAGCTAACAGCAGGTCCTGGGTGTCCAGCATCAGCACTGGGGGGAACTAGGAGCTAACAGCAGGTCCTGGGTGTCCAGCATCAGCACTCGGGGGGAACTAAGAGCTAACAGCAGGTCCTGGGTGTCCAGCATCAGCACAACAGCAGGTCCTGGGTGTCCAGCATCAGCACTGGGGGGAACTGGGAGCTAACAGCAGCCCCTGGGTGTCCAGCATCAGCACTGGGGGGAACTAGGAACTAACAGCAGGTCCTGGGTGTCCAGCATCAGCACTCGGGGGAACTAGGAGCTAACGGCGGCTCCTGGGTGTCCAGCATCAGCACTCGGGGGAACTAGGAGCTAACGGCGGCTCCTGAGTGTCCAGCATCAGCACTGGGGGGAACTAGGAGCTAACAGCGGGTCCTGGGTGTCCAGCATCAGCACTGGGGGGAACTAGGAGCTAACAGCGGGTCCTGGGTGTCCAGCATCAGCACTGGGGGGAACTAGGAGCTAACAGCGGGTCCTGGGTGTTCAGCATCAGCACTCGGGGGAACTAGGAGCTAACAGCAGGTCCTGGGTGTCCAGCACCAGCACTGGGGGGAACTAGGAGCTAACAGCAGGTCCTGGGTGTCCAGCATCAGCACTGGGGGGAACTAGGAGCTAACAGCGGCTCCTGGGTGTCCAGCATCAGCACTGGGGGGAACTAGGAGCTAACAGCGGCTCCTGGGTGTCCAGCATCAGCACTGGGGGGAACTAGGAGCTAACGGCGGGTCCTGGGTGTCCAGCATCAGCACTGGGGGGAACTGGGAGCTAACAGCAGGTCCTGGGTGTCCAGCATCAGCACTCCTGGGAACTAGGAGCTAACAGCAGCCCCTGGGTGTCCAGCATCAGCACTCGGGGGAACTGGGAGCTAACAGCAGCCCCTGGGTGTCCAGCATCAGCACTCCGGGGAACTAGGAGCTAACAGCGGCTCCTGGGTGTCCAGCATCAGCACTGGGGGGAACTAGGAGCTAACAGCGGCTCCTGGGTGTCCAGCATCAGCACTGGGGGGAACTAGGAGCTAACAGCAGTCCCTGGGTGTCCAGCATCCGCACTGGGGGGAACTAGGAGCTAACAGCAGCCCCTGGGTGTCCAGCATCAGCACTGGGGGGAACTAGGAGCTAACAGCAGTCCCTGGGTGTCCAGCATCCGCACTGGGGGGAACTAGGAGCTAACAGCGGCTCCTGGGTGTCCAGCATCAGCACTGGGGGGAACTAGGAGCTAACAGCGGCTCCTGGGTGTCCAGCATCAGCACTGGGGGGAACTAGGAGCTAACAGCGGGTCCTGGGTGTCCAGCATCAGCACTGGGGGGAACTGGGAGCTAACAGCAGGTCCTGGGTGTCCAGCATCAGCACTCCTGGGAACTAGGAGCTAACAGCAGCCCCTGGGTGTCCAGCATCAGCACTCGGGGGAACTGGGAGCTAACAGCAGCCCCTGGGTGTCCAGCATCAGCACTGGGGGGAACTAGGAGCTAACAGCAGCCCCTGGGTGTCCAGCATCAGCACTGGGGGGAACTAGGAGCTAACAGCAGCCCCTGGGTGTCCAGCATCAGCACTGGGGGGAACTAGGAGCTAACAGCAGCCCCTGGGTGTCCAGCATCAGCACTGGGGGGAACTAGGAGCTAACAGCAGCCCCTGGGTGTCCAGCATCAGCACTCCTGGGAACTAGAAGCTAACGGCGGCTCCTGGGTGTCCAGCATCAGCACTGGGGGGAACTAGGAGCTAACAGCGGCTCCTGGGTGTCCAGCATCAGCACTGGGGGGAACCTAGGAGCTAACAGCAGCCCCTGGGTGTCCAGCATCATCACTGGGGGGAACTAGGAGCTAACAGCAGCCCCTGGGTGTCCAGCATCAGCACTGGGGGGAACTAGGAGCTAACAGCAGCCCCTGGGTGTCCAGCATCAGCACTCCTGGGAACTAGAAGCTAACAGCGGCTCCTGGGTGTCCAGCATCAGCACTGGGGGGAACTAGGAGCTAACAGCGGCTCCTGGGTGTCCAGCATCAGCACTGGGGGGAACTAGGAGCTAACAGCAGTCCCTGGGTGTCCAGCATCCGCACTGGGGGGAACTAGGAACTAACAGCGGCTCCTGGGTGTCCAGCATCAGCACTGGGGGGAACTAGGAGCTAACAGCAGCCCCTGGGTGTCCAGCATCAGCACTGGGGGGAACTAGGAGCTAACAGCAGCCCCTGGGTGTCCAGCATCAGCACTCCTGGGAACTAGAAGCTAACAGCAGGTCCTGGGTGTCCAGCATCAGCACTGGGGGGAACTAGGAGCTAACGGCGGCTCCTGGGTGTCCAGCACCAGCACTGGGGGGAACTAGGAGCTAACGGCGGCTCCTGGGTGTCCAGCATCAGCACTGAGGGGAACTAGGAGCTAACGGCAGCCCCTGGGTGTCCAGCATCAGCACTCCTGGGAACTAGAAGCTAACAGCAGGTCCTGGGTGTCCAGCATCAGCACTGGGGGGAACTAGGAGCTAACAGCGGCTCCTGGGTGTCCAGCATCAGCACTGGGGGGAACTAGGAGCTAATAGCCGCCCCTGGGTGTCCAGCATCAGCACTCCTGGGTGTCCAGCATCAGCACTCCTGGGTGTCCAGCATCAGCACTCCTGGGTGTCCAGCATCAGCCCTCCTGGGAACTGGGAGCTAACAGCGGCTCCTGGGTGTCCAGCATCAGCACTCCTGGGTGTCCAGCATCAGCACTCGGGGGAACTAGGAGCTAACAGCGGGTCCTGGGTGTCCAGCATCAGCACTGGGGGGAACTAGGAGCTAACAGCGGCTCCTGGGTGTCTAGCATCAGCACTCGGGGGAACTAGGAGCTAACGGCGGCCCCTGGGTGTCCAGCATCAGCACTCGGGGGAACTAGGAGCTAACGGCGGCTCCTGGGTGTCCAGCATCAGCACTCGGGGGAACTAGGAGCTAACAGCAGGTCCTGGGTGTCCAGCATCAGCACTGGGGGGAACTAGGAGCTAACGGCGGCTCCTGGGTGTCCAGCATCAGCACTCCGGGGAACTAGGAGCTAACAGCGGGTCCTGGGTGTCCAGCATCAGCACTGGGGGGAACTAGGAGCTAACAGCGGGTCCTGGGTGTCCAGCATCAGCACTGGGGGGAACTAGGAGCTAACAGCAGCCCCTGGGTGTCCAGCATCAGCACTCGAGGGAACTAGGAGCTAACAGCAGGTCCTGGGTGTCCAGCATCAGCACTCCTGGGAACTAGGAGCTAACGGTGGCTCCTGGGTGTCCAGCATCAGCACTCCTGGGAACTAGGAGCTAACAGCGGGTCCTGGGTGTCCAGCATCAGCACTGGGGGGAACTAGGAGCTAACAGCGGGTCCTGGGTGTCCAGCATTAGCACTCGGGGGAACTAGGAGCTAACGGCGGCCCCTGGATGTCCAGCATCAGCACTCGTGGGAACTAGGAGCTAACGGCGGCCCCTGGGTGTCCAGCATCAGCACTCCTGGGAACTAGGAGCTAACGGCGGCTCCTGAGTGTCCAGCATCAGCACTCGGGGGAACTAGGAGCTAACGGCGGCCCCTAGAGTTCCAGCATCAGCACTCGTGGGAACTAGGAGCTAACGGCGGCTCCTGGGTGTCCAGCATCAGCACTCGGGGGAACTAGGAGCTAACGGCGGCCCCTGGGTGTCCAGCATCAGCACTCGGGGGAACTAGGAGCTAACAGCAGGTCCTGGGTGTCCAGCATCAGCACTGGGGGGAACTAGGAACTAACGGCGGCTCCTGGGTGTCCAGCATCAGCACTCCTGGGTGTCCAGCATCAGCACTCCGGGGAACTAGGAGCTAACAGCGTGTCCTGGGTGTCCAGCATCAGCACTGGGGGGAACTAGGAGCTAACAGCAGGTCCTGGGTGTCCAGCATCAGCACTGGGGGGAACTAGGAACTAACGGCGGCTCCTGGGTGTCCAGCATCAGCACTCCTGGGTGTCCAGCATCAGCACTCCGGGGAACTAGGAGCTAACAGCGGGTCCTGGGTGTCCAGCATCAGCACTGGGGGGGAACTAGGAGCTAACAGCAGGTCCTGGGTGTCCAGCATCAGCACTCGGGGGAACTAGGAGCTAACAGCAGGTCCTGGGTGTCCAGCATCAGCACTCGGGGGAACTAGGAGCTAACGGCGGCTCCTGGGTGTCCAGCATCAGCACTCCTTCGTGATTCAGGCACAACCTCCCTCCCCCTACAAAAAACTATTTCATGACTTAGTAATACTCAATAATAAAGCATTTGAGTGTGGCCGAGGGAGTATACTAAATACATATAATAACTTTGGGAGTAATGACATCTTCACTACATTAACCCATAGGGTCAATTTTAATTTCTCCATTTTACATTCTGATGCTGTCAGATGGGATCAAAGGTTTCGGGAAGTTCGTTTCTGGACTGGGCAGATTTGCAGAGAGAGAGAATCACATTGGCTGGTATTGCAGATACCCTTCTTGCCGTAGTGTTTGCACCCATCTGCACACCTGACATAAATAAATTTAGGACCATTTATAAAATCTCTTGCAACAGAGTAAGCCACATAAATCACTGTGCCCTTCACGCTTGCACCATATGTAAAAATACTTTTTATTTTTCATCAAATAATTAGCAGCTTTGAAGGATGCCTCTCTAGCAGCATTTGCATTGCAGTGTTTATAATCGCAGGCTGCTTTTTGGGGGTAATTTTTCATAATAATGTGTGTATTATTGTAGTATGGCTCTCAGCTGTACTTTTTTTGGTATTACCCAAATTGGTCGTTTACAATTGTTCGAATGAGCAATTGACCGAATTTAAAGGATCACAATTGACCGAAAATATATATATATATATATATATAGGTTTTGGGGGTTTGGCGTTGGGTGGGGGGTTGTGGGGGGTTTCCCCCCACATATATGGTACAATTGACCTTCACAATTCGGTCAATTGTGAAAAGGTCAATTGTCATTCGAGCAGTTGTAAAACGACAATTCGTATACAACCCTTTTTTTTTTTTTTTGTTTTCTTTTCCCACTGTCACTTGGGCACCGTAGATTACAGATGGACATTTTCTTTGTTTCCTACTCCTGGATGGAAATTGTACATCTTTTGCCTTTTTGTTGGATGGAGTGTCTGCATCCAGAATTTCAACAAGGGTATCGTTTGGTTGTTTTTTGCACATGCAGGTCTAAAAGAACCAGAGGGGGAGTACTCAATTAACGGTTCTAAAACAAATCGGCTTATAGCGCGTTCTGCTTTGTGTACTACCAGTTTAGCATATGCCCAACTCATGCAATGTGCTCACATGCTAGGTCCCAGATTTTAGCCAAGGAAAAGTAAGCAGAAGCCTACTTTGTTCACTACCCTTAAAGGTTTTTATGTCAAAATAATTGACCATTTGTATGCAGAACTGTTAATCACTGGGCTTAAATAACGTTCCGTTTTATAGTAATGACTTGAAGTGTGCATGAATCCTAGAGCAACCCATCCAGGCAGTATATGAATCGTAACATTTTGAGCAAAGAGGGTATGGTTGTAGCGAGGGGTGACTTGTTAATAATGGGTGGCGACCTGCCCCCCACCTGGCCTTTATGGAGGATGCAGTATCCTAGTGAACAGCTCACAGGATCGCTTCCTCTCCTGCAGGAATCCTGCGAGGCATTCCGGTGCATGACCAATGGGCCATGCCTGCATTTCTCTCTTGGTATATTGAGGGCCCCAGCATCACAAAAATGGTTAGTGACCATTATGACATTGTTTGGAATGGCATCAACATCTGTTTTACAGTGGCAGTGCCGACATATCCTGCCTACTGTTAGTGACCCGGCATTTATTAGGATTCCCATGTGTTGGAGAATTACTTGTAAATTGTATGGTGTCTTAACCCAATTTATTGTTCTCCCATTTTATGGCTCGCCTCAATGTTCTCACCCTGTATTCGTAAACCAAACTCTCAAATCATGTTTTTAATTCCTGACAATAGATGGTACTTGTCGTTTTACATTCCTGCTTGCTTTTATAAATTCAAGAGGACAAGCACCAGATGGTAGTTTGCTAAGTTTGCTTAAAAGTGAAATGTCCGATTGCGCTTTAATTTCTATATTAGGACACGCATAGAGATGGAATCCATGTATCATGTGAAATTCCATCTTAATTTTTAATACAATTTGGGTCTTACCTTGCTTAAAGCAAAGAACTCAGTATCTTGAAATTATTATTTTATTTTACTCTAAACGGACACGTGTACTGCTGGATGTACCTTTTTTCATGTAAATTGTGACTCCCACAGATGGTCTTCTTTTACACACACTCACACTCTGTATTTACACATTCGGATTAAAAGCCTACAATTACCAGCATGCACAGTAACGCTTACCATCATTTGTACTTCTTGGTGACATTGGCCACAGAACGCATTTCACATGCACTTTTGTTATTGATCGTTGTTGGGACACTGCCCGAGCCCTTGCAGACCCTCCTCTCAACATGCACACAGGTTTTGACTGCTTTGAAGGAAGAGGAGATGGAGGGGCAGTGGGAAAGGCCCAGGGACTTCAGATGCAGTGCTCGTGTTGTTGTTTGATGCTAGGAGCTAGTGGGAAGACTCATGCAAACTACCAGTGGGTTGCGATCCATTGCTTGGAGACCCAGGCTCTGGAATGTGTTTGTAGCTTGTACCAGGCACTTTGTCGCTCTATTTCTGCTGCTGAAGATTTGAGGGGTGCAAGCTGAACGCAGCGAGTGAACAGGCGTTATCCCTGTGACTTGGGTGCCAGTAAATCGCCTGCCTCCGATTTACCCTCCCCTTTAGAAGCAAACTATGTGTATTCCTTAACTATTCACGTTAGATAATCGATACGTAATGCCTTGTAAATGTACATCCAGGCTCCTGATGCACATTGCCAAATGCAGATCACATCGGTTTATTTCTAGGACGCTATGAAGCTTTGGGAGTCAAAGTAGCTCCTGGTAGCAGTTTCTGTCAAGCTAATCTGGGTCCTTCGACTACTACACACAGGAGCTACTTGCTTTTAGTAATTTCTGTGTCCTTATTATTTTATTTTTGTAAAGCAAAGACACTGCAGGGCTGCAGGTTTGACTTCAGACTCGTGCTTTGGGGCAGAGGTACACCTGCAAGCTCCTAGCATGGCATAGTCACCCACCCCTTCAACACCCCACAAGGTCCATTCTCACTCCAGTTGGCTACTGGTTGCAAGCTCCTAACATGGCATAGTCACCCACCCCGTCAATACCCCACGAGGTTCATTCTCACTCCCGTTGGCTAGTGGTTGCAAGCTCCTAGCATGGCATAGCCAAGTCACCCACCCTGTCCATACCCACAAGGTCCATTCCATTCTCACTCCCGTTGGCTAGCGGTTGCAAGCTCCTGGCCTGGCATAGTCACCCACTCTGTCAATACCCCACAAGGTCCATTCTCGCTCCCGTTGGCTGGTGGTTGCAAGCTCCTAGCATGGCATAGTCACCCACCCCTTCAACACCCCACAAGGTCCATTCTCATTCCCGTCGGATAGTGGTTGCAAGCTCCTAGCATGGCATAGTTACCCACCCCTTCAACACCCCACAAGGTCCATTCGCCCGTTGGCTATCGGTTGCAAGCTCCTAGCATGGCATAGTCACCCACCCCGTCAATACCCACAAGGTCCATTCTCACTCCCGTTGGCTAGCGGTTGCAAGCTTCTAGCATAGCAGTCACCCACCCCGTCAATACCCCACAAGGTCCATTCTCACTCCGTTGGCTAGTGGTTGCAAGCTCCTAGCATGGCATAGACACCCACCCCGTCAATACCCCACGAGGTCCATTCTCACTCCGTTGGCTAGTGGTTGCAAGCTCCTAGCATGGCATAGTCACCCACTCCGTCAATACCCCACAAGGTCCATTCTCACTCAGTTGGCTAGTGGTTGCAAGCTCCTAGCATGGCATAGTCACCCACCCCGTCAATACCCCACGAGGTCTGTTCTCGCTCCAGTTGGCTGGTGGTGAGTGCACCTTTTGGCTGCTGCTGCTTTGAGGTTATGCACTGATCTATCTTCTCATGATATGATATGGCATTTATAACGCACCTATACACAAGTGTTTCAAGGCGCGACGAGGCAGGGAGGGGGGCAAAGAGAAGACAGACAACGATCTTACTAGGCCAGGTGTCATTCAGATCGCGCAAGTGCATGGGGAGAGGGGAAGGGAAAGTGCGAGGGGCAAGGGAGAGGGGAAAGTGCAGTACATGGGGTAGTAGAATAATAAGATAAATAAAGGGCCAGCTGGTGGCAAGTGCAAGATAACTGCAGACAAGTGCTGGGAGGGGGGCTGTAGGGATACAGAGACAGTCCCGCTGTGCAGGGGTTGCCAGGGGCAAGTGGCTGGGCCAGGGACCGTGATCAGTGAGAGTGGCCCAGTGCAGATTCAATGCAGTTTCAATCAGGAATTTAGCAGGGGAGAAAGCAGAAGCAAAGAGGAAGGTTTTGAGGTGCTTCCGGAACCTGAGATGGTTCTCCTCGAGTTTCAGGGAGGCAGGAAGGCTGTTCCAGAGGGAGGCCCCTGTCACGGAGAGGGATCTACCTCCAACTTGTTGCTTGGAGAAGCGGCTGACCCTGAGGGAGTTGGAGGCGGATGAGCGAAGGGCTCGAGAAGGAAGATATTTAGGAAGAGAGAGTTTAAGGTATTTCGGCCCCAGAAGGCCTTGTGGACAATGCAGAGGGTTTTGAACTTAATCCTCGCAGCCACTGGGAGCCAGTGAAGAGATTTCAATCCTGGAGAGATACGGTCCCTGGGCTTGAGGCCAAGGACAAGTCTCACAGTCCTGTTCTGGATGAGTTGCAGAGGGTGGAGAGTAGAGGCAGGCAGATTTAGATAGAGGCTGTCACAGTAGTCCAGCTTAGAGAGAACCAGGGCTCTGGAGACAGTGAGCTTCTGGGGGAAGGAGAGGAATGGAAGAATACCTCTGAGGAGGTGCAGCTGGTAGTGTGACTTCTTTGAGACGTCAGAAATGTGAGGAGAGAAGGAGAGTGCAGAGTCGAAGATGACCCCAAGGTTTTTTGTCTTGCAGGTAGGAGCAGGAAGAGGGTCAAGAGAGGCCGGCCAGAGAACTGCAGGGAAGGAGGGAGTGGGTGTGCCGATGAGTAGAATCTGTCTTACTGACATTAAGGCAGAGGTCATTGGCGGCACACCACTCCTGGATAGCAGACAGTCGGAGATGAGGGAAGTAGAGGAGGAGGCCGAGTGTAGCCTGAAAATGAGCTGGGTATCATCCGCATAGCACTGAAAGTTGGGGCAGAGAGCAGCAATGCGGTGGGCGAGAAGTGCCAGATACTGGTTGAACAGCCAGGGAGAGAGGTTAGATCCCTGGGGGACACCACAGGTAGAGAAAAAGATGTCAGAGGGGAAGGACCCAAGTTGGACCTGGGAGGGTTGGTCAGAGAGGAAAGAAGTCAGCCATGCCAAAGCCTGACCAGTGATACCCAGGTTATCACTGGTCAGGCTTTGGCATGGTTGACAAGGCAGAAGAGAGATCAAGCAAGATGAGAACACACGGAGTGTTAGAGCCCAGGTTGGAGAGCAGGTCTTCACGGATGTTCAGGAGAGCAGTTTCCGTGCTTCTGGCAGCTCTGAAGCCAGACTGATGGTCATGAAGACAACCAACAGATTCAGCATGGAGATTTAAGCTGGGAGATGTCCAGTTTCTCCAGGAGCTTGCCCAGGAAGGGAGTGATGGAGATTGTGCGATAGTTAGCCGGGCAGGAGGGGTCAGAAGAGGGTTTCTTAAGAAGAGGGTGCACAAGGAGGTGCTTAAGGGGGGATGGGAAGACTCCAGTGACAAAGGAGTGATTGTAGAAGTCAGCCAGGGCAGGAGGCATGTGCCTTCAGGCATCCTGCCAGTTCAATTTTTGCCCACAGTGTGGTGTTGAAACTGATATTCTGGGGTGGCATGGCACCCTACACAGCCTAAATGGTGGCCAAATGTTTTCTGTTCCTCGGGGACCTCCTGGTGGCATTCAGCAGCCGTGGAGCATTTCCGCTGTCTTTTCTGGGCACGTGGGAGTTGGAGGTTGCCCATGTTTCGCTGGTCGCTTCCTCTCATCCCTTCACCAGAGGCCACACCTACACACACACATGCCACTTGATTCCATTTGTTTTCATGACCAGATTTTGGGGAGTAAAATGGGCAAGCACGGCGGTTATGTGTAACCTACACCATGTTCGAGTAAAATGTTCCCTGGTTAATGTTCCTAAATGGAAGGGAAACTATTAAAAGAAGACTGCTCTGTTTTGGCCAGCAAGGAGGTCGTTGCTTGATTTGCATGTGTTAGATATTCTTTGTGCATATTCCCGTTTTCTTCTTTTGGTAACTCTGTGCCTTGGTTTCCCGTTTCAGGCCAGGGTCTCCTGTCAGGATGTCTGATTATGAAGAGGAGTCTGCTTCCGAAGCTGGGTCAGACGCTGACCCGTGCGAGATGACCGATAAAGAGGTAAGAAGACCCAATGAAGTGACCCCTCGGGTGAAGGGCTGGGGTCCTTGCTGAGCATGCTTCAGAATGTCCGGAGGTTAGACCAGAATCTTCTGGTGTAGGGCGTGGCTAGAGGGACTGCTGGTGACTGTCCCTCCCCCTCCGAGTGTAGGGGATGGCGGTGCTCTGTTTTACACAGGAGTGTAGTATTCACCCATGCGCGTAGGGCATGAACTGGGCACTATCCCACGCTTGTGATTCACTGCTATTGCTGTGACCTTCGCGGCGTCATCTGGAAGTGAGAGGCTTCGTGTTACGTCCGGTGACTACATGCTGCATGCGAGGTATTCCAGGGGCTCCTAAGCTGTGCTTACGCATGATTGCAGCACCTGCACGTGCAGTGCAGATCCTGCACAGCAAAGTGCTGTCTAGATGCGACCTCTACACACTCAGTGCAAACCTCGAATCCTTCTTTTTTTCCAGCTGCCGCTTTTTGTCGTGGCAGACTGCCTTCAGCCTTGAACCAAGCCTGCCCCGTATCGCCTTCATGGCAGCATAGCCAGCGCACAGGTGAGCCTGAAGGGGCGCAAGTGGCCTCTGGGCTACATCCCTAGCACAGACGGGTCATAGCCACTTAACGGCATAGGGGGTTGGAGTGGAGGGTCTCTTGGAATGATATGATATGGCATTTATAACGCGCCCATACACTAGTGTTTCAAGGTACAAGGACGAAATAACAGAATTTCTGACCTTCCAAAGAGGGTGCCCGTGCATATTTCCATAGGAAGCAAAGGGAAATCCTCTGCGGTCCATCTCCCGCACTCGCCTGCAGCTAACTCGCTCTACTTTGACCCAGATAATTCACGGCCTTGGGTTTCAGAGACTGGGGCACTTCATTTCGTGGGGGGCTATTCAGGCACGCACTGGTTCTGATGTGGGCTTCTTCTGTGCAGGGCGTTCCCTGTACCAGGATGGCCCACGGACACACATAACTAACTAGGGCAAGAAGGTATTAAATCTTCCCTCTGTAGATTTCTATGGGGCACCCTTTCTTTGCCGGTTCCGAACCTTGTACTGACTTTTTGGGTCACAGTACAGGCGCCTGCTTTACTTTCTTAGCCTATTATGGCAAAACCGATCATCCCCAAGACCGCCAGTACTGAGAGACTATGGGGCTCATTACAAGTATGCCGGTCTGGAAACAACGGTGCCGGTAAGTTTACCGGCACCGTTGCTTCTGGACCAGCATACTACAGGTCTGCCTGCCAGAGCTGCCATTCCCGACAGGTCTGACCCTGCTGGGCACAGCGGCCACGGTAGGCAGACCATCATGGTGCCTCCGTGGTCCCCACTCCCATAGAATCCCATGGCACTATATGGGAATGGGGACTTACAATTTACCAGCGCCTGACTTTTCGGGTCGCCGTGGTTCTAATCTCCCGGTGGCTCTGGGAAGTCGGGTGCCAGGAAAAATTATTCCAAGTCCGGCTGCAACCCGCCGGTAGTACCAGCAGGGTTACCACCAGACTCGGAATAAGGCCCTATGTCTCTCTAATTCTTGTATTGTTACAGTTGCACACATGGGTTTACAGGAAGTGCAGTTAGGATACGTTAAAACAGCAGTACCATGAGTTTTTTTTGCTTGTTCTTTGGCCATGTTGTTCTTTGGTGGTCTTCCTGTCTTCTCGGTTTAGGAAGTGACTTGTATGGAAAGCTGTGGCTTTCGCGGGTTAACGGCCATTGAGTGAGCGCGCCACTGAGACTTTCTAGTCCCAATCCACATCTCTGGTGCCTGAAATCCTGCTGCTGAGCTGATGTGGTGACCAGTGGCTATCCAGGATTGAGTAGCCGTCGGCTATTTGAATGGAGCTGATAATTACCATTGTTGCGCTTGGGCTGGCTCCCAGCTTGAAACTTAGTTAAAAGGAGTGGCCCTGCAAATGTTTGAGATCACTGTTGGAGCCAAGACTTCTACAAAGAAGAGCAGCCCGAAAAATGACCCCTGTGACTGACTAGCATCGACTCCAGTTTTGTCCCAGTGAAACTCTGCCCCTCTGTCCTGATTTTTAAAAATGCTTTTGTTGGTACTTTGACCTCTCGACCTCACATCGCCACCCGTCAACCTTACACCCCAACCCCCCCCACAGTACCCCCTCAGGCCCCCAACCCCAAAGGATTTGTGACTGCTAAACCTTCGGAAGTGACCACCGCTCTCCTGTACTACCTCGCTTCATCTGTTGCCATTCGACCACAGTCTTGGAACTTTGCAGATCTTCAACTTGTGCCACAAGACTCCTGCTCCTACATTTTCAGCCGTCTCACCCCACGGGAAGCTGTGCGAGCCCTGCTTCCGTGTTTGCTGCTGAACGATCGCCTCTCACCACGAGACGGGCACTGCTAAGCACGATATCTGCAAAAGCAGAAAAAAAGCCACAGAATGTCAGGCTACAAACATAGGCTTTTTATTTCCTCACAAAACACCACCGTTTCACTGAACTCTGCAGCTTAACCATGGTACTGATGAATAAAATGGGACTGGTTAATATATCATGCTAAATGGACTACATTTCCCATGTTTTCTGATGCAATTTCGTAGTCTTCGTAAAGCATAGAAAAAAAGCAGACATTTTGTTTTTTGCACTGTCGCTTTATAAAGTGCCATTAAAAATACACAATTCAAACCCCAATTTAAATATTAACAAACCAGTCAATTCATATTCGACTAACCATCAATTAAGATTGTTACTTAGTAAAATAGCCACTATTTTCCTCATAAATGTTCATGCGAATGGGACTGGGTGGAGCTATTGATCACTATGTAAGCGGAAAGAAAGAGACTAAGCAGAAAGGATGGCCTAGACGGCAGACTGGGCAGAATGAAGTTTGCTGTTCTCACTTATGGGCTTGAAGGTATTAAGCAATAGGGTGATGAGATGTCGAGGAGTTCAGGCTCGCTAATGGGCCGAGCACCTGTTTCCCAGATGTATGCAGCCAGCAGGGAGTTCAGGCTCAGCTGATGGGCCTAGCAGCTGTTTCCCAGATGTATGCCGCCAGCAGGGAGTTCAGGCTCAGCTGATGTGTCGAGCAGCTGTTTCCCAGATTTATGCCGCCAGCAGGGAGTCCAGGATCCGCTAATGGGTCGAGCAGCTGTCACAGATGTATGCAGCCAGCAGGGAGTTCAGGATCCGCTAATGGGACGAGCTGCTGTTTCCCAGATATATGCCGCCAGCAGGGAGTTCAGGCTCAGCTGATGGGTCCAGCAGCTGTCACAGATGTATGCAGCCAGCAGGGAGTTCAGGATCCGCTAATGGGACGAGCTGCTGTTTCCCAGATATATGCCGCCAGCAGGGAGTTCAGGCTCAGCTGATGGGTCCAGCAGCTGTCACAGATGTATGCAGCCAGCAGGGAGTTCAGGATCCGCTAATGGGACGAGCTGCTGTTTCCCAGATATATGCCGCCAGCAGGGAGTTCAGGATCCGTTAATGGGGCGAGCAGCTGTTTCCCAGATGTATGCCGCCAGCAGGGAGTTCAGGCTCAGCTGATGGGTCGAGCAGCTGTCACAGATGTATGCAGCCAACAGGGGGTTCAGGATCTGCTAATGGGACGAGCTGCTGTTTCCCAGATGTATGCCACCAGCAGGGAGTTCAGGATCCGCTAATGGGACGAGCTGCTGTTTCCCAGATGTATGCCGCCAGCAGGGAGTTCAGGCTCAGCTGATGGGGCGAGCAGCTGTTTCCCAGATGTACGCAGCCAGCAGGGAGTTCAGGATCCGCTAATGGGGCGAGCAGCTGTTTCACAGATGTATGCAGGGAGTTCAGGCTCAGCTGATGGGGCGAGCAGTTGTTTCCCAGATGTATGCCGCCAGCAGAGAGTTCAGGCTCAGCTGATGGGGCGAGCAGCTGTTTCCCAGATGTATGCAGCCAGCAGGTCTCGTCACATAAGTAAATTGGCCATCAAAAGCATTTGACCATCATGTGATCACTTACCAGTGTTTTCATTCGTCAATATGATTCACCTTCACTGCCAGTGAAATCTAGTTGACATTTTATTTGGACAACAATAATCTAAACTGTACCGAAAAACCGAGACCATGCATTGTTTTACAGCAGCAATACTGTGATTATGCATTATTTATCAACTTACATTTTAAGGAATGAAATTGAAGGACCATCTTTAAAAATAAACGAAAGTTGGCAGATACTGACTGGTCTTTGCAAAACATGATCTAGTTGGATCAATAAAAGTATCATCCTGATTACCTCTGGTTTGCAGTAATTTGAAAAAGAGAGAACTTTTCTTGCCTAGCCCTTCCACACAGGATGTTGGCACTTTTATGAGAGGAGAGGAATTCAGCTGCACTCTCTCCGTTGTGGGAGGGTAGGCTGGGGACTATAAGAGAGGCATGCAGGGTGAGACATAATTTAAATAGCTAATTGTGCTACACAAGTGCCAATTGAATTAGCAAACCTACGGAAATGCATGGCAGATTGCTATGCAACACTTGCTTATTTTCATGCCTAGCCCCCCTCCCTCTCTACTTTTTGATGGCCTTAATGAGGTTTCAACTGTTTTCTTCCAGCCAAGCTTAATCCAAAGGCTGTCAATGTGCCGCTGTGTTTTATGTGCCTGTCCTTAAGGGTTTGTACGATCCTCCAAGTGGGGGTATACAAAAGGTGCTCCAGATAAGTTACTCCTTCCTCTTTTAGTCATGTGACTAGGCTGCTGTGGCTTTTTCGTCTGAATAAAATGGCTCAACATGGTAGAATCCATAATAGCTGAGTGGATAGTTTTTTGATGCCCTTGATGTTGCTGTTTGGCGCAAGGGCCGGAGGGGTCATCAGACTCTTATGTTGGGTGTCCGGTCAAATGTTCGAATGCATTTGATCGAACGACAAAATGCTCGCGTCAATTTGACTGAAAACAAAAAGGTCGATTTTAATTTTTTTTGTTGAAAGTATATCTTTTTTTGTTTTGTTGCTCTAGTATAGGTAAAAAAAGGCGTTTTAACACCAAAAACAAGGGTTTTGGGGGGGGGGGGGTGGAGCCTCAAAAAAAATTTGACCCTTTTTCCGGTCAAATTGACCCGAGCATATTGTCATTCGATCAAATGCATTCGAGCATTTGACCTATAACCCTTATGTTGTCCCTATGTGTGATTGTGAGACACACTGATGGACAGACAATGCATACCTTGGGCTGTGGGAGGCCTCTCATAGGACTGGGGGGCGCTAGACCTCTTGAAACGAGTTCTTTCTGGCACACGCAGATGCCTTTCTGGGATAATGTGGATTCCTAGACTCTTCCCGAATGCATCGGAGACCTTGGAAGAATTGCCACTGGATGAAGGCTTCTGCTTGAATGATTCTTTGTTTGTGATTTGGGTGCTGTGTTCACTCGCTGTCTGCAGAGAGGGATACAAGCAGATTCACCCTCCCTCCCCCAACTCCACCCCCTAGTCCTTCTGCCTGAGGAAGGACCGAAGCTCACCACCACCATCTTTTTATGCTCCAGAGAATCCGATGACAAAGCTCTGCCTCTCCAACCGACACAAAGGATCCGGTAGTGACGACTACATTACAGGCCAAATCTGCTGAGGTGCCTGCATCTAGAAGTGAGGCCCCTCCACTGCCAGGACTTCAGAGATACTTGATGCTGAATCTGCCCTCAATCCTCTTCTCATGACATCGGGCAGGTGCCTTGCTTCCACCCCTGACTGCCCCTGACTGGCTAGCCAAAGGAACCAGTGCTGAGTGTGTACCTACCACCAGACACTCTCCTCCCAGACCTAGCTCTGCGAAGCAACAGAGTGCTTTACAGAGGTATACAACTATACAGCGGAGCGCTTTACAGAGGTATACAACCATACAGCGGAGCGCTTTACAGAGGTAACCAAACTATACAATGGGGGGGGATACAGAAGAAAGGGTCCACCTGTACAGGGTGGGGAGAGGAGATGTGTGGGGCGCCGTCTCGTTAGTACCATGGCACGGAGGCGAAGTACCGCCTCGGTGTTGCAATGCGGCATGTACCTGGTGTGAACCAGCCCACCACACTTCACCTATTGAGAGCTAGGTCTGGACTGCTTTGTCACCAACACTTGAGGAGCCTTAAGTCAGGAAGTTACACCTATAGATTTTGAAGAAAAGGAACTTAGAAAATTTGCGCAAGCGCCAGGCGGGTGATTGCAGTCCAGGTCCCTACTGAAAGAATACTTGGTTTGTGTATATTCTGATCACTGCTATTTTCTGACCTGACTCCTCTTGTTGGATGTGTGTGTGTGAGATAAGTGGATAGGGGGGGCAAAACGTTTGTGCTTCTAAGACCAACGCGTTGCCCCTGTCCCATCCTCAGACCCCTTTAATGCAGCAATATAGTAACTCGAATTCTAGGTGTAGTAAGGCAACAGGCCCTATGGTGTATTCAGGAGCAGCAGCAGAGTAATGCCCACTTCTTAAAACTGTGGTGGTCCCTCTGGGTGCGAGGGAGGCCAAAGCTAGTAGAACAAAACGGGCCTCATGGCAACCCAAGTGTAATGAGGCTACTGAGGGAGCGAGTAATAACGAAGGAGTGGCAGTAGAATCCTCTGCTCTTTATCTCTCGCTCTGGCCAGTGCCCTGGTCTGGTTACTTTCCTTGGCAGGAGATATTGGGTGTGTTGGTGTTGTGAATTAATGAATGAGTGTGTCTCGCTGTGTACAGTGCACTGGTCTGTTTTTGTTCCTTGGTTACAGGCAGCTCTACAGATAAGGGGTGTACCTACCACTTTTGCTCCTTAGAAGTTGGCAAATACTCACAACAAATAACATTAGAGAGTAAAAATACACCCAACAAAAATGGGCAACCATCACATAGAAACTTGTCCACCTGCCTTCACCCACACAGCTCCATGGATATGTTTGTACCTGAAGTAAACGTAGCCCCACTGGAAGAAACTGATAGTATTACTGCCTGCTCTGAAGCGGTAACAATGTATCTTTCGATGTGCATGAATAACTTTGACTCAAAGAAATGTTTATTACAAAAACATTTCTGTTTTATAATCGTAACATATTTTTACTTGCTTATAAATACTCAATTTGGAATTAAACGTACTTTTTTACTTACTAAAAAGTTTACTCCCAAATTGAAATAATAGGGAGTAAAATACTCCCACTTCAAAATCTTATCTGGAGCACTGGTTACAGGTATTTGGTTTGTTGCTATTTTTGAATGCATGAGTATATTGGGCTGTGTTCAGAGCCTAGGGGGTCTGTTTTTTTCCTTGAGAGCAGGTATTGCGGTTGCTGCTGTTGTGAATGAATGAATGAGTGTGTCTCGCTGTGGCCAGTGCCCTGGTCAGTTTTCTTTGCATGGTTGCAGGTATTGCGGTTGTTTCTGTTTTGAATGAATGAGTGTGTCCATACCCTTGGGGTCTGTTTTCGTTGCTTGGGAGCAGGTATTGGGGTTTGTTGGTGTTGTGGATGAATGAGTGTGTCCATACCCTTGGGGTCTGTTTTCGTTGCTTGGGAGCAGGTATTGGGGTTTGTTGCTGTTGTGAATGAATGAGTGTGCCCATACCCTTGGGGTCTGTTTTCGTTGCTTGGGAGCAGGTATTGGGTGTGTTGGTGTTGTGGATGAATGAGTTTGTCTCGCTGTGGCCAGTGCCTTGGTCTGGTTTGTTTCCTTGGCAGCAGGTATTGGGTTTGATGGTGTTGAGAATGAATGAATGAGTATCTTGGGCTGTGGCCAGTGCCTGGGGGAGGGGGGTCTGTTTTCGTTCCTTGGTTGCCGGTATTGCGGTTGCTGTTTTGAATGAGCGGCTGTGCTTTCCTTGTCTCTTGGTTAATGCTCGGTTCCCTGGGGCGGAGGAGGTGTTTGGGGCTTCTCTGGGTGGGTATGGGCGTGTTGCATCCTGAGAGTGCTAGTGGATCACTGACCCTTCTCTTCTTCCCTCAGCTTCAGGATGCGTTTGCCCAGGGAAAGCTGAAGCCGGGCCTGAATGTAGTTCTCGAGGCAAAGAAGAAACCAGTGAACAGCCGGGTGAGTAAGGGAAGCAGGGGGTAGGGGGGGTGGAATCGTCCCTGTGGGGGGGTCGTACAATGCCTGGGAGCGGTGGGGAAGCAGTGGTCCACACACTATTGCCTCTCCCATCTTCTGCCCTCAATAAGATCTGGCCTGCTACCTGCGGGGGGAGTACCCCCAATATTCCAGCCCTGGGATACTATCCCCCTTCTTCATCTCCTCCTCCACCGCTGATGCCTGCGTAGTCTTCTCCTTTTCCTCTCCATTCGCGAGTTGCTCAGAGCCACAGTCCTAATGCTTCAGCCCTTTGTCCTCCTCCATCTGTTTCCTCTGTTTGTTTATTAATTTCTTAATGCGCACCAAGCCCTTGGGCAGCTGGGCGCAGTGGTACAAGAATTCTCAAAGCTTAGTTACATTGCCTGCCATAGGCATTGCCTCTGATCGCCCCCCTCTGTCCCCCCAGTGCTGCTGACCAGCCCTTATTTCGAGAGCATCTTCATCTCTGCGCCTTTTTCTCCACCAAGGATTATCTGTGGCCAAAACCTGAGCAAAGGTCAATCTGTCCCCCGAAACCTGCCCAAAGCCGCACAGCTGTTCCCCAGCACGTGTTGGAGTGAATGGGGAAACGTGTTCTACTTACCTGTGATTGCAGTGTCAATTCTAGAAAAACTGTCCATTGAATTTTCAAGACATGTTTTAAAAAAACGATTTCTTCTTATTTGTTAGTGTTGCATGTTTTGACCTTTCGTGTTTTTATTGCTATCTATGTTTTAACTGTAAGTGATTTTATTGCTGTCTGTTCATATATAGAGAACAACTTTTTTAACAAAAATATAGTGCAAGGCCATTCTCTTATTTAGTAATTGTAAAAAGTGCATACTGCTACACTGCAACCGTTAGTCACACCCCTCCCACATTAATTGGGCCTGGTAGTCACCCCCTCCCACATTAGTTGGGTCCGGTAGTCGCCCCCCTCCCTCATTAGTTGGGTCCAGTAGTCGCCCCCCTCCCTCATTAGTTGGGCCCGGTAGTCATCCCCCCTCCTTCATCAGTTGGGCCCGGTAGTTATCCCCCTCCCTGCCCTCATCATTTGGGCCCGGTAGTCGCCCCCCTCCCCGCCCTCATCAGTTGGGCCCGGTAGTCGCCCCATCCCCTCCCTCATCAGTTGGGCCCGGTAGTCGCCCACTCCCCTCCCTCATCAGTTGGGCCCGGTAGTCGTCCCCTCCCTCATCAGTTGGGCCTGGTAGTCGCCCCCACTCCTCCCTCATCAGTTGGGCCCGCTGGACCTGACGCAGTCGCTGGTACTTGGGGTCAGGAAGACCCAGCTAAAGACCCGAGCACAGGGCTGAAGTGAAATCTACCCAACACATGGTTTGGCGCCCCCCATCTCAATGGCTAGACTTGAGTCCAAGCCCTATTCCAGAGAATGGTCCCGTGCTCAGATGCGCACCCCCGCCTTCAGGTTACTAGGGGTCCAAGCCCTATTCCAGAGAATGGTCCCGTGCCCAGGTGCACATGCGCCACCTTCAGGTTACTAGGGGTCCAAGCCATATTCCAGAGAATGGTCCCGTGCTCAGGTGCGCACCCCCGCCTTCAGGTTACTAGGGGTCCAAGCCCTATTCTAGAGAATGGTCCCGTGCCCAGGTGCACATGCGCCGCCTTCAGATTACTAGGGGTCCAAGCCCTATTCCAGAGAATGGTCCCGTGCACAGGCGCACATCCCCCTCCTTGAGGTTACTAGGGGTCCAAGCCCTATTCCAGACAATGGTCCCGTGCACAGGTGCACATCCCCCTCCTTGAGGTTGCTAGCAGTCCAAGCCCTATTCCAGAGAATGGTCCCGTGCACAGGTGCGCACCCCCGCCTTCAGGTTACTAGGGGTCCTAGCCCTATTCCAGAGAATGGTCCCATGCACAGGTGCACATTCCCCACCTTGAGGTTACTAGGGGTCCAATCCCTATTCAAGAGAATGGTCCCGTGCACAGGGGCACATCCTCACAGGTGCACATCCCCTCGCCCTCTGCAACTTATCCAGAACAGAGCCGCCAGACTGGTCCTTGGCCTCACGCCCAGGGACCGTATCTCTCCAGGACTGAAATCTCTGCACTGGCTCCCAGTGGCTGCGAGGATTAAGTTCAAAACCCTCTGCATCGTCCATAAGGCCTTCTGGAGCCTGGGGTCCCTATACTTTTCAACTCTCTTCCTAAATATCTTCCTTCTCCAGCTCTTTGCTCATCCGCCTCCAACTCCCTCAGAGTCAGTCACTTCTCCAAGCAACGAGTTGGTGGTAGATCTTTCCTCGGCTGGGGACTCCCTCTGGAACTGCTTCCCTGAAATTTGAGGAGAATAATCTTCGATTCCGGAAGCACCACAAATCCTTTCTCTTTGCTTCTGCTTTTTCTCCTCCTCTTCCTTGCTGACATCCTGGCTGACACAAAATTTGCACTGGTTTACCTGGTCACCCTCTGATCTCTGGCCCAGGTCCCTTCCCCTGCCAGCCGCACTCCTGCAATGCCTTCCCGGCTTCCCCGGCACTTGGGGACTGGTTCGGTATCCCTACAGTCCCACCACCAGCACTTGACACCTGATGGCTGCACTTTCCTTGCACTTGCCACCTATGGGCAGTACTTTTACGTACTATTTATCTTTATTTAGTTTGGTTCTTATTCCATGTACTGCACTGTCCTCTCCCCCTTACTTCTCCTTCCCCTTCCCCTTCACTTGCGTGATCTGAATGACACCTGGCCTAGTAGGATCGTTGTCTGTCCTCCCTTGTTCCCCCTCCCATGCCTCGTCGTGCCTTGAAACACTAGTGTCTAGGCGCGTTACAAATGCCATGTATCATATCATATATCAGATTACTAAGGGTCCAAGCCCTATTCCAGAAATTGGTCCTGTGCACGAGTGCACATCCCCCCCACCTTGAGGTTACTAGGGGTCCAAGCCCTATTCCAGAGAATGGTCCCGTGCACAGGTGCACATCCGCCGCCTTGAGGTTACTAGGGGTCCAAGCCCTATTCCAGAGAATGGTCCCGTGCACAGGTGCACATCCGCCGCCTTGAGGTTACTAGGGGTCCAAGCCCTATTCCAGACAATGGTCCCGTGCACATGCGCCGCCTTGAGGTTACATGGGGTCCAAGCCCTATTCCAGAGAATGGTCCCATGCACAGGTGCACATCCCCCGCCTTGAGGTTACATGGGGTCCAAGCCCTATTCCACAGAATGGTCCCGTGCACAGGTGCACATCCGCCGCCTTGAGGCTACTAGGGGTCCAAGCCCCATTCCAAAAATTGGTCCTGTGCACGAGTGCACATCCCCCACCTTGAGGTTACTAGGGGTCCAAGCCCCATTCCAGAAATTGGTCCTGTGCACGAGTGCACATCCCCCACCTTGAGGGTAGTAAGGGTCCAAGCCCTATTCCAGAGAATAGTCCCGTGCACAGGTGCACATCGCCGCCTTGAGGTTACTAGGGGTCCAAGCCCTATTCCAGACAATGGTCCCATGCACAGGTGCACATCCCCCGCCTTGAGGTTACTAGGGGTCCAAGCCCCATTCCAGAAATTGGTCCTGTGCACGAGTGCACATCTCCCGCCTTGAGGTTACTAGGGGTCCAAGCCCTATTCCAGAGAATGGTCGAATGCACAGGTGCACATCCCCCGCCTTCAGGTTACATGGGGTCCAACCCTATTCCAGAGAATGGTCCTGTGCACGAGTGCACATCCGCCGCCTTGAGGTTACTAGGGGTCCAAGCCCTATTCCAGAGAATGGTACTGTGCACGAGTGCACATCCGCCGCCTTGAGGTTACTAGGGGTCCAAGCCCCATTCCAGAAATTGGTCCCGTGCGCGAGTGCACATCCCCCGCCTTCAGGTTACATGGGGTCCAACCCTATTCCAGAGAATGGTCCTGTGCACGAGTGCACATCCGCTGCCTTGAGGTTACTAGGGGTCCAAGCCCTATTCCAGACAATGGTCCCGTGCACATCCGCCGCCTTGAGGTTACATGGGGTCCAAGCCCTATTCCAGAGAATGGTCCTGTGCACAGGTGCGCACCCCCGCCTTCAGGTTACTAGGGGTCCAACCCTATTCCAGAGAATGGTCCTGTGCACGAGTGCACATCCGCCGCCTTGAGGTTACTAGGGGTCCAAGCCCTATTCCAGAGAATGGTCCCGTGCACAGGGGCACATCCACCGCCTTGAGGTTACTAGGGGTCCAAGCCCTATTCCAGACAATGGTCCCGTGCACATGTGCCGCCTTGAGGTTACATGGGGTCCAAGCCCTATTCCAGACAATGGTCCCGTGCACATGCGCCGCCTTGAGGTTACTAGGGGTCCAAGCCCTATTCCAGACAATGGTCCTGTGCACATGCGCCGCCTTGAGGTTACTAGGGGTCCAAGCCCTATTCCAGACAATGGTCCTGTGCACATGCGCCGCCTTGAGGTTACATGGGGTCCAACCCCTATTCCAGAGAATGGTCCCATGCACAGGTGCACATTCCCCGCCTTGAGGTTACTAGGGGTCCAAGCCCTATTCCAGACAATGGTCCCGTGCACAGGTGCACATCCTCCAACTTGAGGTTACATGGGGTCCAAGCCCTATTCCAGAGAATGGTCCTGTGCACAGGTGCACACCCCCTCCCCCCCGCCTTGAGGTTACTTGGGGTCTAAGCCCTATTCCAGAGAATGGTCCTGTGCACAGGTGCACACCCCCTCCCCCCCACCTTGAGGTTACTAGGGGTCTAAGCCCTATTCCAGAGAAGGTCCCGTGCACATCGGCCGCCTTGAGGTTACATTGGGTCCAAGCCCTATTCCAGAGAATGGTCCCATGCACAGGTGCACATCCCCGCCTTGAGGTTACTAGGGGTCCAAGCCCTATTCCAGAGAATGGTCCCATGCACAGGTGCACATTCCCCGCCTTGAGGTTACTAAGGGTCCAAGCCCTATTCCAGACAATGGTCCAGTGCACAGGTGCACATCCGCCGCCTTGAGGTTACATGGGGTCCAAGCCCTATTCCAGAGAATGGTCCCATGCACAGGTGCACATCCGCCGCCTTGAGGTTACTAGGGGTCCAAGCCCCATTCCAGAGAATGGTCCGGTGCACATGCGCCGCCTTGAGGTTACATGGGGTCCAAGCCCTATTCCAGAGAATAGTCCCATGCACAGGTGCACACCCCCCCCTCCGCCTTGAGGTTACTAGGGGTCCAAGCCCTATTCCAGAGAATAGTCCCGTGCACAGGTGCACATCCGCCGCCTTGAGGTTACTAGGGGTCCAAGCCCTATTCCAGAGAATGGTCCCATGCACAGGTGCACATCCGCCGCCTTGAGGTTACTAGGGGTCCAAGCCCCATTCCAGAGAATGGTCCGGTGCACATGCGCCGCCTTGAGGTTACATGGGGTCCAAGCCCTATTCCAGAGAATAGTCCCATGCACAGGTGCACACCCCCCCCCCCGCCTTGAGGTTACTAGGGGTCTAAGCCCTATTCCAGAGAATGGTCCCGTGCACAGGTGCACATCCGCCGCCTTGAGGTTACTAGGGGTCCAAGCCCTATTCCAGAGAATGGTCCCGTGCACAGGTGCGCACCCCCGCCTTCAGGTTACTAGGGGTCTAAGCCCTATTCCAGAGAATGGTCCCATGCACAGGTGCACATCCGCCGCCTTGAGGTTACTAGGGGTCCAAGCCCTATTCCAGAGAATGGTCCCGTGCACAGGTGCACATGCGCCGCCTTGAGGTTACATGGGGTCCAAGCCCTATTCCAGAGAATAGTCCCATGCACAGGTGCACACCCCCCCCCCCCCCCCCCCCCTCCGCCTTGAGGTTACTAGGGGTCCAAGCCCTATTCCAGAGAATGGTCCCGTGCACAGGTGCACATTCCCCGCCTTGAGGTTACATGGGGTCCAAGCCCTATTCCAGAGAATGGTCCCCCCCAACCCCCCCCCCCCCCACCTCCATCTTGAGGTTACTAGGGGGCAGTTTGAGCTGCAGGAGTGTAATACACGTGTGTGAGGGGGAATGTTGGGCATGGATTCAGTGGGGTGTCTTGGGTTCCCTGTTCTTCGACCCCTTCTTTGGCCCATGTGGGTGGTGCTTGCCACCAGGTAGTGGGCTTACGTTTAGGAGTTGCTAGGTCTCATGTCTAGCTTGAAGTGCATCATTTGACCTACTAGGTATTGTAGATGTGTCTCCATGTGGTGTGCTCTCTGGGGCAATGGAGGGGGGGGGGGGCAGTGAGTCGCTGCTCTTCACTTCCAGCCTCCCTTGACTGCCCTGCCATAGCTCCCATTAGCACCCTGCGGCGTGGGTGGGAGCCGGCTACTCGGTGTATATGTTCCAGTGTCTCCATGTGGTGTGCTCTCTGGGGCAATGGAGGGGGGGCAGTGAGTCGCTGCTCTTCACTTCCAGCCTCCCTTGACTGCTCTGCCATAGCTCCCATGCCATAGCTCCCATTAGCACCCTGCGGCATGGGTGGGAGCCGGCCACTCGGTGTATGTTCCAGTGTACTCTTTTGGGGTAACTGCAGCATCTCGCTGTTCTTTTCTGCCCCCCTCTTTTTGCTTGTCTGCTCTGCCATAGCTACCCTCGCAGAGGCGTCTGGTGAGGGCTGACATCACTTCGATGGTTCCATGGCTCTTTCCGTTCTTTCCTCTCTCAGGACCCGATGGTGGGATTTTCCCGCAAGGTACGGTCTGAAAGTATGTTTGCTTATCCATCACTGCTAGGAAACCTTGACTTTCTGAAGCTGTTCCTGCTTCTATGCGCATCAGTAGCCTTGCCGGAAGCAGAGGAGGGCGTTGCGGGTGCACTATGCTAAGCCAGATAGCCTCCCAGCTCCAGCAGCACCCGATCTCTCCGGGATGGGGACCCTCAAGACTTGCGGCAAGGCAGCAGCATCTCGAGCTAACATGCATTACGGTTGCCTCTCAGACATGCTATTGACTGCAGTTCCGAAGCATAGTGCAAGAGGGGGGTGTTGAGCCACTCGTTCACTGCTCCGCATAATGCGCCTTTCAGTCTTTCTGCATCTTTCACGGGAATTCAAAGGCGTATAAGACGATCCGCGGTATTCTGTGTACTCATGGGGAGGCCAAAGCGCCCCAGGCTGCAGGGAATGTGTCGGAGGTAAAGGTCACAGGGCAGTCCATCCTATACCCTGCTTTTCTGGTTTCATTTTGATCATCAGTCTGACTCTTCCTTCATGTTTCGGGGTTTAGGCTCTGAAAGTGACTCTCTGGGGATCCGTTTAACCTGCACTACTTTTTTCTTGCTCTGAGCCCACGCTCTATAAAGATACTCTGACGGGTCTTCATCTTCCCACCGGTCCGTACCCTCCACTACTGCTCGCCCCCAATTCTCCTGTCAGAATATTGCATTTTCTTGCTTGCATCTGAAACCTACCGGAGCGCAGTGGGCTCTTCACATCGGGGGGTTAGAGGGTGTGGGGGGGGGCAACACTGGGCATGGCGTTTCATTGGGAGAGGAGAGCGATTTGTTTGTCTGACGGGTATTCTTGGTAGCCACTGTGCTTTCTGATTGCTCCTGGTGTACAGTACTGTGCTTCTGATTGCTCCCGGTGTCTGATTGCTCCCGGTGTACAGTGCTGTGTTTTCTGATGGCTCCTGGTGTACAGTACTGTGCTTTCTGATTGCTCCCGGTGTACAGTTCTGTGCTTTCTGATTGCTCCCGGTGAAAGTACTGTGCTTCTGATTGCTCCTGGTGTACAGTGTTGTGCTTTCTGATTGCTCATAACTGGAGGTCTTCTGTGCCCCGTCACTTTACTTGCCTGTTTGCTCATAGATGGAGGGGAGGTCTTCTTTGCTCCGTCACACTACCTGCCTGTCTGCTCATAGCTGGAAGTCTTCTGTGCTCCGTCACTTTACCTGGAGGTCTTCTGTGCTCCGTCACTTTACCTGGAGGTCTTCTGTGCTCCGTCACTTTACCTGGAGGTCTTCTGTTCTCCGTCACTTTACCTGCCTGTCTGCTCATAGCTGGCGGTCTTCTGTGCTCGGTCACTCTACCTGCCTCTCTGCTCATAGCTGGAGGTCTTCTGTGCTCGGTCACTCTACCTGCCTCTCTGCTCATAGCTGGAGGTCTTCTGTGCTCGGTCACTCTACCTGCCTCTCTGCTCATAGCTGGAGGTCTTCTGTGCTCCGTCTCTTTACCTGCCTGTCTGCTCATAGCTGGAGGTCTTCTGTGCTCCGTCACTTTACCTGCCTGTCTGCTCATAGCTGGAGGTCTGCTGTGCTCGTCTCTTTATCTGCCTGTCTGCTCATAGCTGAAGGTCTTCTGTGCTCCGTCACTGCTCATAGCTGAAGGTCTTCTGTGCTCCGTCACTGCTCATAGCTGGAGGTCTTCTGTGCTCCGTCTCTTTATCTGCCTGTTTGCTCATAGCTGGAGGTCTTCTGCGCTCCGTCACTTTCCCTGGAGGTCTTCTGTGTCGGTCATTTTACCTGCCTGTCATAGCTGGAGGTCTTCTGTGCTCCGTCTCTTTATCTGCCTGTTTGCTCATAGATGGAGGTCTTCTGTGCTCCATCTCTTTACCTGCCTGTCTGCTCATAACTGAAGGTATTCTGTGCTTTGTCTCTTTACCTGCCTGTTTGCTCATAGCTGGAGGTCTTCTGCGCTCTGTGTCTTTACCTGCCTGTTTGCTCATAGCTGGAGGTCTTCTGTTCTCCGTCACTTTACGTGGCTGTCTGCTCATAGCTGGAGGTCTTCTGTGCTGCGTCACTCTACCTGCCTGTTTGCTCATAGCTGGAGGTCTTCTGTGCTCCATCTCTTTACCTGCCTGTTTGCTCATATCTGAAGGTCTTCTGTGCTGCGTCTCTTTCTCTGCCTGTTTGCTCATAGCTGAAGGTTTTCTTTGCTCTGTGTCTTTACCTGCCTGTCTGCTCATAGCTGGAGGTCTTCTGTTCTCCGTCACTTTACCTGTCTGCTCATTGCTGGAGGCCTTCTGTGCTCGTCACTTTACCTGCTTGTCTGCTCATGGCTGGAGGTCTTCTGTGCTCTCTCTTTATCTGCCTGTTTGCTCATAGCTGAAGGTCTTCTGTGCTCCGTCACTTTACCTGCCTGTCTGCTCATAGCTGGAGGTATTCTGTGCTCCGTCTCTTTATCTGCCTGTTTGCTCATAGCTGGAGGTCTTTCCGTCACTCTACCTGTCTGCTCCTAGCTGAAGGTCTTCTGTGCTCCGTCTCTTTACCTGCCTGTTTGCTCATAGCTGGAGGTCTTCTGTTCTCCGTCACTTTACCTGGCTGCCTCTCTGCTCATAGCTGGAGGTCTGCTGTGCTCCGTCTCTTTACCTGCCTCTTTGCTCATAGCTGGAGGTCTTACCTGCCTGTCTGCTCATTCTGTGCTCCGTCACTTTACCTGCCTGTCTGCAAATAGCTGAAGGTCTTCTGTGCTCCGTCTCTTTATCTTCCTGTTTGCTCATAGCTGGAGGTCTCCTGTGCTCCACTTTACTTGCCTGTTTGTTCATAGCTGTAGGTCTTACCTGCCTGCCTGCTCAGTCTGTGCTCCATCACTTTACCTGCCTGTCTGCAGATAGCTGAAGGTCTTCTGTGCTGCGTCTCTTTACCTGCCTGTTTGCTCATAGCTGGAGGTCTTCTGTGCTATGTCTCTTTACCTGCCTGTCTGCTCCTAGCTGGAGGTCTTCTGTGCTCCGTCTCTTTACCTGCCTGTCTGCTCCTAGCTGGAGGTCTTCTGTGCTCCGTCACTCTACCTACTTGCCAGTTTGCTCATAGCTGGAGGTCTTCTGTTCTCCGTCACTTTACCTGCCTGTTTGCTCATAGCTGGAGGTCTTCTGTTCTCCGTCACTTTACGTGGCTGCCTGCTCATAGCTGGAGGTCTTCTGTGCTCCGTCACTTTACCTGTCTGCTCATAGCTGGAGGTCTTCTGTGCTCCGTCACTTTACCTGAGGTCTTCTGTGTCCGTCACTTTACCTGCCTGTCTGCTCATAGCTGGAGGTCTTCTGTGCTCTGTCTCTTTACCTGCCTGTCTGCTTATAGCTGGAGGTCTTCTGTGCTCCGTCTCTTTACCTGCCTCTTTGCTCATAGCTGGAGGTCTGCTGTTCTCCGTCTCTTTACCTGCCTGTCTGCTCCTAGCTGGAGGTCTTCTGTGCTCCGTCTCTTTACCTGCCTGTCTGCTCCTAGCTGGAGGTCTTCTGTGCTCTGTCACTTTACCTGCCTGTTTGCTCATAGCTGGAGGTCTTCTGTGCTCCATCTCTTTACCTGCCTGTCTGCTCATAACTGAAGGTATTCTGTGCTTTTGTCTCTTTACCTGCCTGTTTGCTCATAGCTGGAGGTCTTCTGCGCTCTGTGTCTTTACCTGCCTGTTTGCTCATAGCTGAAGGTCTTCTGTGCTCCGTCACTTTACCTGCCTGTCTGCTCATAGCTGGAGGTATTCTGTGCTCCGTCTCTTTATCTGCCTGTTTGCTCATAGCTGGAGGTCTTTCCGTCACTCTACCTGTCTGCTCCTAGCTGAAGGTCTTCTGTGCTCCGTCTCTTTACCTGCCTGTTTGCTCATAGCTGGAGGTCTTCTGTTCTCCGTCACTTTACCTGGCTGCCTCTCTGCTCATAGCTGGAGGTCTGCTGTGCTCCGTCTCTTTACCTGCCTCTTTGCTCATAGCTGGAGGTCTTACCTGCCTGTCTGCTCATTCTGTGCTCCGTCACTTTACCTGCCTGTCTGCAAATAGCTGGAGGTCTTCTGTGCTCTGTCACTTTACCTGCCTGTTTGCTCATAGATGGAGGTCTTCTGTGCTCCATCTCTTTACCTGCCTGTCTGCTCATAACTGAAGGTATTCTGTGCTTTGTCTCTTTACCTGCCTGTTTGCTCATAGCTGGAGGTCTTCTGCGCTCTGTGTCTTTACCTGCCTGTTTGCTCATAGCTGGAGGTCTTCTGTTCTCCGTCACTTTACGTGGCTGTCTGCTCATAGCTGGAGGTCTTCTGTGCTGCGTCACTCTACCTGCCTGTTTGCTCATAGCTGGAGGTCTTCTGTGCTCCATCTCTTTACCTGCCTGTTTGCTCATATCTGAAGGTCTTCTGTGCTGCGTCTCTTTCTCTGCCTGTTTGCTCATAGCTGAAGGTTTTCTTTGCTCTGTGTCTTTACCTGCCTGTCTGCTCATAGCTGGAGGTCTTCTGTTCTCCGTCACTTTACCTGTCTGCTCATTGCTGGAGGTCCTGCCTGTTTGCTCATAGCTGAAGGTCTTCTGTGCTCCGTCACTTTACCTGCCTGTCTGCTCATAGCTGGAGGTATTCTGTGCTCCGTCTCTTTATCTGCCTGTTTGCTCATAGCTGGAGGTCTTTCCGTCACTCTACCTGTCTGCTCCTAGCTGAAGGTCTTCTGTGCTCCGTCTCTTTACCTGCCTGTTTGCTCATAGCTGGAGGTCTTCTGTTCTCCGTCACTTTACCTGCCTGTCTGCTCATAACTGAAGGTATTCTGTGCTTTGTCTCTTTACCTGCCTGTTTGCTCATAGCTGGAGGTCTTCTGCGCTCTGTGTCTTTACCTGCCTGTTTGCTCATAGCTGGAGGTCTTCTGTTCTCCGTCACTTTACCTGGCTGCCTCTCTGCTCATAGCTGGAGGTCTGCTGTGCTCCGTCTCTTTACCTGCCTCTTTGCTCATAGCTGGAGGTCTTACCTGCCTGTCTGCTCATTCTGTGCTCCGTCACTTTACCTGCCTGTCTGCAAATAGCTGAAGGTCTTCTGTGCTCCGTCTCTTTATCTTCCTGTTTGCTCATAGCTGGAGGTCTCCTGTGCTCCACTTTACTTGCCTGTTTGTTCATAGCTGTAGGTCTTACCTGCCTGCCTGCTCAGTCTGTGCTCCATCACTTTACCTGCCTGTCTGCAGATAGCTGAAGGTCTTCTGTGCTGCGCCTCTTTACCTGCCTGTCTGCTCCTAGCTGGAGGTCTTCTGTGCTCCGTCTCTTTACCTGCCTGTCTGCTCCTAGCTGGAGGTCTTCTGTGCTCCGTCACTCTACCTACTTGCCCGTTTGCTCATAGCTGGAGGTCTTCTGTTCTCCGTCACTTTACCTGCCTGTTTGCTCATAGCTGGAGGTCTTCTGTTCTCCGTCACTTTACGTGGCTGCCTGCTCATAGCTGGAGGTCTTCTGTGCTCCGTCACTTTACCTGTCTGCTCATAGCTGGAGGTCTTCTGTGCTCCGTCACTTTACCTGAGGTCTTCTGTGTCCGTCACTTTACCTGCCTGTCTGCTCCTAGCTGGAGGTCTGCTGTTCTCCGTCTCTTTACCTGCCTGTCTGCTCCTAGCTGGAGGTCTTCTGTGCTCCGTCTCTTTACCTGCCTGTCTGCTCCTAGCTGGAGGTCTTCTGTGCTCCGTCTCTTTACCTGCCTGTCTGCTCCTAGCTGGAGGTCTTCTGTGCTCTGTCACTTTACCTGCCTGTTTGCTCATAGCTGGAGGTCTTCTGTGCTCTCTCTTTACCTGCCTCTTTGCTCATAGCTGGAGGTCTTACCTGCCTGTCTGCTCATTCTGTGCTCCGTCACTTTACCTGCCTGTCTGCAAATAGCTGAAGGTCTTCTGTGCTCCGTCTCTTTATCTGCCTGTTTGCTCATAGCTGGAAGTCTTCTGTGCTCCTTCTCTTTACCTGCCTGTTTGCTCATAGCTGGAGGTCTTCTGTGCTCCGTCTCTTTACCTGCCTCTTTGCTCATAGCTGAAGGTCTTCTGTGCTCCATCACTCTACATGTTTGCTCATAGCTGGAGGTCTTTTGTGCTCCGTCACTCTACCTGCCTGTTTGCTCATAGCTGGAGGTCTTACCTGCCTGTCTGCTCATTCTGTGCTCCGTCACTTTACCTGCCTGTTTGCTCATAGCTGGAGGTCTTCTGTTCTCCGTCACTTTACCTGCCTCTTTGCTCATAGCTGGAGGTCTTACCTGCCTGTCTGCTCATTCTGTGCTCCGTCACTTTACCTGCCTGTCTGCAAATAGCTGAAGGTCTTCTGTGCTCCGTCTCTTTATCTGCCTGTTTGCTCATAGCTGGAAGTCTTCTGTGCTCCTTCTCTTTACCTGCCTGTTTGCTCATAGCTGGAGGTCTTCTGTGCTCCGTCTCTTTACCTGCCTCTTTGCTCATAGCTGGAGGTCTTCTGTGCTCCATCACTCTACATGTTTGCTCATAGCTGGAGGTCTTTTGTGCTCCGTCACTCTACCTGCCTGTTTGCTCATAGCTGGAGGTCTTACCTGCCTGTCTGCTCATTCTGTGCTCCGTCACTTTACCTGCCTGTTTGCTCATAGCTGGAGGTCTTCTGTTCTCCGTCACTTTACCTGCCTGTTTGCTCATAGCTGGAGGTCTTCTGTTCTCCGTCACTTTACCTGGCTGCCTCTCTGCTCATAGCTGGAGGTCTGCTGTGCTCCGTCTCTTTACCTGCCTCTTTGCTCATAGCTGGAGGTCTTACCTGCCTGTCTGCTCATTCTGTGCTCCGTCACTTTACCTGCCTGTCTGCAAATAGCTGAAGGTCTTCTGTGCTCCGTCACTCTACCTGCCTGTTTGCTCATAGCTGGAGGTCTTCTGTGCTCCACTTTACTTGCCTGTTTGCTCATAGCTGGAGGTCTTACCTGCCTGCCTGTCTGCAGATAGCTGAAGGTCTTCTGTGCTGGAGGTCTTCTGTGCTGTGTCTCTTTACCTGCCTCTTTGCTCATAGCTGGAGGTCTGCTGTTCTCCGTCTCTTTACCTGCCTGTCTGCTCCTAGCTGGAGGTCTTCTGTGCTCCGTCTCTTTACCTGCCTGTCTGCTCCTAGCTGGATGTGCTCCGTCACTCTACCTACTTGCCCGTTTGCTCAAAGCTGGAGGTCTTCTGTTCTCCGTCACTTTACCTGCCTGTTTGCTCATAGCTGGAGGTCTTCTGTTCTCCGTCACTTTACGTGGCTGCCTGCTCATAGCTGGAGGTCTTCTGTGCTCCGTCACTTTACCTGTCTGCTCATAGCTGGAGGTCTTCTGTGCTCCGTCTCTTTATCTGCCTGTTTGCTCATAGCTGGAGGTCTTCTGCGCTCCGTCACTTTACATGGAGGTCTTCTGTGCTCCGTCTCTTTACCTGCCTGTTTGCTCATAGCTGGAAGTCTTCTGTGCTCCGTCTCTTTACCTGCCTGTTTGCTCATAGCTGGAAGTCTTCTGTGCTCCTTCTCTTTACCTGCCTGTTTGCTCATAGCTGGAAGTCTTCTGTGCTCCTTCTCTTTACCTGCCTGTTTGCTCATAGCTGGAAGTCTTCTGTGCTCCTTCTCTTTACCTGCCTCTTTGCTCATAGCTGGAGGTCTTCTGTGCTCCATCACTCTACATGTTTGCTCATAGCTGGAGGTCTTTTGTGCTCCGTCACTCTACCTGCCTGTTTGCTCATAGCTGGAGGTCTTCTGTGCTCCACTTTACTTGCTGGTTTGCTCATAGCTGGAGGTCTTACCTGCCTGCCTGCTCAGTCTGTGCTCCATCACTTTACCTGCCTGTCTGCTCCTAGCTGGAGGTCTTCTGTGCTCTGTCACTTTACCTGCCTGTTTGCTCATAGCTGGAGGTCTTCTGTGCTCTCTCTTTACCTGCCTGTCTGCTCATAGCTGGAGGTCTTCTGTGCTCCGCCTCTTTACCTGCCTGTTTGCTCATAGCTGGAGGTCTTCTGTGCTCCTTCTCTTTATCTGCCTCTTTGCTCATAGCTGGAGGTCTTACCTGCCTGTCTGCTCATTCTGTGCTCCGTCACTTTACCTGCCTGTCTGCAAATAGCTGAAGGTCTTCTGTGCTCCGTCTCTTTATCTGCCTGTTTGCTCATAGCTGGAAGTCTTCTGTGCTCCTTCTCTTTACCTGCCTGTTTGCTCATAGCTGGAGGTCTTCTGTGCTCCGTCTCTTTACCTGCCTCTTTGCTCATAGCTGAAGGTCTTCTGTGCTCCATCACTCTACATGTTTGCTCATAGCTGGAGGTCTTTTGTGCTCCGTCACTCTACCTGCCTGTTTGCTCATAGCTGGAGGTCTTACCTGCCTGTCTGCTCATTCTGTGCTCCGTCACTTTACCTGCCTGTTTGCTCATAGCTGGAGGTCTTCTGTTCTCCGTCACTTTACCTGGCTGCCTCTCTGCTCATAGCTGGAGGTCTGCTGTGCTCCGTCTCTTTACCTGCCTCTTTGCTCATAGCTGGAGGTCTTACCTGCCTGTCTGCTCATTCTGTGCTCCGTCACTTTACCTGCCTGTCTGCAAATAGCTGAAGGTCTTCTGTGCTCCGTCACTCTACCTGCCTGTTTGCTCATAGCTGGAGGTCTTCTGTGCTCCACTTTACTTGCCTGTTTGCTCATAGCTGGAGGTCTTACCTGCCTGCCTGTCTGCAGATAGCTGAAGGTCTTCTGTGCTGGAGGTCTTCTGTGCTGTGTCTCTTTACCTGCCTCTTTGCTCATAGCTGGAGGTCTGCTGTTCTCCGTCTCTTTACCTGCCTGTCTGCTCCTAGCTGGAGGTCTTCTGTGCTGCGTCTCTTTACCTGCCTGTCTGCTCCTAGCTGGAGGTCTTCTGTGCTCCGTCTCTTTACCTGCCTGTCTGCTCCTAGCTGGATGTGCTCCGTCACTCTACCTACTTGCCCGTTTGCTCAAAGCTGGAGGTCTTCTGTTCTCCGTCACTTTACCTGCCTGTTTGCTCATAGCTGGAGGTCTTCTGTTCTCCGTCACTTTACGTGGCTGCCTGCTCATAGCTGGAGGTCTTCTGTGCTCCGTCACTTTACCTGTCTGCTCATAGCTGGAGGTCTTCTGTGCTCCGTCTCTTTATCTGCCTGTTTGCTCATAGCTGGAGGTCTTCTGCGCTCCGTCACTTTACATGGAGGTCTTCTGTGCTCCGTCTCTTTACCTGCCTGTTTGCTCATAGCTGGAAGTCTTCTGTGCTCCTTCTCTTTATCTGCCTGTTTGCTCGTAGCTGGAGGTCTTCTGTGCTCCGTCTCTTTACCTGCCTCTTTGCTCATAGCTGGAGGTCTTACCTGCCTGTCTGCTCATTCTGTGCTCTGTCACTTTACCTGCCTGTTTGCTCATAGCTGGAAGTCTTCTGTGCTCCTTCTCTTTACCTGCCTCTTTGCTCATAGCTGGAGGTCTTCTGTGCTCCATCACTCTACATGTTTGCTCATAGCTGGAGGTCTTTTGTGCTCCGTCACTCTACATGTTTGCTCATAGCTGGAGGTCTTTTGTGCTCCGTCACTCTACCTGCCTGTTTGCTCATAGCTGGAGGTCTTCTGTGCTCCACTTTACTTGCTGGTTTGCTCATAGCTGGAGGTCTTACCTGCCTGCCTGCTCAGTCTGTGCTCCATCACTTTACCTGCCTGTCTGCAGATAGCTGGAGGTCTTCTGTGCTGCGTCTCTTTACCTGCCTGTCTACTCATAGCTGGAGGTCTTCTGTGATCTTTCTCTTTACCTGCCTGTCTGCTCATAGCTGGAGGTGGAGTAAGTATGTGAGCTGAACATTGCCTGCTTTCTTTTGCAGGAGGGCTTAAAGCAGTGCCTGGCTGACTTCCAGAAGGACCTGTCCTGGGTCGAGCGTCTGGATGTAACGACTGGTTTGGCGCCCGATGTGGAGGGTCTAACGACGGATAAATCTAGCATTGACGCGGATGACGATTTCCAGCGAGAGATGAGCTTGTGAGTCCAGTGCCCCCCACCTGCGGGCAACGGTGGGCTGTGGGTTGCGCGCGCTCTGTGCGAATGTGCATGTCTTTAATGCTTCCTCTGTGTATGCAGAATTTTGCAATGGGGGGCTGTCACTCTTAGGTTGAAATGTTGATGCATTTCAGGGATCGAAATAACATTTTGATTATCGGGAGCTACCAAGATATCCCGCATCACCAAGTAAGGTGGAGCCTTCCAGGGGAACCGGATCTGTTGTATAGCGGGACGCCTTTCATCCCATATAAGATGCACACTATACCTGTGTGTCCAATGCACAGGTCCCAATATGATTTAAATGTCGCTTCAGTGTGTCAAATGTTCATTACACACATTCCCAACGAGAGTTCATTTCACACAGATACGTTGGCTTGGTACCAGCTGGCCAGCTCCTAGTAGCTGTCGGGGCACCAAGAGCTAAATCACGCCCAGCAATTTCGAACCCTGGTTTCTATGGAACAGTTGCCTGCCCTCTAAATCCCCATTTTGTTACATTTTGTGTTTCTCCTCCAAAGGTATATTTTTCTCCTTCAAAAGCATTACCCCCCTACCAACTCTCTAACCATCCGCCACCAAAAGTAGACTATGACCTACCCCCTTAAGTTCCTGGGCACATCCAAGATGAATAACTTTTAAAATGCCTCTCCTATGGATAAGCAAGAGCTTTTTACATTGTGTAACCAACATCTCTCTGGGTAGTTCACAAGCATTGTGTGTAGGTGCAATTAAGGGCACTTGGAGATAGAAACAATAGGGTTTTATTACGCTAACATGGTGTACTGTGTACAATACACTCACTTATCCACACAATTGTTATCCCTAAACAGAGACTTCATAACACCTTAAATAATAGGCAAGCTATTTTATGTAAATTGGGGAGATGAAACATATTTGCATATAAAAACACTATAATTCTACAGCATTTACCTGCTTCCCAAGCTCCTCCCCTCCCCCTAGGGCCCCAGTGAGTAAAGTGCCTGGATGGGGGCTTAGAAAACAGACTTGGAAGAGGGTTGTTCTAAAAGTAAAAGCACAGTTTTAGGTATGATCAGCACTTTGAAAAGGGAGGTAGTCCCCTCGTGTACACACTAGCGGTGTACCGCACACGGTCAGGTCAAGGAAGTGTTGAGGGAGAGGGGGCGGGGGGGTTGCGTTGTACGTCCATTCAATGCATATGGGACATGATTCTTAAAAATACCACCCACAAGTAAGCGAGAATCGCTGGAGCGCACTTCTCACTCTTCTGCTCCTATTGCTGGTGGTCCAGGGGTCACCGGTGCAGTGGCTGAAGTGTTTGTCCAGTTTGGGTCTGGCCAGCGGCAGGTTGAGATTTCATTCTGCTTTACCAAAGCAGAGGCAATTACGGAAAGTCGCAAGATAGACAGAAAATACGGTTTAGGACAACTGCTTCTTCTATGTCCGATGACCCGCAGCACACTGCAGCCACAGTATTTTTGCAAAGAAACACCAGTCCTGCCGCCGGGTGAGGCAGTTTTGAAACTCGGGCTCCATACATGCCCCTCTTCACAGTTGAGACCATGTCCGGCATGCATGAAGTTCCTGGTCCACAAGTCTTGGGTCTGCCACGTGTCGGGCTTTAAGGTTAAGACTGTGTCTTGTGCGCACCGATGTCCCTTCAGTAGATAATCGGTACTATGGTGACCCCGGGGCACTTATGAAGTCCACTGGCGGCAGGACATCCGTGCTGAACACAGTACTGGTTAGGCGCCACTGCTCATGGGAAGGAAGGCACACACCAAGGCCTTCCTAGGTCACTTCAGAGGGCCCAGAAAAGTACTGCAGGGATACTTTGTATTGCCGTGTTTTACTGTAGCACACCTCACCTTCCCGAGAAGTGCTGCAGGGATATTGCCGTGTTTTACTGTAGCACACATCACCTTCCCGAGAAGTACTGCAAGGATATTGCTGTGTTTTACTGTAGCACATATCACCTTCCCGAGAAGTGCAGCAGGGATATTACTGTAGCACACATCACCTTCCCGGGAAGTGCTGCAGGGATATTGCTGTGTTTTACTGTAGCACACATCACCTTCCCGAGAAGTGCTGCAGGGATATTGCTGTGTTTTACTGTAGCACACATCACCTTCCCGAGAAGTGCTGCAGGGATATTGCTATGTTTTACTGTAGCACATATCGCCTTCCTGGGAAGTGCTGCAGGGATACTTTGTATTGCTGTGTTTTACTATAGCACACATCACCTTCCCGGGAAGTGCTGCAGGGATATTGCTGTTTTACTGTAGCACATAACGCCTTCCCGAGAAGTGCTGCAGGGATATTGCTGTTTTACTGTAGCACACATCACCTTCCCGGGAAGTGCTGCAGGGATATTGCTGTTTTACTGTAGCACATATCACCTTCCTGGGAAGTGCTGCAGGGATACTTTGTATTGCTGTGTTTTACTATAGCACACATCACCTTCCCGAGAAGTGCTGCAGGGATATTGCTGTGTTTTACTGTACCACATATCACCTTCCTGGGAAGTGCTGCAGGGATACTTTGTATTGCTGTGTTTTACTATAGCACACATCACCTTCCCGAGAAGTGCTGCAGGGATATTGCTGTGTTTTACTGTAGCACACATCACCTTCCCGAGAAGTGCTGCAGGGATATTGCTGTGTTTTACTGTAGCACATATCACCTTCCTGGGAAGTGCTGCAGGGATACTTTGTATTGCTGTGTTTTACTATAGCACACATCACCTTCCCGGGAAGTGCTGCAGGGATATTGCTGTTTTACTGTAGCACATATCGCCTTCCCGAGAAGTGCTGCAGGGATATTGCTGTATTTTACTGTAGCACATATCACCTTCCTGGGAAGTGCTGCAGGGATACTTTGTATTGCTGTGTTTTACTATAGCACACATCACCTTCCCGGGAAGTGCTGCAGGGATATTGCTGTTTTACTGTAGCACATATCGCCTTCCCGAGAAGTGCTGCAGGGATATTGCTGTGTTTTACTGTAGCACACATCACCTTCCCGAGAAGTGCCGCAGGGATATTGCTGTGTTTTACTGTAGCACACATCACCTTCCCGAGAAGTGCTGCAGGGATATTGCTATGTTTTACTGTAGCACATATCGCCTTCCTGGGAAGTGCTGCAGGGATACTTTGTATTGCTGTGTTTTACTATAGCACACATCACCTTCCCGGGAAGTGCTGCAGGGATATTGCTGTTTTACTGTAGCACATATCGCCTTCCCGAGAAGTGCTGCAGGGATATTGCTGTTTTACTGTAGCACATATCACCTTCCCGAGAAGTGCAGCAGGGATATTACTGTAGCACACATCACCTTCCCGGGAAGTGCTGCAGGGATATTGCTGTTTTACTGTAGCACATATCGCCTTCCCGAGAAGTGCTGCAGGGATATTGCTGTATTTTACTGTAGCACATATCACCTTCCTGGGAAGTGCTGCAGGGATACTTTGTATTGCTGTGTTTTACTATAGCACACATCACCTTCCCGGGAAGTGCTGCAGGGATATTGCTGTTTTACTGTAGCACACATCACCTTCCCGAGAAGTGCTGCAGGGATATTGCTGTGTTTTACTGTAGCACACATCGCCTTCCTGGGAAGTGCTGCAGGGATACTTTGTATTGCTGTGTTTTACTATAGCACACATCACCTTCCTGGGAGGTGCCGCAGGGATATTGCTGTTTTACTTTAGCACACATCACCTTCCCGAGAAGTGCTGCAGGGATATTGCTGTGTTTTACTGTAGCACATATCGCCTTCCTGGGAAGTGCTGCAGGGATACTTTGTATTGCTGTGTTTTACTATAGCACACATCACCTTCCTGGGAGGTGCCGCAGGGATATTGCTGTGTTTTACTGTAGCACATATCGCCTTCCCGAGAAGTGCTGCAGGGATATTGCTGTGTTTTACTGTAGCACATATCGCCTTCCTGGGAAGTGCTGCAGGGATACTTTGTATTGCTGTGTTTTACTATAGCACACATCACCTTCCTGGGAGGTGCCGCAGGGATATTGCTGTGTTTTACTGTAGCACACATCACCTTCCCGAGAAGTGCTGCAGGGATACTTCGTATGTCTTTCTTTTTCTTTAGTACATTTTTGATAGCAGGACAGGCTTATGGCAGGGTATTTTTCTGACAGACTTGTGCCCACGTTTAATTTTTCCTGCATCATCCCATTTGAGTAGCATGCAGTCCGAATGGCCGTGCGGTGTGGTTTTCGCCATCTTTTTCTTTGCCCTTCCTCATGTCTTTTCAAGTCTAGAAATGCCATTAAAGGAATACACATTGGCAGAATTCAGCTTGCTTTCCCACCAAATTCAGGGTGTGGGTATCTGACCGGATTAGTGGGGTGGGGATTGTAATGTTGTCCAATCTTTATTTCAGCCAGCGGGTTGTCTGTTCCTGGACAGATGTGAGGCCAAAGGCTGCCAAGAATAGGACAGCCCTGGCCAGTTTGAAGGGTGCATGTTCTTGCCATTGGGTGCTTGGGATCAGAAGGAGAGCATCCCGGAGCTATAATCAGATCATGAACTAGAGCCAAGACCTAGAGGAATGGAAGCGCCATGATAAAGAAACCCGGGTAGGCTATTGCATTGATAAAGCAAAGTCCCGGCGAAGCAGGCCTCTTTTCAAGAAGGCTGCCCTGCAAAGCCCTGTTAGCATCCTGCGACCATCTGGTAGGCTCCAGTGCTTCAGTCGCCACCCAAGCTGGAGCTTTCAACTCTGCAGGTTGTCCATTTGTGGCCTAAAATCGCCCTCACTGCGGTAGCTGCCCTCCTGCACTTGGAGTGCTCTTCCTGGAGCAGTTTATTTTTTTGTTGCCACATGTCTCACCTGCCGCCCCCTTTGCTGCTGCTCATCTCGGGTATGTGCTGGGGGTTCTCCTCCTGTCCTGGAACCCACTGTTGCTGCGCTCCTGATGAGCCAGGGCTATCCTACTGACATTTTTTTAAACCAACACATTGGAGCTCGGCACTACCATATAGTCGACCCCTGGACCCTCTGCAACCAAATCAATAGCAGAATGAAGTTGGTTTGGCAATGCTGATTATCCTAAGGGTGGTCACTCCGAAGATTGGAGTTCAGGGCACAAACCGGTCGCCATGGGGCTTGTGTGCAATAAGTTTGCGCCCCTTATACACCCTTTCCTGGTCAGGATCTGTGGAGTTCTAGCCAGAACCCTGCCCCCCCACCCCCCACCCGAAACTCCCACTGCAACTCCTAGTGGGATGGAATTGAGAGTCCCCATAAATGTATGGCATACCTGTTAGACCCCGAAAGGGCTTTATTCTGGAGCCTGGAGCTGTGGGCATCCTGTTGGCTTTGCTGAGGCTTGTTTCAAAGAAACCTCTCTAAAACGTCCTGCTTCTTTCATGGGGTCCTGGAACTTTGACCACTCTTACGTACCTGGTAGAGCAGGGCAGCTTATGCATTATAGGCCTCTTAATGGTTACTGCCGTTTACCCTGCTTTTACGGTTCAATGGCAAAGTGTAGGTGATCTCACTTCAAGCTCCCCAAATGCGCTCTTGTGTGTGTTGTACTTTAGTAACAATTGCTTGTCTTTTACTTCACCTACTTGGGAGTTAGGCCTAGTATTTCTTTGTACTCTTAGGTTGCTGGTCATATTTGAGTGCCCCATATTAGCTTAACTGCACTACACCACACCCATAACCCCTGATGTCTGAATTATCTTGGTACAGTTTGGCTTGACCGAAGTTTTCATTCCCCTTTTCATCTACCACTGACCTGGTTCCGAAAATCTCTGCCAGTTTACGTGGAGGAATAAAGGGTGTTAATAGCTGTATAGGTTGCATGTGTGATTGTGCCCAAGTAAATGGGCACAGGTTGGTGTTGCCGAGCAGTGCTCATGTCTGCCTTTTTGTATGGTTTTTATCGCCAGGCACAGGCTGCAGTGCTGGAGGCTCTTCCTCGTTTGAAGCAGTTGCATATGCGATTGTACCGAGTGAACGGTGCGTGCATGAGTGAATGTGCACGGTGCAGTGTGTGCACCGGTGGGTGTTGCCGAGCAGTGCTCACGTCTGCCCTTTTGTATGGTTTTTGCAGTTACCGCCAGGCACAGGCTGCAGTGCTGGAGGCTCTTCCTCGTTTGAAGCAGTTCAGAATCCCCACACGGCGGCCGGAGGACTACTTCGCAGAGATGGCCAAAACTGACCAGCAAATGCAGAAGGTGAGTGCGGCCATGCGATTAGGATGGTGTATGAACAGGAGTGAAACGCTGCTTTCTGGCGTCCGAGATTAAAGGGCTGCTGCAGGCACCTGTCATACTTTAATTCCTTTGTTCCAAACTGTGCGACTCTACCCTGATGTTAAGAGACTCTACCCTGCTCCATGCCTCCTGGCCGCGTTGTGTTCTCCACTATCCCGGTGCCCCTCGTGATTCACCACCCCTTCTCAACCCAGCAGAATTACCATGTACCCTTAGCGCCCCCTCTCCTAAACCTTGCATTGTCTTTGTGGCCCTCTGTATTTATTTAAACTGTTCCCCTCACCAGGGACTTGATTGACACCCCTGTAGCTCCTGCTGTGCTGTAGGGCCCTGTAATGGGCTCAATTCGTGTGGATGCATTTGGCCAGTGGAGATGCTGGGTGCAGCTTGTGTTACTCTAGTGCCCACATTCTGGCCTATTCCTGACAACTATGCCTGACCCTTGCATCCGACCCGTGCGTTTTGGAACTGCTCTACCTAGATCCACTGGCACTTGAACCTTAGCTGTACCGTCCAGAGTTTAGCTGGGACTTTGTGGAGCCCATTCTGCTCCCATGTTAAATCTCCCTATGAACTGGTCTGTCCCGTGGCCTGCTTCTGCACCCAGGCTCTACAGCAGCTGATCTATATCAAACCTAATAGTGCAGCTTCTGAATCTTGTAGTCACATGATATGCATAGGCCACCATCTTGAGGTTGCCCCGCCGTATTGCATCTAGTCGACGTACTATCTCTTTCCTCTGTGTACAGGGGCCCACGTCCTCTGATTGTTTTTCTGACATGACGTGAGTGTACTCCGTATGCGTAGCTGTGCTTTTCTACTGTTTGTGAGGGGGCTGTGTGGATGTATGTGATTTTAATCGAAGCACAGAAAGATGTTTACTGGCTACTATTCTCTGAGGCTTGTGAATTAGCTTTGATTCACATGCTTTGCAGAGACTCTCTGGACTAGCTTGCAGTATTTTGTGAAGGTGGTGGGTGCTGTAGTACTGCCTGACCCATCTGGAGCTTGAATGTCCACACAATAATGTTGTGTGAATGGTACTCCATGTTGCAACTTTTACATATTGCGTCTACTGGTGCGCTAGCAGTGACTGTTACATTTGCTCCAGTGCTGCATGTGGAGTGTGCTTTGGGTGTGGACGGGAGAGGTTTCTGCCTGAGTGAGTCAGAGCCCCACTCTAAGGTATAGGTTATGGGAAACGCAGTACAAGTTGGGCTTTATTCTTCAACAATGCTGAGATTTCAGGACAGACCAGCAATTGTTGGATTCCATTGTGGGTTTTGGGAAGTGACACCTGGGGCCTTTGTTTCTTCCACGGCATTCCCTCCCTAGCTGAGGCGTCCTTAACCCCTGGTTAGTGCTAGTGCTCGGTAACCCCTACTGTCTAGTCCCTCTGCCATGCACTGCCGGCTTACTAGCTTCCTTGTGGACTTCCTAACTGGCCTTACTCTGTCGTTGGTTAGTTCCTGCCCTCTATCCCCTTACTACTCTCCTCCTCCCTCTACTCTCTGCCTACTCTAACACCGGTGTTACTCTTTGCTTCCGCCTACCTCCACCTTCCAATGTTGCTACCTTGCTTCCACTGTCCCCTCTCCACTCGACCTTCTCTGCACCGCTGCTGCTCTTACCACCTTGAAGCGTCTTCTATGTGCTAGATGGAATTACCAGTAAATATCTTAGACCAAATAACCGGACAGACCAAAGGAAGAGGTTAAAATGCTGCTTAAATCTCAATGAAAGAAAGCGGGGAGCTAGGACGGCTTTCAAAATAGATGCATGCGTATTCACATTTTATCTTGCGTGTACATAGTTCATATACTTTTACATACGTCATTTATGACCTCATCCTTCCTGGCATTTGGGGCTGGAAGGGATTAGATTAGGGGAATGTGTCTACTTATAGGATTATAGAAGGGTTAACATCTCATTGGCTGCCCCTTGAAACACCCTGAGCTACTTCTACATACATAATATACTGATTATAGCAGTGAATATGTAAATGCACCCTTGTATGTGGAAGTGCATGGCAGGCTCTGATTGGTTGGCAACCACATCCAACCTTGGACTTACGGCTTGTTTTGCAGCACTGGAGAGAAAATGAAACCTCGGTGCTTGAGATGGGTCAATTCGACATTTCTTTCCTGGCTTTCCCAATTAGTCCATCGCATTTTATCGACTTGATCCTTAGCCCAAGTCTTCTGTTTGTAGTTGACCTCGTAGTCTGCGCACTGTTCTGTGAGCACACCACTAACTTAACTTGAAGCTCTAATGAATAGCCTTTGTTTTGAGTTCTTCATCGCTTGTTGGGAGACCACGAATTTGTCCAATTCAGCTCTGCTATTTGATTTAATTGAACAGGGCGCCATTACCCTTGCTGGTCTTCAGAGTCTTGCTCACTCCTCCTCACTTAGGCTTTTTCCTTCGTGGCGGTCCAAAACCTGTCACCTGCAAATATCCTTGTTTCTCCTAATCTAAGCAGAACTATGTCTTGCACACATGGTCTGTTCATCCGACTCCCCTTGTTCATTGCACCCATCTAGCCTCTGACTCCAGGCCAAAGTACTCCCTTATTCTGCATAGGAAAACCGCTTCTTAATCAGTTCTTCAATTTGCAATCCTAGGCTTGTATTTCGAGGTAACTCGGGTTGATTTGTTAGCACAGCCCGTTGTCCATTTTCTTCCAATGGCCGTCCTAAACATTATGTATATAAAAGCTTCTGTATGTCTTTTCTACCTTGAGCTACTGCGTATTTACAGTTATTGGTCAGCAATTTACATCATCTTCTTGCATTCACGATTACTTCATCTTTAGGTACATGTTTCTTTTAGTGCTTCAGTTACATCATCAATCTAGTATTTTCATATTGTTTCATCATAGGTTTGTGCTTCTTCTCAGTGACATCATTGTCAGACTTTTCTTTAGAGGTCGTTCATATTACTCCTAGCGGCATCCTGACACCTTGGCAGCGGTAACCTACTTCCACTGCCTCAATGTGAGGGTATATTCTGAATAGCTGCCTGAGTCCATATCGTCTCTCATACACTCGATGCGGTGTGAGTTCCGAATTGTAGCTCTTCGTCTGCTGTTCAAATAGGACGGTGGTTAGGGGGCAGGGAATAGAGAAGGGGCATCCATCTGCTCCTCTACAGGCGAGAGGGAAGGAGGAGGAGAAAAGGAAAGTCTTGAGAAGTGTCCGTAACTTAAGAAGAACCGGCTCAAGTCTGAGGGGGGCCGGGAGTGCATTCCAGAGGGAGGAACCTGCCAAAGAAAGTGTTCTACCGCACGCTCTGTTTGAACATCTGAACTGCAGAGAGTTGTAGCTAGAGGATCGAAGAACTCTGGTCTGGAGGTATTTAGGAAGAGAGAGCAGGATGTAAAGAGGTTCCAGTCCCCAGACAGTCTTGTAGATGATGCAAAGGGTCTTGCATTTGAACCTTGCAGCCACCGGGAGCCAGTGGAGAAATATTAGGGCTGAGAGATGCAGTCCCCTGGGCTTGAGGCCAACGATAAGTCTTGCAGCCCTATTCTGGATTAGTTGAAGGGGGCGGAGGGAGGAAAGGGGCAGATTGAGGAAGAGGCTGTGGCAGTAGACAGAGCTCTGGAGATATTGAGCTTCTGGGGGAAGGTGAGGAAAAGGAGAATGCCTCTAAGGAGGTGGAGCTGAAATGTGCCTTCTTAGCAAGGTCTGAGATGTGTGGAGAGAAAGCTAAGGAGAAGTCGAAGATGCACCCAAGGTTGTTTGCCTCAGAAGAGGGTGAAGGGGCCCAAGGAGGGTAGCCAGAGAGTGGGGCGTAAATAAGGAGCAGGCGTTCCCAGAAGAAGAATCTGTCTTACTGGCATTAAGGTAGAGATAATTGGTGGAGCACCACGCCTGAATAACAGACAGGCAGTCTGGTTTGAAAGGGAGGAGGAAGAGGAAGGAAGCTTATAAGTGAGCTGTGTGTCATCAGCATAACACTGGAAATTAGGTAATAATGTGGAGATCAAGTGGGCGAGAGGGGAAAGGTAGATGTTGAAGAGCTATGTCGATAGGATAGAGCCCTGAGGGACGCCACAGGTAGAGAGCGAGGTGGAAGAGAGGAAGGGGCCCAATTGTACTTTGGGATGGTCGGTTAGATAGGAAGGAGATCAACCACACCAGTACCCTGTCAGTGATGCCATGGGTATCGTGGAGACGATTTAGGAGGATGGAGTGGTGACAGATGAGAGTTCAAGGAGGATCGCAACAGAGATGGAGTCCAGGTTCAAGAGCAGATATTCACAGGTGTTCAGGAGAGCAGTTTCTGTGCCTCAAGATGCTCTGAAACCAGACTGGGGGTCATGGAGCCAGCCAGCCAATCGGTGTGTAAGATCGGTTGAGAGATGACCAGCTTCTCCATGATTTTGCCCAAGAAAGGGTTGATGGAGATAGGGCAGTAGGTAGCCAGGAAGGAAGGGTCATCGGACAGCTTTTTTTTTTAGGGTGCACAAGAGTGCTTGAGAGGTTGTGGGAAGGAGCCAGTGGCAGAGGAGTTATTACAGACGTTTGCCGAGGCAGGGGATTGAGAGGTGATGTTGACCTTGGTGGTTCTGGAGGAACAAGGGAGCACCTATTTGGAGGAGACTTTCATAGAGCTGACTACTCTAGAGACCTCAACTGGTGCAATGGGGGAGAAGGAGGAGAGTATGGGAGGAGGGGGTGACAAGGGAGGCAAGAGAAGAGGGGAGGTCAGGGGGGAGTAGGTGACAGTGAGGACAGGATGTCTTGTGTTTTGGAGGCAAAGTGGGAGGCCTGGGCAGAGGGCCTGGGAGGGAGGAGAGAATGAGACTGCAGTAGAATTGGCCAGTTCCTTGCAGATTTGAAAGCTTTCAGCCGTGTTATGGGTGGCCCCGGTAATACAGACATAGGCATGGGCCCTCTTCTTGGTGCAGATGGTGAGTCTATATTGACTTTGGAGCAGGCGGCAGGCCAGTTTATCAGAGGATGAGCCTGAGGCCTGCCATTTCCGCTCAACAGCTTTGCACTTGCGTTTCAAAGCTTCCAAGACGGAGTAATGCTAAGAGTTGCATTTGATGGCGGTCTTCATGCAGATCTTCATGATGGGGGCAATGATGTCCAAGGTGTTTGAGATTGAGAAATTGAGGTTAGCCAGAGCAGAGTGAGGGGAAGAGTCGAGGACAGAAGGGGGGGAGCAGGATGAAGGTAGAGGCAAATGTAGCTACTGACCCACGCTTCATCATTCGAATGACGGAGACTGGCAGTGCGGGCAGGGACATCGTTGGGGGTGGGGCGGGGGGTATTGGGGCGGCTCAAGGTGGGCGGAGAGGTGAGTGGTCAGACCAGGAGAGTGGGTAATAAGAAGATTGGAAAGAGGGATGTCTGTAGAGATGAGAGCAGGATGTGCCAAGAAGAGTGGGGTGGGCCAGATGGAAGAATAGTGAGGGAAAGCGAGTCCTAGAGGTCACAAAAGAGTATAGTAGCCAAATCAGGAGAGTCACGGTGGATGTTTAAGTCCTGAAGGAAGAGCAGTTTGGGGGAGACGACAAGGAAACGGGAGGAGGGGGGTGGATATGGGAGGCCTGTAGATGGTGGCGAGAGTGAGAGAGAGAGGGTAGGGGAGACAGCCTACAGACGAGGCATTCAAAGGAAGAATAGGATTGAGTCGGGATAATGGTGGCAGGAACCCACTGAGGGTAAATCAAAGCCACTCCACCACCAGACTGGGGGGGGGGAGGCTGGGATTGGACAGGATCTTGTAGCCCTCCGAGTGTCAAAAGCAGTGACAGAGCTGGCCTTGAACCACATCTCGGTGAGTGCAAGTACATCAAGGTCAAGATCTTCTAGGAGGCGACAGATGTCAGAGGAATATTTGACAGCAGAGTGAGAGTTCAGGGTAGTTAAGTGGTTGCCCCCTTTAAATGTTTTCTGAGGGGTTGGGGGGGGGGGCACCAGGGTGTGGCGCCACCACATGGTCTTAGGGGAAAAAGCATGGATGAGAGTAGGAGGGGTGGTAAGGGGTGGTAACAGAGGGAGTGAAGTTGAAGAGGCGGAAGACGTCTGTCAGAAGGAGGAGGTTGGACTGAGAGCCCTGGGCCATGATAGTTCCATTGCGATAGACATTAATGATGCACCTGGAGGATGTGAAATGAGCCAAGAGTACTTCCCATCTGGTGCCACCATTAGTGGGTGAGGAAGAAAAAGGGGGTGGGCAGAGACCATGTGGGCAGGCCGTATGTCAGGTGAACAAACAGCAAAGAGAATGTCAGTTTTAGTTTGTCTGGAGGAAGCGTTTACATAGGTGTCGGCAATGGGCAGACCAGGGTTGGAGATCGAGTGCCTTCTTAAATTTCTTCCTTCCAGACTTTTAAAGAGAGGGTGGATAGTTGATGGAGAAGCAGTTAGAATAAATGGGAGGGACGGAGGCCACCATGGGGGCAAAGAAAAATGGGTTTAGGAAGAGAGTGGGAGAGAGACAATGGAACACGGTGCATGAAAATCATTTACCAGGTGGGCGAGCAGATATGAGGAGCAGAACAGTCCTAAGTATCTAGAGTTTGAGTAAGCCCAAGAGCAAAACCAATTGGTACATTACTAATGCACAGTTCGAAAATCAATTTGCGTACAGAGAGATGTGAAGGCCATCTAGATTTGAGTCAAAACTACATGTAAAACACCCAGCCTCAAATTCAAAAATACATGTGCAACAAACCTAGATTAAAAATTAAAAATGCATGTGGAAGACACCCAGAATCGAGTGAGCAGTGATTATGTAAGGGACATCAAGAGTCAAAGTGAAAGAAATGAGTAGTCCAGAACAGTCCAGAGTGAGGCCAGCAGCCACCAGTGGAGTGAGGATCAGATTAATGCACTTAGTGAGACATGAACATGGGCTGTTGGCGAGGGCATGGAGAGCATTGCATGGGCTTGAAGAAATCACTGGGAGCAGTGGAGGTGGCCTACCAGTGAGACAGAGCAGAGGTACAGTGCAGGGAACAGAGGAGATGAAACGAGCTGACTAGGCCGCGTTAAATGTGGAGAGGGGGAAATCCATATCGTAAGGTGGTGTAGGGAACAAAGGAGATGGAACGAGCTGGCTAGGCCGCATTAAATGTGGAGAGGGGGAAATCCATATCGTAAGGTGGTGTAGGGAACAAAGGAGATGGAACGAGCTGACTAGGCCGCGTTAAATGTGGAGAGGGGGAAATCCATATCGTAAGGTGGTGTAGGGAACAAAGGAGATGGAACGAGCTGACTCGGCCACATTAAATGTGGAGAGGGGTAAATCCATATCGTAAGGTGGTGTAGGGAACAAAGGAGATGGAACGAGCTGACTAGGCCGCGTTAAATGTGGAGAGGGGGAAATCCATATAGTAAGGTGGTGTAGGGAACAAAGGAGATGAAACGAGCTCACTAGGCCGCGTTAAATGTGGAGAGGGGGAAATCCATATAGTAAGGTGGTGTAGGGAACAAAGGAGATGAAACGAGCTGACTAGGCCGCGTTAAATGTGGAGAGGGGGAAATCCATATAGTAAGGTGGTGTAGGGAACTAAGGAGAAAAAAGGGAGAGTGCAGGCAAAATTCTTTTGAGGGGGTCGAGGTCAAATGAAAGGGGAGGCTCGTGGGATACAGCGAGCAAAGGGCTTACCCACTGTGAAGCGCTGGAGGATCCGGTGATGGAGCAAAGATGGAGACCCCTCTTGGCCCTCCCAAGGCCTGACTGGGCCAGACAGGGAGGGACCTGGCTCTTAGATGAGGCCCTTTGAGGGGCCGGCGATCGCCAACAGGCTCCTCCTGCTCCAGGAAATGGAAACTGAGCAACCAATCGGTGTGGGGCTTGTCCTTTCTCTGCACAGGTGGTCATGATGCTGTGCGGGCGGCCATGTTTGAACAAAGTCCCACGCTGTTCCGAAGTTGTAGCGCAAAGGTGTGTTGTATTGTATTTTGTTATTTATATAGCGATCTTTCCCCACTTGCGTAGCCTCAATGCGCTTTTTTCCATGGTTGGAACGCCCTTGGTGACGGTAGTCGACGTGGTTGGAAATTCTAGGGAGTTTAGCTCAGGAGATGCATGTGTGCATTTTGCCGTTCTAAGACTTGAGTGGTTGGCAAGGCTCGACTAAGCAGCCCAGGAGCGGTCAGACACATGGGTGGGTGCTGTTGGGGGTTAGAGATAGATTTCTATTTTTGAGAGAGTCTATGAGAGGCCAGCTATACCGGGTTCCTTTCGGATGGTGGTCGCTGTATGCTAGTAGCAGAGTTGTTAAGGTACGTCAGGTGTTTGTTTGGACGGCTGTGTGTGATCTAGACTAGATGTGCTTAGCCGTATTCTATCGTTCATGGATGTTTGGCCGTGCCTGCGGCCTGGGTTCACACTACTGGTGTGAGATATACATACCCTAGGCTGCGAGATTGATCGGCTGGGCCGATATTTGTCCTGGTCTATAATTGAGAGTCCTGTACCAATGGGCCTAGGTTTCATATTGTAGCAGGTATCTGTGTATATTAAACACAGATGGGGCTACATCTAGATTTCAGAATCCTGTTTACTGGGAGAGAGGCCTATGTTTCATAGTGCAGTAGGTTTGAGCATATGGTAAACAAAGACGGATGCTACGCCTAGATTTGGGAATCCTGTATACTGGGAGAGAGGCCTAGGTATCACAATGCAGTAGGTTTAATCGTACAGTATACCGAGATGGAGGCTACACCTATTTTTGAGAGTCCTGCATAGTGCGCGGGAGGCATAGGTTTCCAAGTGTAGTAGACCTCATGCAGTAAGCACGGAGGAGGCTACACCTACATTCGAGTATCCTGCAAGGTTGAGTAGTGTGGGGGGGTGCTAGGCTTCTCAGGCCGTAGGTTTCTGTAATGTAACGATCTTTGATGGTTCGTGGTACCAAGATTTGGGAATACATTAGTAGTGGGAGAATGGTAGTGTTGAGGGCTTGCCTGAATGAGCAATCAAGGTTAACAGTGGCAGTGATTACTTAGTGATGGGCGTGTGCTACCCTGGGCTTCTTATCTCATTGTTAGTCGTCTCTCATGTGGACTGGTGGGCGGGGGCGCGATCAGAATGTTGCGGGTGTGCCACAAGAAAGCTGCTGGCTTACTAGAGTACTAGTCGTCTGGCAGTGTTGTTGAGCAATATGTGGTGGTATGTCAGGATGTGTAGCGTTAGGGAATTCCAGATTGGCGCTTGGACGGAGCAGTAGGAACCGCCAAGCCTTGTGGAGGTGTGGGGTAGGATCAGTAGGCAAAATGCAGTGTGAGATCTGAGCTTCCTAGACGGTTGGTAGGGGACAATTTTGTCTTTGGAGGAATTCAGAGCCGGTGTTGTGGATTGCACAATGGGTACTACACATGGCTTTGAAGGTGAAGCGTCAGGCAATAGAGGGAGCCAGTGGAGGACTCTCGGGGTAGGGCTGATGTGTTCTCTGGCGGGCAGGTTAATGAGTAGGCGTGCTGCCCCATTTTGGATTCTTTGGAATTTCCTTAGTTGGGATGCAGGGGCTCCTAGGTAGAGGCAGTTTGCGTAGTCTAGGCGGGAGAGGATGATGGAGTTGATGGGCGAGAAACAGTGGGGATAGGTGCGGTAGGGGAAAGTCCGACTGAGGATATGTAGGTGGAAGAAATTGGTTTTGGATACACTGGTGGTGTGTTGGTTGAGGGATAAATCTGAGTCTAATTTGCATCCAAGGTTTTTAACCACGTTGGAGGGTGCTGGTGCTTGTCCTAGTGATTCGGGCCATGGGATTGGTTGGGGGGATGAATGATCTTTCCCGCAGACTAGGATTTCCGTTTTCCCAGGGTTGAGGATGAGGTGGTTGGTCGTAATCAAGTGATTCATGTCTGAGAGGCACGAAATTCCAACCAACGAAAAAATATGCATCGAAAATGTTTGTGTTTAACGGTTAATATTGTTTGGGGTGGTTTTGTAAAGGGTCAAAATAGAGGGTTAGAGGAGGGGCCCAAAAAAGTGCACTTTTTTCATTGGTTCAAATTCGATGGAAAAAATGTTGTTGAAACATTTTTCGATGCAAAGACCATAAACCAGGCATGATGACGCGTCAGGGCTGCCAGAGCCTTCGGAGTTTGGGATTTTGAGGATGATCTGTGTATCGTCTGCATAGTTGTAGCAGGTAAGGTTGTACGAGCGGATGATTACGGGGATGGGATGTATGTAGAAATTGAAGATTAACGGTGACGTGGACGCCCCTTGGGGGGAGACACCTTTACTGGTCGAGGTCAATGATTTGCGACCGGTTAGAGATAAAGGAAGAGACCCACGAAAGGGCTGTGCTTTTGATTCCAAGTGTTTGTAGTCTGACTAGTAGAATCGAGTGATCGAAGGCTGCCGAAAGGTCCTAGCAGGATGAGTACCGTGCAGCCATCTGCGTTGGCTGCTCTTTTTAGGTCATCTCAGATGGAGACTAGGAAGGATTCTGTTCCCCTGATTGTGCTGGGTTTAGGAGGTTGTTGGCTTCGGCAAATTGGCCAAGCTGTTTGTAGGCCACGCAGTCAATCAGTTTGGCGATGAAATGCGTTTTAGAGATAGGTCGGTAGTTTTGGGGAGGAGCAGGTAAATAGTTGGTTTTTTGAAAATGGGTTTGGTGTAGGATATTTTAAGGGCTTTGGGGAAGGATCCTGATGTGAGTGATAAAGGATTGCACGCGCAACGTTGCCTACACAGGTGGAGGTTAGTATCTTTTTTTTAGCATTGAGGGTGTGCAAGGATCTTCCGGGGAGCCTGACGGGCGGCTGACTGCTACCAGCGAGAGGAATTCTTGATGTGTGATGGGAGAGAAAGAATCGAAAGAAGGTTGTGATTGTGGGCGGGGGGGTTTGGGTGGAGGGACAGTGGACGGGTGGTGGTGGTAGGATTTTTAGTTTTGCGATGATGGCATTGTGTCTTTCTTTGGCGGCATTATAGAAGTGGAGCGAAAGGGTGTTGTATAGGGCTTGGGAGCTAGGAGTTGTCAGGCAGCGCATGTGGGGGCTTTGAATTCTACTATGATTTTATGTAGTTCCTTAATTGGGTTGCAAGCATTTTGGATTCGGTTCCCGTAGAATGATTTCTTGCTTTTTCTGATTTCCGATCTCTAAATTCTGGTTGACCTTGCTAGGGTGGTTTTGTTATGGTTTCAAAAGGGGTGAGGAGTTTTTTGGTGTCGGGACCACGGGTCCTCTGCGCACCTCCTATTAATGTTTATTGGTTAGCCTGCCGCCTGGCACATGGTTTGTCTGGGTACCAACTCCTAGGTGCCCAGTTGATTTGATGCTTGGTGGGGTGACAAACCTTTGTTAATTGTGGGCGCTGGCTGGGTTTGATAGTCCAATTGCCGAGAGATCCGACAGTATAGTAATAGTCCAGTCCTTGGGTCATGTGCGTGGTAGTTTATTTGTGTTTTCACAATATTATAGACAATAGCCTTTTGTGCCAATTTGGTGAAACAAAAGAAAAAGCAGACGAGTGTTTCAACCAAAGTCTTTACCAAGGCAAAGATCAAGTGGCAGCAGACCCGAGGTAGAGCTGGTGGCTGGTGGCCCAGGTAAGAGTGCCAGGTGGAGGTTGGTCAGCCTATCTCTCGCCGTGGTGGCGCTGCGTGTGCACGGTCCGCTGGAATCTATGAATGTTCGGTTTTGTTATGGGCTGAAGGGTCTGCTCGCCAAGCCCGTTCCAGACGGTGCTTGAGAGTTTTGAGACGTTTGAGGTTGGGGGTGAACCACCACGGTGTTGGTCCAGATCTCTGCAAAGTATGTATTTAGGGGGTGAGGGGTTTGAGGCCATTGGTAAGCCAGAGGTCGAAGGAATCTATTGCTGGTGGTCCTTCCGCGTGGAGGAGTGAGTTGAGGGAGTTGCGGAGTGAGAATTCAACATCTGGGGTGATTACCACTTTGTTCGATAGTGGGTAAGTGGAGGGGGCTGTTGGTGGTGAGCGTGTGGGGTGTTGGCCACTGACCACAGTGTTGAGTGGTATGTTGAAACCAAGTGCTGAGTAATCGGTCCATGACAGGGAGTGCGGGGGCTGGGTAGATTTGTTTGTGGTGCTGAATATTGCATGAAGGGTGTGGCCTCTCATGTTGGTGGGAGTGGACATGTGGTTTTTCAGATTGAGTGGATCTAGACTGCCTGTGAATGCCCTGGTCATAGCGTTTGAAGGGGAGTCAAACCATATGTTGAAGTCTCCAAGGATGGTGAGGGTTGGGTGTAGGTTGAGGTTGGCAGCCAGTGCTTCACCAAATATGTCTGCAAAGTTTTTGTTATAGCCGGGGGGTCTGTAGAGGAGTGGGAAGCTGTGTAAGGCGGATGGTGCGAGTTGAAGTTTTACCACGAGAGATCATAGTTTGCGGTGCTGGTGGAGGTGGCCTTGGCTATTAGCTTGAATCGGTCTTTGTGCAAATTGCAAGCCCCCCTCCCCTTCGTGATCTGTTCCGGACACTGAGAATGTAACCAGGTGGGAAGGTCTTGTGCGCGAGGGCTTCGTAGTCATCCGAGAACCAGGTCTCGGTATTGAATAGGATGTCTGGGTTTTCTTCTGTGATGAGGTCATAGATGTGGAGTTTATTTTTGGAAACTGACCTGGCGTTGATGAGGGTGCAAGATATTTGGTGGGATGCCTTTGTTGGTAGAGGGCAGGTAGGGTTGGGGAGGGGGGGGGCGGTCGGGGTCTGATGTGGGAGGAGGTTCAGAAGGGGGAGGTGGAATGTGGGTATGAGGGAGCAGGTGGGGTGGGCGAACAGGGGACTGGCAGTGGGGAGGTGGAGTGTGGAGATGAGGGAGCAGTTGGAGTGGGGGGGACAGGGGCGGGGGAAGAGAGCTAGGACTGGTTGGGTGCGGGAGGTGACGTTTTGCTCCTATATTGCAGTGGCAGTGGTTGCGAACTGTGTCAGGGAATGGGTGATGCTAGGGGGGCATTAGGTGCCTGCGGTCTCGCCCTTTATTATGAGCGGTTGTGGGTGTATGGGAGAGAGTGGGTGGTTCTCTGGTGAATGGGATGTTGGCTAGCGCTTCTTTTGCTGAACAAAGGGTGGGGAAGTGGGAGTTGGGGGTGGTGTGTAGTTGATGGGGAGAATGTAAGTGGGAGGTGTCGGGGTTGGGTGCTGGCGTGGTTGGAATGTGATGGGGCTATTAGGTGTCTTGCTGCATTCTGTGGTGTGTTCCTTGGGGGGGATGCTCCCTAGTCCGTCTCTCCATCTTGCCAATCTTATTTGCACAGAGCAAGATCTGCGGGTGGGGGAAGAGTGTGATAGTTTGAGGCAGGTACGTTTAGTGAGGGCGGTGGATAAGGTGGGGGTGAGGAATGAGAGTTAAGGGTGCTCTGTGGAAGGGGTGTGGGCTGTGTGATGGTGGGGGTAGTGAAAGACTGCAGTGGGTCTCGTTGGGGCTAGAGGTGCACCGAGAACTGCCCAGATGTGGCCTGTGAATGACACGGCACCTAGTTGACTTTGGTGCGCCGTTGAGGCCTAGACTTCACAATGCAGTTTGAGTACTAGGTGGGACAGAGCTACCTTTGTGTACAAGACGAAACACTGCTAGATCTGGGAGTCCTGTATAGTGCGAGAGAGGCCTGCGCCTAACAATGCAAAATGAAGACAAGACAGACACAGCTAGATTTGAGGTTCCTGACAAAACACACCTAGATATGAGAGACCTGTATAGTGGGAGAGAGGCCTACACTTAACACTGCAAATAAAACACAGCTAGATTAGATAGTGGGAGGGAGGGAGGCAGTGGAAAGTGATCGCAGTATTTTACAGGTGTAGGTAGGTTTGCTAAGTGGTCAGGCTTCCATGCCACTCCTACCGTACTAGTCGCTGCTGGTTAACAGCTGACCACTGGCTTCCCCTGCTGCCACCTGCAGACACGATATTGAGCCACCTCTTGTAGGAGTCGCCCTTTGCCTTGGGGCCCTTAGCCGCAGGGGCTGCACGGGCAGAGGGCTGCCCTGGGGAGGTCAGTTAAAGTGAGTGAACAAGCCAATCACGGGCTGGGAGGAGGGCGGGAAGGGGATACACCAAACACTGGGAGAGAGAAGGGTGCATGCAGGGCCCGGGGGTCTCTACGAGGCCACAAATAAAGATTGCGAGGCCCAGGGGGGTCAGTGCTCAAATGCTCTCACCTGGCAGCACCTTGACGGAATAAAGATGTGCAGTGGTTGGTGAGCAAAAGCAAAGGAAGCTCTCACAGGGAGCAGGTCTTTATACCCAACGGCCCTTGAGGGGGCCGGCGATTGCCTGCCGGCTCCTGCGCTAGGAAATAGAAACAGAGCAACCAATTGGTGCGGGGCTTGTCCCTGCACTGCACAGATGGTCATGATATGGAGGAACTAGCATTGCCAAAGACAGTAGAATCAAGAAGATGGACATTTGGGAAACCAGCAAAGCCACAGTCAAATGGACCGCACCAGTTCTGATGAAAATCTTCAGAGAAAAGTTAAGTAACAAGTCAGTTGTTCTTGTAAAAAACACAGGAGCACAAGGGAAGCCTTCCTGTAGGAATACAGGTTGCAAGATCTACACAATGTAGAGATCAACTCCCAAACGTGGACAACAGCACTCCCAAAGCCAAGGAAATGGCCTAAGGTAAGTGTAACCCAAGCCCCACAGTACCCGAGAGTGAAGTTTAAAATGTAACTGGTCGCCTTCCTGATGCAGCGATGAAGATCCCGATTCCTGCTCCTTGGTGGTGGTGACGAAAGGAGGTACCTATGGTGGGCTTCTGTGGCAGCACTCGAGAGAAGGGGTCGACCGCAAAGGATTCAGCTCACTCCAGTAGCGATTTGTTGTTTTGGGGCCTTTTTCTTAGTGCCACGAAGAAACTAATATTGGCGGTTGGAATCTCTTTGCTTACTCGGTCCTGAAATCTGGTGAGGGGACTTTTGTTGAATAATTCCTACTCTTGGCGGTCCAAACAGATGCCTGCAAAGATTCACTGGGGATTAGTTGATTGCAAGACGATGCACTCGCAAATGGTCCAGGTATCATGGGTATTGGTGATCTGGGGGGCAGGGGAGGGGGGGGACAATGGGCCAAATTGAAGAAGGTCTTGAAGTTTTCCTTGGTGGAGCTTCCTTGTCAAGTTGAAAATGTGGTCAGGACAGCTGCAGGGCTTCACCAGTACTTCTACAGTTGCTGACGGTGCTGCTGGCATCTCTTCTAGTCTTCTGCTTCGGATTTCCAGTCCCAGTGGGCAACTCTGCCTGTGGTCCAAACACCCTCGCCTTATATGCTGGAACCCATTCATTTATCCCTATGGGGCTGCCAGTCACTTGGGGGTGTTGGCTGTCTGGGAAAGCCAGCCACCCAGTGTTAGGACAGTTTTTCTGAAGTTCATCTAAGGGCTTCGTAAAGCCATTCAACTGAGACAGTACAAGACCCCACTCTTAGTATAAGGTTGTACCATCTGAGTATATGGTAGCGTAGACATATCTGCCGGGCTTATCTTAGGAGTGAGAGAGGGCTGTAGGAAGATGCAAAGAACCTGTAGTATACCATGGATTCACCAGAAACACTTACAACCAGAAGTATGATAAAAAATAAAGGTTTATTATAAATAGTTAGGCCAAGTTAACTCTTGGGGTAAGTACTTCGTCATGATCATAAACACATTATAAAAAAACACAATGCTTGAAGGTACACAGGCCAAAGCATAAACCTTCTTCAGAATACCGAACAGTAATTCTAGGGAAGTCAGACCATATACACATTTAGTATAGGCCACCCCTATTCATGGGGAGTAAACCATTACAGCAAGTCAAGGGTAGTAGACTGTCAGTTATGCAGTGAAACTCGGCAAAGAAATTGCTTAGTAAACCAATCTGAACAGTGGAACACTCATTCAAGGAACAGTAGAAACCTAAGACTATTCAGGACAAGACAGTTCTACTAGGCTAGTAAGACCTTTTGGCGTAATATACAATTACAGTTGCTTTTTAGTTCAGTGGAACATAGACTAAGGTAAGCAAGAACTCTTTACACTAATTTAGGATTAAATCTGGTTTGACCTTGGTCTGTCTGGAGCAAGGTCAAGCCAGACTCAATGACTGAATGGACAAAGGGCAAGGCAAAATCCAGCTTTTCATCCAAAAAAGCAGGGACAGCATACATGCAAATATAAGGCATCATCCATGACATTATAACGTAATCTTAGATACAAAACCTACGTGGATCGTGGATTGGTTAGTGGGTATGGCCACATATAGGTCATATGCGTTAAACATTTGATTGAGCTAGACCTATCTGATGACTCCACCTGAGGCTATCCCTATTTTGCTAAAGTTTAAAATGCATCATCCCTACCTTAAGGGATTGGTTGGCATATAATTGATGGGCGGCATTACACTAGTTGGCATCATTATAACCAACCATGGGCACTTGACAGGTAGTCGAGATATGAGCCAGACTGGGTGTGGGGGTAGAGAGGCCCATTGTTTAATTAAAGAAGGTGCCATCCCTCATCCTCTGGCCATGTGACCAGGCAATCCCTTTGTACTTGACCTTGTAGGCAGCTTGTCTGTTTGTTTTTAGGGAGTACTGCAGGTGACCTATCTTATGTTAGCTCCTAATGAATAGCCAGTGTTCTCTAATTAGTAAGTCTAGTGTATGAAATATAATTAACTCCTATTTATTGGGATTTTAGCTAATATTAACGTGTGCCGTGTTTTCTATTTCCATCAGGTACACTCTTGAGTTATGCTTCATGGAGTTTGTTGGTTTGCTATTTTATTGCACCTGGTTAACAAAGGATGGTTATATTCTAAACCTTTTTTCTGGGAGAATCCTGCTTGCGTCTTACTATCTTGTGCCTTCATTCGGCTGTTCCATCCTGCCTATTTGTTTCCAACCTTGGCACTACTTGCCATCTACTGTCTGAGCTCTGTATTTCTGTGGATTCAGCGTTTTGAGTTCTCTCGAAGTCTTGAGGCCTTTGTCTATTAAAAAGCCTACTGCGGCTTCCATTTTAAAGAGGGTGGCTTCCCCATTATTCTCTGGTGTCTGTTAGTGAGCTATACTCGCATGGCATGGGGTTCTTGTTGCAATCAACTTCTACATTGGTTCTGTTGGTGTTACTTATGTCTTGTGGATGATATGTTCATTTCTGATGCTTGTTAATCTGCTTAGAATCACATGCTGTGCATAGGGTCCGACATCCAGTGGTAATCGCGGAGTATTGCATCTTGTCTTTCGGGGGACCGAAAGGGGACATCGGCATAGGCGTGTCTGAAACACTATCCCTATCGTGACATGTGTAGTACCCAAAATCCATCATGCGCCGAGGTCCCTCAGATTGTTTTTTTCCGCCCAGATAACTGGTCGCCCTATAGCAGAGCTCTTCATGAGACATTGTTTATTTTACCGAATTGTCGGTTTAATCCCCGTTAAGTCACTTCGCCTATCAAGAACATCTTCGACGAAGACTACGGGGGAATCGTCTACGGCTGTGCGAAAACTACGAGTAGGCCTCTACCCGAGAAGCCATCATCGGAGGCGTTGTCTCCCGAAGATTCGGTGACTATCAGTAAGAGCATCAATGGGATTGCTACGGCGGTGGGCCTAGTACCGGTTCCGCCCACAGTTATGGGCCAACCCGCCGAAAGGTTTTCCACGGATTTGGAAGACGACCCCGAAGACTCTTACGAACAAAGCCAGGTACCCCTCTCAAGCACCCTGAGGAGATCCTCTCAACACCTTAGGGCGGAGGACCCGGTTCCTACTCGGCTGGATCCATTTGGGTCATCCAAGTGGACCACAGAGACATTCGAGGGGTGTATGGATCGGCTGGAGCAGTTTTTCAGGGCTTCTGATCAACCTCTGCCGAAAAAAGCTCGGGTAGACCCTAACCCTCAAACACAAGTTGCCCAACTCCTAGATGTCCAACACTATGTGGACTATGAAGAAGATTTCCAGAAAGACACGTATAGAGACATCTATACAGAAGAAGAGGAGGCTTCTTTTCTGGACAATTATGCGGAAGATCAAGGCGCAACGGACAACTGGGAGGACACCCAGCAGGATGATCACAATTCTGATATCGTTTACCTCAACTCTTCCCCCATCCCCCCTGGTTCGACAAGCTCCCCCGGTGGATGATCAAATGGCTTTCAACAACATGTTGAAAAAAGCAGCAGAATTCTTTCAAATTGCCACGCTTGAAGCCTTGCCCGAACAAGATTTTGCGGAGGACATTATTAATGACAAGCCTCCAGCAAGCCAGTCTATCCGTCTCTTGAGCTCTGTAAAGAGACGGCTGGCCCCTTCCTTACTCACACCCGCTCAGACTAGGGCTGTGAACCCAAGGGTCAAAAAACCTTTCCGGCCCTCCCCCACCGACCCGCTTTATATTAAAGGGCACGCAATCCCAGACTCGCTGGTGGTGGGTTCCCCTTGCCATGGGAGAGTCACCCCCGGACAAGGAATCCAAAAGGGTGTATGCCTTAGGCAAACGGGTCACGTCGGCGGCGGCTTATACCGTCCGGATTGCCAATAACACAGCGTTACTGGCAAGCTACGTCGACGCCCAATTGAACCTACTCCAGGAAGGCTGGACTCCGTAGAGACAGCAGGCAGGTCTCTCGCACAGGGTACTCTCCTAAAGAGACATGCGTGACTGCGCACGTCGGGCTTCAGGCCTGAGACCCAGGCATCCATCATCAACAAACCCATCGAAGAGGCCAACTTCTTCGGGAAGGCGGTAGACGATGCGTTGGAGACAGCCAAGAAGGAGCACGAGACTATTAAGTCGCTGCACCAGATTTCCCAAAAACCCTCTTCACAGTGGGGCAGTAATTCTCGGCGGTCCTTTCGAGGACAATCCTGCGGCGCTCAAAATAATTTCGGCACAGGCAACTTCAACTCAAGTCAACCTGCTGCAAGCCCCACTTACTACCCCCAGAGGGGTCAGAAGCGCGGAAAGAATAGAAGCACAGGCTCCAATTCCAGAGGAGCGTCAACTTCGGGTCAGAAATGACCACCAAGTTCGGGTCCCCTCCCATGTCTCCCCGGTCGGGGGGCGATTAACATCTTTCCTCAAGGCATGGGAGGGGATAACTTCAGACCAGTGGGTCTTAAAGACGGTCGCCCACGGTTACTGCCCGGAATTCGCCCGACCTCCACAGTTCATTCCTCCGAAACATCGACTCCTTTCACCGGAACATCTGGAGATCCTGATCCAAGAGGTGGAAGCGCTGCTGGGAAAGGACACCATAGAAGCCGTCCCGATTCTTCAGGTAAACGAGGGTATCTATTCAGTGTACTTCCTTGTACCCAAGAAGGATCTCACCATGCGTCCTGTTCTAGACCTGCGCCCAGCGAACAAGTTCATAAAGCCCCAAAAGTTTCACATGGTAACACTGCAAGAGGTGATCCCATTGCTAAAACAGGGGGACTTCATGACAACATTGGATATGAAAGATGCATACTTTCATATTTCAATGCTGCCAGCGCACAGAAAATACCAAAGGTTTGTGATTCAGGACAAACACTACCAGTTCAAAGTACTCCCCTTCGGCATAGCTTCGGCGCCAAGAGTGTTTACCAAGGTCCTGGCAGTGGCAGCGGCACACCTGCGCAGACTTTCAGAGTCCAGTTTACCCTTACCTCGACGATTGGCTCATCACGGGGGACTCGTTCGACGTTTGTTTTTCGAACACCCAAAAGACAGTAGACCTACTGTTCAGCCTGGGATTTTCTATCAACGAAAAGAAATCCAGCTTAGTCCCCAGCCAAGTAAAACAGTTCCTAGGGGCTCTAATTCGTACGGAAGACGGTCTAGTCTTCCCTTCCAGCGAGAGGGTTCAGAACATGCTCTCTCAGGTTCCTCAGTATGTAGCCAGTCGAGAGGTGACGGTACGCAAAGCTATGCGTTTGCTAGGAATGATGGCGTCATGCATATACTTGGTTCCCCACGCGCGGCTGCGCATGTGTCCCATGCAAGAGTGGCTCAACAGCCAGTGGTGTCGGGCCAGCGGACAATTGGAAGATCTGTTAGTTGTCTCGCCAGCCCTCGTTCTCTCTCTGCAGTGGTGGTCAAGGGAGACCCTCTTGAAGGGGAAGACCTTCACTACCCCTGCAGTGGAAGCCACTCTCACGACAGACGCATCTCTCACAGTGTGGGGGGCTCACCTGCTTCAAGAGACAGCGCGCAGAGTGTAGTCCCCTCAGGTAGCGTCCAACCATATAAACCTACTGGAGCTACTAATAGTGTTCAAAGCATTGAAAGCCTTTCAGGAGCAACTGCAAGGAAAGTCAGTACTGGTTCTAACCGGCAGCACAACAGCAATGTATTACCTGAACAAACAGGGGGGCACTCACTCTCCAGGGCTATCCAAGCTGTCCCAAAACATCTGGATATGGGCTCTCAAACACAAGATGTTCCTGATATCCCAACATGTTCCAGGGGAACTCAATCTTCTGGCAGACTTACTCAGCAGAGATTTCCCTCTGCCAGAAGAGTACGAATGGCGACTGCACGATGACATTGTATCCAACATCTTCGCAGAATGGGGGTTTCCAGAGATCGACCTGTTCGCTACTCAGGAGAACGCCCAATGCCAAGATTACACCTCCAGGTACCCCCAGAACCGATCCAAGGGGAACGGTCTCTGGATAACTTGCTCGGGGAAATTTGTCTACGCTTCCCCCCTCCCACCTCCCCCTGGCTCCCCTACTGAACAAGATAGTACACAAGATGCACCAGGAACCAGTCGCCATGATTCTGGTGGCTCACATGTGGGCCCGCCAAACTTGGTTCGCGCACCTGATGGAAATGTCCCTCTCCCCACCAGTCAAGCTGCCCTGCCCGTACAACAGGTTGTCTCAGGACAGGGGGGAGACTCTGCACCCATGCCCACAAACTCTGAACTTAGCAGCCTGGCTCCTGAGGTCATAGAGTTTGGACATCTGCAACTCCCTCAAAGATGCATGGACATACTGAGGGAGGCAAGAAAGCCTAACGCACGTTATTGCTATGCCTGCAAATGGAAACGTTTTGTTATCTGGTGCAGTTCCAAAGGCGTCAATCTCACCGATTGCTCGCCTTCACACATTGTGTTATATCTAACCCATCTGTTGGACTCTGGGTTAGTCTTCAATTCCTTAAAGGTTCACCTAGCGGCGTTGTCAGCCTACACCACGTCACAGCAGAAGGTGTTCATGGGACCCCCTTTTGAGCCTATGCATAAAGCTACTCTGAAAGACCTGACTTACAAGACAGCCTTTCTAGTAGCTATCAATTCAGAAGAGTTAGCAAACTACAGGCCTTCTCGGTTTTGGACCCCTTTGTTACAGTCCACAAAGATAAGGTAGTTCTGCGCACTCATCCCAGATTTGCGCCGAAATTTATTTAGAAGTTCCATGTGAACCAGTCAATCGAACTACCCACGTTCTTCCAGAGACCTTCTAACATGGCCGAAAGAAGCCTTCATACACCAGATGTGCGCAGGGCAGTCATGTTCTACAGATGCATTACTTACCGTAAAAGCATTTCTGATGATTGTATCTGCTTAGATTCACATGCTGTGCATATGGTCCGACATCCAGTGGTAACCGTGGGGTATTGCATCTTGTCTTTCGGGGGACCGAAAGGGGACGTTGGCATAGGCTTGTCTGAAACACTATCCCTATTGTGACGTGTGTAGTACCCAAAATCCCTCACGCGCCGAGGTCCCTCAGATTGTATTTTTTCTGCCATGAGGGAGACCAAGGCTATAGTGAGTGAGTACATGAAGAGAGAAAGTAGTAAGAAGTCTACGTCCCTTCCACCCCGAGCGGAGAGGCAGGGAGGGCGCATGTGAATTTAAGCAGATACAATCATCAGAAATGCTTTTACGGTAAGTAATGCATGTCATTCTTGTTGTATACTTGCATATATTACCTAGTGTGTGTGCTCGTCATGTGAGTGCATATTTGCCTTGTGTCTAATGCATGCGTCTGTTACTGCTGCAATGTTAGCTAGACTGCTTTTATTATCTTCAGTTTAGATTGTCTTTGTCCTGTTGTACCTGCCTGGGATAAGGGCGCTACAGTTGTCTTAGTGAGGAGTAACATTTCTCACCTCTGTGGTATTGAATAGTGGGCGGGGCAGAAGCTATGGAAGATGTATTCATCTGCCTTCCAACATCACTTTGCCAGTGGTGATCGTTTTCTGTGTCTGACACGGCTCGTGCACTTTTTCCCACAGATCAGGAAGAAGCTCCAGGAAAAGCAGTCCTCCATGGATAAATCTGAAAAAGCTAAGCAACTCCGAGCGCTGAGGAAGTACGGCAAAAAGGTAGGAAATTAATGATGGTGACAGTCCATTAAAAGTGCACTCCTAGGATGCCTATATGCACGCGGGTAGGATAGGTAACCCTGCTCTGCATAGAACACGCTAGTGGTGTCGCTGCTCTAAACAGAACGCGCTGGCGGGATAGATGATGGCTGCACTGCATAGAACGCGCTGGCACGATAGGTGATCGAACACGCTGGTGACGTTGCTGCCCTAGACAGAACACGCTAGTAGGATATGTGATGACCGCTCTGCATAGAGCACGCTGGTAGTATAGGTGATCGAACATGCTGTTGACGTTGGTGCCCTAGAGAGAACATGCTGGTATGATATGTGATGGCCGCTCTGCTAGAGCTCGTTGGTAGGATGGCTCAGGGTTTGCTCTGCGTAGCCATTGGCTGTACTGTATAGAACAGAGCGGTGGGATAGCTGAGGGCTGCTAGGTATACAATACACTGTTTGGATAGCTGAGATCTACTCTGCACAGCGCACGCTAGTAGGATAGCTGAGGGATGCTCTGCACAGAACACGCTGGTGATGTTGGTGCCCTAGAGAGAACATGCTGGTATGATATGTGATGGCCACTCTGCTAGAGCTCGTTGGTAGGATGGCTCAGGGTTTGCTCTGCGTAGCCATTGGCTGTACTGTATAGAACAGAGCGGTGGGATAGCTGAGGGCTGCTAGGTATACAATACACTGTTTGGATAGCTGAGATCTAGTCTGCACAGCGCACGCTAGTAGGATAGCTGAGGGATGCTCCGCACAGGACACGCTGGTGACGTTGTTGCCCTAGAGAGAACATGCTGGTAGGATATGTGATGGCCGCTCTGCTAGAGCACATTGGTAGGATAGCTCAGTGCTACTCTGCATAGGATAGCCAGTGGCTGTACTGTATAGAACAGAGCGGTGGGACAGCTGAGGGCTGCTAGGTATACAATACACAGTTTGGATAGCTGATATCTAGTCTGCACAGCGCACGCTAGTAGGATAGCTGTGGGATGCTCTGCACAGAACGCGTTGGTGGGATAGCCGATGGCTGCTCTGCATTGAACACGCTGGTAAGTGCGTTGTGCCGCGTGGAAGATGGCGTCTCTCTAGATACGATACAAGATGCTCTTTAAAAGACATGCGCTGATATCCATAGCCAGGGGGTGCTCTCCATATTTAACACACATGGCTAGGATGGCACTGGAATGATGGCTGTCATCGTCATTGAAGAGTAGCACACACTCTGTAGGATCGAGGGTAGCTGCATTCTTATATCCACTGATCTAAATCTGTTCTCGGGGTGAAACACATTGGTGATTATAGCCAATGCCTGCACTTTGCTTTCACAGGTGCAGACTGAGGTTCTCCAGAAGAGACAGAAGGAGAAGTCATCAATGATGAACTCCATCAAGAAGTACCAGAAAGGTAACTTGCTGCCGGGACTTGAGTAGGGGAGGGTGAAACGTGGCCTGAAATGATAACTCTGCCCCTTCTGTCTGTGAAATTGCCTGATTCATCTTCTTCCCGCAGGGGTCCTTGCCTTTCATTCCTAATCTATGGGGTTTCCGCTGGGTACCTCTCCGTTCTGGGTACGCTAGTCTCTCTTCCTCATGAGCTGTAGGGTTATAACAGAGATTCACAGTGGCAGGTATTCAAATAAACACTCGGTTTCTGGATTAAACAATTATTTATTAATTTAACAGTTGAATAAGCCCAAATATGTAACACAATAATATACTTCAATAAATACACACTCTGTTTCACTTAATCAGTGATTACCCATCTGGGATGGCACACACACTTCCTACACCCTGAGGTGACTTAAATAACTAGGATACTGTGGACATTGATATGTCACTGGCACATTTAGAACAATACTGAGTTTGGTGTCAAAAGGAAAAGGTTAGGGAATAAAACAATGGTTAACAAATATTCTGAAGCAGGTAGGTACTTTTTTAACCCCCGATGCAAAGTAAATGAACCCTTTCCCAGCTACACAAGTTATGGAATGTGTGACTTTTGTTGAGGGATAGTTAAAGCACAAAGTCAGAGGTGAGAAGAATCTTTCAGGGAGCCAAGAAAGCCAAAGTCAATTGAGCAAGGTCTAGTGAAGCTGAAGTACTTCATTAAGGTAAGTAAAAAGTCTTGCACAATGGTTTAGAAATATTTGTAGGGAAATTACTGAGGGGCCACACGCTGGGAGGCTTGTGAGGGGCAATGCTGCAAGGAACTTTGCAAAAGGCAGCAAATGCCAGTCTCAACTTAGAGCTAGCAAAGCTACACAACAAGAGCCAAGTACCCCTTAGTTTACAGTACCTTAGGTCTGAAGAAATTGGTTCCAGCTGGTTTCTGTTCCAGTTGTAGTATTGTTCCTGGGGCTCAGTCGTGCAGACAAGAGGGAGGACGTCTGGGGACCCCTGCCCTACGTACGATTTGAAGGTCGGCGGCAGCAAAGAGCAAACTTCAGATCAGCTGCACTTCTCGGTTTCAGATTGTCGCGAATAGCACCACCGCGGTTCTCAGATACCTTATGGAGTTTCCTTGCATCTGGGGTTCAGCACTCTGTTGAGGTGGCTCAAGCTCATTCAGTCCTGCTACATGGGAGTCTGGAGGATCTTCCTGGAGCTCGGGTCCGACTTAAAAATTATGCCCTCGATTCAGAGGATGTCCAGGTGGCTTACTTTGGAGTTGATTTGGTCCCACCAACTCAAGGGAAGAAGTCGTCCTTGCAGGGCTTCTCTAGTTGAGGCAAATTCTGAGCTTCAGCAGAGCATCAGGGCTTCACCGGGCAAACCAACAGTCCAGGAGTTGCAGCAGGCGTCTCTTCCAAGTTCTTCTTCGGATTCCTTCGTCCAGTGGTTGACTCTGCCTTCCAAGCCAAAAAGCCCTGCCTTTTATGCAGGTTTCTCCCATTCGTTCCAGCCTAGCTGTCAGTCACACCGCAGGGTGGCTGTCCTTGGCAGACAGCCAGCCGGCCAATCACCTAGGAGTGCATTCTGATCTCCTAAGAGACTAAGCACATGGAGATTTGGGCACGTCCCTCGCTTCCTTTCCCCGCCAGACAACCTGGAGCCATGGGCAGGCTTCACTCGTGAATCCCGCCAGAGACAAAACGAACAAAGCACGCAGAATAAATCTCAAGAAGGACCTTTCCACAAAGAAATGGCATAAAAAGAGACTGGGCCATTTTGACAAAAATTGTACCCTTGGGTGCTTTACTGCAGTTGCGAACACAGCCCGCGGTAAAAGCACAACACGGTAGTTAAAAGCAAACCACTGCCACCAGCCATTCATCGAGGAAAGGGTAACACAAAATTGTTACATGAGAAGCTTGACAAAGGGGATATTAAGTAACCTCTCCAGAACCCTATTGTAAGATAGTGTGTACTGAGTCTAGAAAGTTAAGTGTAAGTAGAGTCAATTTCACTTTACTGCTCTTGGAAACAGTAGATTATCCAAAAGAAGGTATTTAAACCATGGGGAAATCTGAAAGACTTCCCTGTGCCACTGCACTGAAGGTGCTGTTTGACACAATGTAAAAGATGATGCCTATCGGGTTTGTCAGACTCCACAATCAAAAGAAAAAGTGTTCAAATCACATTAGAAAAATACATGAGTGGGGAAAGAAGGGTCTCGCTCTCTCCAGGTTAAAAAAGCAAGTTCTCAAAATCCAGCAAAGTTGCTGGAGTCTTTAAGGTAGAGAGGAATTGGCACATTTCTAAGAATTCTCCCTAACACCAACCAACTCTTTTACACTACACTTACAGTACACTTTTAAACACTTGTTCTCTTTTCTAGGCAACAGTCCCAAACCTTAGAAGTGCTTCCCTATTATTGGAGCATGGGTGTTCTCAGTGGCAGAAGGTGTGGTCTCTAGTGTCCGACAGGCAGTTCAGGATTGGCACAGAAGTAGCAAAAGTCAGGAAGACGTTTCAAACAAGTAAGTATTTCACTTTAGAGTAGTTGGAAGGGTCCAGGGACTTCTGATAAGACACCCTATGAAGATTTCAGCAGTGGGCCTGGGTGAACTGGATGAGAGGCCTCCCATCACAAGAAACACCCCAAAGCTATAGAGGAATCGCACAAGCTTAAGGTAAGTAAATACCCCAACCAACACAGTACCTCAGCACAGAAGAAGAGTTTGCCGCGGGTGAGGCTTCAGGATCTGCAGCCAAAAACCCAGTCTATGAATTCCTTGTCATGAAGACGGAAGACAGGACATGGAAGGGATTTTGCTGCAGGGATCAACGGGAAAGGCTCCAGGCAAGAGTTTGTTTGTGGCTGGTAGTGGCTCTCGTTTGGCACCCTTTTCAGGAGCCAGGAGAAGTCTGAATATCGCTGGTCAGATTCTCGTCTCTAATCTGGTCCAACACTCTGGTGAGCGGACTTGAAGGACTCGAATCGTGTCTCAGTAGGTCCAACAGGATGCCACCAAGTTTCAGCTTGATTCGGCAGACCGTGCATTGCAAAATGGCACGAGGTTCCAGGGTATTGGTGTATTGCAGCCCGGCAATGTCGCAGCATGTGGTGGGATGGATCAAAATGCAGATCTTGAGTCTAGTGGATCTCACCAGGCTCTGGGTCGGAGTTGTGATTTTCAGAGTCCCCAGGTCACTTGGAACGAAGGGTAACAGCAGGCTACGGTTACACAGCAGGCTCTCCGGTCGCTGGAAATCCTCTCAGCCGTGGTTTCTTCATCTTGGTCTTCGGATTCAGGTCCAGTGGTTGACCACCTCTTCAGCATCCCGGAACCCAGCCAATCAAACAGGCGTGCAACATTCAAACCTGGGGGCGTGGCTGTCTTTTGAGGACCGCCAGTATCCCGATTGGATCTGGATTCTCGCAGTCGAGCTTGAAGACCAGACAAAGGGGTACAGAGTTTTGGCCTCCTCACTCGCTTCCTGCTTTCAGACACTCTGGAGCCTGGGAAGTCTTGACGGCAGTCTCCCGCCGAAGATCAAATTAACACAAATGATTTTCCCACCCTGGAGGCCAGTGGAAGGGCCAAGAAAGGACCAAGAACCCTAAAATGGGACAAAAGAAGACTGGGGGCCATTTTGGTAAAATAGGCACCCATGACTGCCTTTACTGCAGCTATGAAAACAGCCTGCGGTAAAGGTGCACCGAATTAGTAAAAAGGTTCGGCCACAAGCCAAGCCATTTAGGGTAAGCTTGTCCCTGTTACAGAAATGTTAGCGCTGATGAAAGGGGGATACACTGTACTCCACATAAGGTGGGGTGTGCTGGTCTCACCAAAATAAAGTGTAGAGAGGATAAAATATTCTTTCTATCCTTGGGAACTGTAGTTTTCACAAGGTTAACCAGAGAGGATTTAAAAGGGCAACCCAGCAACAATAGGCTGTATATGCCAAGTGTCTGAGGATAAAATTAAAAGGACACTATGGCGAGTCTTAAAACTGATACCCATTATGAGAAACCTGAAGGTGTCTCCCTAGCTAGTCCCAGTGATCTGTTTTCTAGGTGGCCAGGACACAGCCATCGCTATTGGATCCAGTTCCTGGGGGTGGACCACTGAGGGAGGATCACCTGAAAGCGGGGGGGGGGGTGGGGTCCTTAGGGAGTAGGAGTAGAACACTGACTGGTGAGACGCGGTATCTCCCTTCAACACGTTTTCCCCATCCTTCTATGTAGGATATTCCAAAACACTCCCACAACCCCCTTGCCCCCCACCACAATCCCCCCCCGCCCCCCGATTTCCAACACTTTTCGCACAACAGGAAAGACCACGGACTAACAGAGCCGTTTGCCTGACCTATCCCAATACAAGGGTCTGGCAAAGTCAGGCGATTGACCAAAATCGCACGCACCTGACAGCCCTTTGCCTTCCCCACACGGATAAAAGGTGGCGCACGAGAGCACAGGACGAGATAGCCAGACCGCACATCGTGAAAGCTAACTCAGCACGGCAGTTAGAGGAGGCGAAAGACTGCAAATACCGAGAGGGTGAGAAGGAGAGAAGTGACCTTGCCATTTCCGATCAAGGCCAGTGAAACCTCTGCAGATGGAAACGGAAGACTGCGAACAAATGCCAGCATGTGTTGCAGCAGACGTTGTTGGTACACAAGACTATCCTCCGCTGCTAACCAATCTGGGGAGAGACGCAGGTCTCTGTGGTACCAACCTTGACTTGGAGGACAAGAAAGCCAAGCCGGGGAGAGGCGATAAGAAACCGGGCTGTGTTGAACGAAAAGTAGCCAATGGCTGATTTGAACTTTGCATAAAGGGACTATTGAGAAAGTGGGAGAAAGCCTGCACCAGGCGTCCGGCGCCACGTGAGTTCTCGCGCAAAAAACTCTGGGCGATTACCCAAAAGTAGAGACTACCATAAGGCCTGGGGAAGAGGCGTAGAGAGGTCAAAGTGGTCATACAGGGGTATTTTAAAATCCTCTGTACGGTCAGATGATTGTAAAGTAGGGAAATGAATCCTGTGTGGTGAAATCAGTACATGCACTGTTTGGTGAAAGTTGACGAGAGTGAACCTGGCGGTGGGATGCCAACTAGAGGGGACGATGTCTAAGGTCCCGAAATATAGTGTACTGTCTGTAAAAGTTGGTGAGGGTGAACCCGGCAGAGGGAAGCCAACAGCCAGGGGCAAAGCCCAAAGAACCGTTTAAAAAGACCTTTAAGTGCTTTGAAAGCAAGAAGCATTGGAAGACCAGGGGAAGTGAGTTATCCAACTTGTCAGTTGGGTCCGAGCCTGGTCGAAAGAGATCCAGAGGTCAAAAGTCTTCACCCAAAGTCAATTGAGAAAGGAACTTTTTGTTTGTTGTTGAATTCATCAGGCCCTCGAAGGAAAGAGACTTTTATTTGAAAAGAGCCTTAACCATCAAATAGCCTGATAGCTGGAACGGAACTGTCTGCTTGTGCTGAGAAAGCTGGAGCGTGTGCTGTGCTCCAAGGTTCCACCTTGTCCCGTGCTGAAAACGTGGGGAAGGGAGACCCCTGGCAATCTCATCCTGACTTATTATTTGTGAACACTTCTTTCTTTATTGAACCCTTATCCCACACTTTTTGTAATTAGGTGTAAGGATTTGGCAATAGGCTTTTCTTAGTATAGGCCCTTTTATTTTGACATGACGCCACAAGGACTGCCTTATTTTTCATTTGATGGTCGACGCTTGATCCCATCTCAGGTTTAGGTTTAGAATAGGCGTTTTCCACCCTGCATTTACAGTTTAATAAACGCCCTTGAACTGTGATCACTTGGGTCTATCTTTACTGTTGCCACCAGGAGCTTCTCACACCATAAAAAGAGTAAAAGAATCTGAGTGTGTGGAAAAAGGTTCCCTCTCCGAAGTATAGGGGAAAGTAATCAACCAGTCCAGCACAAAGTTCTGGGGATCTCACAAGTGAGGGAGATTTAGCACTTAAGTTAGTCGTACCTAACACTTCACAACGGTTTAGGACGAAATTACCGAAAATAAATGGTTGCATTGACCAAAAGTTCTACAAATGCTACCACCAAAGGTTCGAACACCAAAAGTTTGAACCTTTGGTGGTAGCATTGTAAAAAAAAAAAAAATGGGGGCTGCAAGGGTGTCCCGCGCATCATCCCGCTCACTATACTTTATGGTATAGTGAGCGGGGGCTGTGGGGGACACCCCCGCAGACTTCCGTTACGAAAAGAAAAGAAAAGGACCCTGCAGCGCCGGTTCCCGATCACGGAAATGAAAGGGAACTGGCGCTGCAGGAACCCAGCGTGAAGATGAAGGTAAGTGGGGTTTGTTTATATTGGGGGTGTGGGTGGGGTGTGCTGAGGGTGCGGGGGCATTATGGGTGTGTTGTGTGTGTGTGAGAATGTATGCGTGTTTGCATGAGAAAGGTGCAAACTTTTGGTAGTTTACACCTTTCTCAACGATTTGCCCGCGGTACTTTCAGCCGCGGGCAAATCACTTAGAATCCTTGACAACAAATGAAGACCATAGACAAACAGATGACCCACCCGCCTCAACCCTCACATCCTTCCCATACCCATTACGGTCTACTCGCTTTAGTTGTGCAGTGCTGCATTGCTTTCTGCCTAGGTTGGCGCTATATAATTCACTTGCATGCATACGTACATATAGGTGGTTTGGATATGCTCGTTCTGCTGTGAAGCCCACGACTCCCCTCACCACCAGTCTGATGGAAGTGCTGGAGAGAATGGGGTCCAATATATATCAGCTCACCACAGTTGAGTGCAGAGCCCCTCAAAGGACTTGTGGCTGCCCTTCCATACCTTTCCGTGAACAGGCTGCCTCTTTTTACAACTAATGTGAGGATGCCAGATTCTGTCTCCTGCGCGTGCTGCTATTAGTGATGGGTGCGGAGCGTTGCCTTGTGCTCCCCGGTGCTGCTCTGTGATTCCTAATGATTGGTTACCTTGTATCTTATTTGCAGGCATTACCGACAGGCTGGATTTCCTAGAAGGTGATAAAATGCAGCCCCAGAAAGGGAAGCCGGGTGGAGCTGCTGCCGCCCAGAAGGCGAAGAAGGGGTGAGTAGCCTACATTGTAATCGATAGCTGGAAGTCGAAGGGTGGGATGGGTTGGGTGCTTCAAATGGGGCTGGGGGGTGGGGGAGGGGGGGTCAGTGTAGTGTGTGTGTGTGTGTGTGTGTGTGAGTGTGTGTGGGGGTGGGCGTGTGTCTGTCTATGCAGATTTGAGACTTGGAAGATAGCCTGTAGGTACTTTAAGGCAGTGTTTCTAGGTTTTATCTACATTTTGTTTTTAAATTGAGGCTGATTATGGCAAGTTCTGATGTATGGGAGGACTGAAACATTTTGTTAACCTTGCTGCTCTGACAGTTGCCCCAGCAAAGCTGCATCTCTTAGATGGTAAAAGGACTTGGAGTGGTATGGATACTGAAAGCTATTTGGGTCCTGGTTGTAGTTTAGAAGATTCTCGTTAGCTGGACACAAACTATGAGGAGCTTCTTCTGTTCCCTAGGCAAACTTGTGCCTTACAATGAACTCCTTGTTTGGGAATCTATGTAAAAGTGCATTGGAAAACCTCTTATCAAACAATTAAAGCGTAATGGGATGTTCGTAAAAAATAAAAACTCCTCTACAGCGTATGCAGACATTGGATTGCACCATGCTACGTATTGGCTCCATCTGCCAGGGTGATACCCTCAATGCCTGATAAGGGGAGCTTCTTTGATCCCCTGTTGCTCAAATCCTTATTTTTCTCCCTGTTGTTTGACATAGGTCTTCACTTCCTCCTCCATACCGGCTTGGGCAAGGCAGCAGACACATTTGGACCCAATGTAGTACAAATCAAAGGGCAGTGCAAGAGTTCCTCATTGGGATGTTTTCCCACTGTGATTTCCATCCAGTCTCACTGATGCATTTTATAATCGTCCTCATTTAAGTGCCGTCTGCAGACGATCTCCTAACTTTTCTCTCTTCGTGGCCACCAACAGCCTTCTACTGGCCTCCTGGACAGCTTACTCTTCCTTTCGGAAAGGGCCGACCTAGCCTCTTCTCTACTCTCCTCCTCCTGCGGGTGACCTCCACATCCACCGGGACTCTCCTGACTTTTCAGGCTCTTTCCACAACCTATGTGACTCTCTCTCTCTCTCCCTCTCTATTCTACCCTCTGGCTCCACTAACAAAGCGGGTCACACATTGGATGCTCTCATCTCCACTGACATCCCACTCTCTACCCCTCTTGCTACCCCTCTCTCTTGGACCGACCACACTCCTCTCCTCTGGCAGCAACTCACTTGGGACAGCCACTCTGCTTCAAGGTCACCAGACCCATGAAAAAAGTGACAGTGGCTGCCTTTGTCTCCACCTACTCTCCTCCCATTCCTGCGTCTGACTCCTACTCTGACACAGCCCTCGTACCCTTAATCTCTCCATCTCCAGCACTCTTGATAGTCTTGCCCCTGTCGTGAGGGTCCGACTATAGCCTTCCAAAACGTGCAACTCTTGGTACGACTCTGACCTGGCTGCCCTTAAACGCAAGTGCAGGGCAGCTGAGCGGAAATGGAATTTGTCTGGTGGACCATCTGACAAACTGGCCTGCAGCCTCCTTCAAAGGCAATATCAACTCTGCACCCACTCCAAAAAGAGTCTTCATCCAAGCCTGCATCTCTACGGCATCAAACAACATGGCTGAACTTTTCAAAGTCTGCAAGGACAAAGAACTAGACAATCCTGCAGGAGCCTCCTCATCTATCACTCCCACCCAGGACCTCTGCTCGGCCCTAGCAGCAGACTTCACCACAAAAACTCAGGACATCTTCTCACTCTCTTTCCCCCCCCCCCCATGCCCCTGCCCCACATCACATACCATCTCCTGTGCTTCCCTTGGCCCCACTGCCTCTCTCCCTCTCTCCCTCTCTCCCTCCCCCATCACACCTGATGAGGTTGCCAGACAAGTCTGATCTATGAAGGCCTCATCCAAGCAGGTTGACCCTTGCCCTTCCAAAACCATCAATGAAAAAATTGACTCCCTCGCACCAGCCTTGGCTGACCTTTGCAACCTCTCCTTTCCCACTTGAGTTTTCCCAACTACTCTCACGCACTCCCTTGTGCACCCCTTCTCAAGAAACCCTTTGCTGACCACTCCATTCCGTCAAACTACTGCCCAATTTCTGTCACTCTTTTCTTGGTCAAACTCCTTGAGAAGATTTAGAGCATCCAGAGGCACAGAAACTGCTCTTCTGAAAAGCCATGAAGACCTGCTCTCAAATCTTGACATTAACACTCCCTCTGTCCTCATTGTCCTTGATCTCTCTTTCGCCTTTGACACGGTTAACCACAACATCCTGATCTCAGATCTTTGTGACACCTTGGGAATCACAGGTCAGGCTCTGGCTTGGTTAACCTCTTTTCTCTCTGACTGCCCATCCCAGGTCGAACTTGGTGCTTTTCTCTCCACTATCGCCCTCTCAACCTGTAACATTCCCCAGGGTTCTAACCTATGCCCCTGATCCTTGAACGCCTACATGGCTACCCTTGCACGTGTTATTGTCACTTTCACCTCTAATTTCCAGTGTTATGCGGATGACACGCAACTATCCTTCAGGCTACCCTCAGCCGCCGCCTCCTCACTCATACCCAACTGACTGTCCGCTATTCAGTCATGGTGTGCTGCAAATGACCTTTGTCTCAATGCCAGCAAAACTGAGAATGTTCGCATTGGAACACCTGCTCCTGCTTCCCCCCCCTCTCACTCTGGCCGCCCTCCCTTGGCCCCACGCCTACCCGCACCTGTGAGGGAAAACACCTTGGTGTCATCTTGGACTTCACTCTCTTTCTCTCGCATTTGACACTTCAAAGCCTCACTATCATCTACCCCTCCTCAGAGGTACTCTACCCTTTCTCACTTTCCCCCAGCGGCTCACTGTCTCCAGGGCCCTGGTTCTCTCCAGGTTGGACTACTGCAACAGCCTCTTTCGCAACCTACCTGTTTCCGCCCTGCGCCCTCTGCAACTCATCCAGAACAGAACCGCAAGAGTTATCCTTGGGCCTCCCTTTGAAACAGCCTCCCTGCCACCCTCTGTCTTGAGCCTGATATTCTAAAGTTCCGGAAACTTCTCGACCTTCCTCTTCCTTCTCTCACCCGACCGCGCTTACCTAGCTCTCTGCTCTTCCTTCTCTCCCTCCTTCCACACAGCTTACTGACAGGCCGCCTGGGGTACCTCAGAGTCTGTTATCACAAAAACAATGGTTCTCTAGGAGAATAAATTACAGTGCGACTATGAATTGTAAGTAAACACAAAGTTGAAGAGAGAAACACTGTGCTAGCTGTCCCTATGGGAAGAACACACTGCCACCTGACAGAAGTGCCTGGCCCTAGGTAGTGTATGGTGTAACGCCCATCTAACAGGGATAGCTTAGAGAGTCTGAACCTTGTCGCTAACAATTGTGGCATACATTTCCAGTAAAATATATCAAGAACACAACCGATCAGCTGTTAATGAATTGACAGAACTGGTTATTAGATTCTGTCAAGAGTTCAGAATACTTGTGCAGCAGCTTATCACTTGGGGAGTGATCTAGTTTCCATTTATTCCACCCTTGGGTTTATGAGTCGCCAAATGCGTTTGGTGTGTTCCACAAGATTCAACTAATAAAAGCAGTCTCGTATTGAACGAGAGTTTTAAAACCGCTCACTCTCCGTGGGTGTAAACAGTATTACAACTTCTTGTTTTCCCTGTGTTGGATATTAGGGATAACAAAGTCATGAGTGCCCTCATGACCCAAGTGGTGGACCGGTTTCGATGGCAGGACAAGTTAAGCCATCTTATTCAGGACCGTAGTTGTATTCAGAAGTTAATTCCAGTTCCAACGTGCCTGTACATTAGACACTGTGGGCAAGCATCAAGTGTGGCAAGGAGGGTGTTAGTTGACCCAAAGCTAAATCTACCTCAAAGTGTAGCAGCTAGGTGGGGTAACAAAGTAACTGAAAGCGTAGGGATAAATCTTAATATTTGAACTGACAACAAGCGTGCCTGACCACCTAACTATGTGGTAGAGTGCAGGTTCCGGAGGCTCATCTTGGCAAGGCGTGAAGGAAGGGAGGGGAACCATGAGAGAGGGGAGGGGGAGGGGGTGAGAAAAAGGTGTATGCTGGCTGGTAGGTATTAAATGGCCGTTAGCGGTATAGCTAGTGAACAGGCATACTGGTCGGCGAACCGGGTCGGTTATGTACCAAGTGGTGTTTAAAGTGCATACCAAATCATGCAAACACACGTTTGACTGGTGTCCAACCTGTGAGCCTTGGCCAGTACACATGGATTCAGCATGGAGGGGGAGGAAGAGAAGCAAGAGCCTCAGTCTGTGTGCTTCGGTGCTTGTATATGGCACTAGAACAGAGGGGAGATCACAGTAAATCCCGGCCCTGGCCACACACCCAGCTCAATACTTTGTATGCTGAATATGGCAATGTAGGAGTAGGAAGGATCTTACCTTCTTGGCACGGTCGCGCGGTCTATTGAACAGGACGCTGGAAGCTCGTTGACGATTTTGCCCTGGAAACCTAATGTATTCTGAGGCGGGAGTTCTGCCTTTGTCATAGGAGGCGTGGCGGGCTATGTCCACCTACTTGTGGTAAAGCAAGCGGCCATTGTGGAAGGGCCGAAAGACTGCTGACCCCAATATAAGGGTACTGTTAGAATCTAATATATCCGGCAACGGGGCCCTCGGCAGTGTAATGGGGGGGATTCTATAAAAAATAGAGGGCAATGAGGACTTATATGAACGCAGCAGTTTGTGCCACACTATTACCAAAAAGTGAGGTTGCGTGTGAAATAACCAGAGGAATCCGGGGCCATGATCCAAAACACGCTAGAAGTGCATCGGTCATATCTAGAGGTGCTGGCAAGCTAGTGGCCAATGTGCATAGATCTATAAATGCATGCTGGCTTAGCACAGTGCCCGCGGGGGGAGGGGTGTGGGGTTTGTTGGCGACAGAGAAGTCTGATGGGGGGTGGGATTGAAAAAGATTAGCAAAGAAGAGGGAGACATTAGTGATGTTGGAATGTTGGAAACCCAATCTTATGTACATATCTATGTCCATTTGCATGGCAATTCATGCTCAAAAACAGACTGCAAGGAACAGAGCACAGTAATGTCGAATGCAAAACATGTGCAAACCATTCCTAAAGATCAACAAAATCAAAAAGCGGGCATGGGCAGAGGCTGGAACAATTAGGACTAGAGGCACTATAACAATTAGGACTAGAGGCACTATAACAATAAGAGCCTTGTGTCGGTCTGGTGGAGGTGGGTGAGGCAACAATGCATAGAAGTAATGTCTCCTAAGACAAGCTCTCGGGATGCCAACCATGGGTATAGAAGAAGGTGGGCAGGGGGCACAAAAAGGGATGGAATTAATGTGCCGTTACTGCTAGCTCCTGCCACTGGATGGACTCCTTGAGTCCTTGCTGGCATGTGTTGAGCCTGAAGATCTACATTTGATCACGCCTGAACAGAATATCGTGGAGATTACCACCTCTGCTGGGAGGTTTAATCTTTTCAATGATAGTCCAAATAAATTGATCTGCAGTGTGGCCTTCTGCCAAAAAATGCGGGACCAAAGGTGCTGACAAACTACCTGTCCTAATGCACGATCTATGTTCTATAATGCGTTTTCTGACTTCTCCAATTGTCATCCCTATATATCTGAGGTGGCATGGACACGTGAACATGTGCACCACACCTCTAGTGTTACAATTTGTGATGGTTCTTTGGATCCAAGTGGTATGCCAGCCTAGATCTACTTCTGTGGTGCCAGTGGTTTCTGCACACATTGAACAGTTACCACAGGGGGAATGACCTGTGGCAGGGGTGGTGTTCCATAGGGTCCGTTGGTTTCTAACGTTCCTCTCAGTCTGAGATAATGCCTTGACCAGTCTGTCTGACATTTTGTCTGCGCTTAGGAGCAAACCAAGGGCATGGTATAGTACATTTGCCAGTGTTGAGAATGGGCCACACCTTTTTGATTTCTCCTTTGATTTTATTGAGGAGAGTAGCTGAAAACGGCAGCTAGTCCATTGATATTTCCGGGATTCTTGTTATTCTAGGGTCACTGCTCGTGGAATATTTCTTGCTCGTTTGTATGTCAGATTGATGATCCTGCTTGGATATCCTCGTTCAGCTAACTGATCCTTCGATACCGGAGGCTTTGCACAGAGACAACCACCTATACTGCCCATGCCAAAAAACTCAAGGAATTGTCTGAACGGAAGGTTGTCTTTAAGGGCCTCAGAGTCCCTCATGTCCCAGACATCCCTCTGTCCTTTCTGCACTTGCCTTAGGGTCCTCCACCCAAACTGCACTTGAAATAAAACCTTAAGAGCTTCTATTTTAGCATTTCACCAGTCGATACCGACTGGGTGCACTTGGTCCCCTGCCCCATCTTTGCCCTTCCCACACTTGCACGATCTGTATACAGCCCTGCTTGTAGATCGTTTGTTTGTTCTCCCTTATCTTCACCGCTTAATGTGCACTTGTAAAAAACTGCAGAATCGCCATATGGCCTATTTGCTGTATCTAAACTGTTAAATTTTTGACTCGTTCTCTCCCATCACACACTAAGAATTCCTCTCGCTTGTAGAAGTCAGACGTCCGTCAGGCTCCCCTGAAGACCCGTGCCCACCCACCCTCAATGATTAAAACAAATATACTATCCTCCCCCCTGTGCAGGTAACGTCACACGCGCAATCCTTAATCCCTCACTCACATCAGGATCTTTCCCAAAAGCCCTAAAAACATCCTACTTCAAACCCATTCTGAAAAAACCGACCCTAGACCCACTCCTCCCCCTAAACTACTGTCCCATCTTCAATACGCGTTTCATTTCCAAACTAATGGACCACGCAGCATACAAACAGCTTGGTCAATTTGCTTAAGCCAACAACCTCCTAGACCCAGCGCAATCCGGCTTCAGACCATTAAGGGGAACAGTCTCTATCTCGGACGACATAAAAAGAATAGCCGATGCAGACGGCTGTGCGGTTGTCATCCTGCTAGACTTCTACGCAGCCTTCAATACCATTGATCACTCGATTCTACTAGACAGACTACAGACGCTAGGAATCAAAGCACAGCCCTTTCTTGGATCTCATTCTTTATACACCTTGACCAGTTCACATGCACATGTGAAGTAGCCATGCTTAGTCTTGTACTCAAACTTCATTGTGAGGTAGCCATGCTTAGTCTCGTACTAAAACTGCATTGTTAGGTAGGTGTGCTTGGTCTTGTACTCAAACTGCATTGTTAGGAGTAGGCACCTCTCCCACTATACAGGACTCTCAAATGTAGCTGTATTTAGTCTTGTACTCAGATTACGTTGTTGGGTAGCTGTGCTTCATCTTGTACTTTTGTTGGGTAGCTGCCTGTTATGATGTAAGTGTAAGTTAAAACAAGTTCATAAAAATGTATTACCAGATCCTAGTTAAACATTGAGCTGCACTATGAGCTCATTAAGTTCTAAGAATGTTATTCTAAGAATGTGGATGAGAGACAGTAGAGACTGCAGGGAGAGAGCCATGTTGGCACTCGGCTCTCATAGGCCGCTGTCGCTGTAATGAAATAAATTACTGTTTCTTCATCATTGCTGCCTGGAGCCCTTATTTCCTCACTGCCTCTAGTCTTTTACTCAAATTACGTAGTTTACGTAGTTGGGCATAGGCCTCTCTCCAACTATACAGGACTCTCAAATCTAGCCATGTTCACCTTGTACACAAGGGTAGTTCTGTTCTACCTTGCCCTCAACATTCATCGTGAAACCTAGACCGCTATCCGTAACAGTCATCTAGTGTCATGATCTCTGCTTCCAAAAGATCAGGACTTGCCCGACTCCCTTCAAAGCAGACCCATAACCCCGGTTCCGAGTGCCAGCCAGTCCCAATTGGGACCTTTTGGACCCTGTCCTGGCGCCAGTGGCACCAGGCTCATAAAGATGCCCAGTCCCAGCGCTGGAAGCGCCGGGCTCATAATGCTTGGGTGGACTTACCTGCAGCAGACCATGCTGCTTACTTACCTGCCAGTTGAACCCCTGATCCTCTTCTGTTTGGGACTACTTTTCCTGTTGGGTGGGGCAGGAGCCACTCCCTAGGTTCAGAACACTGGAACTCTTCTGGAAAGCAGGAACTCTTTTCTTACCTAGGCGTGGCTGTGGAAGGAGACACCTAAGCACTACAGGAGGCTATTTAAACCACACCCGATGGATGAATCTTGCTTTGTGTTATTCTGCATTCTCTGCAGCAGAACGCTCATCGTGTCTTCTGCTTCTGATCCTGGGCCTAAGGGAACAAAGGCTTACCATCCTGGAATCCAGTCTTCAGCAGCACCTGTAAAGACAAAGAAAGAACAGGTTAGCACTACGGTCTTCAGTGGCAGCGCATCTCTTACCTGGTCCATCGGCTGTCACCAACGCCTCGCGCTGCATTCCGGCATCTGAAAGACAAAAGCTTACCAGCTCTTTGCACGCTCCGGAGGCCTTCGGCGCTGCATCCCGCATCTGAAAGACAAAAGAAGGTGCGTTTAAAGACATTGGGCAACTTTATTACTCACATGCCATTACTCCTTCCCACGCCGAATCCAGTGGGTATTCCAGCACCCTTCAGCTTCTCTAAAGCTCCGAACTTGTACCTGCAAGATAAAAGGGACAGTTAGTGCGCATCGTGAAGCAGGCTACAAGCGCTTACTTACGTGCTTCCAGGCGCTTCTATTCCTCACGCGGGTTCGATCCTCAACACTCATCAGCCCGCCATCCGCCATCGCCGGAACCCTGCAAAACAAGAGAGATCATTAGAAAAGACTTTTAAGACATTTGAAGTGCCCAGAACTTACCGTTCGTGCAGTTAACGACGGACAGCAGTCCTCTGAGGTCAAGAGGCCTGCACCCTTATCCAGTGAAGAAACTGGTTACGGCACCCTGCCCCGAGGCAGATGGAGAGCTCGGCGTTCACTTACCTAAGGTGAGGGCGTTAACCTTTGGGGTTCTACAGGAGAAGAGAAAGGGAAGAGGAGAGAGGCACCCAATAACCCCAGTTCATTAATCCCATATTTTCTATCTGCAGACATCTTACTCTTCGAGTCAGACATACAGTGCACAGAGGTCCAGCCCAAAGAGCCAACCGTGTGTTACACATCACCTTTGAAGATACGGCATTCACCCAGTCAAGACCGGCGCCTCTGCGGGAATCAGGTGAGCGTTACATCTAGGCACCATGTCACTCACAGGCCACAACAGGGCAGCTCCCCAGCGCATCTTTAGCCCCAACGAGACCCACTGCAGTCTTTCACTACCCCCGCCATCACACAGCCCACTCCCCTTCCACAGCGCACCCTTAACTTGCATCCCTCCCCTCTTTCTTACCCCGCCCCTACCAGAGCCACTCACCTCAACTGTCACACTCGCCCCAGAGAGACAGATTAGATATCATCCCCCCACGGAACACACTGGAGAATGCAGCAAGATACCACTCCAACGGCGCCAGCAACCAACCCATGACACATCACACTCCACCCAACGAATTGCACACCTCCCACTTCCCGCAGCAAGAGAAGCTCTAGCCAATACCCCACTCGCCAGAGAACCACCCACTCTGTCCCATACACCCATGACCGCACACAATGCAAGGAAACGGCGAGACCGCAGGCACCAAATGCCCCCTAGCATCACCGTTTCTCTGTCAGTCTGCAACCACTGCCTCCGCAATATAGGAGGGAAACCTTGCCACCTGCACCCAACCCAGTTTTAGCTCTTTTCCCCACCGGTCCCTGTCCACCCTCTCCAATTACCCCCTCACCTCCACAGTCCACTCCTAACCACCACCCACCCACAAAGGCGTCCCACTAAATATCCTGCACCCTCATCAACGCCAGGTCTGTTTCCAAAAACAAACTCCACATCTACAAACTCATCATGAATGAAAACCCAGACATCCTCTTCATCACTGAGACCTGGTTCCCTGATGACTACAAACCTCTCGCACACAAGAACGTCCCACCTGGCTACATTCTCACCGCTCGGAACAGATCACGAAGGGGAGGGGGGCTTGCAATATTACACAAAAAACAATTCAAACTACTAACCAAGGACATCTCCACCAGCACCAAAGACTATGAATCCCTCTTGATAAAACTCCAAATCGCACCATCTGCCTCTCACAGCTTCCTTCTCATCTACAGACCCCCCGGCTACAACAGACACTTTGCAGACACATTTGGTGAAGCACTGGCTGCCAACCTCATCATACACCCGTTTCTCACCATCCTTGGAGACTTCAACATATAGTTCAACTCAACATCAAACCCTATGACCAGGTCACTTACAGTCGATCCACTCGATCTGAAACATCAATCACTCCCACCCACACGAGAGGCCACACCCTTGATGCAATATTCAGCACCGCAAACATATCTACCCAACCCACGCGCCCACTGACATGGTCTGATCACACAGCACTCTGTTTCACCATACCACTCAACACTGTGGTCAGCGGCCAACACCCCACACGTCCACCACCAACTGACCCCTCTACCTTCCCATTATGGAACAAAGTGGTAATCACCCCAGATCTTGAACTCTCACTCCGCAACTCCCTCAACTCACTCTTCCTCATGGAAGGACCCCCCGCAATAGATTCCTTCGACCGCTGGTGTACCAATGCCTTCAAACCTCTCACCCCTTCAAAACGTTCCTCACAGAGATCTGGACCATCCCCGAGGTGGTTCACTCCCAATCGCAAACCTCTCAAGCACTGTCTAGAACGGGCCTGGAGAGCGGACCCTTCAGCCCAAAAAAAAACCCTCCCTAGGAAGGACAACCAGAATGTACAGATTGAAAATCAGGAAAAGTAAGAAATCATTCTATGGGAACCATATCCAAAAAGCTCGCAACCCTAGTAAGGAACTACATAAAATCATAGCCAAATTCAAATCCCTCTCGTGCTCTCGCCTGACCAACCCAAGCTCCCTAGTCTTAAGCGACTCCCTCTCACTCCACTTCGATAATGCCGACAATGAAAGACACAATGCCATCATCGCCAAACAAAATATCATACCACCACCGCCCACTTCGTCGCATCCCCCCACATATACCCTGCCACAATCACAATCTTCCTTTGACTCCTTCTCCCCCATCACACACCAAGAATTCTTGTTGCTGGTAGCAGCCAGCCGCCCATCGGGGTCTCCGGAAGAACCTTGCCCACCCTCAATGCTAAAAAAAAATACTAACCGCCACCAGTGCAGGTAATGTCGCACGAACAATCTGTTAAGATGGATTTCTGAACTCTGTCCTGGAGGGGCAGAGGTTTAGAAGGCCAGTCTAGTTTCTTGGAACAGGGTAACCTCTGGACAAGCCAGACCAATCAGGGTAGCGATGGCGGCAGTCAAGACTAAGTCTCAGGAGGGGTGAGGGTGACTGAAAGACCTCAATGAGCACACAAAGCAAGGACACTTACAAATTACTCCAGCCAGGTGTTATATAGACACATTTAATACAAGGCCTTTGAACATCGACCATAGCAAAGAATCACAATGATGCTAAAGTATACCAACACATCACTATCAATACAATATATATACAAGACCGAGGGGTCTAAGTAGTTAGGAGCACGTAATATGTAGACCACCTAGATGGGGAGGAAAACGGGCAGTGCACGTAATCATTAGACCCCGTTCGACATCAGAAATACACCTAACTAGGAGGAAGTCTGAGCCCTACGAAGAGAGGAGCCTTATGCTCAAAAGTACCTGCACGCGCTTGTGCCAATGGACAAAATAGGGTCTCTTCAAGGATCTCGGGCGGCTCAGGATGAAGCGATGAAGAACAAGTCCCCAGTACTCAAGCAAGGCCTCCACTTGTGGGCAGAGGGAGGGTGAGAGTGCGGGAAAGAGTCGCTATTTCGCAACAGCGGTAGAAAAGTAACTGGCTCCTGCGCGAGGGGCCACCGGTTGGGGTATGGACTACTCACCGGTCCCTGACTGCTTCAGTTCAGTTCACGTTGCTGGCAGGCTCAGCTGCAATGATCAGGATGTCTCGACACCGTGTAGATTCTGTGTAGCAGGATGCAGGGTCGAGGGTGTCCCAAATGCAGCGGACATGCACAGGTTGTTACTAAAGCAGGGCAACACGGCAACTACGTTTACTCTGGTCCGGGCGCACTCGTCTCACTTCAGACCTGGAAATTCCAAGTGTACGAAATTCGGTTTGAGGGTGCCGTGGACGCAAAGCAAGCAGTAAACCAAGTTTCGAGGGCTTCCCCGAAATGGCGGCGGTGACAGAGCAAAACGTTCTGCGTAAGCTGGTCAGCCCAGGGACACTTTCGAAGAAGCTTACTTGCAGGGTTTGATGAAGGTGCCGGGAATAGTTGATCCCACTATTCCAATGGGTCGAAGCGCCTTCGCAGATCTAGGAGGATCAGATGCAGAGGGGTCTCGCAGGACGACAGGGGTTCAGGGTGCCAAACCTTCAGCGGGTCACCAGCGGGTCACCAGCAGGTCACCAGCGGTTCCTCGACTCAGCTTCTTGTTGCAGGATACTTGGCTCCTTATCCCTTGTTCGGTGTGAACTCAGGACATCAACATGGCAGTGGTGTTTTCAGCCTCCTCTTATCCAAAGTTCCTTTCGCGCCAAAACAGAGGACCCAATGGGAGATCTGCTCACAAACACACACACCATATGTGGACCTATCACGGACCACGGTGGTCCCAGGCATTCAAGACACTCTAGACTCTCTAGCACCCAGGATGTGTATTGGGAACAGACTTCCCAGCCCACATCCTGGAGGCACACACACAAGGCATGCAGAAGCCCGCAAAAGCTTTGGGTTTTGCGGGAAAATGCATGACCAAATAAGGACTGACCGGGTCGGCTCGACCTGGGGAAGGTGAAGGGGCCAAAGGACAGGACAAAGAACCTCGTGGCATGGCCATTTTGGAGCCAGGCCACTCATTTGTGCCAAACGCGGTAAGGGCGGATAACATGGCGAAAAAGGGTTCAAAACACAAGAGAAACGATAGCTGCCACCAGTCCTGTCCGTGACACACTTGCACAGTTCATAAGTCCAGCGAGAGTTTCTAGGGCCTTTGGAATGACTAGAGACCCAAGAGTGCGGTAAAGTAAGTTACAGTGCACTCGTTTCATGTTGCACAAAAGCTGCAACATGAGGAAAGGACTAAGGGAAACAAAGTCTCTCAGTACTGACTGTCTTAAGGGCATGTCAGTTTCCCCATAAGAATTGAGCGAAAGCCCAGAGGAGTGCAGCGGAAGGCTGCACTTCTCTGGCAAAGTCGTGATCAGGGTGTAAAACGGCAGCAAAAAGTTTGGGGGTTGCCACATGGAGGGAAAGTTACATACAGTTATGAAATCTTTCCTAACACAATCCTTAACCACTCGATCACATCAGGATCTTTCCCAAAAGCCCTAAAAACATCTTACACCAAATCCATTCTCAAGGAACCGAAGCCGGGCCCGCTTCTTCTCCAAAACTACTGACCCATCTCCAATACAGGTTTTATGGCCTACAAACAGCATGGCCAATTTTCGGAAGTCAACCACCTCCTAGACCCAGCACAATCAGGTTTCAGACCACTAAGGGGAACAGAAGCCACCCTAGTCTCCATCTGGGACGACCTAAAAAGAACATCCGACGCCTTTTATACCATCGACACTCGAGACTATTACTCAGACTACAAACACTAGGAATCAAAAGCACATCCCTTTCGTGGATCTCTTCTTTCATCTCTAACCGGTGGCAAATTATGCGCTCGACCAGTTCACATGCATCTCACGTCCAGTCTCTAAGGGTGACCCCAAGGAGTGTCAACATTACCGCTAATCTTCAATTTCTATATACAACCCATTCCCGCAATCATCCGCTCGTACAAACTTGCCTGCTTCAACTATGCAGGTGATGCCCAGATCATCCTCAAAATCCTAAACTCCTAAGGCTCTGGCAGCCCAGTCCTCTCATCGTGCCTCTCTGACATCGATCACTGGATGACCACCACCAACCACCTCCCCCAACTAATCCTGTGGCCCAAACCACTAGGACAAGCACCGGCACCCTCAAACGAGGTAAAAAAAAACTCAGAGGCAAACTAGACTTAGTTATATCCCTCACCCAACACACCACCAGTGTATACAAAACCTGCTTCTTCCACCTACGGATTCTCGGGCGGATTTTAGGCCTACCTCACCTATCCCCACCGTTTCTCGGCCATAAACTCAATCATCCTCTACTTAGGAGCCCCGGCATCCCAATTAAGGAAACTCCAAAGAATCCAAAACGCGGCAGCATGCCTGCTCATTAACCTTCCCACCAGAGTACACATCAGCCCTACACTGAGAGTCCTCCGCTGGCTCCCGATTGCTTGATGCATCACCTTCAAATCCATGTGAATCACTCATCACGCAGTCCACAACACATGCCCTGAATTCATCCGAGACAAAGTTGTCCCCTACCAACCTTCCAAGAACCTCGGATCTCGCACAGCATTTTGTCTAGTGATCCCACCCCACAGCTCCACAAGGCTTGTTGGTTCCTCCTTCTATGTCGAAGTGCCAATCATCTGGAAATCCCTACTGCTACACATTCGCAACACTGAAAACCACCTGAAATTCAGGAAGGCCCTTTAAACCTGTTTTTTTCCAATACTCCCCTAATCCATTGCAGCCCGAGAATACACCACTAATAAAAATTCCCCTCCATCAATCACAACTCAGCAGCCCGTAGCTCTCGCGGCCGTTTCACCTGACGTACCACCACTACTTGCACAACAACACCCCGACCCGACAAGTAATCCTTGTAAGCTAGCAGCCTTCGTTGTGGCACACCAGAAACACTTATCAACCCTTCCACAACAACACTCCTACCCGACAATTACTCCAGGTAAACCAGCCGCTTTTGCTGTGGCACTCCCGCAACATACTGACTGCGCCCCTGCCCACAAGAGACCCCATACAATGAGATCGGTAGCCCAGAGTACCACGCCCATCCCCACTGCGAATCTTAACATGCACCGCTCGCTTAGGGAATTCTCAATATTGGAAATCTCCCACTCCAAATATACTCTCATATCTAGGTATAACAAACCATCTATGCCCGTTCTTTTACGGAAACATACTGTATTATATGGTGAAACCTACTGCATGGTGAAACAAGGGCCTCTCTCCCACTGCAGGATTCTCAAATCTAGGTGTAGCCTCCGTCTATATGGTGAGACCTATTGCGTTCTGAGGCCTGGTCCTCTCTCTCACTATGCGGAACTATTGGATGTAGGTGTAGCCTCCATTTTGTTTTTTTTGGTGTATGGGGAAACCGGATCTGCAAAAGGTGCGTACATTTCCCATGCGAACAAACATTGCACATCACTACATTATCCCCCCCCACACACCCACGACAGCCCCCCCCACCCCAACCTCAACACACCCCCAACATAACCAAACCATACTTACCTTTTTCTTCAGGCTGTCCCGCTGCAGCGCCAGTTCCCTTTCACTTCTGTGATGGGAACCGGCGCTGCAGGGTCCCTTTTGTTTTTTTGTTTTTTTAATTAAACGGAAGGCTGCAGGTGTTTCCCCCGCAGTCTTTTTTACATTAAATGCATGCTACCACTAAAGGTTTCAACCTTTTGGTGTTTGAACCTTTGGTGGTAGCATATTTCTGACTTTTTGTGTGTTCTGACTTTTTTTTCAGTCCGTTCGTACAATTTCGGTGAAACCTACTGCATTGTGAATCATAGGCATCTCGCCTTCTGCGCAGGACCCTCAAGTCTAGGTGTACCTTCCATCTTTGTTTATTACATGGTGAAACCTACTGCATTGTGAAACCGAGGCCTCTCTCCTACTATGCAGGATTCTCAAATCTATGTGTAGCCTCTGTACCCAAATTTCCTATATTTAGTGAAATCCTACATACAGGTACCCTTAACCTAGTCTTATCCACCAATAAATGCCCTTATACTGTAAAACAAAATTAATTTGAAACCTAGGCTTCTCCAATGGTATAGGACTCTCAAATCTAGGCCTGTTCCTCTGCTGCACTGGACAAAGATGGCCCCTGCCGAACAATTTCAAATCTTACGGTATGTATATCTCACACCACCAGCTTGGATACAACCCACAGGCACGGCCAAGCATCCATGCACGGTAGAATGCTGCTATGGCTATGCTCATCCTGTCTAGCACCACACATAGCCGTCCAGACAAACACCTGACATACCTCAACACCTCTGCCACTAGCATACAGCGAATACCACCCAAAATGAATTCCGTATAGCTGGCCACACATTGACTCTCTCAACAATAGCAATCTATCGCTAACCCTCAACAGCGCCCAAGCACGTGCCTGGCCTCTCTTTGGGCCGCTTAGTCGAGCCTTGCCAGCCACCCAAGCCCTAGACCAGCAACATGCACACATGCATCTCCTAAGCTAAACACCTTTGAATTTTCCACTGATCTCAAACACCAGATTCCTAGCGAAACTACCGGACTGCATACACCCAGCTCAACTACTTTGTAGAATCCAACAATCTCCTTGACCCCGCACAATCGGGCTTCAGACCTCGACATGGAACAGAAACCACTCTGATCTCAATCTGGGATCTCAAGATGACGGCAGACTGAGGGTGGTGCACCGCTGATATTCCTCGGTCTCTCTGCAGCCTTTGAAACAGCTAACCATTCAATAATCTTGACCACCTCTACTCTCTAGGAATCCGTGGCTCAGCTCTCAAATGGATTTCCTCTTTCTTCAGCAGCAGGAAACAAAACAGTCTCCCTCCCCCTTTTGTCTCGACTGCTCGCCCCTTGAACACAGGAGTGCCCCAAGGTGCACGTCTCTCTGCTCTCCTCTTCAACCTCTATCTCACCACTCTACCAGGAAACATTCGTGCACGCAACCTCTCCTGTTACAACTACGCTGACGATACCCAAATTATCCTAAGAATCCCCAAGACGAGCACCACCCCTGTCCTGACCTTAAAGCCTGTCTGTGATATTGACCGATGGATGACGTGTAACCACCTCCTTCTGAACCCTGATAAAATCGAAATCATAGTATGCGGCAATACCGCCTGTTAGGGAGAATTCTCAGAAATGTGTTAATTCCTCTCTACCTTAGTGACCCCCAGCAACTTTGCTGGATTTTGAGGACTTGAATTTTTAACCTGGAGAGAGTTGGACCCTTTTGCCCACACTCTCATGTATTTTTGTCATGATTTAAACACTGTGGGCCTCCTCACGAGTTGGGTGCTAACCCTGGCGGTATTACCACCGCGGCTATTAGCCCTACCGCCAAACCCCCCGGTGCTATTAGCGCCAGATCACAGGTTTGGCGGAACGGTAAGTCCCCATTCCACATTGGGCCCATTCAGGAATTTCCCATTGGGCCCAATGGGGAATGTTCGACGCTATTACTGCCGGCGGTAATAGTGCAAACAATCATCCAAATCGCAGCGGATTTTCCCCCAGCTCAGAGCTGGGGGAACATCCGCCAAGCCTGTGATTTGGCTGACCCTCTTAAATGCAGCGGTAATAGCGTTACTGCCGCATTTAAGGGTTACCACCAAATACGTGATGGGGCCCTGTGTCTTTTGGTTGTGGAGTCTGATAAACTCCATAGGCATCATCTTTTACATTGTGAGACTCAGCACCTCCAGTGCAGTGGCACAGGGAAGTCTCTTAGATTTCCCAAAGGTTTAAATACCTTCTCTGGGATAAACTACCGTTTCCAAGAGCAGTGAAGTGCAATGGACTTTACTTACATTTGTAACTTTCTAGACCCAGCACAAACTATCTTACAATAGGGTGCTGGAGAGGTTACTTCATATGCCCTTTGTCTAGTTTCTCATGTAACGTTTTTATGTTACCCTTTCCTCGAATGGCTGGTGGCCACGGTCTTCTTTTTTCGCCATTTCTTTGTGGAAAGGTCCTCCTTGAGATTTACTCTACGCGCCAAACCAAGTTTGGTCCCTTTGTTCGTTTTGTCTTTTGTGGGATTGACGAGTGAAGGCCGCCTCTGGCTCTAGGGTGGCTGGCGGGGGCAGGAAGCGAGGGAGGTGCCCGAAACTCCCTGTGCTTAGTCTCCTAGGAGACAGGAATGCATTCCTAGGTTGGCCCGCTGCTGTCCAGCAAGGACAGCCACCCTGCTGGGTGACTGACAGCTAGGCTGGAATGTGTTAGGCAGAATTGCATGCAGTACCCTCTGGGACCACCACATACAATTAGGACTACAGGTGTAAGCAAAAAGCAACCTTTGGTATAAGTCTGTACTACACAGTTTTGTGGTAGCGAGCTGAGCAGCCAGGCTTATTTCAAGAGGAAATGTTAGCAGTACACGAAGTTACACAGAGGTCTACAATCACAGTGGTTCAAGTAGACCCTTCTACTCAAGGTTTCTTGATAAACCACTTATACATTTATTACACAATCATGTAGAAAACATTCACTAGAAGGAGGCAACTGAATATTATACACAAATATACTTCAACACAAAAACCAATAAGTTTCTGAACAATTTAAGCTCCCCTGAAATAGGAGCCAAAGCGCATTTCAGACACTTTGAATGGGAAGGCAAAGGCACAAGTTAATAGAATAGATCACAAATACTTTCATAGTTAGTGCAAAGGGTTAAGGTTCATTAGAGGACTCAATTCAGTTCTATAGGCATAGGCCAAAGTCAATGGACTCTAGTGTCTTGGATAGGAAAGAGCAGTTCTTGAAGTAAACGGTATAGTCTTTGCCAAAGTTCTCAGAAGTAGTTTGTACGAAAAAGAATCATGTGTTGCGTCGCAACCTGATTAGGCCTGCAAGTTGGGAAAGTTCCATGAACTTTCACCACGAGAGAAGCGTTCTCTCAATCGGGTTGGCACAGTACCTTAGTATGAAGCAAAAGATGCAGCTGAAGACGTTGTTTCCAGGCAGTTCCTGCAGATCTCACTGTTCCAGAGCCTCAGTCGTGGGGGGCAAGTGGGGACAAGAGGGAGGACGTGGGGAGACTTCTGCACTGCACGGGATCGGCGGAAACCGCTGACAAAAACAGTTCAAGTAGATGTTCTTCAAGCACACAAGCTGGTGTCCTTCCCCCTGCTTCCCAACCAGCTGCGAGAATGGTGTCCTGGTGGCTTACGAGTTGCTTGGTCACACCAACTCAAAGGGAGAAGTCGTCCTTGAAGGGGCTTCTCTGTCGAGATGAACTTGGCAATTCGGACCTGCAGCTGGCCTTCACCAGGCAAACCAACAATCCAGGAGCTGCAACAGCCTTCCTCTCCCAGCTCGTCTTCAGTTCTTCCATTCCAGTGGTCGACTCTGCTTTCCAGTCCAGGAGACTCGCCTTTTTTAAACAGTTTTTCTCCCCTTCATTCCAGCCTAGCTGCCACTCACCCAGCAGGGTGGTTGTCCTTGCCGGACAGTCAGCCAATCATGCCAGAGTACATTTGGGTCTCCTAGGAGACTAAGCACAGTGAGTTGCGGACACCTCCCTCATTTCCTGCACACCCCAGACACTCAGGCGCCAGAGGCGGTCTTCAGTCCTGAAGCCTGCCAATAGCATGGAAACAAAGGGACCAAACCTGGTTTGGCGCACAGAGACAAACACTAGAAGGACCTTTCCAAAAAGAAACGGTGAAAAAAGACCGAGTCATGTTTAACCAAAGGGGCTTAAGGCGCCATCTTAAAAAATTTGGCTCCCGTGATTTTTAGCTACCGGTGTTCGCAGTCGAGAAAAATCATGGTAGTTTGTTCTAAAACCACTGCCACCAGCCATTTCAATAGAAAATGGTAGCATTTGACTGCTACATGAGTTTCTAGGCACGGGATACAAGGTAACCCCTCCAACACTCTATAGGAAGATAGTGTGTGCTAGGTCTAGGAATTTAAAAAGACTAGTAAAGTCAATTTAATAACCTTACATTCTCTGGGAAACAGTAGTTTATCCCAGAGAAGGTATTTAAACCTTTGGGGAGTCTGAAGGGACCTCCCTGTGTCACTGCACTGAGAGTGCTGTGTAACGCATATGAAAAGATGCCTATGGAGTTATCTTAAAACTCCATAATCAAAGAATGCCAGTGTAAAACATACATCAAAATACATGAAAGTGTGGGGAAAAAAAGGCTGATGCTCTTTCCAGGTAAAAAAAATCAGTCCTCAAAATCCAGCAAAGTTGCTGGGGGCCTCTAAGGTGAAGGGAATTAGCACATTTATGAGAATTCTCCCTAACTGAATGAATGGGAGAAACCTGCATAAAAGGCAAGGCTTTTTGGCTTGGAAGGCAGAGTCGACCACTGGACGAAGGAATCTGAAGAACTACTTGGAAGAGATGCCTGCTGCAACTCTTGGAACGTTGGTTTGCACGGTGAAGCCCTGCTGCTCTGAGTTCGCCTAGACTAGAGAAGCCCTGCAAAGACGACTTCTCCCCTTGAGTTGGTGGGACCAATCAACTCCACAGTAAGCCATCTGGACATCCTCTCGAAGCTTGTTGAATTTCCACTGCAGTTACTGCTGGAAACCAAGAGCCAGGGTGAGGAACACCAGTTTGTGTGCTTTGCTTTTAAGTTGGCCAAGAGCTCCAGAAAGATCCTCCGGACTCCCAGGAAGCAGGACTGACTGAGCGTAAGCCACCTCAACAGAGTGCTGGACCCCAGATGTAAGGAAAGCCCATCTCGACAGCCAAGAGTCTGCGATGTTGCCATTTGCCTAGACGCGAGGAACTGAAACTGCGAAGTGCCACTGACTAGATCGATGTTGGTTAATCTCACTTGTTCTTAGTTGAGACTTGTCTTGGTTGCTTTTGTAGAGTTGCTATCCGCTTCTTTACCTCAGAAGCCTAATCAGCTTGTGGCCCTACTTTGATTTCTTCTTTTCTACAAAGACATCTAAAACATTGTGCAAGACTTTTTACCTACCTGCAAGAAGTGCTTCAGCTCACCTAGATTTTTGCCGGATTGACTTTGGCCTGGCCTGGCTCCATGAATAACCCTTCTTCCCTCTGACATTGTCTATGGTCTTTCTTCCTGGAAGGGGTTAACTAACTTGGCATTGGGTTGTTTCAAAAGTACTACCCTGCTTCAAAATATTTGTGTGATCTCTTGTTTTATTCTAATAATCCTTTTCTTTGACATACTCCGTATTTCTCTAAATGCAACAGGGATATATTAATGTCCACATTGTCCTAGTTACTTAAGTCACCTGAGGGGGTAGGAAGTGTCTGTGTGCCATCCTAAATGGGTATTTGCTGATTTAGGGAAACTAAGTGTGTAATCTGGAGTGTATTTGTGTGTTAATATTATATTGCCCTTCTTCAGAAGGCTTACTCAAACTGACTGTTAAATTAATAATTGTTTAATCAAGAAACCTTGTGTGTAAGAGTTTATTTGAATACTTGTCACTGTGAATCTGTGTAACTCCCCTACAGCTCACATTGACCCCTCTTGAGATGAGCCTGGCGCTCAACACGCTACCAACCTTTGTAGTACAAGCTTATACCAAAGGTTGGGTTCCTATTTCCAGGAGGTCAGGGTTGTTGTACTGCATTCAATCTTGCCTAACGCCGCCCTTCTCCCACACCTCCCATGGCCGCCCTCCCTTGGACCACCACTCCCCCTCCAATATAGTCAAAAATCTAGACTGCACTATGGACTCGGGCCTAGCCCTCTCCCGTCAGGTCAAAATGTTTCCAAATGCTGTCACTATCACCTCAAATTTCTAAAATGCCATTTTTCCTTACCACTCCTATGCCAACAGACTCGCAGCTGTTATGCCTATTGTCATGTTGAGGCTGAACTATGCCAACTCCCTATACCTGGGAGCACCGGCCTACCAACGCAACAAACTACAAAGAGCCCAAAACGCCGCTGCGAAACTCCTCCTCGCCCTGGGACACAGGGACCACATCTCTCCTGCTATTCGAACCCTCCACTGGCTCCCAGTCGGACGAAGAGCCACCTTCAAGACCCTATGCATTACCCACCGAACACCTTCAAGAGAAGATAAAACCCTACCTCCCATAATGCAACCTAAGATCAAGCACTGCTTTCTTCCTGGTGATTCCAACCTCTAATTCTGCCAGGATCAGAGGATCTGCTTTTTCAACCGTGGCCCCAACTCTGGAACTCACTCCCCCCTCATATTCGACACAACCCATGACTACATGGCCTTCCACAAAGTTCTAAAAACCTGGCTCTCTCCGTAATGCCGATTATGACCATCTAAGACTGCTTGATAACTGCTCAGAGTGACCCCGAGCAATAACGCCACTGAATGTGGCTATTAAGTTACGGATTCCTTTGCAGCAATCGCAAACACAGACCTGAAATCCGGAACAGCAAGCTTGTTTGATCAAATCCTCCTGCCAGACACTCACCTCTCATATCGCCATGCTCACTCTCTACTCTACACCAACACACAATTAGAGCGCATCTACACCCCTCGATCAATTTCGGCCTAGCTGCGCGCACGCGAACAATACTTCATGAACACCTCAACACCCTGATAAAAGGCAGCTATACCCCTTGAAATCGGCCTAAATGCTCACATAAGGGTCCTACACAGGCCTAGCACAGCCAGAACCCTATTCTGGTGACCATCCTCCAGACTGCACACATTCAACTGATATCAAATACCACCTCACCTAATGCTAGGATGCAGCTACCATCAGGCAGTCGCTCCAGCTGCACACAATTGGTGCGCCCTATGACACCTTACTGTCTCGACTGACATGAATTATGGTTTCCAAGGGCGTTCAACCTACCAGCACTTTGAGGTCATACCAGTGATATATAGAGCGCTATATAAATGCCAAACCACTTAATCTGCCTGTGCAGACAGTTCTCGTCTCAGAAATTCAAGAGCTCTGTGGGACTGTTGTTTTTCCCCGTGTTCCCAAGGGCTCTGTGCGACTGTTTTTTCCCTGTGTTCCCACCCTCCTTGGGCGCTTTGAAACACTTGCCTGTGTATAGGCACTATATAAACATTACCATACCAACGTACATGAGGTAGCATGCAGTGGAAACCAGTGGCAGTCAGATACAGCAATCCAATGAAGCCAGTTATGCGATGCAAAGATGAGATGGGCATGCTGTGTACAGGCAGTGATGCGAGAATTCAGTGGGAGCCTGTGAAGCCCAGATGCAGCTGGACGTCTGGTGTAAGAGGTCCTAAAGCAGATGAGGTGGCATGCGTTATCCCATGGCAGACCATGATGCAATGCTTTCATGAACTGGGCCTGAGGTTTGGAGGTAGTGAAGCGGGAATTCAGTGGGAGCGAGTGAAATGCATATCCGATGGTGCCCAGTGAAGCACGTGCAGCTCCGTAGCAATAAGTCTGGTTTGATGTTTCTACCCTGGAATTATGGGGCTGCTGGTCCGTTGATCGCTGCCTGATGTGATGTTTGCCACAAGTTGTCTTTTTTTGTAATGTAGGCTGCAACTAATAGCACTTGTTTCTCTTGTAGACCAAATGCCAAGAGACGATTCAAGGATGAGAAGTTTGGATTCGGGGGCAGGAAGAAAGGAAACAAGCGGAACACAAAGGAGAGCTTTAACGATGTGTCTGGCTTCCGTGCCAGTGTGGCACACAATAAGGGCCGGCCTGGCAAGAAGGGATCCAAGATGCGAACCAGTAATGTAAGTGGGCACCGGCGTGCGGTCTGAGAAGGATCCAAGGCTGGCTTGGCATCTGTGGGAGGGCAGTGATACGTTTTATGGTTTGGGATTTCATGTGTTGCCGCATGAAGGGAATTTTCCTCACTCCCCCGCCTCTCCTAGCAGTCCCTCCCTACAAATTACTCCACCGTTGAAGCCATCAGTATCTAGTGTTTATGCTTCCTTGGCTTTTGGAGGGTTCCTCTGGACAGCGGCATGGCCTTTACACCAGAATATTAAGATGATGTTCTACACAGCACTTCATGTCGGATTTCACATGGGTTTGCATGCTGCGAGGATATTTAATGATGGTTTTCAATGCGTGCATCAATTTGGCATCCACATAATGAGAATAAATCCTGACAATGTTCACTGAAGGTAGAATTGTGCAAAGCTCGGGAGAAGAGTGATCCTCTGGCCATCTCTGGAGCACTCGAGCTGAATACTTGTGTTAATGTGGCTGCTCACTGTGTAAGCCGGGCTGAGATGAGCTATCGTACACATGGTTGCCATTCTTCCCAAGCAGTAACTCTGCCATGTATTTCAGCTGCCCTTTGGATGTGGAGAGTTTCTTGACTTCAACCTAAAGCACGACTTCATTATTGCAATGTCCTATCTGTGCATCAGATTTCTCTGATTTGTGTGTGATGATGGACGTGTGCACTGTCTGAGGTCTGCCCCTTTGACCCTTGTTCTGCTTTCCTATTCTAAAGTGACGGTGACTCACAGAAATCTACCCACATCCAACTGGCTGCTCAGAAGATTGTCCATGATCATTGGTTTCATTGGCACCCTGTTAAGGCTGTGACTAAAGACTTCTACCACGCTAGAGAGAATTCTGGCCCTAAAGTAGCTATTATATATAGCCTTTTTCCCGGCTAAGTTAGTGGGGCAAAGAACAGGAAATAACTGCATAGACTGGAGTCCCAGAGTTTAGGGCATCAGGCGGCAAGATCTCCCTCCTTAAAGTTCCCAGAGAGAATTGGAGACCTAGAACCCTACTGGGGCTCAGTATGATGTCCAGAGGAAGTTGCCTGGACCTCAGACACCTGTCTGAGAGGGCCACGGACACTACTCAAAGAAGAACTCCTCAAAGAAGCTTGCAATGGACTCCAGGTGAAAGTTACTGAAGGCCTGACATGGCTGAATACGTCACTGGGTCTTGTCTGTTGGAAAAGAATCTCCTTTCTTGCTCCAAATTTCTCAAAGGACAGTGCAGCTCCAATGTGTTCTTGGGGCAGGAACCGCAAGAGAGTTTCAGAGGGAACAGCTAAACAATGATGCCAGTGGCCAAGGCTCTGATGACCTAGATTGTGATGCCCCTAGTCAGAGATCTGCTCTGGAAGCCCTGGCATTGCACAACGCACTTCGTGGAGCCATAAACCGCTGTTGGGGCAGAATCGTATTTTGGCGTTTCAGATCCCCTTTTTAGGGGACCTGTAAACTTTTGGCATTTCACCCTTTCTGTGTTCGGGGGGTGGGAGGAAGGAGGACTTCTAAAGTCAATGGTTTCATCATAGCCCAAACTGCATTTTGGCCATAGTAGTAGTTTGTCATTTATATGGCGGCTTTATCCCATTAGTATGGCCTCAACGTGCTTGTGGGTGAACGCCCAAGTATTCAGATTGTTGCAATGAGTAGAGTGCAGGTGCACATTAGGCCAAGATAGGGGTTAGGTGGGCTGGCCGTGCTCCACCAACCCAAGATGGTTGCACATATGGATGGGTGCTCGGGGAGGTCAGGAGAATTGGTGCATGCTCGAGATTCGCTATGTGACCAGCTGGACTGAAATTTGTCGTATGTTGAAGCTGCAGTCTGATGGCTGTTGTGCTTTGTGTTTTAGGGTGGGGTCTGGATGCGTGTGCGTTTGTTGCCGTGCCTGTTGCTGGTGTCCACATAGTGGTGTTTGAATATGTGTCTTGATCCTTTGCTTGGCTCTTCGCATTTGCTGTTGCTGAGTGAATCTGAGTTATCCTGCCTGTTCTGAGTTGTATTCTACCTTGCAGTGGGAAATATTCTAGATAGAAACGAAACTGATAGGGGTGTATGAAGCCATGAAAAAGTAGGGAGGTAGAGAGGTAGAGAGGTAGAGAGGTAGGGAGGGAGGGAGGGAGGGAGGGAGGGAGGAAACCTCAGGCTGCTGCAGGAAATCACCATGCTTTGAGGGCCTTTCTGAGGAGAGGTAGTCTTCATTTCTGCAGATGTGTAGTGGAAGGGAGTTCCAGATGATGGGGCTTTGGATGGAGACGGCAGAGCCTTCTATTCTGTGAGTTTTAAGGGGATTGGGGGGGGGTCACGCAGAGAGTGCAGAATCGGATCTAATGTAGCTGGTGGGTTGGTAGGGGTCGAGCTTGTCCCAGAGGGTTTCTGGGCCAGTATTATGGAGGGCGTGGTGTGTGATGCAGGCGGCCTCAAACGTTGCCTGTTGGCTGATAGGAAGCCAGTGTAGTACTACAATGGCAGGCGTGATGCGGGGTGCCTAGATAGAGGGGCTTCGCATACTCGAAGCAGGATAGGAGGATGTCAAGGATTGCAGAGACTCTGTGGGTAGGAAATGAGGGATGATTCACCTGAGGGTGCATAGTTGGATGGTGTTGATGTGGTGAGAGAGTCCAGCGTGCATCCAATATTCAGAGGTGGATGCTGTGGCTGGGCTCCTAGGGAGTGTGGCCGCCAAGGGGTTGGTTGTGGGAGGAGCGAGGGTTTACTGCATATTAGGATTTCAGTTTGGCCTGGGTTGAGGAGGATGTTGTTAGCCATCATCCAGTGGTTGATTTCAGAGAGGAAAGAGGCAAGGTCAGGGAGGGAGAACAGTGGCTACTTGTGGATCTTGAAAATGAGTAATTGGGTTATTACATCATGCTACATTGGTAGGCTGTGTCATGATCTCTGCTTCCAAAAGGTCAGGGTTTTCCCAACTCCCTTGGAAGCAGATCCATAACCCAGGTTCCGAGTGCCTACCAGTCCCAATTGGGACCTTTTGGACCCAGTCCTGGCGCCAGTGGCACCAGGCTCATAAATATCCCAGTCCCAGCGCAGGAAGCGCCGGGCTCATAATGCTTGGGTGGACTTACCTGCAGCAGACCATGCTGCTTACTTGCCTGCCAGTTGAGCCTCTGATCCTCTTCTGTTTGGAACTACCTTTCCTGTTGGGTGGGGCAGGAGCCACTCCCTAGATTCAGAACACTGGAACTCTTCTGGAAAGCAGGAACTCTTTTCTTACCTAGGCGTGGCTGTGGAAGGAGACACCTAAGCACTACAGGAGGCTATTTAAACCACACCCGATGGATGAATCTTGCTTTGCGTTATTCTGCATCCTCTGCAGCAGAACGCTCATCGTGTCTTCTGCATCTGATCCTGGGCCTAAGGAAAAAGGCTTACCATCCTGAATCCAGTCTTCAGCAACACCTATAAAGACAAGAAAGAACAGGTTAGCATTACGGTCTTCAGTGACAGCTCTTCACTTACCTGGTCCATCGGCTGTCACCAACGCCTCGCGCTGCATTCCGGCATCTGAAAGACAAAGGCTTACCTACTCTTTGTGCGCTCCGGAGGTCTTCACACTGCATTCCGGAATCTGAAAGACAAAAGCTTACCAACTCTTCGCACGCTCCGGAGGCCTTCGGCGCTGCATCCCGCATCTGAAAGACAAAACAAGGTGCGTTTAAAGACATTGGGGAACTTTAATACTCACGTGCCATTACTCCTTTCCACATTTAACCCAGTGGGTATTCCGGCACCCTGCAGCCGCTCCGAACTTGTACCTGCAAAATAAAAAGACAGTTAGAGCGCATCGTGAAGCAGGCATCAAGCGCTTACTTACGTGCTTCCAGGCGCTTCTATTCATCACACGGGCTCCATCTTCAACTCACTTCAGCCCGTCATCCGCCATCGCCGGAACCCTGCAAAACAAGAAACATCATTACTAAAGACTTTAAAGACATTAGAATTACTCGAAACTTACCGTTCGTGCAGTAAACGACGGACAGCAGTCCTCTGAAGTCAAGAGGCCTGCTCCCCTTATCCAGTGAAGAAACTGGTTACAGCACCCTGCCCCGAGGCAGATGGAGAGCACGGCGTTCACTTACCTAAGGTGAGAGCGTTAACCTTTGGGGTTCTACAGGAGAAGAGAAAGGGAAGAAGAGAGAGACATTCAATAACCCAGTTCCTTAATCCCATATTTTCTATCTGCAGACATCTTACCCTTCGAGTCAGACATACAGTGCACAGAGGTCCAGCCCAAAGAGCCAGCCGTGTGTTACACATCACCTTTGAAGATACGGTATACGCCCAGTCAAGACCGGCGCCTCTACGGGAATCAGGTGAGCGTTACAGAACGCAAAGCCTACCACAAAACTCCCGTCCAGGCGCTATGGAAACCTCGGATACCGACCAGCTAGCCCAGTTACTTGGGGAACTAAGGGCAGAAGTGCATGCAGCCCGTCAGGAAACGAACGCTCTAAGAAGGGAACTGATTATTTCCAAGGAGCGAACAGATGATCTCGCTAGACAATTGCTACAGTCACAAGCCGGACAGACCCCGTTACCCGCATCTGGGGGAAATCTTCCTTCTACATCCTCTATGAATCCAGTGCAGATCAACCTACCTGGGAATGTACCTCTGGCTCCGCCCGAACGATTTTCTGGTGACCCAAAGAGGTTTGCAGTATTTATCAATCAGTGCCGGTTGCATTTCTTATGCCGGCCAGCAGCCTTTCCAACTGATCAAGCTAAAGTAGCTTTCGTGCTTTCGTACCTTAGTGGCAATGCGGCGGCAGACTGGTCGATCCCTCTAGTAAATCAAGATGATCCGGTCCTCCATGATTTTCAAGCTTTTCAGCTCAGTATGGAAAAACTGTTCGCAAGACATTCACAGGGGCAGGCCTTGGACAATGAGCTTCTTTCGTTGCGACAAGGTAATCAAGACCTTTTGGCTTATATTGCGTCTTTCAACAGACTGATAGTGGAAACTCAATGGCCTGAGGACAAAAGGATTACGCTGTTTTATAGAGGTCTACGTGGAGAGCTCAAAGATGTGTTAGCCCAAGTAGTGAATCCCCCACAAGATTGTTCGGACTATATAGACTTAGTCGTTCAAATAGATCACAGACTGCAGAACAGGAAGGCCGATCGTTCCAAGTTTGATGCTCGAGTATTTTCCAAACCGCCAACTCCTTCCAAAGGAGTAGACTCCGGGGAACCCATGCAAATAGGGGGTCTGAAAGGTCCTCTAACACAAAAGGAGCGGGAAAGGAGAAAACAGTTGCAATTATGCCTCTATTGCGGAAACTCGGGGCACTTTCTTCGAGACTGTCCGGTGAAACCTGCCAAGAAGGCAGTAGGAGCTGCAGTTACCAAAGTTACAAACTCTGAGCAGGGAAACAGCCTCGCCCGACAAGAATAGAGGTCCTCTTGCCGAGCGTGAAAACCAGTTCCGTGACCTCGCATTTCGTGATACCTATGGTCCTCATTATCCCTGATAATCCGGATCGATTACATGCAATTGAAGCTTACGTCGACAGCGGTGCCATCGGCAATTATGTGGATCATGAAATGGTTTTGAGGATGAATCTAACTCTTTGTCCCAAGGCTGTAAAGGACGTCATTACTACGGTGGATGGTACGGAGATGGCCTCCGGGCCAGTAACGCATACCACTCAAGAGGTGACGCTAGTAAGTCAAGATGGACACCATGAGAAGATCGTGTTCGATGTGATAAAGGCCCCTCAGTTTCAGATTATTCTAGGAATACCTTGGTTAGAGAAACACAATCCTCTGATCGATTGGCGAGCAAGAACGGTCCAGTTTCCAGAATGTGTCTCTACTTGTCACCCTCCACCTGGTGTTGCACTGGCAGCAATTTCTTCAGAGACTCCCCAGTTACCTCCCGAATACCTAGAATACCAAGATGTTTTCCGGAAGGATCAGGCTAACTCTCTACCTCCTCATAGGTCTTATGACTGCCAGATAGACCTGATACCTGGATCTACTCCTCCTTGTAGTAGAATTTATGCCCTCACCGAGCCTGAGAACCTTCACCTTCGACAATACCTGGATCAATACCTGGCAAATGGGTTTATTCGTCCTTCCAAGTCCCCTGCTTCTTCAGCTTTGTTCTTCGTTCCAAAAAAGGAAGGAGACCTTAGAACTTGTATAGATTATCGCTCCCTGAACCAGATCACCGTTCAGAATAGATATCCGTTACCTTTGATCCCTGAACTCCTGGACCAAGTCAGAAAAGCATGCATATATACAAAGCTGGATCTTAGAGGAGCTTACCACTTGGTACGAGTAAAAGAGGGCGATGAATGGAAGACGGCCTTCCGCACCAAGTATGGGCTATTTGAATATCAGGTCATGCCCTTCGGACTTTGCAATGCCCCGGCCGCCTTTCAATATTTTATGAACGATGTCCTCAGAGAGCTCATAGATGTGTGTGTTGTTGTTTACATTGACGACATCCTCGTTTATTCTTCATCGGAATCTGAACATCGGAAACACGTGAAAATGGTCCTCGAAAGATTGCGTCAACACAAACTTTTCGCTAAGTTGGAAAAATGTGTTTTCAACGTGACTGAAGTTGAATTCTTGGGATTCATATTATCACCTGGCGGAGTGCGTATGGATTCAAAGAAGGTCGATGCAGTTCTCAAATGGCCATCACCATCCTCCGTAAAAGGTGTGCAAAGCATGTTAGGCTTCACTAACTTTTACCGCAGGTTTATCCCCAAATTCTCTCGAATAGTCCAGCCCATCACTGCCTTGTTAAAGAAAAACAAACGTTTTGAATGGTCTACCGAGGCGGAACAAGCTTTCCAGGAGTTGAAGACTAAATTTATCTCTGCACCAATCTTAAAACACCCTCGCCCCGAACTCCCCTACATCGTGGAAACTGATGCTTCAAGCCTTGCCATGGGGGCAGTTCTATCACAAAAGGACCCGGTAACCAATCAGTTGCATCCCGTGGCATTTTGGTCCCGCAAATTCTCGCCTCCTGAAATCAATTACACGATTACTGACAAGGAACTTCTGGCTATCAAGTCTGCCTTTAAGGCTTGGCGGCATTATCTGCTGGGGGCCCGACACACCGTTACTGTGATTACGGATCACCGAAACCTGCAATATTTGAAAACCGCAAAAGCCCAATCCTCTAGACAACTCCGTTGGGCATTATACTTTGCCGAGTTTGACTTCATAATTACCTATCGACCTGGTACAAAGAACGGTAAAGCTGATGCCCTTTCTCGGATGGGAGTGGAAGAACACTTGATCAAACCTAAACCTGTACCAATCATTCCCGAACAAAGAATTCTGGGTGTAATCGCCACAGAATCCATAGAGGAAGTTAAGGATAAAGCCAGGCAACTTGTAACTCCAGCAGACATACAGAATTGGCATCTGCAGGGAAAGGACTTTGCAGTAAAGGACAACTTATTGTATTTCCAAGAACGATTATACCTACCCAGCACAGATTTACAGAAAAAAGTAATCTCTTGTTATCACGATTCTTTAATGGAAGGACATCCCGGTATGGCCAAGACCTCAGAAAAGATCAAGCGCTACTTCTGGTGGCCATCTTGGAAAAAAGATATCAGAGACTTTATAATGTCCTGTGGAGTATGCGCCCAAAACAAGAGTCAAAAGGAAAGACCAGCAGGCCTCTTACGCCCTATTGACATCCCACCTCGCCCTTGGCATACGCTTTCTATGGACTTCATCACTGATCTACCTCCATGCTCCGGATACAATACGATTCTAGTAATCGTGGACTTATTCTCCAAGATGGCGCATTTCATTCCGCTCAAAGGCTTGCCAACAGCAGCAACTCTGGCCCGAGAATTTCTCGAAAACATCGTCCGACTACACGGTTTTCCTTCGGTTCTAATTTCGGATCGAGGTAGTCAATTTATTTCTCATTTTTGGCGAAGTTGCTGTCGGTCGGCTCAAATTGATGTGAGACTATCGACCAGTCACCACCCTCAGACCGACGGACAAACCGAGAGGACCAATCAAACTCTGGAACAGTATTTACGCTGCATGCTGCAACAAACTGAAAAAACTTGGAAAGACATCCTTTGGATAGCCGAATATGCCTACAATAACTCTGTACATTCGGGAACTGGGAAAACCCCGTTTTTTCTTTTTGTACGGCAGTCACCCTCGAACCTCGGAGTTGGATCCCCTCCAAGATCTTGAAACACCAGCAGTAGACTACCTGCATTCTACAATCACCCAAGCCTTTAAGGAAGCTGTTTCTCACCTTCAAAGGGCTAAAGAACAATACAAGAAAGGAGCAGATCAACATCGGAAGGAAGCCCCTCAATATCAAGTAGGGGATCAAGTCTGGTTATCCACCAAATATCTACCTCTAAAAGGGCCACGCACATTCAACCCAAGATACCTTGGTCCCTATTCCATCACTACCATAGTAAACCCAGTAGCGGTCAAGTTGGACTTGCCCCCGCACATGAAGATACATATGGTCTTCCACGTCTCTCTATTAAAACCCGTGCAACCTCAAACCCGGCTAACTAAATCTCCAAAACCTATCCTAGTTGATGGAGAACTCGAGTTTGAAGTCAAAAGCATTCTGGACTCCAAGATCTCCAAATCTAAACTATTTTACCTAATTGACTGGAAAGGCTACGGCCCCCAAGAGAGATCCTGGGAACCTGCTGAATATGTCCACGCTCCTCGCCTAATCAAAATATTTCACCGAACATTTCCTGACAAGCCAAAACCCCCGGAGAAGCCCGGTTTGGGAGGGGCCTTGAGGGGGGGTACTGTCATGATCTCTGCTTCCAAAAGGTCAGGGTTTTCCCAACTCCCTTGGAAGCAGGTCCATAACCCAGGTTCCGAGTGCCAACCAGTCCCAATTGGGACCTTTTGGACCCAGTCCTGGCGCCAGTGGCACCAGGCTCATAAATATGCCCAGTCCCAGCGCTGGAAGCGCCGGGCTCATAATGCTTGGGTGGACTTACCTGCAGCAGACCATGCTGCTTACTTGCCTGCCAGTTGAGCCTCTGATCCTCTACTGTTTGGAACTACTTTTCCTGTTGGGTGGGGCAGGAGCCACTCCCTAGATTCAGAACACTGGAACTCTTCTGGAAAGCAGGAACTCTTTTCTTACCTAGGCGTGGCTGTGGAAGGAGACACCTAAGCACTACAGGAGGCTATTTAAACAACACCCGATGGATGAATCTTGCTTTGCGTTATTCTGCATCCTCTGCAGCAGAACGCTCATCGTGTCTTCTGCATCTGATCCTGGGCCTAAGGAAAAAGGCTTACCATCCTGAATCCAGTCTTCAGCAACACCTATAAAGACAAGAAAGAACAGGTTAGCATTACGGTCTTCAGTGACAGCTCTTCACTTACCTGGTCCATCGGCTGTCACCAACACCTCACGCTGCATTCCGGCATCTGAAAGACAAAGGCTTACCTACTCTTTGTGCGCTCTGGAGGTCTTCACACTGCATTCCGGCATCTGAAAGACAAAAGCTTACCAACTCTTTGCACGCTCCGGAGGCCTTCGGCGCTGCATCCCGCATCTGAAAGACAAAACAAGGTGTGTTTAAAGACATTGGGGAACTTTAATACTCACGTGCCATTACTCCTTTCCACATCTAACCCAGTGGGTATTCCGGCACCCTGCAGCCGCTCCGAACTTGTACATGCAAAATAAAAAGAAAGTTAGAGCGCATCGTGAAGCAGGCAACAAGCGCTTACTTACGTGCTTCCAGGCGCGTCTATTCATCACACGGGCTCCATCTTCAACTCACTTCAGCCCGTCATCCGCCATCGCCGGAACCCTGCAAAACAAGAAACATCATTACTAAAGACTTTAAAGACATTAGAATTACTCGAAACTTACCGTTCGTGCAGTAAACGACGGACAGCAGTCCTCTGAAGTCAAGAGGCCTGCTCCCCTTATCCAGTGAAGAAACTGGTTACAGCACCCTGCCCCGAGGCAGATGGAGAGCACGGCGTTCACTTACCTAAGGTGAGAGCGTTAACCTTTGGGGTTCTACAGGAGAAGAGAAAGGGAATAAGAGAGAGACATTCAATAACCCAGTTCCTTAATCCCATATTTTCTATCTGCAGACATCTTACCCTTCGAGTCAGACATACAGTGCACAGAGGTCCAGCCCAAAGAGCCAGCCGTGTGTTACACATCACCTTTGAAGATACGGTATACGCCCAGTCAAGACCGGCGCCTCTACGGGAATCAGGTGAGCGTACAAGGCTGGCGGCAGCTGTAATTTAGTTTAGACTCCACCAGGGAGTAACCAGATTTCTCATGTAACTTTTGACCTTCTGCTCTCAACCATGAGGCAATCCTAAACGGCTGCTGTGCAGATACGGCTTCAGAGTCCAGCACTGCAACCCTCTATAGTAGTTTGGACGAGTTTCGCTCCATGGCTCTAAAACGCACCTGGTAAATTCACTATTAAACATATATACACCATGGTTTCTTAAGACCAAATGGGTTAGCTACCACTTTAGATTACAACAAAGTTAATAGACAATATTCATTGTCCGTCGCTAAAGTAGAGTAGAGAAAGATTTAGGAGTTTTGTGCTCTAGCACCTTGAAGCATCTGTGTGCTAGATGGATTTACCAATAAAATATCATAGACCAAATAACTGGAGAGACTGGAAGAAGATGGTGAAATACTGCTTTTATGTCGATGAAGTAAAGCAGGGTGGATCATCAGTCATCAAGTGGATTCGTGCTGGATCACAAGGTCTTCTTGATTATACTTAGTTTATTTAATGCTAGATGCGTCACCTATGATGTCATCCTACGTGGCATATTACAAAAACCTATCGAGGGGTGGGATTGGATTAGGGGAGCATGTCTACATCTAGAATGCATGAATATTAGTCAACCATTGGCGGTCCCTTGTCTGTAGGATACGCCCCGAGCTCCTTCTACATACATAGCACACTCATTACAGCAAAGAATATGGCAGCGGAATAATACTTGCAACATTGTATGTAAAACTGCATTTATGCTTTTCTAATTGGTTGGCAACCCAAATCCAACCTTGGACATTCGTCTCGCTCACAGCACGTCCATAGAAATGAAACCCAAGTGCTTAGAGATGCATCCGCTCTCTCCTTGTTTTTTCAATTAGTCCACCCTCTCTCTTTGGTAGGCCTCATGCCAGTCTCCTCTGTTTGAAGATGGACCTTGCCAGTCTGCACTGTCTCAGCGCATTCAAGGGAGTGTAGGCACACCATTATCTTAGCCTCAAGCCTAATAAATAGCCCTTGTTTGTGAGCTCTTCGCCACGTGTGTTACGGAGAATTTTCATTTTTCCCACCTTAGACACCCCCCAGCTCTGTTGCTGGACTTTAGGACTTTTACATTTTTACCCTGGAGTGAGTGAGACCATTTTCTCACTCTCCAATGTATTTTGATCTGATTTGGATTATGTGTTTGCTTTGTTTTTGGAGGCATCTACGTTTTGTATGGTGACACACAGCACCTTTAGTGCAGTGTCACAGAGAAATCCTTTAGATTTATCATACGGTTTAACTATCTTTTCTTGTTAGACCTAATGTTCTCAAGAATGGTAAAGTGAAATTGACTTTACTTGCCTTTTCTCTTTGTAGGTCCAGCACACACCATCTTATGTGGAGTTCTGGTGGGTTACTTAGTAGCCCCTTTTCCTACTTACTCATGTAACATTTTCTCTTACCCTCCCTTCTTTAAAGGGCTGGTGGCAGTGGTTTAATGTTCCTACCATTTTGCTTTTCTACCGCAGGCTGAATCCTCAGCTGCAGTATAGAACCCATGGGTGACCATTGTGTCAAAATGGCCCCGGTCTTCTTTCACCATTTCTTGTTTGTGAGGTCTTTCTTTGGTTTTACTCTGTGCACCAAACCAGGTTTAACCCCTTTGTTCGTTTTGCCTTTGGCGGGCTTCAGTACTGAAACTCACCTCTGGCTCCAGTGTGTCTGGCAGGGCAGGAAGCGAGGGAGGTGCCCGAAACTTCCCTGTCCTTAGTCTCCAGGGCAACCTCTATGCAGCCAGTCCTGATAGGCTGGCTGTCCTTGCAGGACAGCCACCCTGCTGTGAGTGGCAGATAGGCTGTGCATTATTGGGAGAAACCAGCATAAAATGTGAGGCTTCTAAGACAAGAGTTGACCACTGGGAAGAAAATCTCGACGAAGAAACCGTGAGCGTAGCTTGCTGCATCCTCCTGGACCTTTGAATTGCCCGATGAAGCCCTGCTGCTGTGCTGCAACTCCTTTTTCTGCTCAACAAGAGAAGCACCGGAAAGGACGACTTCTTTCCTTGGGTTAGTGGGACCAACCAACCCTGAGACAAACTTTGCTGAAAGACCTTCCCCCAACTGGCTGTACTTTCAACCAAGTGCCAGGGGCCGAGTGCAACGTCTGTAAGCCAACCAAAAGCTCCAGGAGTCTCCTGAGGACCCTCCCGAAGCAGGACAACCCAAGCTCGAGTCACCTCACCAGAGTACTGGATTCAAGGAGTGAAGGAATCCCAAACCGGGTCCAAGATCCACGGGGGTGCTGTTTACTGTGCGCTGAAACCACAAAGTGAAAAAAGCCTGTTGCTGCTGCCGACCTCTGAACTGCTGTGCAGGAGTACTCCAGACATCCTCCCTATTGTCCCCACGACTGAGGCCCAGGAACACAGGATCTGCAACACTGCAACCAAGACAGAAGCCAGCTGGATCCTCTTCTTCAAACCTAAGGTACTCTTCTGACTAAGGGGTACTTACCTATTTGTCTGTAGCTTGCTTTTCTCAGTTGAGACTTGCAGTAGCTGATCTCAGCTCTAACCTTCACAAGTGTAACAGCTTGTGGCCCAACATTGATTTTCTACAACAAACTCTCTAACTTTGTGCAAGACATTTTGCTATCTAAGAAGTGCCTCATCTCCATAGACTTTATTGTAAATTGACTTTGGCTGTCCTGGCTGCCTGCAGACTCTTCTAGTCCACTGACTGATTATTACTGTCCCCATAGGTGATACATTGTTTTTTAACTAATATTGCTGAGAAAGGTTTTATCTAGACTTCATTGGAAGATTTAAAGTGCTCATATGCTCTGAGAACCTGTTAACCTTTTTCCTTCCCTTAACCTTTCCTCTTTATCAACCTCAGAATCTACGTGTACTAGTGATATATAAATGCCATTACTGTCCTAGTTAGGGAAGTCGCCTCAGGGTCTAGGTAGTGTGTAAGAAGCATCACAAGAGTATTTACTAACTTTGTGTTGATTCTGGAAAAGTATTTTAAAGTATATGTGTTATATACATTGCCCTTTTTAAAGAGTTCTTATTTAAAAACGACTGTTAAATAATTATTTTAACTACAAACCTTGAGTGTATGTGTTACTTGTGTTGGTGAATTTCATTGCTACACCTCTACTCCCATTGTACCCTTCTTGAGATTAAGTCTGGCTGCTTAGTCACTCTACCAACTTATGTAGTACAGACCTATACCAATAGGTGGGTTACCTGATATCGAGAGGACAAGACTGGTGTAGCATCCCAGAGGGTTACTGCATCCAATCTTGCCTAACAGCTTCACCTTGTAGTACGGGGGCTACATCAGGCAGCATATGAGGCAAATTGGTTTGATTACATAGACGGGTAAAGCATCCCCTCATTCCTGAGAGAAGAATAAGCTACATATGTTGCAAGGAGTTTACTTGTAACAGTGTTGGTATCGCTGTAGTATTCTTGGAAGTGAATAACTAACATAGTTAATTACCAAGTGTTTCTGCTTACTTTGAACACTGCCTTTCTAAATACGTGGCGCTAGGTTTTACTCACCTCGAACCGCATACTGCTATTCTAAATAATGTTTGTACTTTGGTTCATATACCAAAAGTATTGTTGGTTTTTAGTCCGACATCCAGTGGTAACTGCCGAGTATTGCAGCTTGTCTTTCGAGAATCGAAAGGGGGCGTTGCCATGGGCGTGCCTGTAACACTATCCCTACGTGACGTGTAGTGTACCCAAAATCCCTCCTGCGTTGAGGTCCCTCAGATTGATTTTTTTCCACCCAGCATACTGGTCGCCTTATGCGGAGCTCATCCAGAGACATTGCTATTGTTATCCTTCGACCTTTGGTCACATATTAAGTTATTGAATATTATCCTACCGTCCCTTCCATCGACGGCTGTTTCCACGGATCTCTGAGGGACAGTGTTCCGTTCGGTGCTGCCGACCACGTGGCCGGGCCTTCTGGCCGGACCTAAACAGTAGGGAGAGTGGGGTTGGGGTCGACATTTCCTTTTATAAGAATGCCTTTCCCTTCCTCTTTGTTCCCTGGGTCATTTCGTCACTATATATTTCCTCAGCTATGGAGAGGACTCAGTTTAGGTTTTGTCCTTCTTGTAAGGCCAAATTTCCTTGAAGGATAAACACTAAGTGTAATCAGTGTCTGCCCCTTAATCACGACGAGACGGTTTGTGCGGCTTGCAAGCTCCTGCTTCTGAAGACACTGAAGGAGCACCATGTTAAGCGGTGGGTGGCCTACAGAATGTCGCAGGCTGAGTCTAGTTCTCCCGTTGCAACAACCGCCGATTGTGACGAGGGGCTGAGTGACGAACAGGCCTCCGATTCGGAGGCGATTGACCTCTCGGTGGAGCATTCCCGCTCTGCGTCGTCTGTCCCCGGCCCCGCTATGCAAGACTCTGGTACAGCTATGGGGACTGTTCACCCCAGCGACAAAGACGCACACTAAGAACACAACCCCAGGGACGCCTTCGACGAAACAGTCGGAGTGGTCCATAGCGCCAACGGGCACACCGGAAATTACAGCCGTGCCTGCCGATCCTTTGGATCGGCAGCCCTCCCCGCAACCACAAGTGCGCCTTGCGACAGGGCCCTCTAAATTGAAGGGCGCTGACCCCAATATTCAGGAATCCGTTAAACGCATCGGAAGAAGGCGTCCACGGCCGAGAAGGCCCCGGTTCGCCGAAAGTAACAGCGCAACCGCAGGACCCTGCAGGAAAAGGGCGCCATAGAAGTTCCACAGGTAAACAAGGGTATTTCTTCAGTGTACTTCCTTGTACCCAAAAAGGATCTCACCATGCGCCCTGTCTAGATTTGCGCCCAACTAACAAATTTGTGAAACCCTAAAAGTTTTGCATGGTCACTCTGCAGGAAGTAATTCCCCTGCTCACACCGGGATTACATGGCAACATTGGACATGGAAGATGTATATTTTCATATTTCAATTTTTCCGGCGCACAGAAAATACCTCAGATTCATAATACAGGACAAGCACGATCAGTTCACGGTACTATCCTTCGGCATAGCCTCAGCACAAAGGGTATTTACAAAGGTACTGGCAGTTGCAGCAGCACACCTACGCAGGTTATCCAACCCGGTTTATCCTTACCTCGACGACTGGCTCATAAAAGGGGATTCTTACGAAACATGCATGTTAAATACCCAAAAGACGATGGCCCTCTTATTCAGCCTGGGATTCTCCATCAACGAGAAGAAGTCCAGCTTAAACCCCAGTCAAGTCGAGCAGTTCCTAGGGGCTCTAATTCGTGAAACGGACGGCCTCGTCTTCCCCACCAACGAGAGGGTCCAAAACATGCCGTTTCAGATCCCTCAATATGTAGCCAGTCAAGAGGTGACAATACGCATGGCTATGCGACTGTTAGGAATGATGGTGTCATGCATTTATTTGGTTCCTCACGCGCGCTTGCGTCCAATGCAGGAGTGGCTCAACATCACTGGTGTCAGGCCAACGGACAATGGGACGATCTAGTGGTTGTCTCCCCTGCAGTGGAGTCCACTCTCACTACAGACGCATCTCACCGGGCGGGGAGCTCACCTGCTTCAACAGACCGTGCAGAGAGTTTGGTCGTCAGACATAGCATACAACCACATAAACCTGTTGGAATTGTTAGCAGTATTCAAAGCACTGAAAGCTTTTCCGACACAACTGCAGGGGAAGACGGTTCTGATCCTCATAGACCGCGCCACAGCCATGTATTATCTGAACAAACGGGGGATGGGGGGGGGGCACTCACTCTCCAGTGCTGTCCAAACTGTCCCTGAACATGTGGAAGTGGGCTCTCAAGCGCAAAATGTTCCTGTTATCACAACATGTTCCAGGGGAACGCAATCTTCTGGCACACGTACTCAGCAGAGATTTTCCACTACCCATGGAGTACGAATGGTGATTAAACGAAGACATCGTCTCCAACGTTTTCGCAGAATGGGGCTTCCCAGAGATCGACTTTGCAACTCCGGAGAAGGCTCAATGCCTAGACTACGCCGCCAGGTACCCCCAGAACTGCTCCAAGGGGAACGGACTCTGGAACACATGGTCAGGGAAATTTAATGGCGCTTTCCCCCTTGATCGAATTCACTCCCCCCTCTCCCCATCCCAGAGGACACTTCGACTCAACAAGATAGTGCACATGATGCACCAGGAACCAGTCGACATGATATTGGTGGCCCCCATGTGGGCCCGCCAACCCTGGTTCGCTCATCTGATGGACATGTATCCATCTCCGCCAGTGAAACTACCTTGCACGTACAACATGTTGTCTCAGGACAAAGGGGAGACACTTCACCCATGCCCGCAAACATTGAACTTAGCGGCCTGGCTCCTGAGGTCATAGAGTTCGGACACCTACAACTCCCTCAGAGATGCATGGACATACTTAAGGAAGCGAGAAAACCTAACACCCGATATTGCTATTCCAGTAAATGGAAACGCTTTATCTGGTGCAATACCAAGGGTGTCAATCCCCTTGACTGCTCTCCTACTCACATTGTGTTGTACCCGACTCACTTGCTTGACTCGGGCCTGGTTTTTAATTCCCTTAGGGTTCACTTAGCTGCTCTCTCATCCTACACTACGTCACAAGAAAAGGTGTCATGGTGGAAGATACCAGTTATTAAGGCCTTCATGGAAGGGGTTAAGAGGATTCACCCCCCCCATTTCGATTCTAGCTCCCGGATGGGACCTGAATGTGGTATTAACCAGACTTATGGGGTCGCCATTTGAGCCTATTCATAAGGCAAGTCTCAAAGATCTCACCTATAAAACAGCCTTCCTAGTGGCTATCACTTCTATAAGAAGGGTAAGTGAACTACAGGTCCTTTCAGTTCTAGACCCTTTTGTTACAGTTCACAGAGATAAGGTGGTTTTGCGCACTAACCCTCGTTTTGCACATAATTTTATCTCCAAGTTCCATGTGAACCAAATAGAACTGCCTACTTTCCTCCAGAACCCTACTAACCTGGCCAAAAGAAGCCTACATTAGATGTGTGCAGGGTAGTCATGTTTTACCTGGACAGAACTAAACCACTGAGAAAAACAAACCAATTTTTCGTTTCATTAGCAGCTGGTAGAGCAGGGCATCCTGTCTCTAAATCGGCCATCTCAAGGTGGATTGTCAAATGCATATGGCACTGTTTCTCTCTTGCTAAGAGAGAATGGCCTTCAAGCCTAGAGCACACTCTACTCTGGGTACTGCGGCTACCATAGCATTCATTGCAAATGTTCTCCTAGAGTCCATTTGCAAAGCGGCAACCTGGAGTTCTGGACACACCTTTACAAAACACTATTGCCTAGACACTCATTCTAGGTCTGGTTCTCAGGTGGGACAAGCAGTACTAAGACAGCTTTTCACTACAGTGCCTTCGCACAACTCCCCTCCAACTCCGGGTACTGCTTGCTAGTCTATGCACAGCATGTGATTCTAAGCAGATTAACAAACATCAGAAGACAATGCATTACTTACCGTAATAGCATTTCTGATGACTGTATCTGCTTAGATTCACATGCGCCCTCCCTGCCTCCCCGCTCTAATGGTAGGAACATGGATGTCTTACCACTTTCTCTCTTTTCTGTACTCGCTCACGATAGTCATAAGGCGCCCTCACAGCAGAAAAAATACAATCAGAGTGACCTCGACGCTAGAGTGATTTTGGGTACACTACACGTCACGTAGGGATAGTGTTACAGGCACGCCCATGTAGACGTCACCTTTAGATTCTCGAAAGACGAGATGCAATATCCCGCTATTCACATGATATGCACAGCATGTGTATCTAAGCAGATACAATCATCAGAAATGCTTTTACAGTAAGTAATGCATGTCTTATGACCAAGTAATAGTACTTGCCTTTCTAAAGAATTCTCTTTACCTATGTGTATTTATTTTTTACAATAAATTCGTTTTTCAGTGTGTCCTTGGACCATAGTTATGCTACAAGTTCTTTTTAACTTCCTAAGCCCTCTCTGCCGCCTAAGATAAGCCTGGCTGCTCTGCCCACGATACCACATTATGTAATACAGGTCTATACTAAGAGTTGGAGTTTACTGTATTGCCCAAAGGTTTAGTTTTATGAAGCCCTTTAGGTGGACTTGAGAAACTGTCCTAACACACAGCAAGCATGAAAATGTTGTTCATACATTTGTGGGCAAAGGCATCATGAAAATGCTCCTGTGCACCGTTCGTCTCTTGCATCTAGTACGTTTTTCCTGTGTTACCATACAAAACAAATTACAAACTGTCAGGCTTTTACAGAACATTTCACAGAAGGTGCTGTAAAATGCACAATTTTAAGCCATTATGTTCATATCGTTCAAACATTTGTGCCCCGGCAGTTCAAAAATTCATCAGCTGCTGCTGATTGTTTGATTCAAAGTCTGCTCTTGTATTGTTTTGCTACTGCTGTCATCACACCCCCTCCCGAAGAGTATATCCTGCCCTTACCCTGCACCACCACAATGGGCTGTGCCATACACCTTTCTGATGAGGGTAACTGCTGGGTTGATGGTGTGGGGCAGAGAAGCTGCTTTAGCATTACTCATTCCTGGTTTACTGTAGAGCAGTCAGCCATTGTAACCAGTGAAACCGCCTTTTTCTTTTGGTTGTATGTTCTGCTTTGGTTCCCTGAAGAAACCGCATGAGGGAATTGTTGCTTTCTGTCTTGAGGCACAGGTAATCTGGCGACTGCTCTAGGGTGCACAGTACAGAGGCTGCTTGCTTCTTTTTCAGAAACCATTTTCTTGAAGCAAATTTACAATGTCTGTGCATTTGCTGAAACCATGGATTTTCAGATGTTCATGCTTTGGATTGTTCTCTTAACAGAAACGGCCTGGAAAGGCAGCAAGACAGAAGCAGAAGAGCCGGGCACGATAAGGGCTTCACGGTTGGACAATTTATTCCATTGTTCGCTTACCATTTGTCAGGACAAAACAGCTTCGATCTTCTGAGCAGCTGCTGCTTCGTTAGAACCCTAGCACCTGTCTTCCACGGGTGTGCCATCTCTTTTTGATACCTTCTGGAACTTTACTGAACGAAAAATGCAGCTTCTCTTGGTGGCTTCATCTAACTGTGAAATTACTGCTATGAATGTTATGTCATTCTGTGTTTTCAAGTGGAGCCTTTCTGTTGGAAGAACCAAAGCCTCCGTGGGATTTTGAAGTGTCCGACAACATGAGTGTAAGCTGGTAATAGCTGGATTAGGAAGAAGGAGTTTGGAACGATCTAGAGTGAAGTCACTGTGGATGCGTTCACAATACCATCGTATTTTTTACATGATTCTTGCAGTGGAGTTTGTAATATTAAAGAGTTGTCACTTGGTTCTTGTGAGATCATTATACTCTGGAGTGATGTAATGTTTAGAACCTGCTCATTGAGAAGTACTTCAGTCGTTTCTTCTAGCAGTTGGAGAATTGTATTTCGATGACGCAAGTGCGCTTGCATCTGTGGTTGTAGGGCCCAAAAAGCTGATATCTACAAAGGATGGCCTAATCCATTCAAAAGCGTCGTCCTTCACAGTTCCGCCTCCTGTAGCACAGACTACATTCGTTCATTTTGGCATTTGTTATAGCGCATTTCACCCTGGCCCCAACGTGCTTTCGGTTGAACGCCCTCGGACAGACAGGGTCCAGAAATGTGGGAAAGGTTTGTGAGCTGCTATTATGTGTGTGTGCATTTCAGCGGTTATTTATGCAAGGGTGACCAAGACCCTGGTAGTCACCCATGTCTAAATGGAGTGTATGGGTGCAGCAAAGGAATACTATGGGCTAAAGGGGATTGGGGGGGACTGTCTTTACAGCGATAGTTATGTGGGAAGCTACAATTCAAATATTTGTCATTAAAATGTAGCTTCATTCTTATGGCAGTGGTGATTTGCAGGAGTGTTTGTGTTGTATGGTTGTTCAGGGTGTGTGGCGTGAATCCGTGCCTTCCACTAAGTAACAAAGGTGTGGTCGGCGAGGGGAGAAATGGGTTTATTGTGCAAATGACTAATTCCTGGGTTTCATTTATGTACTAAGAGCATTGATGTGTCCTGCAGCTGATTTAGGTGCTTGTAGTGCATAATACTCACCCTATGAGAGGTACTTGCAGAGATGGCCATGCCTAGTTCCTTCTGGTGCGAGAGAACTGAGACCCTGTTTCACGATTAAATGCGGCAGCCTGGCCTACCATCCTTTGCTTTAGTGGTACCTGCCGTGCCAGCCCTAAGCGATGGCTCGGAGGTGCCTGGTGGTCATCCCTCACCACGTTCAGCTTGATATTCCCAAGGTGCATTTCAAGTGCGATGCGTTGCCACTCTCCCTGCTCATATGGGTGTAACACCTGGCCCACTCTCGGGGTTCATTCTAGGTGCAGGTTGTGCAGAGTGTCTGAGTCCTCGCTGAGTGCTTGTGATTCTGCAAGGAAGGAAGGTTGGATGGCAGAAACCAGGCTGCTGGCTGAAGCGATCGTGCGATAGGAGGAAGGTGGGAATCATGAGGGTGGAGGGAGAAGACTAAGTTTTGAGGGCTTTCCTGAGGTCCAGGCGATCATCTGAGGTGGTGCGTGAGAGTGTGGGAGTATCAGAATGTTGGTGCGAGGACAAACGGGCGCCTAAGAATCTGGTGAACTTGAAAAGCAGGACTACCATTAGGTGTGCAGAGCCTGATCTGAGGTTTCTGGTGAGGTGGCGGCGTGAGAGCTTGGTTTGGAGAAATTCTGGGCCTTTCTTGTGAATTGCACTGTGGTAATGCACATGGCCTTGAAGGATGCCCGTCAACTGATTGCCAGCCATTTAAGAGTCTGGAGCACAGGGGAGATGTGTTCTCTGGTGGAGAGTGTGGGGAGGAGCCTTGCTGCAGAGTTTCTGAACCCTTTGGAGCTTTTTCATTTGGTATATGGACACGCCTATGTAAAGAGAGTTCGAGTAGTCTAGGCGCGAGAGGATGATGGCCATGATTACGGATTCTTTGGGAGGTGGGGGTGATGTGCTGGAGTAGGAACACATCTGTTCTAGGATACGGAGGTTGAAAGTGCATGATCTGGAGACTATTGATGTGGTGGGAAGGGGTCAGGTCTGAGCTAAAAGTGCATCCTAGGTTTTTGACTGCAGGGGGTGCAATGGGGGGTCCTAATGAATGCAGCCACGGGATAGGTTGGGAAAGGAGAGCTGTTTTACTGCAGATTAAAATTTCGTTTTTTCTAGAGATGAGGAGCAGGTGATGGTTTGTCATCCAGTGGTCCGTATCTGAGGGGCATGATGCCAGGTAGGGTGGGGTGCGGAGGGGGGAGTTTGGGATCTTGCGAATGATCTGGGTGTCTGCATAGCTGTAACAGGTGAGATTATGGGAACAGATGAGCTTGGAGAGGGGTGATGATAGAGGTTAGAAAAGGAGGGGGGGTAGGCTTCCTGGTGGACTTGGTGTGGCACTGGTGGGGTCGAGGGGGGTGGAGGAGAAGGGAGCTTGATTTGGGTGCAGTTGGAGAGGAAAGAGGAGATCCATCTGAGGGCAGAGTCCATCATGCCGAGGTCAAAGACCGTTTGTGAGGATGGAGTTGTCGTGTCGAAGACTGCTAAGAGGTCAAGGAGGTCTGCAGTTCTTTTCATGTCCCAGATAGAGACCAGGGAGGATTAAGTTCTATGGAGGGGTCAGTGTTTGGGACGAATTGGTGCAGTCACACTGTGCGGGACTACACAAGACTCATCTGCTTGGTATTAACTTAATCCACCTTTTGGTATAAGTCTGTACAACACAACTTGGTAAATGTGAGCTGTAGCTATGAAATCAGTCAATACAAGTAACACACTCTCAAGGTTTCAGTTATAAATAGTTATTTATTTAACATCAGTTTTTTATAAAGCAATCTTTTAAAAAGGCAATTCTTTGTAACGGTTCAAGTAAACTTTGGTAAACACTTTTCATAATCAATCAAGCTGGTGGATACTCCTTTGGAGATGCAAATACTTTTCTCCTACACCCTGAAGTGACTTCAATAACAAGGATAGTATTGCATTAATATATCACACCAGTATGCGTTTCAGGAAGAAAGGGTTAAGGAAAAATAGGAAGGCAAGAACAGTTTCTTATAATGTGAGGACAACTGAATCCTGCAATGAATTCTAGGTAAGCCTTTTCCAGCAGTAACCGTATTCAACAAGCTACCAACCTATGGAGGGGCAAGCAATGCCAAAGTCAATGGATTTAGAAGAGTGCCTTTAGGGAGCCAAGACAGCCAAAGTCATTTGGACAAAGTCTATCTTTCTGATGCACTTCTTTGATAAAGTCTTTCACAAAGTCAAAAAGTTCACAGAAAATCACTGTAGGTACAAAAGCTGTTAGGCCTGTGCAAAGGGGAGTTGAAATCAACTCAAAGTTAAGCAAGTTGCCAAGACTTAAAGTAAGTACCCCACGCCCAAACAGTACCTTTGGTTCGAAGAAAAGTGGTCCAGCTGGATGTTGTCTTGCTACAGCTATGCAGACCCTGGTTCCTGAGCATCAGTCGTGGGGACAAGGGGGGAGGACGTCAGAGGGCTCCTGCAGCAGTACTCAGGAAGGTGGTCAGCAGCTATGGGCTCTCTCCAATTCAGCAGCACTTCGGGGTTTCAGCACTTCGCAAACAGCACTGATGCAGAACAAATCTCTGGTTGGACTTTCCTCACTACCTCGGTCCTGGACTCTGGTAAGGGGACTCTGGGTCGGGATTTCCCGCCTCTGGAGTGTCCTTAGGAGGCTCCTCAAGCTTTTGTCCGGATTCGATCTGCGGCAGACGTTGCACTCGGTTATGGACCCTCAACCCCTGGCATTGGGCTTCTGCAGCAATGGAGAGGCACAGCAAGTTGGGGATTGAGCCAAAGTGGAGCTCATCTCAGGGTTAGTTGGTCCTATTAACCCAAGGTAAGAAGTTGTTCGTCCGGAGCTTCTCTGTTGAGTTGAAAAAGGAGGTCAGCACAGCAGCGCAGGGCTCAAGGCAATTCAAGGCCCAGGTTGCAGCAAGCTTCTCTTCAGTTTCTTTGTCGAATGTTTCTTCCAGTGGTCGACTCTGACTCTTGTCCCAAAACCCTCGCCTTTTTAAGTAAGTTTTCCCAATCATGTGCAGTCTAGCTGTCACTCACACAGCAGCGTGGCTGTCCTTTGGGGACAGCCAGCTAGCCGATCAGGACTGGTTTCGATCAGGCACACCTAGAGACAAGGGACGGGAGCATTTCGGGATCCTCCCTCACATCCTCTCCTTCCAGACATACTGGAGTTAGGGGCGGGCTTCAAGCTGAAGCCCGCCGAAGGTAAAACACACAAAGGGCTCAAACCTGTCTCACCACACAGAGTAAAAGCCAAGAAGGACTGCACAAACAGAAAATGGCGAAAAGACGACTGGGCTAATTTTGACAAAATGGACACCCATGGGTGCTGTACTGCAGCTGAGGTTTCAGCCTGCGGTAAAAAAGTACACGTGTAGTATCCACTGCCACCAGCCATTTAAAGTAGTGAGGGTAACAAAAAATGTTTACATGAGAAAATAGGATAAGGGGCTTCTAAGTAAACCCCCATCCCTCAGCACTCCACATAAGATGGTGTGTGCTGGACCTATAAATAGAAAAGGTAAGTAAGGTCTTAAGGTAGTTAAACCTTAAGAGAAATATTTTAGATTTCTCAGTGACCATGCACAGAGGGTGCTGTGCATCACTATACAAAAAACAGATTCCTGTGAAGTTTGTCAGACTCCAAAAACAGTGAAAACATAAATTCCAAATCAGGTAAAAACCCACGAGAGTGAGAATAAGGTCCCACTCAGGAGTTGAAATCAGTCTGATCCAGCAAAAGAGCTGGGGTCTGTAAGGTTGAAGGGATTTGCCACAGAAATTAAAACTCTCCATACAGCCTGAAGCCAGACTGGGCAAGGTCAAGAAGGCCATGGGCCTCTGTGAAGAGGCTGAGCTGGGAGTACACCATGCCGTCTAGTAGTTTGGCTATGAAACTGTTGTTGGATATGAGGCGGTAGAGAGGTGGGAGTTTAGTTTTTTTTTGTTGTTGGAGTGGTTTGACGAGAGAGGTTTTGTATTCAATTGGGAAGATACCAGGATCTGGCGAAGGTGCCTGCACAGGTGGAGGAGAGGATATTTTTGAGGGGCGGTGCGCACAGGTCTCCCAGGGACCCTGAAGGCCGCTATTTGGAGAGAAGCTTTGAGAACTCTGGAAAGGAGATGGCAGGGAAGGATTTAAAAAGGGGCTGGCCTGTGGCCAGTGTATGGGGGTGCTGTCTGTATGGGGGGTTGGTGGTTGAGCCTAGATGGCAAGGGATCTATCAATGGCTGTATTGAAGTAATGGTTGGAGAGGCTGTCACACAGTGCCTGGGAGACGATGGGCGGAGTGGAAGAGCAGAAGGGGGGGTTTGGGCGGTGTCTTGATCTCCGAGATTATCTTGTGGAGTTCTTTGCATGGGTTGTTTTCATTGCCGATGCGGGAGCGGGTAGAAGGCATGTTTGGCTTTCCTGATTTTAATCTGTAAGCTCTTGTCTTCCTGGCCAGAGTGGCTTTGTTTCGGAAGGAAGGCTTGGTCCGCCAGTGTCATTCCAGGTGATGGTTAATGGTTTTGAGGAAATTGAGGTGAGGGTTGATCCACCTGGTGAAGGGCCTGTGTGGTTGGATGGTGGTCTGGGGTGGGGGCACCTCCCTGAAGGGGAGGTTTTGGCATTGAGGAGAGTAGGGCTAATGAGAGATCAGGGCAGATGGTTCTCTTGTTCCAGCGCAGGAATCTGGTGGAGGCAGGGAGGGCAAGGGGTTGTGGGAGTCAGGGCTGAGAAGAAGATAGTAGAGTGATCAGTCCAGATGAGTGTGCGTGGGAGGGAAGAGGAGATCAGGTTGGACGAGCTGAACACTACTTCTAATGTCTGACCTGCAACGTTGGTGGGGCCTGATGGTGGAGTCAGGTTAAGGTCTTCCATGTTCTCAATGAGGTGCCAAATCATGGGGCTGGAAGGATGTCAAACCAGATGTTTATATCCCCAAAGACAGTGAGGTGTGAAAGAAGAGAGAATGAAGGGGAGGATTTTAAATTTTACTTACAGGGATTCAGTCATTCGTGCAGGATTGTTTATTTACCTATAAAGGTGTTGGGTGGAGAACCAGGTTTCAGTGATGAAAAGGATGTTGGGGTTTTCATCGAATATAATGTCAAAAATAATTTGTTTATTTCTGGCGACTGATCAGGTATTGATGACGATGCAAGAGATGAGCAGGGGGGCAAATTCCTGACCTGGGGTCGGGGGGAGGCAAGGAGGGCGATGCTGCAGGAGAAGTGTGCAGAGCATGGTTGGGGTAAGAAGAGGGTCATGGGGAGAGGATGAGCGGATGGAAAGGGTTGGACATGGGGGGGCTTGGTGTGTAGCAGAGGGGAGGAAGAGGATGGCAGGGACAGCGGAGGGGGGAGTGCGGCTGGGGGCAGCTGTGGGTGGAGGGTTTTCTGCACCTGTACCTATGAGGGGCTGCCAAAATTTAAAGGGAGGTTCTGTAGAGTCGGGGGCTTTGGCCAATGCTGAGCTGATTTCACTTAAGGAAGTGAAGGTTGAGTGCCTGGGTGGGGTTGATTGTGCTGGGAGGGAGTGTGGTGATGGGGGAGGGTGGTGAGTAAAATTGGGACGGGGGCAATCTGGTGAGTGAGATAGTGAGGACAGGGTTTGGTAGTAGGTGGACTCTAGGTGGAAAGGGGGATGATGGAGGAAGGTGGGGTGGCTGTGGAAGGAAGGTCTTGTGTTGCTGGGCTGCCGGGTGCCATGTGGGTGGGTGAGGGTGGGTGTCGGGAGTCTGCTGAAGGGGAGTCTTTGGCCAAGGCTGCAAGAGTGGCACTGAGGGAAGGGAACGTTGGATTGGAGCTGGTGGGTTTTGGGCAGGATGAGAAGACTTAGGTGGGCAGGGGCGACATATTGTGATGGGGGAGATGGGTTGGCCTGGGCTGATGGGTTAGCTTGGGGGATGGGCAGTGGGCAGGGTTGGGGGTGGGGGGAGAGTCGGGTGGGCTTCTGTTTCCTGAGGTGCCAGAGGGCTCCTCTTTATTAGGAATTCTTAGGCATGGTTGAGGACTAGGTTAGGTGCTGGAGTGGAGACTGGATTCCTGCAAAAATATGGCTACCTTCTAGAAATTGTGCTAGATGCCGAAAAATGTCTCCCTTACCCAAATTAGACTGACTGTTACATGGCTAGCTTACTCAAATCGGGTAGATGTGAGATATGATATATTTTATTTGTATTGCGCTCATACACAAGTGTTTGAGCCTGACAAGGCAAGGGAGGGGAAACGGGAGAAACGAAACAATGATCTTACTAGGCCCAGTGACATTGAGAACGTGCAAGTGCATGGGAAAGGGAAAGGGGAAAAGTGGTGCATGGAAGGGGGAGAGTGGAAAGTGCAGAGCAGAGGAGAACAGATAAATAAATAATAAATACAAATAAATGATGAAGCAATACAAAGGGAGTGCGGTCAGCAAGTGGCAAGAGCTGTGTTTACGGCAGCAGAACTGGTTAAGTCTGATAAGTGCATAAAAGAAGAAAAATGGGGTGTGGGGAATTGTGGGGCTTACAGGTACAGTCCCCAGTGCGAGGGGTGGCCAGGAGGCAGTGCCAAGAGAGCGGATCAGCAGGGCAGAGGGGGAGCAAAAGCAGATGCATAGAGGAAGGTCTTGAGGTACTTCTGGAACCGGAGATGGTTCTCCTCAAGTTTTAGAGTCCAGAGGGAGGCCCCAGCCGAAGACCGAGATCTCCCCCCAGCACGTTTCTTTGAAAAGCGACTGACCCTGAGGGAATTAGAGGTAGAGGAGCGAATGGCTCGAGAGGGGAGGTATTTGCAGAGGGATAGCTGAAGGTATTTTGGGCCCAGGTCCCAGAAAGCCTTTTGGACAATGCAGAGGGTTTTAAATTTAATCCTTGCAACCACTAGGAGCCAATGGAGAGATGCGATCTGAGGGCTTGAGGCCAAGGGCAAGTCTCGCAATCCTGTTCTGGATTAGTTGAAGAGGGCGAAGAGTAGTTGGAGGTAACTTTAGAAAAAGGCTGTTACAATAGTCCAACTTAGAGAGAACCATAGCTTGGGAGACAGTGAGCTTCTGGGGGAAGGAGAGGAAAGGAAGAGTACCTCTGAGGAGGTGCAGACTTTTTAGAGACATCTGAGATGTGGGAGAAGGAAAGTGTGGAGTCAAAGATGACCCCGAGATTCTTAGCCTCGCAGGTGGGGATGGGAGGAGGGCCAAGCGAAGCCGGCCAAAGAGAGAGGGGAAAGGATGGAGAAGGTGTGCCGATGAGGAGGATCTCAGTCTTGCTGGCATTCAGGCAAAGATCATTGGCAGCACACTAATCTTGAAAGGCAGTTAGGCAATCCGAGATGAGTGAGGGAGAGGAGGTGGCCGAGGGCAGCCTGAAAATGAGTTGAGTATGGCTGACTAACGCTGGAGGGCTACGTGCAAGAAAGGCGAAATTACATAAATGGGTTCAGTGCAGTTGGCTTATATGATGTGCAGTAATTGCTGCCTGCCTGCCCGCACCACTTCACACTTGCCTTGTCAGTCGCTGCTGGCTACCCAGGCGAACATTGGCAAACACGGGCTGGAGCTGCTTCTTCGGGAGCTGCCCTTTGCCTTGAGGCCCTTAGCCGAGGGCTGCTTGTGTACAGGCACTCCTGGGAGACTGTCCTAAGAGGGAACCAAGGCTCAATCACAGAGCGGTGGACGGGGCGGGAGGCTAATTGTGATTTAGTGCATTTGAGCCTTTAATTTACACACTTCACACAGGTCGTAAGACTTCATATGTGGTTCTTTTTGTGAATTGCTCCATTTTCTTATTGCTCTTATAATGATACAAGTTACAGCTACAAATGTTCTCTTTGCTGCGCTACCATTAAATTCTTCCTGCATTCGGTGCTGCCTCCCTCTCCCAGAGACTCCACAGGACCAGGAGTTCAGAGATACTATCCAAATGCCTGGCGTGTGAGTATGTTGCTGCTTTGGGGGTTCCCCCACATAGAAAGAACATCTTAATACTCTATCTGACAAAGGGGGCCTGATGGCTCCACTCCGCATGGGTCTCCATGGATAGAACGTATCCCAGAGCCCAAGATTGGGAATCTGCCAGAACCACGTTCAGGCCTCGGTAGGAGGAATGTTTCTACTTGGTTTGTGGAATTGTCCCTGGGGAGGGTGAGCTGGTGGGAGGGAAGGAGGGAAGGATGCCGTGAAGGATGCCTCTCACTCCTGAAGTGAACCAAATCCGTCATCCCATTTATTTTGTGTTAGAGCACAACTAATGCCATTTACATGGTCTCTTGATGCGTTGGGACCTTCATGAGAATGGGATGAGGTTTGGTTACTAGCTGCAGATTGTGTTGCTGTTGATACAGTTCATAAGGAACCTGGGTGGGTGCTTTGATGTTAGAGTAGGGTGTTGTGTTTTTGCAATGGGCCATTTATACGTGGACTTGGTGTACATTTAAACGGACATATTTGTTGCCTATTTGTAAAAATGTGTAAAATGTCTGTTATGGTACGTGTGTGGGGTGGTCTGTGGGCTGTGTTTTGCTTAAGGTGTGTGTATGTGTAGAGGGTTGTCGGTTCATGCATGTCAGATCTGTTTTGTGGTCATCCTAGCCATTTCTTTTGATGCAGAGTATTACACTGTGTTGGTGGATGTGATGTCAGTTAAGATGTAAGATGCGAAAGGTTACGAGGCTGCAGTTCGTATGCTCCATATTTTGTGTTTGGAAACCAAACACACGGTGCATTTGAAGGAGCACATACCAATTGGAGAGCAAAACAATATAGGCAGTGGTCAAATGATGCAGTGTAAATACTTGCATGGCTCAGTCCGACAGCAACTAGCGGTATTGGTGCTCAGGAGAGAGCGGGAGAGTAGGGGAAACTCAGAGAGGCGGGAAGAGGTCAAGAAGTGATTAAACCCAAGGATCAGGAGAGGTGTACGGAGAACCGGGTGGATAGCGGTCAGGAGACAACCGCTGTTCATGTATTGATCATGTGTTAGGGGACCGTGTTGGAGAAGGATTTTCCTACTATTTACTGAGATCTTAGATAATTGCAACGTGCATGTTGTATTCATTGTGACCACTTGGGACATCCTTCTTCTAATCTCGATGAAGTCTTTTGCCATACTATTCTGGTGCACTTGGACATAAATGGCTGTGCTCCTATTAATCTAATTAACTTGGAAGACTACTACTTTTTTGCGTCCTGGGAACTCTACACTTAACAGTTTGCAACTTGCTCCCTTGCACTCCCCCCTCTGTTACTCCTCGCACTTACGCCCTCCCCTCTCTCATCCCTCGCATGCTCTGAATGCTCACAAGGCCTAGTAGGACCGCCTCTCTCACTGTTATATTTGCCTTTTTTTCCCATGTTCCCTCCCTGTTGCCCTGTGGGTGCTTTGAGACGCAATTTACTTGATGTATAAGCCCCTTGTAACAAGTGTTTTACTTATTTATATTTCAGGGCAAAAGGCCCAACCCTTATAAGTATTTCCCTATTCTTGAAGGATGAGTGTTCTCAGTGGCAGGAGGGGAGTCACTAGTGGCCAACGGACATGTCGGGATAGGCACAGAAGTAGGAAACGTCGGAGTTCCTGAGGAAGGCTTTTCAAAACAAGTAAGTATTTCACTTTAGGGTTGTAGAACAGTTCCAGGGACTTCAGAGAAGACGCCCTAGAGAGATCCCAGCAGAGGTCCTGGGCAAACTAGATGAGAGGATTCGCGATCACATGAATCGCCCCCAAAGCTTATCAGGAATCGCACAAGGCTTAAGGTAGGTAATACCCCAGCCAACACAGTACCTCAGCAGCAAAAAAGGAATTTGTAGCTGGACGTTCAGGTTCTGCAGCTGAAAACGCGGTTCTTGAATTTAGAAAGGACACTGGAAGGGAATTTTTAGCTGGGATCAACATTGAAGGCTCCAGATAAAAGTTTCTTCCATGCTAGTTTTAGGAGCCAGGCGAAGAGTGAATATTGCTGGTCAGATTCTCATCGCTAATCTGGTCCAGCACACTGGTGAGGGGACTGCAAGGATTCACATGAGGTCTCTGAAGGTCCAGCAGGTTGCCACCTGTCAAGACTTGATGGTCGTGTAGCCGATGAAACCTCCGTCCCCAAGTACCACTCGAGCAAACAAGAAATTACTGCCCGAGCAGTCCTTGAGGCCACAGGTGGTGATCTTCGTCAGCCGCAACCAGGAATGCCTGAGGATGCAGGAAGGTGCCCCCTATGACCACTGTAAGGTAAACACGAAGTTAGGTCAAAAACACAGAACCCCAGACTTGTATATGAATATGTAATAAGTCTACAATAGGGCTTACCCTTAGGAGTTGGTCGGGACTTAATAATGGTGTAAAGATGTTTGTCGGAGGCAGCCGGCAAGGGTGACGACCAGATGTCAGGTTGGTAAAGCACTTAGTATGAATGAAATCACCACCTTACGTAGAAGCCAGAAAACGTAAGTCAATCAGTTGAAAAGTGCGTAATCCAAGAACATAGTTCATAACAAAAGGGCAATCCAGGGACAGAAATGTGGTCGAATCCAGTAGAAAATAGTTCCAAACAACGGTACCGTGAAGGAAGAAGCCAAAATCAGAGTCCAAAATCAATCCGAGGTCAGTGGTAGTAATCAGAGTCCGTAGTCCGTAATGCGCCCAACAGGATCAGCTGTGAAGCGCTGAAGGGCAGTCAGCGCGTCCCTTTTGAACACTGACTAATGATCACATGACTCATCATCCGTCACGTGATCGAACGTGCTGAAGGAGGAGCTCTCAGGTGCCGGCAACGGAGACGTTGTAGAATGCCCGTGGCGCGTCTCCATGGCAACTGCCACCGCCGGAATGGAAACCAACGCTGAGATGGCAAGAACCGGCGTCGTTGACCTTGTCCCATTCCTTGCCGGCAGGCCTGCAGGGTGAGTGTTTTTTGGCATGTATTTTGATGGAGATAGTGGGAGCTGTATTGTGAGATGTGTTCAGGGAACGTAGGGGCGTGACACCACCAAAGTGTTGTGATTCGGAATTTGGAAGACCGTGCACTGCATAATGACTCAAGGTCCCAGGGTATTGGCTCAAAGTGCAGGGCTTCTTGAGACTAGTGGATCTCACCAGGCTGTGGGTCAGGGTCATCGTTTTCGGGACACAGGTTGCTTGGAAAGAAGGGTAATAGCAGGCTTGCCGGTCACTGGAAATAGTCTCAGCTGGCTTTTCTTCATCTTTGGATTTGGTTGCAGTAGTCGACTACCTCTTCAGCTTCCAGGATCAGACCTTTATACAGGAACCCAGCCAATCAAACAGGCATGCAATATTCAAACCCGAGTGTGTGACCATCCTTTCAGGTCTGCCAACCTCCCAGTTTGAAATGGATCCCCGCAGGTTGGAAGAGAAAGGGCTACAGAGTTTACCGTCCCAGACACTGGAGTCTGGGCGGGCTTGACCGAGGTCTCCCGCCAAAGCCAAACCTTGCACAAAAGAATTTGGCACACTGGAGAATAGGGTTAGGACCAAGAAAGGACAAGAAACCGAAATATTTTGAGAAAATGGGCACCCATTGGTGCCTTTACCGCAGCTGTGAAAACTGCCTGCGAGTAAGGTGCACTGAATTAGTAAAAGGGTTCACTGCCACCAGCCATTTAGATTAAACTTGTCACTGTAACAGAAATGTTGTAGCTGCATTGCGAAAGGGGATACACTGTATCACCCCAGCACTCCACATAAGGTGGGGTGTGCTGGTCTCACAGAATATGACGTAGAGAGGATATACAAATATCCTTTCTTGCCTTTGGTACAGTATTTCCAACATGTTAAGCCAGAGAAAATAAAAAGGGAAGCCCAAGGTGCAACCCAGCCACACTGCACAGGAAGTGCTGTGTGCTGCAACAATAAAATGTAGATGCCAAAATGTTGTCAAAGTATAAAATCAAAAAGATACACTGGAGATTCTTAAAAATGACAACCATTAAAAGAAAGGGTGAGGGTGGAAAAAGGTTCCCACTCACTGAGGTATAAGGAAAAATAATCCACTAGTCCAGGAAAACATTCTGAGGAGGTAGCACAGGGGAGGGAGATTCAGCACTAAAATATAAGTCTTACCTAACACTGTGTAGGGAGAAGCTACATTATGTAGACATGCTACATCAGCAGCAAATACAATCGTATGGAGTCAAGAATTCAGATGAGTTTTAAAATTGTCCAAATCATTAATGATCAGTCAAATAAGATCCGTTTTATGCACAACCGGTAACTGTCATTAGTGGATATTGGGGTATGCAGATATGTTAAAGCCATTACAAGACATAACCCATTTGAACACTCCCCAAACCTTAACATGAACAGAGGAGGTTGAAAAAACAAGAACAGAAATAAAACGGGCATGGGCAAGTTGTCCGACATCATATTCCAGTTCAGCGTTGCACCCTGTGGTAACAAGGCTACTGCCCTGCCTACAGTCTGTAGCCACAGCTGAGTTTACAGTGCAGAGCTCTCGGAATATGCTGCTAGGTTCACCTGTTGTGGTAGCAGTTACTGTATGATTATCCAGAGCAACACAACATGTATCCACATCTAGACTTAGGAAATTAGAATGAATGCTTTTGAAGTTAACTGTTACCCTGACCATGGCTTAATGCAGCCTCATTTCTGCCATACCCGGCGGATGAGAACAGCATGACTGTTTTATAAGACCTACAGTGCAGATTAGACCATGAATTTCTGGTGCAGAATGTGGTTCAGGAGCTTCATGCAGTCAAGCAGTAGTTTACATGTTGTAGTTTTGCTTAGCTTTGCAAGTGGCCCGCCATCTGGATGAATGCTTTTGGTTCGAGTTGCTGTGACAGCAGAGTAGAAAGAGAGGCTGGAAACTCAAACTCGAGTCTGCCTGAGGTGGGCAGAGGTAGATGGAGAATTGGGTACTGCTGAGCCGCGGGCTGTTATTGTTTGAATATTTTTTAATTAATTAATCTTTAATATGAAATGTGCCTCTTGGTAGATTGCTTGTGTGTACAAACGGAGAGACTTAATATCTGATTGTATTGTGTGTACTGTGGTTGCAGTGACAAAGTGTGGGCTGCTGCTGGACGTCTTTTCATTGGAATTGACTGAATTAGTTGCATTAACGCAGGCATGTATCATGGCACAGGACATGCATGTAACATTGCTGCTATGCATTTGGAAGATTATGTGATTATGGAAGTCTTGTGGGAGGAAGGTGGCTTTCTAAGAGCACCAGAGAATCCCAATAAAAAACTCCCATTTTATAAATGCCCTCTTACTATCAATAATGCTATTTAGAGAAATTGTGATTATAAAACGTGCAGCACATCAAACCTATAGTGATGTTAGTTGAGGGAATGCATTTGCAGATAACACTTGAAAAAACTTGTCATAAAAACTGTGCCAGTTAGTCGACATATAGTAGCATGCGCCAAAAACAGAAAACTATGCATGGAGCAGAGCAGGATGTCCCCTTCACAGCCATAAGATTTGGCGTCATGAAACTGACATTTTATGGTTCCCAACGTGCTCCAACATTATTTTGCATTAATGCTGCACAGTGTAACAAACGTTGAAAAAGGAGGAATTGCCGTGAAGATAAGGGTGGAGTGGTACGCTCCAGGTTTCTTACAAGTAGCGGAACAATTAGTTTGCCAGTGTTTGAATTGTCAACATCTATGAACAAGGAGCAAGGGGTGCACCTTACTCCATGGGCGCTGTTCACATGTGATTTTCTCCCTAGGTTTTGGTGCCAGTGAGTTTCAATAGTGATATAGGCACACAGTACATAGGGAAACTAATACAGGAGCTGTGCAAAATACTGAATATACAATAGAGTCCATTAGGTCCATAGAGAGTGCTCGCCTCTTTTGGTCATAGCGAAGCTGGTGAGTGTGCCCCTGTGTAACCTGCCCTGCACCTCCATCTGGGCCGAATCTAGCCCCACCTGAGCCTTCTTGCCTCCCCCTACCCCTCTGCATCCACCTCCTGAACAGCCCGCCTCCCACCTCCCATCCCACCCACACCCGTCCTGATTGTTCCTTTTGCTGCACTGTAAGGCCTAGCGTTGGTCACTGCTCCTGCTCGCCTCTTTGGTCACAGCGAAGCAGGTGAGTGTACCCCTGTTTTAACCTGCCCTGCGCCTCCATCTGGGCCGAATCTAGCCCCACCTGAGCCCTCTTGCCGCCCCCTACCCCTCCGGACCCTCTCCGCATCCACCTCCCGAACCTCCTTCATTCCCGACCTTCTCACCCTCCAGATTGGCTATTGCTGCCAGCTGCTCGGGTCTAGTAACCTCGGCACAGCCGCCTGCCTCCTTTTCGCTGGAGCCAGCAGATAGGGGCAGCAGGGTACTCGACCCAATTGGTGCCCTATAGTGTTTCAAACTTGCCCAGGCCCCGTGAGCCTTCCTGGTTTGTCTTCCCTCCTCCCGCCTCCAGACCCACCCCATGCCACTCTCATTGGTCCTCTCAGCCTCCATCACTGGACTTCCCAGGGCAGCCCTCTGCCTGTGCAACCCTGCAGCAAAGGGCGGCTCCAACGGAGGCGGCTGCAGGAAGTGTCAGCAGATATCGCCAGTGACCAGCCGTCAACCATCAACTACAAGGACCAGTAAGGTAGGAGTGGCCTGGGTTAGGAGTAGATCAACCATTCTACCCTATAATCCTAGCCACTTAACAAACCAATATAAAACAGTGTTATTAGCTCCCATGCCCTCTCACTCTCCCACACCCTGAAGAAATACGGTACTCAGCTGACCGTGGACCAGTCTCAAATGGCATTGTATGATATTCAGATTGCATTGATAGGCCTCTCTCCCACTGTACAGGTCTCCCAAATTGGGTGGGGGTTCTGTCCCCAGGTTGCATTGTGTGATATTCAGATTGCGTTGATGGGCCTCTGTCTCACTACACAGGTCATTCAAACTTAGCAGGGGTTCTGTCCCCAAATTGCAATGTATGATGTTCTAGATTGCACTGATAGGCCACTCTCCCACTATACAGGTCTCTCAAATTTAGCTGGGGTTCTGTCCCCAAATTGCAATGTATGATGTTCTAGATTGCACTGATAGGCCACTCTCCCACTATACAGGTCTCTCAAATTTAGCTGGGGTTCTGTCCCCAAATTGCAATGTATGATGTTCTAGATTGCACTGATAGGCCACTCTCCCACTATACAGGTCTCTCAAATTTAGCTGGGGTTCTGTCCCCAAATTGCAATGTATGATGTTCTAGATTGCACTGATAGGCCACTCTCCCACTATACAGGTCTCTCAAATTTAGCTGGGGTTCTGTCCCCAAATTGCAATGTATGATGTTCTAGATTGCACTGATAGGCCACTCTCCCACTATACAGGTCTCTCAAATTTAGCTGGGGTTCTGTCCCCAAATTGCAATGTATGATGTTCTAGATTGCACTGATAGGCCTCTCTCCCACTATACAGGTCTCTCAAATTTAGCTGGGGTTCTGTCCCCAAATTGCATTGTATGATATTCAGATTGCATTGATAGGCCTCTCTCCCACTATACAGGTCTCTCCAATTAAGCAGGGGTTCTGATCCCAAATTGCACTGTATGATACTTAGATTGCTGTTACTCCTCTCTCCGCTATACAGGTCCCCTAAATTTAGCAGAGGTCCCAATCCCTATTTTGCATTGTAAGGATTACTATCAATACTCCTTCGAGTCCCCACACAATACGAGACTCTAGAACATAGTTAGACTTCGTCCCTAGCACAAACTTAGCTTAACCACCTCAACATACTCCGAATGAGGACCAGACCGTGATGGTATAGTTCTACCGCCCTCACCTTTCCGAGAGACCTACATAGACGGCGCTGACCTTAAACTACACCCCGACAACTGTACACCCAACACCACAACCGCACCGGACAGCGCTCTGATGATACACAAACCAACCCACCCGAAGAACAGACACCACAAAAAAGCACCCAAGACTACCAATACAAGAAGAAATACCAGCACTATCATGACAAGACACAGAAGCCAATCGCCCAACCAGCACCTCCGCACCGAACATCAAAATGCCACGGACCCGGAAGGGACGCCGAGAAAGGGCACAAGACAAGGCCGCACTGGACACAGACACGCAAATCCAACCTACCGCCGAAGCAACGACCACAAATAGTGGAAACACAATGCCAAAAACCAAAACGACCAGAACAAACTTAAAAGGGAACAATCCTTATCTCGCACCATACCTTGCAACAACCCCAGAACAAGGATACCCCAACGTTACAGAGACATCAAGACACACAAAGAACAGCCCGAAACAACAAGGAAAAAGACGAGAACACCAAGAAGAATGTGGATAGAGTCTGACCCCATTACCCCATACATCACAAGAACTGAAGGACACCCTCAACACCCGCGCCACACCGGACATAACGACAACGAAGTTCTTATAATCAGCAACCCAAACAAACAACCTAACTGACCAATTCATCGAAGAGGAAACCTTCACAGAGCTTCACCTAACCGGCACAAACGGAGAAGCAACACCACTGAACAGCCAAGCTTTCAATCTAGCAGACTGCTTCAATAAAGATGCAGCCTTCGCTGATCCTCACCCACCCCCAATCAACGCCAATAACAATGCACTGCAACCAAACAACCACAAACCAAAACAAGGAACAACTAACATGCAAAACCACACCAAAAAGATCCACTGCAACCTCATCAATGCAAGGTCAATGTCCAAACATGCCACTGAGATCTACGATCAGCTCTGCGACGGAGGGATCGACATCCTGTTTGGAACAGAAACTTGGCTAGACGACAACTACAAGATCACCCTCAACAACTGCCTGCCTGAATACTTCAAATGCATCCAAGCAAACAGAAAAACCAAAAGAGGGGGAGGACTGGCAATCATCCACAAGGAACACCTGGATATCAAAGTGGAAGACCCACTAAACCTCGATAAATGCGAATCCCTAATCATACGTCTAGCAGTAAGCACCAAAACAAACCTAAAATTCATACTAATATATAGACCACCAACCTTCGATGCAACCTTCGTAGACGCATTCACAGAAGCGATCACCGTCCTAGCTATCAAACACAAAAGTCCTCTGAGACTTCAACATCTGGTTCGAAGGAGAAAGCACGATCATACAAAAATAATGGCAGTAATGAACCTACAACAACTAGTCAAAGGAGCAACCCACTCGGCAGGGCATACACTAGACGCAATCTTTGCGAACAAACTACTCCTTCAAATTCCCTGGAGCGACCACCTAATCAACCCCTTCGTAATCAAAATGTCCACCCCAACAAACGGTCAACCGGACAAAACAACGAACACCATGAAAAGAAATTGGAGAACCATAAAAAACTCCAACCTGAATGAGCTCCTGGAGCTAAGCAAACCACACCCAACATTCATGGAAGAAGATGACCTGGACAAAAAGGTAACCCTGCTGCATTCCTGCAACATCGCCAAAGAAAAACCCTTCACTGCTTCTCATAAACGGGCAATGGCAAAATGGTTCTCCCCACTACTTAGAACCATGAAAAGGAAAAACCGAAGATTAGAACTCGATTGGAGAAAACAAAGCGACGCGGCGAACAAACTGAAATTCCTACAACACAACCGGGCATACAAAAAGGAAATACAAAAAGCAAAGAGGAAACACTACGACAACCGAATCTTCGCAGCACCAAACACCCAAAAAGAACTCAAACGAAATCAGAAACCCTCCGAGATGTAACAACACACCAACTCCCTCCACAAAACTTTGCAACGACCTCGCAGACCACTTCAAAAAAATAATCACCAACATCCAACAAATCGTACAAAGCACTCCGTCTGATCAGACCACGATCCCCACCTACACCCAGGAGGAACACCCAAACAAACTACGAAGCTTTCCAGAAATATCAGTGGAGACATTCGTCAAACTGGTGAATGAAAGCAATAACTCGGGGTCCCCCGAAAACCCCTGCCCACCAGACATATACAAATCTATTCTTAAACAAGGAACGCCTATGGAATATCACACGAATGTCCTCAACCATTCCATCGCAACTGGAAAAGTGCCACAAGCCTTCAAAACTGCATACATCAGGCCACTACTCAAACATACGGTGGGAAACGTAGAGGACCTCTCCAACTACAGACCCATCCCCAACATCCCGTATACAGCCAAGCTGCTCGGAACGTACATATACAAAACAACCCAAGAGTTTATAAACGAGCATGGCCTACTAGACCAGGCACAAGTCTGATTCAGACCAATGAGAGGAACGGAATCGGCTCTACTCTCAATATGGGACAATCTAAAAATCAACGCAGACTCGGACAACAGCACTGCCTTAATACTCCTAGACCTGTCGGAAGCATTCGACACAGTCGACCATGACACCCTCATAATGAGATTAGAAGGACTCAGAATAACAGACACCGCCCTACTATGGATCAAATCTTTCCTAACAAACAGAACGGAAACCATATGGATGAAACCATTCAAATCCAGCCATAGAGATTCCACCTGTGGAGTACCACAAGGATCAACCTTCTCCCCGCTACTATTCAACATCTACCTGTATCTACTTATCAGAATCATCAAAAGCCACGGCCTCACCTGCTACAACTACGCTGACGATACACAAATAATCTTCAAAATACAAGACAACCCGGAAATAAACTCGACGCTAGAAAACTGCCTCCGCGATGTATTCTTCTGGATGAACTCCAACTCCCTCAAAATCAACCCAGCCAAAACTGCAATAATGATCGTAACAAAAAAATGGAGGAGAAAACCAATTCATCCCTTGGCCAAGGGAACTCTGGACAACCCCAGCACCCTGGCTGATTGTAAAAAACCTGGGGGTTCTGATGGATAATAATCGCACGCTAGAGCCACAAGTAAACACTCTCTCCAAGAAATGCTTCTTCTTCCTGCGAGCGGCAAAGAGGATCTTACCATTCCTATCATTCGCCAACAAAACAACCACCATCATCGCCCTTGTCATGTCCAAAGTAGACTACGCCAATAGCCTATACCTAGGCATGCCTGAACGACTCATAAAAAAACTACAACGCATTAAAAATGCGGCAGCCAGACGACTTCTGAAGCTACCCTGAAGAGAACACACTGCACCAATGCTTAAAACACTACATTAGCTACCAATGAAACAACAAATAAAATTCAAAACAATGTGCATTACGCACAGAACAGTACACAATGAAGGCGCTGAGTTGCTGAGACAAACTGCGCCTACATCAACCAACAGGAACGCTCGGATCAAGCAGGGACATCCGCCTGGAACCGAAGCCCTGCAACAACAGAAAACTTGGAGGATCCTCCTTCTCTCACCAAGCCCCGAAAACCTGGAACGACCTTCCAACGTACATGCGTAATACAAGAAACCACCTATTCAGGAAATTACTCAAAACCTGGCTCTTCACGTCATAACTAGAAAGACCGGCCACTGGGGCGCACACACAACTAAAACATCAATGAACGTAGAGAGACCCTAATACACACTGATCAATCAATGGGAAAAGCTAAGGTAAATATCCCATGACATACTAAACGACCAAACGGGAGACAGCCACAATACGACCTCCTAAGACTGTAAAACTAACAAGACAAAGATAGAAAATCTAGGACGAATCATCAAGAGGACCATGACCAACAGCCCTAAGGACAAAATATGGAGAGGGAAAGGAAGCACTGCACCACGAACCCCAATCCAGTGGGTGAGAAACATAATGTTTCATTGTCCACCAATACACAGCAGGAAGCACAATGCCCTACCACAAAAAACAAACTAAACAATAGCCCCAAGGATGTTCACCCCACGGAAACCAAAGAACCAGTCGGGACACAAGGAAACGAACGACTGAATACACAGACTCACCAGGACGGATGTACTAGGACACCACATCAACACGACTCCGACCCTGAACCATTCAAAGCCTCAACCGACCAGTCTCACACAAGATAACCTGAGAATAAATTTTACCTACCCAGTCCCACACCTGAAGTTTAGGACGAGACGCACCTACCAATCCAAACAATACTCACTATGATACAGCTGGATCAGCGCAGCACCACCGAAGCAAGTCGGCCTACGAAGAACCAGCAACAACCCAACACACAATTGTAACAGAACCAAAAGTATGTGAATCAGGATACAGACCCCACTAACCCAACCCTCAATCCTCTGCATACTTAAAACCCACACAAAGCCACACAACCACCTCTCTCTCAGCAATCCACACACACTTTACCACACTGCATCAACAACACATAAACTTCACCCACCGCACTCGAGGCCTCGCCCGATCCGACACTAGCGCCAAAGCCCAGCACTCGGTGTATACCGAGCTGAAGCTTCCAACAGCACACCACTTCTCCCACTCTCCTTCTCCCCTCCTCCTGACTAACCCTACCCGTCCTTCCTGTTTACAGATCTGCCAGAGCGCCTGGGGACCAATTCTGTTAGTGACGGTGCGCTGTACAATTACCCTTAACATAACAAAACATAACATTGCCCTTATCACCCATAATCAGCGGGATTGGTGGAAATCCAAAATGACGTACTGAAAAAATACAATTGTGAAAATATGTGCAGCAGCTAGTTTCAAATGACCTGCTGCTTTGCTTCTAGCTCTAATGCATGTGAGGCACAGTAAATAGGCTAACAGGAAATACTCCCACGTGAAATACTCACTAGCAGGCTGATGTTTCTGCCAAAGGCTCTACCTGTGCCCTTCAGCCTGGGGACCATTGTAGGGGAGGACTGGCCGCGAGGCCCTCCTCACCTACAGCCTTCTCCCCAGGTGAGGACCATGGCTCGATGGGCGTCCCCTCATGCCACCCGGGCCCAGGTGGAGGAGGGTTCACCCGCCGACGACATTGCCCACACGTATCCGTTCCCTGCATATACAAAAATTCAGTTAGGCCTAGAAGCCATCTTGTCTAGCAAAGATGGCGTGAGTTTAGCACACTGTAGCGCAGCCCCCCACCTTTGGAGGACTTTCCAAGCATCCCTGCCGCCGCAGCACTATGGTAGATCCGCTGCGAGCGCGTTCCCATGAGAAAGCCGGGTATGAGATAACCCGAGATGCTAAACACTGTAACATTTCGTTGTTCACAATGTAATACTGCATCCCGTGCGACCTGGTCCGCGAGGCCAGGGCAACGCAGAAATGAATTCAAGTAGTGGTATTAGTAAACTACTTTTCTTAAACAGAATCTGCAAACCATGAATTAGCCATAAAAGTGAAATGTTTATATGACTTCACATTGTGATTGTACTAATGCTGCTAGATCACAGAGAAAGTGTCTTTAAGTCATATGTAGACACATGAACCCCTATATGTCTCCTTAAGTCACCCATAGTGGCAACCGTCAATCTCTGTGGTCCATAATATAGTTCTACCTCATGTACCGTCGAATGTATATAGATACTTAAACACTGCAGTACATATAATACCATGTAATGAAAAGGTACTCGAATCGACTGTATTAAAGAAATGTGTAACGAAGTCGAAATATAGATGTGTGTTTAAATAAGATCAAAATAAGGCAAAACATTATAAAAGTTCTGCATTCAAAAGTCAGCAACGCACGAGGAAAAAACCTTTGTGAATATATGCAAGGCCATTCTCCCTCCCACCCTACGAAGCCTGCCAGATAAAGAAGCTAAGGCATGTGCCGCGCTCCCTCACCTCCCCCAACCAAGCTGGAGCCGCTTCAGAGAGTCAGAGGCCCCGGTACCGCACCCAAGGCCACAGCCCGCCACCTGTGTTATTTACAGCACTGTAATAAACCCACGTTTGAATCCACAGATCTACCAGCACCCTCTCGTAAATCCCACAACCCCCCTAGACCACCCCAAGAATCATGACCCCGTGCAAAGCTGGGACAAGACACAGAGCATTCGGCCCAGGCCCCAGAGCCCAGCCCCTCGACCTAAAATACCGGTCAATAGGACACAGGTAAATCTCACCCCAACCGACAACTACCAGACCTCTCACGAGGTGCATTCCTCATGTGTTGCATTTATTTTATAAGATAAACTGCTGAGCGATTTATTGATGAACTTAAATGTCGTTTCTTGAATAACTGCAGTGCGCATGGCCTAGGGCAAACGAGTCAGGAAAGGTATTCATCTTTGTCACAGGCTGCCCCAGCATACCAACACCGCCCGGATGACCTCAAGCCGGCCTGCCAGGCCCAACCCAACCCACGAGGCTGACCAATGACGTCCTCCCACCCGGACCAACCAAGCTGCAGCAACACCTATAGTTAGTCGACGCCACCCAATCCCAATTAACTTGTGCCCCCTATAGTGTGTAGGTTTTGATGACGTTTTTTGTATTAGAAATACGCCTGTCTTTGCTATTGTCAGACAGAGCGCTCTCGGAGGTTGCAGAGTTCTTTGCATGCCCTATTCTTTGGATAAACTCCCACTTACGCTCACCAGCACTCTGTCTTGGCCTTATTCCCATTACGGGAGTGTCCATCATTGTCTCCTATTGCGGGGAGGATCGTGCTAACTTGGGGGCGCTTCCTTTCAGTGGTGACCCCGATAGCGTGATATCTCCAAATTATTTTTCCTAACTCCTTTTTAACGACCCCCTTGTGGCACGAGAATCTCCGGTCGAGAAGGGATACGCACGGTGAGCCGGCTCCGGGAGGCTGCCCGCCAACGGCGACCGGCACAATAAGAAGTGCGCACTCAATGAGAAAGGGTACGGGATCCCGATTGGAAAAAAATCCCCTTTGAGTGCCGCTCGCCGGAGCCAGGGGCTGACCGTTGAGTTACCGGTGACACTGCCTGGACGGACCCAGTTTCGGAGACTATCGGCTCAAGACGGGCACGTGAGTACCGAGTGCGAGCGATCGTAAAGGGGAAGGGAGGGGAAATTGTGAACAGAGGAACGGGGACAGGTAGAGGAGAAGAATAATGGGGGTCTACTAAAGACGGGTCTTGAAAATTTCTTTATCTTTTTCTTTGCAAATGGCCATTAGGAGTAAGAAGTGAATGAAGAAGTAGAAGTGACGGGAACCTAGCTCCGAAAGGGGGTGGAAGGCGGCGCCGCATAGTGCTATCTAAACTAGTACTGGGAATTTATGAAGAAGTAAAAAATAAGTTATTGGTGTCTGGCAAAGGGAGACACTTAGGATACTTTTAGTGATTGCTACTCTTTCTATTTCTTTTGTTTCCGTTCTACGGGGTAAGGGGTGAAAGTGAAAAGGGTATAAGATAAATATACTTGTAGAAGAACTATAAAGTAGGGAGCACATTTGTAGGAGTGGGGATTAAGTAGTAGCACGTACAGACGTGAACACAGTAACCATAGCAGAAAAACAGGGACAGCTGGCCAGGGAGGAAAGGGAGGAAAAAAGTGAGGTGTGAGTGGGAAAGCATTGTGAGGGGTGCGCGCACCGTGTGAATAGTGAAGAAGAACGACTGACCGCGAGGGGGTGCCAGAGAGTGTGGACCATAACTAGCAGGTGGTTGATTGTGAATGAAAATTGCGCGGGTTTGAACAGGGATGCGAAGAGAATGAGGAATGGCGAGTAAGAAAGAATGTTAGTAGTGAATTTAACTTGCGTAATATCATTGAGAAGTCTGCTCTTGCCTGGGCCATAAAAATATACGTAGACATATCTATACGTAATCAAAAGTAAAGTGGGTGAACACGGTCAGTGCTATTGATTTAGAATATGGGGGCAGAAACTCCCTTGTCACATATTTGTACGAGCTTACCGGGATACGCTGAACGAATCAAGAAATACCACGATCAATGGGTAACAGAATTAAAAGGGGAAGGATTGCCCCAGATTTGGCCTGAGGGGGGGTCTTTTGAAAAAAGCGTCCTAGATATGGTACGAACGTGCATTCACCTCAAGTACAAGGGCAAACAGTGGCAAAACAGGAAGGAGATATTAGATCTCTGGAGACTATTTGAGGAAATACCCCCACCCAAAGCTCCGGCGCCAAATGTCGATCTACCTTCCACCACAGACAACCCATTGATGATTCCAAGAGAGGAGAAGGAACAACTAAATACAGAACAACCTGTAGAGGTGATTAGTTTGTACCCGATATTACATAAACCGGCCCCCGCAGCAGGATATAGTGATCCTACTTATGTGCCTCCCCCTACAACTACTACACCCCTAAAACCAACAGCCCCCCCACCATACGAAAGCACTAGAGAGCGTGCCCAGAGAAGCGCGCAAAGAGGGGACATAGAAAAGCTAACGAGCGATTTAGAATCGAGGCTCTCGATAGCAAAGGATGAACTCTCAAGAATAAAAGACATATGTGAGCGTACAGCAGGCACTCCCACTCGATCAGGACGTGTATCCAGAACATCAAGTGAAAGTAGAGAAATTGAGGAAGGATGGAAAAAGGGTGAAATATTGTTCAGAATAGAGGAAGAACCGACAAGAATAATACAGGTGGAAACACCAGAGGGGAGCATCGGTGATGTATCACGGCAGACAGGGATCAGAGAGGACCTGCTATGTGATGTCCGAGGCGAAGTAGATGAGAGTGATAGGTTGAGCATGGCAGTAGGAGGGGAAAGCAGGAGCTGGACGGTGGATGCTCACTAGGAACAATAGACGACGAGTGGATGGGGCGACTAAGGAATAGAGTGGGGAGGATGGCGCCATTGGGGTCAGCAACGGCCAAAGTGGGTGAGGGCGCCACGTTAAAAGGAAAATTACAACTTCCACTAATACACAGAGGGGGAGGAAGGCCAAACTATATACCCTGGGCCCAGATGGATAAGGCTAATTTGATGAAGTTATTGCCCCCGTTGTCCGGAGGGGCGAGCAAGTGGATATATGCATTCGAGAAACATACTGCCGGCATACCGCTGGCAGTAGGCGATGTGAAAAGCCTACTAGTATCAGCAGTGGGAGATCAAGCAGACAGAGTATGGGTTAAGGCTGGTTTCCCGGCCGTGACATTAGATTGTGACCGTCATGATGGAGCGTCGTTTAATACAGTGCGGGCACGGGTTTGGGATGCGCTGCGGGAGACGTTCCCAGATACTCCAGATTTACAGTCAGTAATGCAGTGTACAATGAATGACGGGGAGGATGCTATGGATTACATACTTCGGGTGCAGGAGATGTGGAGAGCGGAAACGGGCACACCCTGGCACCAATCCACATCTCTATTTTATTTTATCATTAAGAGGGGGCTCCCAAAAGAGGTGCAGAAGGCACTCGATAAGATAGCGGGCGTTGAGGCAAAGGGGTGGCCAGAGATCCAAAGTATAATAGTGCACCATTGTAAAAGGATAAAAGAGAGAGAGAGGGAAGTAGCACAGAAAAGGTTGGCAGACGAGGCAAAGTTGGTACAATCAAAACTGGTGAAGGTTGCAGCAGCGGTAGCAGGGCTCCCACTCATGAGGGAGGGAGAGGAAGGAGAGGAGGGGCAAATAGCAATACAAGGAAGAATAGCAGCAAATTGGGCAGGGCAAGGACAACGACAGTGGACTGAGCAGGAGCAGAACGGAGGTCCAATGTGGCAAGAGTGGGCCCCACGAGGGGGTAGAGGTGGGTACAGGGGCCGAAGAGGAGGACAAGGGTATGGAGGAATGGGAGGAAATGGGTGGCAGGGTCCCAGAGGTCCACAGGGGAGCTGCTGGAATTGTGGGAGATGGGGACATTACTCAAGGGAGTGCAGAAGCAGACAAAACAACGGGTTTCAGGAGACAGAGCAGTACGGTCACCCCCACCCAGGAAGCCCATACGGCCTCCCCATGGGACAATACCAGCAACCAGAAAATGCAGGACAAAGAAGTAACGCACAACTACACGGACATCAGTACAGAACACAAAACCACCCACAGAGTAATGACAATATACAATACACGCCAGGTAACACTTTCGCCACAGTAGCTAATGGAGCGCCTGCCCCCGCACCTTATAGCGGCGTGTCAGTAGTTTCGGGGAACATTTTTGATCAAGGGGGGGCAATGAGACACCCCGCATAGGACAGCCCACAGAGAGCACTTGCGTGTCCGGTACTATCTACGACCCACAATGCATCAGAGGAACCATTGATAGGAGCGCAGATAGGAGACAAGCAATTCATATTCATGGTGGATTCGGGAGCGGAAAAATCATGTATTAAAGAGGGCCGGTTCCCGTTATCTAATAAAACTTTAGAGACGCAGGGGTTCTCTGGGGCTGTAATTGAAGTTCCTTACACAGAGGCATTGGATGTGACAGTGGGGGGTAAAACGGTGAAAGCACCCTTACTGTATTATGAACGCTCGCCCATTAATTTGCTGGGGAGAGATCTCTTAAGCAAACTAAATATGACAATATCATTCACAGAAAGTGGTATCGTATGTTCAACACCAGGCATATGTCCCCTCCGCATAATGGCAGTAATACATGGCCACACAATCATGCAGGAGATCAGAGGGTTACCAAGAAACGAGGAGATGTTTGTTGAGGGCATGAGAACATTGGCTCTCATAGTACCAGAACTAAAAAGGATGGATTGGAGGATTCCAGCCGAATTCCTTTTCCGCCCCATAGCAAGCCCCGACACAGCTCCCGGGTCAGTGCTATCGTTGGATTTACACGCAGTACACGTGTCAGCAAACAGAATATGTGTGATTGGCATTGACATGGAAGGATGCGAGTGGCGGACAGTACTGTGTACAAATGCAAATATCCCACTGCGGGAGCTATCGGACGAGGAGCTATTTTCCGACACTGAGAGAGATGGCGAAATAGTGATGGAACTAGCAATGCCGTGCGACATTGTAGTTACAGCCAGAAAAACTCAAGTTGAATTAATGGCAGTAGTAGGAGCACCACATGCATTTTTTGATGACGACATGAGGTTAGTACCCACTAACATATGGACAAATGGCCCCCATGATGTGGGGTTATTACATGGGGTTCAGCCTGTGGTAATAAAACTGAAACAGGGAGCAATTCTACCCCGGGTAAAACAATATCCATTGTCACGCGAAGCAGAAGAAGGGATCAGAGAAACAATAGATGCACTGTTAGCGCAAGGAATAATAGTGCCCTCAAACTCCCCATGTAACACATGCATTTACCCGATTAAAAAGGCGAAGGGAGGTTCATGGAGGATGATACAAGATTTACGCCCACTCAATGATGTGATTCAGAAGGAGTTCCCTTTAGTCCCGAACCCGGCGACAATACTATGCAATATTCCAAAGACAGCATCCCACTTCACGGTCATTGACTTGAAAAATGCCTTTTTCTCGATTCCCTTAGCAGAAGAGAGCAGGTACTTAACAGCGTTTACACTAGGGGGGAGGAGGTTCGAACATTGCAGATTACCACAAGGATATTGCGAGAGCCCAAGCATATTCAACAGGATACTACATGAAGATCTGGGGAACTTGTCTGTAGAAAGCACGGTGATTCAGTACGTTGATGATTTATTGGTTTGTGCACAAACTGAGGAAGAGTGTAGAAAGGATTCAATAACACTCCTGATATTATTGGCCAATAAAGGGTACAAAGTGGACAAGGGCAAGTTACAATACTGCCTGACAGAGGTCCTATATTTGGGACAGCTGATATCAAAGGATGGCAAGCGGATTATACCAGACAGAGCACAGGCGATTAGAGCAGTTGGGGAGCCCAAAACAGTAAAAGAGATGCAGAAATTCCTGGGCATGTGCAACTACTGCCGAGCATGGATATTGGATTATGCAGCATACACAAGGCCCTTATTACAGGCACTCAAAGAAGCCCAGCAGGAAAACAAACACATAGAATGGACAGAAGAAATGAACACATCATTTAACTCACTGAAAGAGCTGATATCAAGCGCTCCAGTACTGGCAAATCCAGATTATGGGCGCGAATTCTTCCTATTCTCGCACTGCAAAGGAACACTGATGACAGCAGTGCTGACACAAAAGACATCGTTAGGGCACAAGCCACTGGCTTACTATAGTGGCACCCTAGATGCAGTAATGCAAGGTCATTTCGCGTGCGAGCAATCACTAGCTGCAGCCGCGTTCGCCATTGAAAAAAGCGCCACAATAGTAATGGGCTGTCCTGTGACACTATTTGTGGAACACTCACTCTTTGCAATATTAGAGCGATCAAAGAGCACATTGACAACACAACGCGCCACAGCATATGAAATAATATTGTCCAGTGCAAACATACATATAGTAAGATGCAAAACAGTGAACCCAGCCACATTCATCACAGAGGCGTGCACCATAGAAGACATGCAGAACCACAACTGTGCAACATACACAGGTGACGAAGGTCAGGACCAGGTGATTTTTGAGAATGCCCTCAACGAAGGAGAGGTGTATTTCGTGGACGGGTCAGCCTCAATAGACATGGAGACAGGAGAGAAACATGTGGGTATGGCAGTGGTACGATTAGAGGAAGGTGAATACGAAACACTAGTGCAACACCGCCTCCCATCACACTATTCAGCCCAAGCAGCCGAACTCATAGCACTAATAGAAGCATTGCATGCAGCTAAAGGATGCGCAGTGACGATATATACAGACTCAGCATACATGACAACAACAGTACACGGAGGGCTGGCACGGTGGGGGCGGAGAGGGTTCCGACGAGCAGATGGAACACCGGTTCAGCATGCAGAATTATTGAAAGAACTGATTGAGGCCCTGCAAGAACCCACGGCAGTGGCCATCGTAAAATGCCAAGCCCACACTACAAATACAGATCTTATATCTTTGGGGAACGCGGCAGCAGACGCCGCCGCCAAAGAAGCTTCATATTTTCAGAAAGGTGAGGTAGGAGAGTACATGTTACACCACACAGCAAGCCAAGAGGTCACCACAGGATACAACATGATGCCTACACAAGAAATAATAGAGCTGCAAGAGGGAGCAAGTGCAGAAGAGAAAGTGTTGTGGAATAAGAGGGGATGCAGCAAATCGCCGACGGATTTATTGTGGCGACAAGAAAGTTCAGGAAAAGTAGTGATGCCAGTCACATTGTTAGAAATAGCATTTCAACAACTACACTTCCCCGCACATAACGCAAAACAACACATAATGGCGGAGATACAAGAAGATTGGTTTGCACCTTGCCTCCAGGAACACATCACAAGACTGGCATTGGAATGCACGACATGTCAAATTTATAACTCAGGTATGACATTGCGCACACTAAGGGGTACGATACCAAAACCAAATGGCCCATTCAGAGAGCTCCACATCGATTATGTAGACATGGGAGAAAGATGTAATGGGGCCCGCTACATGATTGTGGTTGTATGTCCATTTTCAAGGTGGGTGGAGGCAGGTCCTTGTGCGCGTCCTGATGCGAAGGGCGCCGCAAAGTTCCTAGTACGGGAAGTGTTCCCGCGCTGGGGAATTTGCGAAGTTATTCGCTCAGACAATGGCACACATTTTGTTAATGAACTGTTCAAAGAAGTGACTACGTTATTGGGAATAAAACACAAATTATGCTCGATTTATCATCCTCAAAGTAATGGCGTAGTGGAAAAGATGAACGGCCTGCTAAAAAGCAGATTGTCAAAACTGTGTTTTTCCCTTAAAAAGACCTGGATGTACTGCCTACCCTTGGCCCTGTTCGAATTGCGCAATCAGCCAAGCAAAGACCACCATTTGTCTCCGCATGAGATCGTCACGGGAAGGAGAATGCACACAGCGCACTCGCCTCTCCGTGAACGTTCTGATGCACACAGAAGCGCAGCGATATTGGGAGAGGAGTTCACAGAGTACTTGAAAAAACTAACACGGGCAGCACGCATTATAGCGAAGCAACTCGCCCCCCCTCTACAAGAGAGGAGGGGAATACAACAGAACGGGTACCACTGCCTGACAAACAATTACAGCTAATGCCAGGTGACTTTATATATGTCAGAAGTTTTGTACGAAGGTGGAATGCGCCACGTTTCCATGGCCCTTATGAGGTAGTGTTTTGCACGCCCACAGCAGTAAAGGTAAAGGGCCTAAGATATTGGGTGCATTTGACAGACGTACGGAGAGCTTATAGCGCCGTGGAAGGTGAGGTGCAGGACGAGGGACAGGCAACAGCAGACAGTGGTGTTATGGAGAATGAGTAAAGGTGATTTTGTGTATGTGCAGCGATTGACAATGAATGCAAATGATCGCATGGCATTCGTACGAAAAAAGAAAAACCTTGTTCTCTCATTTTTTTGAAATTTTTCTTTCTTTTGAAGAAGATTTTATATATATTGTACAATGATCTAAACGTATTGATTGCAAATACCCTTGTCTGTGGAAACAAACCCTTCCCCCTACCCACGCCCATGCTTTATGAAAAAAAAAAAAAAAAAAAGTTAATAACGTCCGGGAAATGTTTACATGTCTGTACTTAATGCACTTTTGTATCTCAAACAGGAATTACCATGGCATCTAATGGGCAGCCTGCAACTAATAGATTTGTTAGGATTAGAGAAGTGTTGATAGATAGACTTACATATTCATACGAATGCGGATTGTCAATTTGTGTTATTATATTTTTCCTATCAATGTTTTGCCTGGTGACGTATTGGTTTATAGCGTTCATCTCTATCGAGATGACCGAGGGGGGAGGGGGGAGTAACATCACCCGAGCTCTGGGGAGCAATACAACTACAAGTGTAAATATAAAAGAAGGTGATTTTTTACTATGGGATGGATCACACTTTGTATGGGGTTACTACACTGAACCACCAACTGTCGCCCTGTCAAACTCAAGAGGTATACAAACAGAGATGGAAAGCAACACAATGTCCACACCTGAAATGTATAGCAGCCCCACTACCCTCCCCACCCCATTAGAAGAAAGTGATTTGTTGTTTATTGAGGAAGATGGGAATGTTATAACCATGACAGAACCTAAGGAAACATATCAGAAGTTTGACAAGGGGGGTGGGGAGGAGGAAGGGGGGCTCATTTTTTCATTTACCAAAAGCAGCCGTAGGAGAAGCAAGGATAGTAGGCGGAAAAGAGAGACAAGCAGGAGGGGGTATGATGAGTACTATGGGTTAGGCTTAGACAAAATGGAAGACCCCCGGCACCCCCACCAAGCAAATAAATGGTATGCTGATATGAGTGCCACAGCCAAACAAACGACAAATGAGAGCTGTTATGTCTGCTCGCTCATTCCCCATGCATCAGGCACACCTAAAGTGTTGCTGCCCAGAGAATTGCCCATTGTAGATGCCCAGTGTCTCCTTCATCTCACGCTATGCCGAATAAAAAACACCTTCCAGGCACACGACGTCACTTTCAAGATTATACAGACGGAAAAAACGTGCTATCCAAAAGCAGCTGGAGTGGTATGTCTCAAAGAACCATTTTTTGCGATACAAGGGACACTATTTTCTGAAAACAAATGGAAAGATGAAGAAGTACTGTGCAAAGCGGAAGCACTAAGAGGTGTCCAACCAGCCAGGATGCGATGGATAGAAGAAACATGCACACCCGTATGGAAGGAGCACATTTCCAAACTGACATGGGTAACAGCAATGGAGAAACCCTTCAAACTACAAAGTGAGATCAAGAACGAACTATGTTTTAAGGGAGAAGGAAAAGTGGCAATAGGGACGAATAAAAGCTGCAACAAGACTCTCACCATCCCAGACATGAGAAAAGGAACAGCCGCATTAATGGACACATACTGGGTATGTGGGAACCAGGCCTACTTGCACCTTCCCCAGGCATGGAGCGGCAGCTGCTCGATGGCCACACTGCACTCGGCCCTAATGGTGATTCCAGAAAGCCACGTTGATGAAAATAAAAGGACGCCAGAGAACATGCCCCAGGGTGTGGTTCCTCCTACTGCAAAATCACACCTCTATGTCCTGTCCTCCGGAGGGAAGGGAGAAGAGCTATCACGGAACAGACGGGCATCAAATTACATATCCCAAGCTTCATCCGATTTATTGGCACAGATCCCAGACAGGTACCGACTGTTCAGCTCTGTAGAAACATTCTTTGCCTCGCTGATCTCAAGTGTCCAAGCAAGGGCAAATGCAAAATGGCTCCAGATAACACGGTGGGAACTAATTCAGTTAGCCAATGACACTGAAGAAGGGTTCAACATAATAAAAGTAGAACTGCGAGCTCTACGTCTGATGACCATGCAGAACAGGTATGTTCTGGACCTGTTGACTGCGATGGACGGAGGTGTTTGCCGAAAAATAGGAAGTGCCTGCTGCACTTTCGTACCTTCTGAAGACGCGGAGAATGGTTCCTTATCCCACGTGATCGAAGCAGTACACAATCTGGGAGAGAAGATGAAGATGGAAGGTGGAGCAGAAGCCAGCACGTGGTTCGACAATATCTTCTCCTGGGTTCCCTCTTGGCTTGGAATGACAATTAAATTTCTGGTACCAGCTGTGGTGTTTCTCCTCGTGGCGTTCTGCCTGTGCCAGGTGGGCCTCCGATGTTGTGCAAATGCGGTCCCTAACGGCGCAATGATGATGGTGACAATGGGCAACTCTGGTGGTACAATTAAGGCGACACAAGAAGTACATGTACAGACAGGAACAGATAACACTCCCAGGTACCAGTTAGTGCCTATGTACCGTGATAAGTACATAGTAGACAAACTATGGCACACCACTATCAAAGAACCCCGAGATGTGGAACTGGAATGGTATGAGGAGGTCTGGGTAGACTTGGAAGGAAGTGGTGACTGTATATATTTAACATGTACACCAGACGAGTATGCTAGAAGAGGTGAGAGCTTGAGGGGAGTATGTAGGGCATGGATGCCTAGAAAAGGAACACCTGCATGGGATGACGCAGTGATAGAGGAACAAGAATGTAGAAGATTGGAAGAGCTAAAGAATTCGTTACTTTAGTAACGAAAGGGGGGAAATGTAGGGGAGGACTGGCCGCGAGGCCCTCCTCACCTACAGCCTTCTCCCCAGGTGAGGACCATGGCTCGATGGGCGTCCCCTCATGCCACCCGGGCCCAGGTGGAGGAGGGTTCACCCGCCGACGACATTGCCCACAAGTATCCGTTCCCTGCATATACAAAAATTCAGTTAGGCCTAGAAGCCATCTTGTCTAGCAAAGATGGCGTGAGTTTAGCACACTGTAGCGCAGCCCCCCACCTTTGGAGGACTTTCCAAGCATCCCTGCCGCCGCAGCACTATGGTAGATCCGCTGCGAGCGCGTTCCCATGAGAAAGCCGGGTATGAGATAACCCGAGATGCTAAACACTGTAACATTTCGTCGTTCACAATGTAATACTGCATCCCGTGCGACCTGGTCCGCGAGGCCAGGGCAACGCAGAAATGAATTCAAGTAGTGGTATTAGTAAACTACTTTTCTTAAACAGAATCTGCAAACCATGAATTAGCCATAAAAGTGAAATGTTTATATGACTTCACATTGTGATTGTACTAATGCTGCTAGATCACAGAGAAAGTGTCTTTAAGTCATATGTAGACACATGAACCCCTATATGTCTCCTTAAGTCACCCATAGTGGCAACCGTCAATCTCTGTGGTCCATAATATAGTTCTACCTCATGTACCGTCGAATGTATATAGATACTTAAACACTGCAGTACATATAATACCATGTAATGAAAAGGTACTCGAATCGACTGTATTAAAGAAATGTGTAACGAAGTCGAAATATAGATGTGTGTTTAAATAAGATCAAAATAAGGCAAAACATTATAAAAGTTCTGCATTCAAAAGTCAGCAACGCACGAGGAAAAAACCTTTGTGAATATATGCAAGGCCATTCTCCCTCCCACCCTACGAAGCCTGCCAGATAAAGAAGCTAAGGCATGTGCCGCGCTCCCTCACCTCCCCCAACCAAGCTGGAGCCGCTTCAGAGAGTCAGAGGCCCCGGTACCGCACCCAAGGCCACAGCCCGCCACCTGTGTTATTTACAGCACTGTAATAAACCCACGTTTGAATCCACAGATCTACCAGCACCCTCTCGTAAATCCCACAACCCCCCTAGACCACCCCAAGAATCATGACCCCGTGCAAAGCTGGGACAAGACACAGAGCATTCGGCCCAGGCCCCAGAGCCCAGCCCCTCGACCTAAAATACCGGTCAATAGGACACAGGTAAATCTCACCCCAACCGACAACTACCAGACCTCTCACGAGGTGCATTCCTCATGTGTTGCATTTATTTTATAAGATAAACTGCTGAGCGATTTATTGATGAACTTAAATGTCGTTTCTTGAATAACTGCAGTGCGCATGGCCTAGGGCAAACGAGTCAGGAAAGGTATTCATCTTTGTCACAGGCTGCCCCAGCATACCAACACCGCCCGGATGACCTCAAGCCGGCCTGCCAGGCCCAACCCAACCCACGAGGCTGACCAATGACGTCCTCCCACCCGGACCAACCAAGCTGCAGCAACACCTATAGTTAGTCGACGCCACCCAATCCCAATTAACTTGTGCCCCCTATAGTGTGTAGGTTTTGATGACGTTTTTTGTATTAGAAATACGCCTGTCTTTGCTATTGTCAGACAGAGCGCTCTCGGAGGTTGCAGAGTTCTTTGCATGCCCTATTCTTTGGATAAACTCCCACTTACGCTCACCAGCACTCTGTCTTGGCCTTATTCCCATTACGGGAGTGTCCATCATTGTCTCCTATTGCGGGGAGGATCGTGCTAACTTGGGGGCGCTTCCTTTCACCATTCAGTAGGTCCAGTCTGTACAAAGTGGTTTTGCTGCAGTATGCTATAAGAATGCCCTGCCTGGACATGCGCCCGTCACTATAAACCAGTGATGCCACTGATGGATGCACTGACTGCTGGTATTGAAGTTTCTCTTAGCTAGTGGTTTGATTTTCTTTTTACTCAGCTGGGAATTGCCTGGGAAGACCTATACAGTGACCTTTTGTGCTATGAAAATGTAGCAATACAGTGAGTGAAAAGAATTGTAGAAGACCTAACCACAGAGGAGATTAGAAACGTGTTGTGGTGAAACAAGTGCTCAATTTCTGTTTGGCACGAAGGAAACTGTGCAACTGCTTCTTGGGAGAGTGGGATTACATATTATCTGGGATTAATGCCTGGTGTGCTGGAGTGCATTATGAGCAGATACCCTCCGCATGTGCAGTTTTGCCGAGTGTTTCTCTTCTGACTGGGAGTGCAAAGCACTTGCGCACACTGGGTTAGAAAGAAAATTATCCAGGATGTTGAAACAAAACCTGCTAAAGGGCCAAAGAAAGTTCAAGAAATAGAAGTGTCAAGACAAAGGCACAATAGAAACTTAACGGAATACTGCTCTAAATATGTGCAGTTTCTAGACCGGGGATGCTTACAGAGAAGAGGCGTGCAGTGGATGACTGATAGCAAGATGATGATCAGAAAGAATCCTGTGTGGGCAAGTGAATGATTTAGAGCAGATGTCATCATGTTAAACAGGATATCATATTGTGCCTCCTTTATTGTATTTATTGGCCTAAGCCCAGTCCCGCTGCGAAAAAAAACCGTGTTGCAAAGTTCCGATCTAGATCGACTTTGCCGCCATTTTAGGTCCATTCGCCATTTTGATTTCCATTCTAAAGTGATCCTGTGTTCTAAAATGGTGGACAGTGTTTCCGGCTTGTAACTGAGCCGTCCTGAACCTTGTACGAAAGTTAATGTTCAAACTGTCTGTTGGCCGAATGTTTGGGTTGAGTAAAGAAACCTTGTCCCATGTCTGACTTGTAGATAGAGGATTGTCTGCGCCAACAAGTCCGATCTGCGGACATACATCGACTACAATGTTATATAAATACTGAACGTGGACACTAGCTGAACTGCATTGTATAGGACATGTGTTAAGGCTTATTGTTAAATCCGAGAATACACTGTTGCCATTGTAACTTGTTTATATGCAAACTGAGGATGATCCATATGCATATAGTTGGTCAAGCCAGAAGTGAACTCGGCACAATCTCTAGACCATGTATTTTTAACCTGTCGAGGGGCTGGACATTGTAATTGCAACTGTTTAGACGTCCAGTACCTCTCACTTCTCACACCGAAAGGGCTGGTATTCTTTGTGATGTACTGAGGGCCTGATAGCTATCTGATACTTTGTTCCTTTGTAGACTGTACAGTTTTAGAATAAAGATCTGTGAATCTTTAGAAGCCCGTGTTTGGTGTATTTCCTTTTGGGGTACTCGGCCTCGATATTTCCTTTTGCATTTCCTTATGGAAAAGGTTTGAAATGATGGTGGCACCAGTTAACTGTGTACTTTTAATGACGATGAAGTGCCAGAAGGACGATGTTTTATTTATATGAAATGATGATCAAATCCACTATCAGTACAGCTTGTCATTTAAAAAACAAACATATGCACTTTTATTCTATGAGTGCTGCATTGTGCTTCTAAGCCAAACATTGCGAAAGAAATAATCCTAATACAAAAGCATATGCATAATGGGAGTGATACAGGGAACTGAATGGCCTTAAACAGTTAAAACACCCTCCTTGGCCTGGTGCATTTTGTTTTGTACCTTTTGAACTTTCAAGTAGCAACACGTTTTCCAAATTGTTCAACTGGAGTGGTGCTCAGATTAGCTCAGTAGAATATGCTCTCTGAAAAGAAGCGAGGTGTGAGAAGCCTGGTGGAAATACTAAGGGGCGGGCGTTCAACTTGTTGGCCTCAGCTTGGACATTTACTGGGGGGTATACATGAGGAGAAATTAGGGGAATTGGAGAAAATTATGTAATTACCAACAGGTTCACAAGTGAGCCATATAGATGCAAGCCTAGGTGAAGTCCTGTTTATAGAGGATCTGAGCAGTATTATACAAACCGTGCTGATAAGTTGTATTTCCAACATCACAGATGCAGGCTGGAATAAATAATGGGACATTGAATGTGCAAACGTACAAGATTAATTTAACGACCAGCTAAGCTCAGTCTGCAATGATGTCAACCCCCAGTCTTGGCCGAGAGCTCTGAAGGAAGGTGTGGCTGTGACACATTAACGGCCACAAGATTACACAGTGATCCACGGAACTAGATATGGATTGACATTGTATTGCTCAGATCAATTCTGCCTTTGGTATCTTGCTCAGTAGTGTACAAGCAATCATGGGATGCACCATCAGTGCAATCCTCATTTAAAGTGGGCAATAATTCAGCCGGATTCAAAGAACAGCATCTGATATGCGGTGCAAATAAAATCAATTCATTTTTTTTGAGTCTGGCAGATGTGAGATGCTGCGTCTGTGTTCGATTTAACAGAACATCCACTGCGTGGGGTACCATAACAGTCAAGGAGTGACCCAAGACCATACCCTCACATTGTTTCACTGAGGCGGCAACTGCAGCCCTTCGACATTTAGGCAAAGCACATGCAACAAGGTCTAACGTAGAGGAAAAATAACTGCACAGTCTGTTTCTTCCCCCATGTTCCTGTGTCAATACAGCCAAGGCACACACATCCTTCTCATGCACGAACAAAAATCCTTTCTGTAATTTGGTGTACCCAGAACCGGCACCGAACATAACGTGGTCTTGAGCAGATCAAAAGCTTATATCAATGGTAATGGCATAGTTATACCCTACCTTGTCAATGCCAACACTGGCTTAATTAAAAGTGAAACATTCGGAATCCATTGCCTACCATATGAAGCCATGCCAATAAAGGCCAACGTCACATAGGCAGAGTTGCTGTACACTGTCACTTCCTGGTCTGCATGATTCTCGACTGCGAGTATCAACGGCAATAATTCTGCAGCTTATGCTGAATAATGAGATGGCAATCGAGTACTAACGAGCACTCGAAATTCTCCATTTGTCAAATGTTTCACTACCGCAGTGCCTGTATATCTGTGCCGATTCTTGAAGAACCGTCAATGAAGACAACCTCCCCCCCTGCAAGTGCATTCTCCTTTACTCTAGGGAGCTCCTCAAAGAACTTTTCATAGTTCGCACAATCATGTGTAGGCTCTCCTTCTTTGATTGGCTCAGCTATAAACATAGCTGGATTCACTATTTTACATCAGACTATTTTGATCGCTGGATTTGATATGACTACCTCATAGGCAGAAGCCCTTTGAGTAGTAGTCAACGTGCCTTTTTGATTTCTCTAAAATTGCAAATAATGCATGTTCAACAAATAACGTCATGGAGCATCCCATCACTATATTTGTAGCTTTCTCTATGGCGAACGCTGCGGCTTCTAAACTTTGTTCGCATGGAAAGTGACCTCCCATTACTGGGTCCAAAATTCCATTGTAATATGCAAGGGGTTTGTACCCCAATGTAGTTCTCTGTGTGAATATGGCTGTCATAAAAGTACCATCTGTGTGCGAGAATAAAAAGAATTCCTCAGCATAATTGGCAATCCCTAAAACTGGAGCTGTGCAAATGTTTTTTTTCAATTCATCACACCCTTCTTCCATTGCCCCAGGCCACACCATTTTCTCTTGCGTCGCCCGTGTTTTCTTTAAGGCCTACAAAAGCAGCCTAGTGTACGAACTGTCGTCAAAGACCCATGCTCTGACATAATTGCATAATCCTAGAAACCTCTGCATCTGTTTTATCATGTGTGGCTTAGCTGTTTTTAAAATAGCCTCAGCTCTTTCAGGAGTAACTTTCTTTCCTTCATGTGAAATCAATTGGCCTATGTACAACACTTCTGGTTAACAATATTGTACCTTTTCCTTGTCAACCTTATATCCTGTGTCAGCAAGTATACTCATTAGCTGAAAAGAATCACGTCTGCACTCTTCCTCTGTGGTGCTGTAAATTAAAATGTCATCTACGTATTGCAGCACAACACTTTCTGAAGCAATATTGCTCAAGCCCATCTGGAGGACTCTGTTAAATATCGATGGGGACTCATAGTACCCCTGGGGCAGCCTTGTGCTTTTTAATCGTGCTTGTCTAAAAGTGAACAATGTCAAATCTTGTGAGCGTTTATGCAATGGGAGTGAGAGAAATGCATTTTTCAAGTCAATCACTGTGAAATATCGTGCATCAACAGGTATATTACATAGAATCATGGACGGGTTAGGGACTTGTTTATTGGTCTTAAATCTTGTATTAAACGCCACAACCCCCCTTTTCCTTTTTCACTGGATAAATCGAAGTATTACATGGTGACTCCGACGTCGCTAAGATGCCTTGGCCCATCATGGCAGAAATCGTCACAAAAATTCCTTCATCTGCTTCTCGAGACATGTGATATTGCTGGGCTCGAGGTAAAATCGCTCCTGGCATTAATTTAATCTTTACTTCCCCCAACTCCTTTTAGTACGACTATGTCATAGGGGCCAGTGGTCCATACTGAAATTGGCACTTTTGCCATATCTTCGCCAAAATATTCAGGACGCTTCTTTGCTAGCATCATTCTCTGCGGGACCTCTCTCTTAATAGCTTTAACCCAATAAGTGATGCACATTTCAAATATCACAATCGTCAGATTTGTCATTCCCAAACAAATCTTACATCAGTGACATCAGTCACTCTGCAGCCTTCCACAATGGCAATTACTGTTCACCATCGTCTACGTTTGTCATCAGTTGCATCAAGCAAAGCCATGTTTCCTCTGACTATAGCTGCTTCTAAGGCTAAGGGGAAAATGTGACCTTCTACATCCATAGGTATCTGTTGTCTAAATAGAAACTTATCTGATATTCTCATGGTTTTGTCTACTAGACCTGGCAGCCATGTTAACAAAAATGCGTATCCCATAATTGAACACTTTGGGTTCCAATGGTATTGCTCTAGGCGCTATTTGTCCTGTGTATGCCCTGATCATTTTTCACATGTTTAAATAATGCATTCCCGGTGTTGAGCATACTATGCCATCGGCTGTAAACGAAAGTCATATTCATTTTTGTCATTAAATCTCGTCCTAATATGTTGATGGGTGTTTGCCTTGAATAAAGCAGTGGGACCTTCATATCACATTCTCCTACAGAGACTGGTAATTTGTCTCTAAAAGGAACTCGACTCGTTGCTCTTGTAAAGCCCTGAGTATTCATCGCATCGGCAGACATTAAAAATTGTGTCCTCACGTATACACGAGCGTGTTGCACCCGTGTCCAATAAGGAGGAGTAAGCTTTGCTGCCTATATTTACATCTATCCTTGGCTCCTCACGAGTATTCGGCATAATAGATGTGACTGAACACATCAGGTCTCCCTGTGAGTGGTCTTATTGCGGGTAAAGCCTCATTCCACCACTTGTGAATGGATTTCTTCCATCAACAGTGACGCCTCCCATTCTATGCGTCATAGGTTGCTCTGTGTTTGTGTTTTGTTGAAGTTGCATAGGAGATTGCTACGATTGTCTTTGCAGTTGATTACCTGTCACTTGCTGTGGTTGCAAGCCTTGCTGCACTGTATGATTTTGCGCAACTCCATTTCCGTTCTGCTGCAAATATATGCAGGTGGATTTGGCATTCCCTGTCTTAAAAACTGAGCATTCTGTACCATCCCTTGGCTTCTACACATACAAGCTATGTGTCCTGTCATTCCACATGTCCAACACACAAGCGGTTGTCTACCCATCTGCCCATTTTGCATGTTTTGATTACCATTTTGCATATTCTGAAACCCTTACTGGTTATTCTGAAAATCTCCCCGATTATTCTGCCAATATCCTTGATTACCTTGCCAACCTCTCCCTGGATATCCCCTTCCACTTGGAGCATATCCATTATTTGTCTGATCAAACTGTCTTTGGTTGTTTTTGTGGCATAGGTACTGCTTGCTGCGGGTTAACATTGCCCCTTCATATGTTGACTGTAGTCACACCAGGGTAACCTGGCCATGTCCATACGTCATCAGCTCTTTCACCAAGTATGGCGATTAGTAGACCTTTAATATCCCCTATAGCTATGACCATGGGGTTGCCCCTTATGTCAGTCTGACTGTGTCAGTGGCTCTGATGCCTTAGACATAGGATATTTTAAATCCGACAATCTTACGTCTTTATCCAAAGGTGGCTGTTCTTCTAGTTCACCTATAAAACTCCTAACCTTCCTCGAGTAGGTTTCCCTTTCCTCCTCTGATACTTCTTGTGCCCAACTCGTGCAACTCCTCTCATCATCATCTCTATTTAATGTTAACCTGTCTACAGACAGCTCCTTCTGTCTCGTACTACAGGAGGCTTCCTCCGTGTCATACAACTGAGTACTCTCAAGACGCTAATTTTTTCCCTTCCTTTGTGCTTCTCTCTGGGCTTGCATTTCGTGATATACTTTATCAATCGTTTCCCCAATGCTTTGCAAGTCAAATTCCTCTTCCAGATTTACTCTAGACGTACTTGGAAATGGCTCAGACTGAGGAAAGATTTCCTCTGACTTCCCAGTCTGCCCGTGGATTTGGATCTCTTACTTCCCTTTCCAAATATTCAAGATCGCGTGCTCTCTGTCTCCTTTGGCGCTCCAGATCATCATCGACTTCTCTGCACTTTCTCGCCTCTTATCTTATTTTATCTTCCTCTTTCTTTTTCGTATCCCTTCGTTCATTTGCCCTTCGCTTTTCCTCATCCCTTTGCCTTTGTATTGTTTTCTCTCTTATCCTTTCCTGTTCATCGGCTTCTATTCTTTTCTTTTAGTCTTTCATTTTCATCGGCTGTTCTTCTTTTATTATCACACTTTCTTTGTTCTTCTGCTCTGTTTTCTAGCTTGCTCAGCTTGATATAACTGTTCTCGTCTGTCTATCTTTTCTTCTCGCTCCTTCATCTCTCAATCGTTCCTCCCTTTCCTTGTCCTTTCTATCCTATTTGTCTTGATCTCCCCTTTGTCTCACATCTTTGATGCCTTTACCCTCGAGCTTAAGTAAAATCTGACCTCCCAACCATTTGTTCTGTACGAGCGCTATCTCATCAGTTTTGTCCTTATCTGCCATCATTTCTCTCTTCATGTCTAGAGATGTGCTTGCTTGATCACTTCTCCCCTTATCGTGTCTCTCCTTGTTCCTCGGGACCTGGAGGTTATATCTTTCTCGGTATCTTTCTCTGGGCCCTCGTCACTACTTTTTGTAGGTGACTCGTATGACGGATTGCTATATCCCGTTGCGGCTTTAAGTTCTCTTAATGGGTATAACCCTTCGTCTTTCTTCATCTCGTCTTCCACTTCAAATGGGGCGGGCGGAGCAGAAGGCTCTTCACCCCCCTCTTTGCATATATTTAGTATCCAATCAAAAGGAGGCTCCTCCGCCTTCTAGTGTTCATACATCTTCCAAAGCTCTAGATTCGCTAGGTGCTTTTCTAACTTTTTTCCGGTGACGTGGCATGCAAATATGTCATCATATGCTGCAGAACTGCTCTCGATAATGACCTACCCGGGGGCCACGGCATAAACATTTTGTCTGCAGTCCCTTTAACCCATTCTGCATTGTACTGTTTAAGTTTATGCGCGTGCTTTGGTTGCTGTTTGCAAAGTTGCACTAATGGCGTACCTTCTCCCATTTTTAACCTTTACTTCTCTTTTTATTACCACTTCGCTTATGCTCTAGTTACAGTTTTCAATTTTATATTTCAATCAACATACACTTATGAGCGAGCACCAATCGTTGCAAGCTCCAATCCCGTCCCAATACATTTTTTTACTTCAATCTTGTTAAAACATCCATCAAAGTTTAATCTTAAAATAATCACTTTTCGCGTCTTAACTTTCACGCTTCTCTATCACTTAAAACATTTCTTTTTCACTCCGTCATTACACTTTACAGCCACATAAAACAACACAGACAGACTTGACCGGCCACATATACGTGCACTTCACGATCATTTCCTTAGGACTCATCTTACCTTCTACAATTTTTGTTCTGACTGTAACTTAAGCCAATTCCCTTTAAAGTCTTTAAACTTATCTCATCTCCTATGTGTCCATCATAAAAGGGGGCTCTGAATTAAGGTTTCTGCTAGCATTCTTTAAAATCTAGGAACAGGGCATATCTTCTAGCGTGTCTACACCTCACGACTAATTTCCTCATATATTACTTGGCAACACTCATCAATATCTTTTCTCATATGCATATATTTTTTTACGCTCTTACTCTTGCATTATATTTTATCCCGTCTCTCTCCGTTATTAACTACGCATGCATCCCTTTTGCTACCCTCTTTGGTCTCATTCACTCACCATTCACATGTTTTTGTCTTCGGACCCTCGGGATCATCGCCTTTGTTACTGCCTCTTCGAGCTGCTTTTCGATCCGCTTCGTGTAGATGTGGGTGGGGTTCCTATAGAAACTAGGGGTCCCGTCTCACCTGACTTGCAAGATTTGGGTCTTATTCTAACCACGATCTACAGGGAGCTTCACGTCCGGTCAGCCGAAATGCAAAGGTTGTGCGATATTACAGACACCCTAAAGCTACTTATGTCAATGGCCAATGGTATCTAATCTAACCATCAATCTCTGCTACCAAGTGAACAGAGGCCTTCCAGCCCTTTAAGATGAGTAGCAATACCCTGGAGATGGATGGCAATGCAGATTTTAATCAAACCTCAATAATTCAGACGACACAAATAGCTTCGCAAAAGGTTTGTCTGTTTTAATATAAGTAAGTAAAACAGGGAGCACAACGAAAATCAGCAATTGCTTGATACTCAACTCTCAATTATTTCATAAACAGCTGGGTTCTTAAACCCTAAACTGGTCATAGCTGATGTACTGACCTGCGTCATTACCAACGTCATCCTACGTGGCAAACCTCTAAAACCTACCTGGAAGCGGGATTGGCTCTAAGTGATTAACCATAGGTGTTATATCTGTTATAGAGTAACGAAGATAAATAATTGGATACTTCACATCAGGTGGTGAACTAATCCCTCCCTTCAAAATGGCCACTATATGTACGACATCCCATTGGCCACAAAAACTATAGGACTCCAACTACGTGGTCCTCCACAATTGGTCGGCTTCTAACCCCCGTCAATAACTTTACACCAACGTGAGCAGCATGCAGACTGAACAACCAAGTGCGAGTGAGCTTGTCTCGATAATAGCTTCCCACCAGTTAAAAGAACACTCAATCATCACCTCAATGTTTCAGTGACAATTAGTGTTTGAAGTTGGCCTTGAGTCTGTACTCTTCTCTAGGATTTTTTAAGGAGTATGGGTATTGTCTGGCTTCCGTGCGTAGGTGTGATCTCTTTGTGCGTCCAACTTTCTTCCATCACGTGACTGGACACCACGATTTGAGCCTTTCTATTTATATGATTTTATTCCTCTATAGTCCTCTGACGTCTATTGTTTTCACTTGACATTCTTGAACAGGAGCTTCTGTTCTTTCACGTTATTTGTATCTAATGTCAGCCAATTCTAGTTCTGATAAATCCTTGGCTCTTTGGCTCATCCAACTCCTTAGCTGAAATATATTCGATTTAATGCAATTGCTTTTGTAACTGCGACACTGAGTTTGAGGCCTTCCTAGTGGAACATTCATTCTTTATTCAATCCATATGTATCAGTGAGGTATATATGTATATGTTGGTGCTTGCCACAATCTATTCACTATAAGCATTTGGCTAGCTTCATGATTGGTTTGCTGCTTGCGTTTCATTGCACCTGTACACATTTAAAATAAGTTTCTTCATCATGTTTATGGCATAAGTCTCTTCATCCCAAGATGTCACTTATCCTTGGTACTTCTTTGTTCTTCATAAATTGTCTGCCTCTCTGGTCTGGTTATCTTTTATATGGGGTCGATTCAGTTTCATATGATGTCACCATTCATCCTGGTCATTCAGTGTCTTTGTTTCATCAGGAATCTTATTGAAACGACTATCATTTTGTCTTGGATGCAAGTATGGTTTCCTCAATGGGTATTACACTTCCCATATTCTCTTAGGTATAGGTATTCTTATGGGTACTGCACAGAGTCGTTGCTCTTCTTCTTGCTTTCTGATTGGTGCAGTATATGTCACATACTTTGGTTCATACTTCTCAATTAATGTAGGTGGGGTAGGTGGAGTAGGGGTACTTGGCTCCTCCTCTACAGGTCCCTGGGGAGGTCACAGGAGGAGGGTGAATTAGAGATGAATGTACGTTTAAGAGTGTGCCAAGCAGAGTTGATAGGCTGGTCATGGAGAGAGTGGTCCGATAGGAGGTATTCAATTCAAGGCAGGTGGCTGCCGAGGGCTTGGGGAGGTTACAGTCCCCCGGGATGACAATGTGGATGTGAGTTGGAAGTGACTACAGGAGAAGGTTGAGATCAGTGAAGAAGGAAGAGTAATCTGGACCTGGGGTCGAAAAAGAACTAGAACAGTGTGAGAAGTAGGAGGGTGGAGTCGAAAAACGGCATTTTCAAAAGAGGAAGAGGTGATGCCAGACTGGTGCGGCAGGCTGGTATTGAACTTATTGAAAAGGGCCCCCAGTCTGCCATTCTTCCCAACAGAATTGCAAGAGTGGGATATGGTACCAGATCCAGGTTTCTGTGCCAGCAAGAAGTGCAAGTTGAGTGTGATTCAACATGGTGAGAGGTGTAGGAAGACTTGTTGCTGAGGGATTCCTGAGACCAAGTGTAAGAGTGATTGGAAGGGGGGAGAGGAGCAGATAACGTGCACTGGAACACAATTCTGTTGCATAAAGCACCGGTCATGGCCACAGGCCCCAGAACACACAAACCACACCATCTAGTGATGGAGGTAATGGGTCACTTGACTCACTTATGTCCCTTTGGGACCCATAAACACAGGGGCTCTGGCTGGACTCAGTCCTGGCACCTCCGGTGCCAGGCTCATATAGAGATGTGAGCAGGAACACTTTATTTCAGTGCAGGAGAGCCTTTATTTTAAAAGAACTTTCCAGGAGCTGAAAGCCTTTTTTCCAGAGAACATACTCATGTGCTGACTCTTCGGGTGTGGTTCCCTAGGCCTGGTCTTCATGTGCTGACTTATTGGGTGTGGCAGGCAGGCTGAACCTGGTGGGCGTGGCTTCAGAAGCTCAGCTATATGAGCTGCTCCATCCTTAAGGCCGGTGCTTTGAGTTACTGTGCACTTGCATGCAACGTGACGCTCAGCGCCGCTTGGTCCAGTTTACTTACCTTTGAAACCAGGTGTTCTCCTGCATACTCACCTCCAGGAAACCGGTGCTTCATCGCTTCATCTGCAGACTCATCTCCTGACATCCAGTGATCTTGATCTCAAGGCTGCAGCACCGCCCTCCGCATCCACGAACGCGGACCCGGTGAAGAAGAAGAAAGACAAGGTTAGGACATCCGTCCTAGGGTTGTGCCGCATTTGAACCCAGTGCGACCCCCTAGTTAACTTACCAGCTACTGTACAGTTGCAGCTTCGTTCCTCGTTCCCTCCGGCTGCTGCCTTGAGCTCCACAGCTGCTGCTGCCTTGAGCTCCGCAGCTACAGCTGCCTTGAGCTCCGCAGCTTCTGCCCGGCCAGCAACATCACCTGCAAGGGAAGAAAGCAGAAGAGCAAACATCCAAAGTGGAATGGACAGCAATACAAGACAACAAACTTTACAATACAACAAAAACAGACACAGAAAGACAAAGGCAAACAGGAACTTACCTGACGTATGGTGATTTGGTCGCAGCAGGACTGGACAACCACGTGCAAGGGACCAGTGAAGGAACTCGGTCCAGATCATACAAGCACCCCTGCCAGAAGCAGCAGGACGGAGTGCTCACCAAAACTAATGAACAGGAGCAGGTCTGAGCAGCATCACCTATTCCCACCAGTCCCCACATAAGCGCAGAGGGCGAAGTCGGACCCGAGCGACCTTATCCCCGGGAGCACTGCAACCGTGCCCCAACGCCTCCGCAGAGACCAAGTGAGCGTAACAGAACGCAAAGCCTCTTTGAATCTCTCCCTGGGCGTTATGGAAACTTCTGAAACGGACCAGTTGGCCCGATTACTGTGAGAGTTACGGGCTGAAGTTCATGCCTCAAGACAGGAAACCAATTCCCTAAGCGTGAACCGGAAGCAGACAGATGAACTAGCAAAGCAAATGCTCATATTTGGGAGGTAGTGCAGCAGACTGGTCAATACCCTTGATAAACCAGGATGATCCTTTGCTTCGAGACTTCTGAGGTTTCCAGCGTGAAATGGAGAAACTATTTGCACGTCATACTCAAGGACAGGCTCTGGATAATGAACTGTTATCACTACGGCAGGGTAACCAAGACCTACTAACATAGATCGCTTCCTTCAATTGTCTGATAGCACAAACTAACTAGCCAGAGGAGAAAAGAACTATGCTCTTTTATCGAGGCTTGCGAGGGGGAATGTAAGGACTTATTAGCCCAAGTAGTAAATACCCCGGAAAGATGTGCTGAATACATCGACCTAACAGTGCCACTCGATCACAGATTGCAGGATCAGAAGATGGATCGGGCCAAGGGGCGGTCGGTCTATGTGCGACCCCGTGAGAATCGAAACAAATCCCACGATCAGTCCGAGCCAATGCAAATCAGAGGCTTGCGGAGCCCACTCACCAAGGCAGAAAGGGAGAAAAAGAGACAACAGCAGCTTTGTTTGTACTGTGGTAAGGCAGGTCACTATCTCTGAGAATACCCTGTGAAACCACCTAGGAAAGCAGCTGGATCAACTGACAAGGGTGAATAAGAACAGGACTCAGAAATCCCCAACGCCCGGCAAGCGTATGGGTCCACTTGTCGAGCGGTGAAAAGGAACCTATACAGACCTCACATCTAGTCATCCCTGTGCCCCTGGTAAAGCACAAGCAACCGTCGAAAATACATGCCTTGGAGGCATACATTGACAGTGGGGCTGTGGGAAACATGGACCAAGATCTGGCTATCTGGATGGGCCTTCCTCTCTGACAGAAGCAGCTTTCAGAAAACGTCACAGCAGTTGATGTATCTCAGCTATCATCCATCCCAGTGATGCATTACACCGAGAAGGTCACGCTTCTGTCAGGACAGTCACCAAGAGGACATCACCTTCGATCTCATCGGCGCTCCTCCATTCCAGATGATATTGGGAATGCCCTGGCTGGAGACCCACAATCCCAGGATTGACTGGCGTAAACAAGTTCTGACCTTTCCCCAAGACTGTGCCGACACCTCTTATAGAAAGGGATTTTCATTTAAAGGTCATACCAACCCAGGTTCTCGAAGAAAGAAACCATACTGGGCCTCACCAGTTCACTGCCACCTGAATACTTGGATTACCAAGATGTCTTTCAAAAAGAGCAAGCGAACACCCTACCTCCGCACAGACCGTATAACTACAAAATTGATCTGGCACCTGGAGCTCAAGTTCCCTACAGCCGAATTTACGCCCTAACAGAACAGGAAAACCAGCATCTACAAAGCTACCTCCATCAGTATCTGGCAAATGGCTTCATTCGTTCATCCGTCCAAGTCCCCTTCATCCTTGCCCCTCTCTTTTGTACCTAAAAAGGAGGGAGACCTGCAAACTTGCATTGACTACAGAGCACTTAACCACATCACAGTAAAAAACTGGTACCCATTACCACTTATCCCCGAGCTCTTGGATCAAGTAAAAAACGCTCATATATATACAAAACTAGACTTACGAGGGGCCTACCATCTACTAAGAGTAAATAAAGGAGACGAGTGGAAGACGGCCTTTCGCACGAAATCGAAATATGGCCATTATGAATATCAGATTATGCCCTTTGGATTATGTAATGCCCCGGCAGCGTTCCAATTTTTTATGAATGACGTGCTCCACGAACTGTTGGATGTCTGCGCTCTTGTCTATATTGATGACATTCTTATCTATTCGACCACCAAGGAGGACCACGTCAACCATGTCCGGGCAGTTTTGGAGAAACTGCAGCAACACCAGCTATATTCCAAATTGGAGAAATGCTTCTTTTATGTAACAGAGGTAGAATTCCTCGGCTTCATTCTCACACCACGGCGCGTACGCATGGACATGTGCAAGGTAGACACTATCCTTAACTGGCCCTCAGCGACATCCATAAAGGGAGTACAGAGTGTACTCGGGTTTGCCAACTTTTATCGCCGGTTCATTCCCGGGTTCTCCCAGATTGTCCACCCAATCACCTCTTTACTACGGAAAAATAAACAATTTAATTGGTCCGCAGAGGCAGAGAAAGCCTTCCAGGAGCTAAAACAAGCATTTACCACAGCACCAATTCTACAGCATCCTTGACCAGAACTGCCATACGTGGTCGAAACCAATGCTCCAACATAGCAATGGGAGCAGTCCTGTCACAACGAGACCCCGAAACAGGTCAGTTGCATCCTGTGGCATTCTGGTCTCGCAAGTTTTCAGCCCCTGAATTGAATTATGCAATCACTGATGAAGAACTGCTAGCAATTAAGGCAGCGTTCAAAGCCTGGAGACTGTCATGGTCATCGGGCCAGGGACAATGACCTTACAAGGTCACACACACAGGGGCCCTGAGTCGGCAGTCCTGGCGCCAGGCTCATAAAGAACAATAAATAAGACAATTCATTTGTGTCAAAAACATCTTTATTATTGACATAGCACCTAATTTCTGGTGCATCGTGTGTTTAACAAGTGGAACTTTCATCTTCTCAGCAGCCCCACATGCACTCTTGGGTGGGCTGCTGCCATTGGGTTACTTGGCACGTGCTGACTCACTAGGTTTGGCAGGCAAGCCAAGCCTAGTGGGCGTGCCCACGATCACAGCTATATAAGCTGCTCCAATCTCTGAGGCAGATGCTTCGCGTTATTCTGCACTTCCATGCAGCATAACGCTCAGTCGCCTGGGATTCGACTTACCTGGAGAAATCCTGTCATCTACATTCATACTTACCATCTGGAGGATCCTACTCTCACCTGTACGCTTCTTCCTGGCACCGCAGCTCACCTGCAATCATCTCGGAGCTCAGACATTTTCTTCCTGGCACCGCGGCTCACCTGCAAATATCTCTGAGCACAGACAGCTTCTTCCTGGCACCGCGGCTCACCTGCAAAACATCTTGCAGCACAGACAGTATCATCTGGGCACCGCGACAGGACGCACTCCATCCGCACTCGCAGCACCTGCAGAAGAAAGGCAAATGACAAGGTTAGACACTTAACAGACATCAAGTTAAGGTCGCGCTGCTTTTAAACCTTCTGCCTTCCCTAAAACCATCACTCACCTGCTGACGGAAATTGTGGTCGCAACCATCTTCCGCTCAACCGCGTTCCGTGCCTCCACAGCTGTTGTTGGGCCGCATTCCCATCTATTTGGGAGAAAACAGAGAGTAACGTTATTCAGAGAAAAGCAACAACATTGAGAGCAATAACATCGAGACAGAAACTAGAAAAGGGGAAAAGACCAGAGACATTGACAGAAAGCAGAAATAGGACAAAAGACAAGAGACATTGAGAGAAAGCAGAAAGAGGAGCATAGTCGCAGCTGGACTGGACTACTATTCATCAGGGATCAGTGAAGGAACTCAATCCCCTCAACAAGCGCCTCTGCCAGAAGTAGCAGGACAGAGAGCTCATCATTCATACTTACCAGGAGCAGTGCCACCCTTTGTCGCTGCCTGCAGATTGTCTGCAGGGGAAGAAACCAGAAGGGGGTGACCTAACTCCAGGGAGGGCTGCAACCGTGCCCCAACGCCTCCACAGAGACCTGGTGAGCGTAACAGAATGCAAAGCCTCTACAACTCTCTGCCTGGACATTATGGAAACTTCAGAGACAGATATGTTGGCCCAACTACTAGGACAATTATGGGCTGAAGTACACGCCTCAAGACAAGAGACCCGTGCATTAAGGCAGGATCTTATTGTAACTTGAGAAAGAACTGATGATTTGGCAAGACAGGTGCTACAGGCACAAGCAGGACAGATTCCCTTGCCTGGGATAGCCCACGCTTCTCCGCCACAACAATCTGCACCAGTTAAAGTGGTTCCTCCAGGGGCAGTGCCCTCAGCTCCATCCGAATGCTTCAATGGCGACCCAAACAAGTTTGCCATATTCATAAATCAATGTCGCCTACATTTCTTATGCAGGCCAGGAGCCCTTCTTAATGATCAAGCCAAAGTGGCATTCATACTCTCATATCTAGGGGGTAATGCGGCGGACTGGTCAATACCATTAGTAATCCAAGATGATCCTTTGCTTCAGAACTTTGGGGATTTCCAACACGAGATGGAGAAATTGTTTGCCCTACATACTCAAGGACAAGCTCTGGACAATGAGTTATTGTCACTCAGACAGGGGAATCAAGATCTATTAACCTACATTGCAGCTTCCAATCATCTCGTAGCCCAAACCAACTGGCCAGAAGAAAAAAGGACTACGCTCTTCTATCGAGGGTTACGTGGGGAACTTAAGGATGGGTTGGCTCAAGTTGTGAACCCACCTGAAAGGTGTGCGGACTACATAGACCTCACAGTGCAACTCAATCATAGGTTGCAGAATATGAAAGTGGATCGAGCCAGAACAGAAGGTAGAACAGTTTTTGTGCGACCCCCGCAAGACCCACACCAAACCACATGAACACTCGGAACCAATGCAAATCGGTGGGTCATAGAGTCCTCTGACCAAGGCAGAGAGAAAAAAGAAGACAACAACTATGTATGTATTGTGGTAAAGCAGGCCATTTCCTCCGTGATTGCCCAATGAAACTTCCCAAGAAAATGGTTGGAGCAACAGACAAAAACAACAAAGAAGGCGAAGAAGCACCGGATTCAGGAAACTCCAATGCACGGCAAGCGTAGGGGTCCACTTGTCGAGCGAGAAAAAGGAATGCGTACAGATGTCACATCGAGTCCTTCCGGTACTTTTGGTAAATCACAAGCGGCCATCGAAGATACATGCCTTGGAGGCATACATTGACAGTGGGGCAGTGGGAAACTACATTGACCAAGATCTGGCAATACGAATAGGCCTTCCTCTTCAACAAAAGCAGAAATCGGAAAATGTCACTGCAGTGGATGGATCTCAGTTATCATCCGGGCCAGTGACGCACTACACTGAGAAAGTCAACTTCTGTTGCAGGACAGGCATCAAGAGGACATCACTTTTGATCTCATCGGTGCTCCTCAATTTGAGATGATATTGGGAATGCCTTGGCTGGAGACCCATAATCCTAAAATCGACTGGCGAAAACGAGTTCTGACCTTTTCTCAAGACTGTGTCGACACTTGTTACAGCAAAGACCTCATCAACCCAAAACCTAAGAAAGGTTTCGTGCTGGGCCTCACTAGCTCGTTACCACTTGAATATCAAGGTTACTAGGATGTCTTCCAAAAAGAACAAGCCAACGTTTTGCCCCCGCATAGACCCTATGATTGCCAAATAGATCTCGTGCCCGGAGCCCAAATTCCCTGCAGCCGGATTTACGCTCTAATGGAGCAAGAAAACCAACATCTTAAAACTTACCTGGATCAATATCTGGCAAATGGTTTTATTCACCCATCCAAGTCACCTGCTTAATCGCCCCTCTACTTCGTGCCTAAGAAGGAGGGGGTCTTGAGGACCTGTATTGACTACAGAGCAATCAATCAGATCACCATGAAAAACCGATACCCTTTGCCACTTATACCGGAGCTCCTGGATCAAGTGAAACACGCTCAGATTTACACCAAGTTGGATTTGTGAGGGGCCTACTGCCTTGTGAGAGTTTAAAAAGGAGACGAGTGGAAGACGGCCTTTAGCACGAAGTGTGGCCTCTTCAAATACCAAGGCAAAAAACCTCGGGGTCATCTTCGACTCCACACTCTCCTTCTCTCCTCATATTTCTGACGTCTCTAAGAAGTCACATTACCAGCTGCACCTCCTCAGAGGTATTCTTCCCTTCCTCTCCTTCCCCCAGAAGCTCACTGTCTCCCGAGCCCTGGTTCTCTCGAAGCTGGGCTACTGTAACAGCCTCTATCTTAATCTGCCTGCCTCCACTCTCCGCCCTCTGCAACTCATCCAGAACAGAACTGCGAGACTTGTCCTTGGCCTCAAGCCCAGGGACCGTATCTCTCCAGGACTGAAATCTCTACACTGGCTCCCAGTGGCTGCGAGGATTAAGTTCAAAACCCTCTGCATTGTCCACAAGGCCTTCTGGGGCCTGGGACCTCAATACCTTAAACTCTCTCTTCATAAATACCTTCCTTCTCGAGCCCTACGCTCATCCGTCTCCAACTCCCTCAGGGTCAGCCGCTTCTCGAAGCAACGAGCTGGGGGTAGATCTCTCTCCGCGGCAGGGGCCTCCCAGCTGGAACAGCCTTCCTGCCTCCCTGAAACTTGAGGAGAACCATCTCCGGTTCCGGAAGCACCTCAAAACCTTCCTCTTCACTTCTGCTTTCTCTCTCCCTCTCCCCTGCTAAATTCTTCACCAAAACTGCACTGATTCTGCAACTGGGCCACTCTCACCGACCTCGGTCCTGGGCCCAGTCACTCTTCACTTGCACTGCCTCCCTGGCAACCCCTGCACTGCTGGACTGTCTCTGTATCACTACAGCCCCCCCCCCCAGCACTTGTCTGCACTTACCTTGCACTTGCCACCAGCTGGCCCTATTTATTTATTATTTTATTTCTATTCTACTTATTTGTACTGCACTCCCCCCCTCCCCCTTGCATTTTTCCCTTCCCCCTACCCCTGCACTTGTGTGGTCTGAATGACACCTGGCCTAGTAGGATCGTTGTCTGTCTTCCCATTGTTCCCCCCTCCCTGCCTCGTCGCGCCTTGAAACACTTGTGTATAGGCGCGTTACAAATGCCATATCATATCAAGTCATGCCTTTTGGGTTATGTAACGCCCCTGCAGATTTTCAATTCTTTATGAATTAGGTGCTTCGTGAGTTGTTGGACGTTTGCACACTTGTCTACATAGATGACATTCTCATCTACTCAAATTCCAAGGAAGAACATGTCGTTCATGTCCAAGCAACTTCGACAACACCAATTATATGCCAAGTTGGAAAAATGTTTCTTCCATGTGACCGAAGTCGAATTTCTCGGTTTTATGCTCACACCACAGGGCGTGCATATGGACACACGGAAGGTGGAGGCAATCCTCCAATGGCGCTCACCAACATCCACGAAAGAAGTACAAAGTGTACTCGGCTTTGCTAATTTCTATCATCGATTCATACCTGGGTTCTCGCAAATTAATTGTTTATCCAATCACTTCTTTGCTGAGAAAGAACAAGAACTTCCATTGGTCCACAGAAGCTGAAGAAGCCTTTCAGAAGCTGAAACTAGCATTTACCACAGCACCAGTTCTTTGACATCTCAACCAGAGCTACCATACGTGGTGGAAGCAGACGCCTTAAGCATAGACATGGGAGCGGTGTTATCCCAAAGGGACCCGGAAAAGGACAGTTACATACCGTTGCATTCTGGTCCCTCAAATTCTCTGCTCCCGAATTGAACTACGCGATCACGGATAAAGAACTACTGGGAATCAAGGCAGCATTCAAGGCATGGAGACATTATCTTCTTGGGGCACTGCACACAGTCACTGTCATCACAGATCACCGTAATTTACAGTATTTGAAGACCGCCAAAGCGCAATTCTCGCGCCAACTTCGTTGGATGCTCTTTTTCACAGAATACGACTTTATTATTAACTATAGACCTGGGGTACGAAATGGAAAAGCAGACGCACTATCACGCATGAGTGAAGAAAAAGAGGCCTTTACAACATCTGATCCCGTGGCCATCATTCCCAAAGAACGAATCCAAAGCTTGATCCGTGTATAGATCACTTAAAAACCAGTTTGCAGTCCCAGATGAATCGGGCAACACAACAGGAATGGCTCTTAAAGGGAGACTGGTACACCATCGAAAACAATCTACCATATTTCCAAAGACGGTTATATATCCAGGACAAGAAACTCCAAACTCAAATCATCACAAACTATCATGATTCATTAGTAGAAGGACATCCTGGAATAGTCAAAACACAGGCTAAGGTAAAACAAAACTACTGGTGGCCCACTTGGAGAAAAGACATTGCCCAATTTGTGCAACCTGTGGTGTCTGTGCGCAGCACAAATCTCAGAAGCAAAACCCTTCTGGGTTACTGCGTCCCTTAAAGATTCCACCAGCACCTTGGCATACACTATCGATGGACTTTATCACGGATCTTCCTCCCTGCAATGGTTACAACACCATCTTAGTCATTGTGGATTTATTCTCCAAAATGGCCCATTTCATTCCTCTGAAAGGACTTCCAACTGCATCAACTCTCGCCACTGTGTTCTTGGAACAAATTGTCCAGTTACATGGATTTCCATCAATATTGATATCGGCTCATGGAACTCGATTTGTTTCCGCCTTTTGGAGAAGGTGTTGTGCAATTGCCAACATTGCCCTAGATAAAATCGAACCTGCCTACTGTCGATTTTGCACTGCCCTAGATAAAATCGAACCTGCCTACTGTTGATTTTGTATTGCCCTAGCGTAATCGAACCTGCCTACTGTTGCGACGCATCGAACCCCTAGGTGCACATCCACCGTGCTTCTTAGGGCGCTCCTTATACTGTACCACGTTCTGCCCTTTGAAGCAGCAACTACCACCCAGCTATGCACACGTCCGAAACGGCCGACACACCTTCAGCCATCAGACACCTTGTCTCTCCCAAGCCTTGTACCCCCGACCCTGCGCAGTGCGACCCCCACAATGGACCCTATGACACCCACTATAGGCCTCCATCACTTCACACTGACATTAACCCATATTTCAATGACCCAGCCTTCTGGCTGGAACACTACGCTAGTAAACCCACTCTGAATCAACCGTGTTCCTTATCACTTAGAAACAAAAGACTAGGCACCAGATTCTGCATACGCCCCCCCCGTAGTAACCTCTCCAGGAAAAATCGACACACACCACCGAGCTCACCCACCGCACCCACCAATAGCAAACCCCACTCTACAGAGGCAAAATTGCCGGTTATCAAGGGTGCTCTCATCAACGCCAGATCCCTCCCTGTGCACGCTCTAGATATAGCAGACCTCATAACATCTTCAGATCTTGACTTCATTGCCATAGCTGAAACTTGGCTACATGCCGCATCCGGCCCCTCCTTGTCCCTTGCCCTACCACCCGGCTTCGGCATCATGAGATGTGACCGCACCTCTGCTTCCCACACCAGAGGTGGTGGCCTAGCCATCATCCCCAAAATCACTCTGGACTTAAGGGTATCGACCAACACTAAACTTGAGTCCGCTGAACTATTATCAGTCAAACTCGCACTAACACCCAATCAAACAGCCACCCTCCACCTTATCTACAGGCCCCAGGCCCCACACCCTCCTTTGTCAGCGAAATCTCCACCCTCCTCCTTGACAATGCAAAAACTAACTCTCAAATTATCATCCTTGGAGACCTCAACCTGGGACTCGGTAACCCCAAAGATCCAATTGCACTAGACTTGGAAAACGCCCTTTGTAACTTTGGCTTCACCCTACACATCCAAGAGCCCACGCATTCTAAAGGCAGGACCCTTGACTGGCTAGCCAGCGCTAACTGCAATATTAATGTCCTGACCAATACCCCTTGCTTATGGTCAGACCACCACATCATCACCTTTAATATTGAAGCTTCCCCCCGTATCCCGACTCTGATAGTGCCTGCTCTCCCGACCAGAAATAAAAAGGACATAACCAAGGAGAAGCTTCTCCCTTCGCTTAAAGTGGCCACTGACTCCTGCAATGACCCTACCCGCCTACCTGACATCTATAACCGCAGCATGCTCACAGCTATAGACTCTATTGCCCCCATCAAACTGAGGAAGGCTAAACCACGGGCACACCTTAACTCTTGGTTCACACCACAGTTAAGAGTACTCCGTAAAACCAAACGTTGTGCCGTAAATCGTTGGAAAAGTCACCCTTATGACGTGCACAAAGACGGTTTCCTCCTGGTATCGCTCACCTACAAAGCAGCCATTATAGAGGCGAAACTCCAGCTATCCCCCCCCCCCGACACTGGCATTAAAGATAGTAAATGGTGTGCTAACATTCAGGTGGCGGTACTGAATAAAAATAACCATGCTACAATCTAAAATCATAGCTAAACAAGACAGCCTGAAACTGGACAATCGCCCTCCTACCCCAGCTGGGGCCCTCTCCCTTGACCTGCCCAATCTCAAACGGTTTGCCTTCTCACCGCTCACCACTGCGGAAGTGGAAAACATTATCCTGAGGATCAAACGGTCCAACTGCCAGGGTGATCCCTGCCCTGCCCCGATCATTAAGGAATCTGCCCACGATTTGGCCCCATTGATCACATCCTTCATCAATGCCTCCTTTAAAACAGGAACTGTCCCTGACAACCTTAAGGACGCATGGGTGATCCCCCTGCTCAAAAAACCCTCCCTTGACCCAAGCCTACCTACCAACTACCGACCTATTACTACTGTCCCGTTCCTGCAAAATATTCTAGACCGTGCAGCATACCTGCTAATCCAAGAGTACTTGGATGCCAATAGTCTTCTAGGTCTTAGACAATCTGGCTTCCGCCCCAGACACGGAATAGAGACAGCTCTAATAGACTTAAAAACTCAAATTGAAGTTTTAAAGGACAAGGGCAAACTAGCCCTGTTACTTCTACTTGACTTCTCTGCAGCATTCCATTTGGTCAATCACCATATCTTATGCAAGCACCTTCACTCTGCCACCCACTTCTCTCCGTCAGCTACGGCCTGGATCAAATCATTCTTGAGTAATAGATCTGTGCGGGTCTTTTCTCAATCTGCAGCTGCAGATCCCTCCCCTATTCACTGCGGCGTCCCCAAGGGCTCTTGCGTGTCGCCAACACTATACAATGTTTTTACAAAACCGCTCTTTGATGTACTTGACTATCTGGGTGTCTCTTATACGAATTACGCTGATGACACCCAGGTACTCATTCCCATCACTGGAGACTACTTGGCTGACACTAAGGCCCTGAATGACGTCACCCTGGTCATACAAGCTTGGATGACACAACACCAGTTATGCCTCAACGATGACAAGACTGAGCTCCTCATCTTGGGCACTACGCAACGCCTTAGTAAACTCGAGCCGTCCTACCAATCCTTTATCATCGATGGCAACACCATCAAGTTTCGAAAGACATTAAAACCTTAGGCTTCTACCTTGACGCCACCTTATCCCTATCCCGACAAACGAATGCAGTCAGATCAGCCTCTGCATACACCTGCAAACTCATTGCAGCCTGCAAGCCATTTCTGACCACCCCAAACACGGTCACACTGGCCAGAACCCTCATCGTGGCCAAAATCGACTATGGCAGCGCCCTCTACCTAGGAACCAGCCAAGAGAATCTGAACAAATTGCAAATCTCCCAGAACAACGCTATTAGAGCGGCCCTAAACAACCCGCAAAACCACCACATCTCTGAATCTAGATCCAATCTACACTGGCTACCTGTCAAACAGAGAATTTCACTGAAAGCCTTAGACCTTACCCACAAATGCCTAGCCAACCAAGCCCGCCCGTATCTCTGCAGCCGGCTATCCCACCACGCACCTACCCGCCCACAAAGAACCGCCCAGTCCCACCAATGAACTATCCCTAGGTTCAAACTACAAAAAGCGGGTGGCTCAAGCGTCCCCATCCTAGCTTCCAAGCTCTGGAATGCCCTCCCCCTCGCCATGAGATCTGAAGAATGCTTTAGTGCCTTCAAGTCCAAAACGAAAGCCTGGCTCTTCAATCAGCCTTGAAATTCGGATCTCTTATGTACCTGGGAGCCTTTTCCTAGTAAAATGTCTGCTCTAATCTCTACTCTGTAAATGATGTATATTGCTGAATACTTTGCACAAATACTCGTCCTGTATCTAAAGTTTGTATACATGTATGCTCATTATGTAACCATGTCTAAATTGCGCCCTGATGGCTCTGGGCCTGAAGGTGCGCGTTACAAATAAAACAAATACAAATACAAGGTCACACACACAGGGGGCCCGGGTGGACACAGTCCTGGCGCCTCTGGCACCAGGCTCATAAAGAACAATAAATAAGACAATTGTCGCTGCCTGCAGCTTGTCAGCAGAGGAAGAAACCAGAAGGGGGTGACCTAACTCCAGGGAGGGCTGCAACCGTGCCCCAATTCCTCCGCAGAGATCAGGTGAGCGTAACAGAGACATTATCTTCTTGGAGCCAGAAATAGTGTCACCGGCGTTACGGATCATCGCAATCTACACTATCTGAAGACCGCTAAAGCGCAATCATCACGCCAACTTCGCTGGGCTCTCTTCTTTGCGGAATACGACTTTGTCATCACCTATAGATCCAGAGTACGCAATGGAAAAGCAGACGCCCTGTCTCGCATGAGTGAGGGAGAAGAGGCATTCACTACACCAGACCCGTGGCCATCATCCCGGAAGGACGAATCCAAGGCATGATTGCCGCAACCACCACTCTAGACAACTTAAAATCTGACCTGCTACACTTGGTGAATCCACCAGCGCAACAGGAATGGCTAGTGAAGGGAGACGGTATATGATTGTGGACAACCCACCATACTACCAAGGACGATTGTACATCCCAGATAAGAAATTACAGAATCAAATCATCGCAAACTATCATGATTCATTAGTAGAAGGGCATCCGGGAATAGCCAAAACCCAAGCTAAAATAAAAAAAAATGACTGGTGGCCAACTTGGCGAAAGGACATTGTCCAGTTCATCGCAACCTGTGGCACCTGTGCACAACACAAGTCCCGAAAACAAAGTCCTGCAGGTCTGCTACGTCCTTTAAAAGTACCCCCAGCACCTTGGCATACGCTATCAATGGATTTTATTACAGACCTTCTCTCCTGTAATGGATACAATACCATCTGAGTCGTCGTAGGTCTGTTTTCCAAAATGGCCCACTTTTTTCCCCTGAAGAGGTCTCCCAACTGCTTCTACTCTGGCTACCGTGTTTTCGGAACAGATTGTCCGGCTTCACGGGTTCCCATCAATATTGATATCAGACCGAGGGACTCAGTTTGTCTCTGCATTCTGGAAAAGGTATCGTAAAATTCCCAAAATTGACCTCCGGTAATCTACAAGCCATCACCCCCAAACCGATGTCCAGACCGAACGGACTAAACACACCCTCGAGCAATACATAAGATGTATACTGCAACAAACCGAGGATACCTGGAAGGACATACTATGGTTAGCAGAATATGCATATAACAACTCCATTCACACCAGTACGGGACAAAATCCATTCTACATAGTGTACGGTCGACATCCACGGACATCCATTTTCGAACCACTCGAATCATTAGAAATGCCCGCTGTAACAACCTTACACAAAACCATCACCCAGGTTCTCAAGGAAGCAGCAGAGCATCTTGCCAGAGCCAAAGAGAAACAGAAGCAGTTTGCGGATCGACACCGAAGGGAAGCTCCCAGCTACCAAGTCGGAGACAAGGTTTGGTTAGCATCCAAAAACATCCCCCTCAAAGGACCACGGGTGTTCCGTCCCAGATATCTGGGACCCTGCACTATCAAGACTGTGATCTACCCTGCGGTCATGAAATTAGAATTACCGGCCCAAATGCGGATCCACCCGTTGTTTCATGTCTCCCTCCTAAAATCATTGAGACCAGGTACGCGGATCGATACTCCACCGGATCCTGAAATAGTTGAAGGAGAACCAGAATATGAAGTTAAAAGGATCCTAGACTCTAAGATGGTCCGGTCCAAGTTATACTACCTAATAATAGACTGGAAAGGTTATGGACCCCAAGATCAGACCTGGCCACCCAGTGAGCATGTCCACGCGCCATGATTAATCAGGCAGTTCCACAAAAATAACCCCACTAAACCAGGGCCAGGGGGGAAACCACCCCTAAGAGGGGTCTTGAGGGGGAGTGCTGTCATGGCCACAGGCCCCAGAACACAAACTCCACACCATCTAGTGATGGGGGCAATGCATCACTTGACTCACTTATGTCAGTTTGGGACCCATAAACACAGGGTCCCTGGCTGGACTCCGTCCTGGCGCCTTTGGCGCCAGGCTCCTATAGAGACGTCAACAGGAACACTTTATTTCAGTGCACAAGTGCTTTTATTTTACAAGAACTTTCCAGGAGCTGAAAGCCTTTAATCCAGAGAACATACTCATGTGCTGACTCATCGGGTATGGCAGGCAGGCTGAACCTGGTGGCCTTGGCTTCAGAAGCTCAGCTATATAAGCTGCTCCATACTTAAGGCCAGTGCTTTGCGTTACTGTGCACTCGCGTGCAACGTGATGCTCACCGCCGCTTGGACCACTTTACTTACCTTTGAAACCAGGCGTTCTCCGGCATACTCACCTCCAGGAAACCGGTGCTTCATCTGCAGACTCATCTCCTGACATCCAGTGATCTTGATCCCGACGCCGCAGCAGCACTCTCTGCATCCATGAACTCGGACCCTGTGAAGAAGAAGAAAGACCAGGTTAGAACATCCGTCCTAGGGCTGTGCCGCATTTGAACCCTGCGTGCCCCCCAGTTAACAATTTACCAGCTACTGTACCGCTGTAGCTTTGTTCCTCGTTCCCTCTGGCTGCCGCGTCAAGCTCCGCAGATTCAGCCGGGCCGGGAACATCACCTGCAAGGGAAGAAAGCAAAAGAGCAAACATCAAAAGTGGAACGGACAGCAATACAACACAACAAACTTTACAATAAAACAAAAACAGACGCGGAAAGCCAAAGGCAAACAGGAACACTTACCTGAGGTATAGTGGCTTAGTCGCAGCAGGATTGGACTACCATGTGCAAGGGAACAGAGAAGGAACTCGGTCCAGATCATACAAATGCACCTGCCAGAAGCAGCAGGACGGAGTGCTCGCCAAAACTAATCAACAGGAGCAGTTCCGAGCAGCATCACCTATTACCACCAGTCGCTACATAAGCGCAGAGGGCGAAGTCGGACCTGAGTGACCTGACCGCCGGGAGGGCTGTAACCGTGCCCCAGCGCCTCCGCAGAGACCAGGTGAGTGTGCCTTACAAATGCTCAATAAAATAAATAAATAAACACATAATGTGCAAAAGGAGAAGAGATGGATCGAAATGTGATATCCTGATAGTACAGGAGTGTCGTATCGAGGGGAGCAGTTGCAGGGAGAGGAAGGGGGGATGCAGATGGGCAAGAGTGAGGCAGATGCTAGCATGAGTTTAGGCTGGAGGCAAGAGAGAAGGGAAAGAGACGAGTGAGTATAAGGAGGAACCGGGCAAAGTCAAAGTGTATGATGGAGGATAAAACAAATAGGCACGTGAAGGCCATGAAGACGGGGAGAGGGAAAAGTGAAGGGGGAGATGGTCGGCTGAGAAGAACAGGTTTAAGTTCTGCATTGGGCTAGAATGGGGTTATTAATAGCCAAAAGACAGTTAAGAGGCCAACAGTAGTAATGTCCCTTGGTCCTGTGAGGCCACAGTAGTTCTGCAGTGAATGGGTAGCAATTGGTGGAAGGATCCCCATGCTTAGAAGCAGACGTCAGATAAAGGGTGAATTCAGCGAAGTCCTGCCTTGAGCAGGGGTTCTAGTTCAAGGCCCTTTCCGGCCCTATCAGGCCTCGACAGGAAGTTACACTAGCTGCCATCGTCTGAGCTCAATGCCCAGGGGAGACTCCATAAGGGAGGCAGTGCAAATCACATGATCTCTGGGAGCCAATCACAGTATTGCAGATGACTTTCAGATTTCCTGCATTGATGCAGGCAGGGCATCGGTGCTAAAGGCCCAGGAAGCCTAATTTTGCAGGAATTAGCCCAAGTGTCCCACCTTTTTATGAGGGTCACACAGTGATCAATTGGTGAAGGTCGGTGCGAGGATGTGAGATGGGCCCTTCCTAAGCTAATGAGTGAAGCTTAACTCAGGTCTTATGAAGAGGAGTAATTCTGTGGACTTGAATATAGTGATTCGCAAACATATAGAAAAACTGAGCCTCCTTTACAGGAGGAGGAACAGGGGACTCTGCAAGAGCTCCAGCATTCCTGAAGCCTACAGGCTATCCAGCAGGGGAGGAACAGGGGATGCTGCAAGAGCTCCAACAATCCTGAGGCCTACAGGCTATCCAGCAGGGGAGGAACAGGGGACGCTGCAAGAGCTCTGGCATTCCCGAGGCCTACAGGCTATCCAGCAGGGGAGGAACAGTGGATGCTGCAAGAGCTCCGGCATTCCCGAGGCCTACAGGCTATCCAGCAGGGGAGGAACAGGGGATGCTGCAAGAGCTCTGGCATTCCCGAGGCCTACAGGCTATCCAGCAGGGGAGGAACAGGGAAGGCTGCAAGAGCTCCAACATTCCTGAGGCCTACAGGCTATCCAGCAGGGGAGGAACAGGGGATGCTGCAAGAGCCCTGGAATTTCTGAGGCCTACAGGCTATCCAGCAGGGGAGTAACAGGGAATGCTGCAAGAGCTCCAGCATTCCCGAGGCCTACAGGCTTTCCAGCAGGGGAGGAACAGGCTATCCAGCAGGGGAGGAACAGAGAATGCTGCAAGATCTCAAGCATTCCTGAGGCCTACAGGCTATCCAGCAGAGGAGGAACAGGGGACGCTTCAAGATCTCAAGCATTCCTGAGGCCCACAGGCTATCCAGCAGGGGAGGAACGGGGAATGCTGCAAGAGCTCTGGCATTCCTGAGGCCTGCAGGCTATCCAGCAGGGGAGGAACAGGGGATGCTGCAAGAGCTCTGGAATTCCTGAGGCCTACAGGCTATCCAGCAGGGGAGGAATAGGGGATGTTGCAAGAGCTCCGGCATTCCCGAGGCCTACAGGCTATCCAGCAAGGGAGGAACAGGGGACGCTGCAAGAGCTCAAGCATTCCTGAGGATTACAGGCTATCCAGCAGGGGAGGAACAGGGAATGCTGCAAGAGCTCAAGCATTCCTGAGGCCTACAGGCTATCCAGCAGGGGAGGAACAGGGGACGCTGCAAGAGCTTAAGCATTCCTGAGGCCTACAGGCTATCCAGCAGGGGAGGAACAGGGGACGCTGCAAGAGCTCTGGCATTCATGAGGCTTACAGGCTATCCAGCAGGGGAGGAACAGGGGATGCTGCAAGAGCTCCACCATTCCCGAGGCCTACAGGCTATCCAGCAGGGGAGGAACAGGGGATGCTGCAAGAGCTCTGGCATTCCTGAGGCCTACAGGCTATCCAGCAGGGGAGGAACAGGGGATGCTGCAAGAGCACCAGCATTCCCGAGGCCTACAGGCTATCCAGAAGGGGATTCTGCAAGAGCTCCAGCATTCCTGAGGCCTACAGGCTATCCAGCAGGGAAGGAACAGGGGACGCTGCAAGAGCTCCAACATTCCTGAGGCCTACAGGCTATCCAGCAGGGGAGGAACAGGGGATGCTGAAAGAGCCCGGAATTCCCGAGGCCTACAGGCTATCCAGCAGGGGAGGAACAGGGGATGCTGCAAGAGCACCAGCATTCCCGAGGCCGACAGGCTATCCAGAAGGGGATGCTGCAAGAGCTCCAGCATTCCTGAGGCCTACAGGCTATCCAGCAGGGGAGGAACAGGGGATGCTGCAAGAGCACCAGCATTCCCGAGGCCTACAGGCTATCCAGAAGGGAATGCTGCAAGAGCTCCAGCATTCCTGAGGCCTACAGGCTATCCAGCAGGGGAGGAACACGGGATGCTGCAAGAGCTCCGGCATTCCTGAGGCCTACAGGCTATCCAGCAGGGAAGGAACAGGGGACGCTGCAAGAGCTCAAGCATTCCTGAGGACTAGAGGCTATCCAGCAGGGGAGGAACAGGGAATGCTGCAAGAGCTCAAGCATTCCTGAGGCCTACAGGCTACCCAGCAGGGGAGGTACAGGGGACGCTGCAAGATCCCAAGCATTCCTGAGGCCTACAGGCTATCCAGCAGGGGAGGAACAGGGGACGCTGCAAGAGCTCTGGCATACATGAGGCCTACAGGCTATCCAGCAGGGGAGGAACAGGGGATGCTGCAAGAGCTCCGGCATTCCTGAGGCCTACAGGCTATCCAGCAGGGGAGGAACAGGGGATGCTGCAAGAGCTCCGGCATTCCTGAGGCCTACAGGCTATCCAGCAGGGGAGGAACAGGGGATGCTGCAAGAGCACCAGCATCCCCGAGGCCTACAGGCTATCCAGAAGGGGATGCTGCAAGAGCTCCAGCATTCCTGAGGCCTACAGGCTATCCAGCAGGGGAGGAACATGGGATGCTGCAAGAGCTCCGGCATTCCCGAGGCCTACAGGCTATCCAGCAGGGAAGGAACAGGGGATGCTGCAAGAGCTCCGGCATTCCCGAGGCCTACAGGCCAATCATCAGGGGATGTTCGGGGATACTGCAAGAGCACCAGCATTCCCGAGGCCTACAGGCTACTCCAGCAGGGGATGCTGCAAGAGGTCCGGCATTCCTGAGGCCTACAGGCTATCCAGCAGGGGAGGAACACGGGATGCTGCAAGAGCTCCGGCATTCCTGAGGCCTACAGGCTATCCAGCAGGGAAGGAACAGGGGATGCTGCAAGAGCTCAAGCATTCCGAGGCCTACAGGCTATCCAGCAGCGGAGGAGCAGGTGACGCTGCAAGAGCTCAAGCATTCCTGAGGCCTACAGGCTATCCAGCAGGGGAAGAACAGGGGACACTGCAAGAGCTCAGGCATTCCTGAGGCCTACAGGCTATCCAGCAGGGAAGGAACAGGGGATGCTGCAAGAGCTCAAGCATTCCGAGGCCTACAGGATATCCAGCAGCGGAGGAGCAGGTGACGCTGCAAGAGCTCAAGCATTCCTGAGGCCTACAGGCTATCCAGCAGGGGAAGAACAGGGGACACTGCAAGAGCTCAGGCATTCCTGAGGCCTACAGGCTATCCAGCAGGGGAGGAACAGGGGATGCTGCAAGAGCTCCGGAATTCCTGAGGCCTACAGGCTATCCAGCAGGGGAGGAATAGGGGATGTTGCAAGAGCTCCGGCATTCCCGAGGCCTACAGGCTATCCAGCAAGGGAGGAACAGGGGACGCTGCAAGAGCTCAAGCATTCCTGAGGATTACAGGCTATCCAGCAGGGGAGGAACAGGGAATGCTGCAAGAGCTCAAGCATTCCTGAGGCCTACAGGCTATCCAGCAGGGGAGGAACAGGGGACGCTGCAAGAGCTCAAGCATTCCTGAGGCCTCCAGGCTATCCAGCAGGGGAGGAACAGGGGACGCTGCAAGAGCTCTGGCATTCATGAGGCTTACAGGCTATCCAGCAGGGGAGGAACAGGGGATGCTGCAAGAGCTCCACCATTCCCGAGGCCTACAGGCTATCCAGCAGGGGAGGAACAGGGGATGCTGCAAGAGCTCTGGCATTCCTGAGGCCTACAGGCTATCCAGCAGGGGAGGAACAGGGGATGCTGCAAGAGCACCAGCATTCCCGAGGCCTACAGGCTATCCAGAAGGGGATTCTGCAAGAGCTCCAGCATTCCTGAGGCCTACAGGCTATCCAGCAGGGAAGGAACAGGGGACGCTGCAAGAGCTCCAACATTCCTGAGGCCTACAGGCTATCCAGCAGGGGAGGAACAGGGGATGCTGAAAGAGCCCGGAATTCCCGAGGCCTACAGGCTATCCAGCAGGGGAGGAACAGGGGATGCTGCAAGAGCACCAGCATTCCCGAGGCCGACAGGCTATCCAGAAGGGGATGCTGCAAGAGCTCCAGCATTCCTGAGGCCTACAGGCTATCCAGCAGGGGAGGAACAGGGGATGCTGCAAGAGCACCAGCATTCCCGAGGCCTACAGGCTATCCAGAAGGGAATGCTGCAAGAGCTCCAGCATTCCTGAGGCCTACAGGCTATCCAGCAGGGGAGGAACACGGGATGCTGCAAGAGCTCCGGCATTCCTGAGGCCTACAGGCTATCCAGCAGGGAAGGAACAGGGGACGCTGCAAGAGCTCCAACATTCCTGAGGCCTACAGGCTATCCAGCAAGGGAGGAACAGGGGACGCTGCAAGAGCTCAAGCATTCCTGAGGACTAGAGGCTATCCAGCAGGGGAGGAACAGGGAATGCTGCAAGAGCTCAAGCATTCCTGAGGCCTACAGGCTACCCAGCAGGGGAGGTACAGGGGACGCTGCAAGATCCCAAGCATTCCTGAGGCCTACAGGCTATCCAGCAGGGGAGGAACAGGGGACGCTGCAAGAGCTCTGGCATACATGAGGCCTACAGGCTATCCAGCAGGGGAGGAACAGGGGATGCTGCAAGAGCTCCGGCATTCCTGAGGCCTACAGGCTATCCAGCAGGGGAGGAACAGGGGATGCTGCAAGAGCTCCGGCATTCCTGAGGCCTACAGGCTATCCAGCAGGGGAGGAACAGGGGATGCTGCAAGAGCACCAGCATCCCCGAGGCCTACAGGCTATCCAGAATTGAATGCTGCAAGAGCTCCAGCATTCCTGAGGCCTACAGGCTATCCAGCAGGGGAGGAACACGGGATGCTGCAAGAGCTCCGGCATTCCTGAGGCCTACAGGCTATCCAGCAGGGAAGGAACAGGGGACGCTGCAAGAGCTCCAACATTCCTGAGGCCTACAGGCTATCCAGCAAGGGAGGAACAGGGGACGCTGCAAGAGCTCAAGCATTCCTGAGGACTAGAGGCTATCCAGCAGGGGAGGAACAGGGAATGCTGCAAGAGCTCAAGCATTCCTGAGGCCTACAGGCTACCCAGCAGGGGAGGTACAGGGGACGCTGCAAGATCCCAAGCATTCCTGAGGCCTACAGGCTATCCAGCAGGGGAGGAACAGGGGACGCTGCAAGAGCTCTGGCATACATGAGGCCTACAGGCTATCCAGCAGGGGAGGAACAGGGGATGCTGCAAGAGCTCCGGCATTCCTGAGGCCTACAGGCTATCCAGCAGGGGAGGAACAGGGGATGCTGCAAGAGCTCCGGCATTCCTGAGGCCTACAGGCTATCCAGCAGGGGAGGAACAGGGGATGCTGCAAGAGCACCAGCATCCCCGAGGCCTACAGGCTATCCAGAAGGGGATGCTGCAAGAGCTCCAGCATTCCTGAGGCCTACAGGCTATCCAGCAGGGGAGGAACATGGGATGCTGCAAGAGCACCAGCATTCTCGAGGCCTACAGGCTATCCAGAAGGGGATGCTGCAAGAGCTCCAGCATTCCTGAGGCCTACAGGCTATCCAGCAGGGGAGGAACATGGGATGCTGCAAGAGCTCCGGCATTCCCGAGGCCTACAGGCTATCCAGCAGGGAAGGAACAGGGGATGCTGCAAGAGCTCCGGCATTCCCGAGGCCTACAGGCCAATCATCAGGGGATGTTCGGGGATACTGCAAGAGCACCATCATTCCCGAGGCCTACAGGCTACTCCAGCAGGGGATGCTGCAAGAGGTCCGGCATTCCTGAGGCCTACAGGCTATCCAGCAGGGGAGGAACACGGGATGCTGCAAGAGCTCCGGCATTCCTGAGGCCTACAGGCTATCCAGCAGCGAAGGAACAGGGGATGCTGCAAGAGCTCAAGCATTCCGAGGCCTACAGGCTATCCAGCAGCGGAGGAGCAGGTGACGCTGCAAGAGCTCAAGCATTCCTGAGGCCTACAGGCTATCCAGCAGGGGAAGAACAGGGGACACTGCAAGAGCTCAGGCATTCCTGAGGCCTACAGGCTATCCAGCAGGGGAGGAACAGGGGACGCTGCAAAAGCCCCAAATTCCTGAGGCCTACAGGCTATCCACCAGGGGAGGAACAGGGGACGCTGCAAGAGCTCTGGCATTCCCGAGGCCTACAGGCTATCCAGCAGGGGAGGAACAGGGAATGCTGCAAGAGCACCAACATTCCTGAGGCCTACAGGCTATCCAGCAGGGAAGGAACAGGGGATGCTGCAAGAGTCCGGAATTCCCGAGGCCTACAGGCTGTCAAGCAGGGGAAGGAACACGGGATGCTGCAAGAGCTCCGGCATTCCCGAGGCCTACAGGCTATCCAGCAGGGGAGGAACAGGGGATGCTGCAAGAGCTCCGGCATTCCTGAGACCTACAGGCTATCCAGCAGGGGAGGAACAGGGGACGCTGCAAGAGCTCCGGCATTCCCGAGGCCTACAGGCTATCCAGCAGGGGAGGAACAGGGGATGCTGCTAGAGCTCCGGCATTCCCGAGGCCTACAGGCTATCCAGGGGAGGAACAGGGGATGCTGCAAGAGCTCCGGCATTCCTGAGGCCTACAGGCTATCCAGCAGGGGAGGAACAGGGGACGCTGCTAGAGCTCCGGCATTCCCGAGGCCTACAGGCTATTCAGCAGGGGAGGACCAGGGGACGCTGCAAGAGCTCTGGCATTCCCGAGGCCTACAGGCTATCCAGCAGGGGAGGAACAGGGAAGGCTGCAAGAGCTCCGGCATTCCCGAGGCCTACAGGCTATCCAGCAGGGGAGGAACAGGCGACGCTGCAAGAGCTCCGGCATTCCTGAGGCCAGCAGGGGAGGACCAGGGGACGCTGCAAGAGCCCGGAATTCCCGAGGCCTACAGGCTGTCAAGCAGGGGAAGGAATACACCCCAAATACTGGACAGAATCCGTCTGAAACTCACATTATTAATGCTTAGCAAGCAAGTGATTAGCCTTAGAATCGATTAGCGTGTACTCTGCTCAGAACTCCCAGAACATGGGTTCAGCGCTGAGACGATGAAGAAGAACAGATCAAGACCCCATCTAGAAAGGATCAACTGCAAAGCAAATGAACCCCTTGAAGAGCTGGACGATTGATGGCGCATTACACATATAGGTTCAGCTTGGTGAAGCCCTTGCACAGACCGCAACATGGTACTTGTACTGGATATTTGCCTTTGATAGGAACTCAATTCCACTGATCTTTTTCAATGCAAACTATATTAATGCCCGGCGAGGGACAATGAGCATGTAACAAGCAAGCTCATTGGCTTTCGCTGGGTCGTTACCAGCCCGCTCAAAGCCACGTCTCGACTGCCATGCCTTCTCCGCCTTCCACGGCGGCCATTTCTTATCTTCTTTTTTTCAGATGCAAAGTTGCGCATCTGAAAAAAAGAAGAAAATAAATGGCCGCCATAGAACGGGGAGAAGGAACTACATGGAGTCCCTTCTCCCGTTCCCTGGCGGCATCTTTTTTGTTTACTTTTTCTTCTTTTTTCAATGGCCACCATGGAAAGGGAGAAGGGACTACGTATAGTCCCTTCTCCCCGTTCCCTGTCGGACATTTTTTAAATCTTTTTTTCAGTTGCGCAACGCTGAACCCGTCATACAACTGTAAGTCATTATTAGTAATTGGTGTAATGGGGCGGGGTACTAATAGCAATAAGCCCCTCGCCGGGGGGCATTAACGCATAAGGTAATGCCTGGGCCCTTCGTTAAGGCCCTCGCGTTGCTCGGGACTGTAACTGTGGGCCCTGGGAATTACCTGACGCAGTAAGGCCCCAGTGTCAGATGCCCTTGCTGGAAATGTAGGGAGCACAATGCACATATGTTAAAGATTGTCTTTCAAATACTCCTTACACACTTCTTTTTTATTTTCAGAGAAATTACACGTCTAAAAGTAACCCCCTCACCAAGAGCCAATACAATGGGGCAGTCATATTTATATGAGGTGGTAAATCGCTTCTTCCAGGTTCCAAGTCCCAGGTCTGCCGGCGTCCAGAAAAGTGCCTGAGAAATAGCCGCACTCTGGAGTCTTCGCTACCAGCTACAAGAATACAGCAGTGATTGTACTGTCCAACGTGTAGAAAATCCAGCCCGCCACACCTTCTTCATGAGTGATGAGGGACCTCATTTCCAGGCAGATGTACAGGAGGGACATCACAATCTCTTATCAAATGTCCCTGAAGGGCACAATAGAAACCTCAACCAAGGCACCCTCAAAGCAGCTGCTCTTCAGCAGAAAGTCGGCTAAGAATTGTATACATTTACAATAGCTCCTTGGATCCAAATACACAGACCTGACAAAAAATGCGAACAGGGGGGTTCATTACGAGCCCGGCGGTAACCCTGCCGGTGCTACCGAGTACGGTGGCCCGCAAGTCACCGCCGGTAAAAACGTAAGTCCCCATTCCCATAGAGTCCCATAGGAGTGGGGACACAGAAGCGCTGGCACCGTTGCTAACAGTGACAGTACTTCCGTGAAGGGTTTGCCTACCGTGGCTGATGCGCCCGGCAGAGTCAGACCTGTCGGGCATGGTGGCTTCTGCAGACAGACTTGGAGTTTGACAATCCGAAAACAAGGGTGCCGGTGAGCTTACCAGCACCCTTGTTTCCAGACCAGCAAACGCCTAATGAGGCCCAATGATTCCTCAACTTGCACTTATTTACAGCTACTAAATGTCTGCAGCAAGAGATTTTAAATGAGTAACATTAAAGGGTGTCCCCATTGTCCCGTGGAATGCACATTGATAGCGGATCGCCTTAGTCCAGAGGTCTGCAAGCTGCAGCTCTCCAGATGGTTTGTACTACAACTCCTACGATCCATTAGCATTGACTAGGCTGACTGGGGCTAATGGGAGTTGTAGTTCTGCCATGTTCCCTTTGACAGAACATACATAGCATATTGAAGTGGGCATCATTCAAAGTGTCCTGGAGGTGACATGCCGAAGGCCTTGAAGAGGACATCAACAGTGCTTAGGAGAGGGCCTCCATAGTGCCTTGAAGAAGACATCCATAGTGCCTTGAAGAGAACATCCACAATGCTTAGGAGAGAACATCCAGAGTGCCTTGAAGAGGGCACCCAGCCGACCTCGAAGTGCAATTCTTGGAATGATTCCGACCTCGCCACCCTTAAACGCAAGTGTAGGGTGGCTGAGAGGAAGTGGAGGACATCAGGCTGATCCTCCGGCAAACTGGCATGCTGCATGCTCTAACTGCAATATATACTCTCTGTCCTGTCCAAGAAGAGAGCTTACATCCAAGAATGTGGGCTTAGGCCAAGTGACCTAGATCCACTTGCACCTGCTCCCCATCTGCAAAGGAAAAGAGGCTGGAGGGCTCCTTAAGTATGGAAAAGAGCGACAACCAGGAAGGCACCAGGTGGTTGGGGCTTGCTAAGTGGGGAAAAAGAGCAGCAACCAGGAAGGCACCAGGTAGGTGGGGCTTAGGCCAGGTGACCTAGATCCACTTGCAAAGGAAAAGAGGCTGGAGGGCTCCTAAAGTAGGGAAAAGAGTGGCAACCAGGAAGGCACCAGGTGGGCGGGGCTTGCTAAGTGGGGATAAAGAGTGGCAACCAGGAAGGCACCAGGTGGGCGGGGCTTAGGCCAGGTAAGACTATGCCCCAGATGAGCGGAGGGCTTGAGAAGGAAGATGTTTAGGAAGAGAGAGTTGGATGTAGTATGGTCCCCGGCCCCAGAAGGCCTTGTTGACGACACAAAGGGTCTTGAACTTGACCCTTGCAGCCACCAGGAGCCGGTGGAGAGATATCAGGGCTGAAGGCCAGGGACAACTCCCGCAGTCCCGTTCTGGATTAGTTGCAAAGGGCAAAGAATAGAGGCAGGCAGATTTAGAAAGAGGCTGTTGCAGTAGTCCAGCCTAGAGAGAACCAGGGCTCTGGAGACAGCAAGCTTCTGGGAGAAGGAGAGGAAAGGAAGAATACTTCTGAGGAGGTGCAGCTGGTAGTGTGACTTGTTAGAAATGTCAGAGATGAGAGGGGACAAGGAGAGGGTGGTGTCGAAGATGACACCAAAGTTCTTTGCCTCACAGGAAGGTGCGGGTAGAGGACCCTGGGTGGGCAGCCAGAGTGAAAGAGGGAAAGCAGGAGTAGGGGTCCCAAAGGAACTCATTCTTACTGACACTAAAGCAGAGATCGTTGGAGGCACACCATTCCTGAATCGTGGATAGACAGTCAGGTATGAGCGAGAGAGCAGAGGAGGCTGAGGGGAGCCAGAGGTGTCAAGTAATGTTTGAAGAGCCAGGGTCAAAGGTTAGAACCCTGGGGAACACAACATGTAGAGAGAGATGTGGCAGAGAGAAAGTACCCAAGTTGGACCTGGGAGGGTCAATCAGAAAGAAAGGAGGTCAACTAGGCTAGGGCCATACTCGTGATGCCCAGGTTGTCGCAGAGACGATTGAGCAGGATGGCGTGGTTGACCGTATCGAAAGAACAGTTTCCTTGCTTCTGGCTGCTCTAAAGCCAGACTGGTGGTCATGGACACAACCAACAGATTCAGTATGGAGAGTAAGCTGGGAGATGGCCAGTTTTTCCAGGAGTCTGCACAGGAAAGGATTGATAGCTATTGGGAGGTAGTTTGCTGGAGAGGGAGGATTGGCAGAGGGCTTCTTAAAGAGGGGGTGCAAAAGGGAGTGCTTTAGGGGGTAAGCGAAGGTTCCAGTGGCAAAAGAGTGATTACAGAAATTGGCCAAGGCTGGAGCGTGGGTGTCGATGTGGTCCTTGACGGTTCTGTAGGAGCAAGGAAGCACCTGCTTTGACGAGACTTTCACAGATCGGTCTTGTCTCGAAACATCATCAGGAGTGAACACAGGGAAGGAGGAGAAAGGCGGAGGAGAGACGGCCGGAGAGGGGCTGGGAGTGGTAGAAAGAGAGGAAGAGGAGAGAGGGGACAGGATGTTCTGAGTTTTAGTGGTGAAGTGAGAAGCCAGTGCCGTGCTAAGGGCCTGGGAGGGAACAGGAGAGGTGGAAATTGCAGCAGGATTGGCCAGCACCTTGCAGATTTTGAAAAGTTTGGCATTGTTGTTAGAGGCCGCAGAGACGCATGCTTGGATGTAAGCTCTCTTCTTGGGCAGGACAGAGAGTATATATTGCATTTGGAGCATGCTACATGCCAGTTTGCCGGAGGATGAGCCTGATGTCCTCCACTTCCTCTCAGCCGCCCTACACTTGCGTTTAAGGGTGGCGAGGTTGGAATCATTCCAAGAATTGCACTTGGAGGTTGGCTTCCGACGGATTCTCATGACACAGGCAATGACATCAAGAGTGTTAGAGATTGAAAGATGTAGGTTGGAGAGGGCTGTGTCTGAGTGTGAGTCAGCCGCAGCGGTAGGTGGAGGGGAGAAAGTAGCGGCGAAAGCCTCCACTGACACACGCTTCATGGGCCGGATGACCGAGAAGATGGGTGGTTGTGCTGGGGTCAGCTTTACATGAGGGACAGAGGGCGACAGGTGAGAGGAGAGAACAAAGTGGACAGTTTAAGAGAGAGGAGTGGTGAGAGGTTTGGAGGGGGGATGTCTGACGAGATAAGAACATCCAGGGGGTGCCCTACAGAGTGTGTTGGGCCAGAGAGAAGATTAGAGAGAGTTGCAGAGATTGCGAAAGAGCCCAGAGGAGAGGCTAGAAGCATCACAATAGATGTTGAGGTCTCCCAGGAGGTGAAGTTGAGAGGTAGAGGCAAAGGGGGAGGAGGAGAGGTCGGCCCTCGGGGAGGAGGAGAGGTCGTCCCTCTTGGAGAGGAGAGGGCGATCTGGCCAGGGGGCCTGTAGATGGTGGCTACAGTAAGAGAGAGGCCAGGATAGATACAGAGCCTGCAGACCAGGAATTCAAAGGAGGAGTAGGCCTGCGCAGGAATGACAGAAGCAGGGATCCACTCCAGGAAGATTAGTGCTACTCCACCTCCTGGACGGGTGGTTCTGGGTGTGGAGAGGATCTTGTAGCCGCCAGGGAGTAGAGTGTCAAAACCCATGACAGAGCTGGCCGTGAACTAAGTCTTGTGAGACGAGGACATCAGATCACGTTCTTTGAGGAATCGGCAGATGTTAGAGGAGTGTTTGACAGCCGAGCGAGGGTTCAGAGTAGCGACGTGGAGCAGGTGGCCACATATGAAAGATTTCTGTGGTGAGGTACAGGCTTGTGGTATGCGCTGAGGAAGTGGTAGAGGTGCCCAGGAGTGGGTAGAGGAGGAAGGAGATGGCAGAGTAGTCACAGAGGAAGCATTGGGTGCCAGAGAGGTGGCAGAGGAAGGACGAGGCAGAGCAGCCAGAGAATCTGAGGAGGGTGCCAGAGAGGTGTAGGTAGGAGTAGCAGGAGATGGAAGGAACTTGTTAAGACACAGGTAGCATCTATCAAAAAGAGAGGAGATTGGGCTGAGGGCCCTGGACCAAGATGGTGTTATTCAGATAGACAATAATGGTCTTGGATGAATGGAAGGGGGCCAGGAGGACTTCCTACTGAATGCCACCATTAATGGGAGAGGAGGAAAAAGGAGAGAGAACAGAGACCATATGGGAGGTCCATAGGCCTGGAGAGGGAACGACAAAGAGGATGTCGGTGAGCGTCTGTCTGGAGGAAGCACTGGTGTAGGTATCGGCGATAGGGAGGCCTGGGTTGGAGACCAGTATATCCCTCTTGAACATCTCCTACCAGACTTAGTGAGAGGGATAGGATAGGAGATAGAATAGCAGCTAGAGAAGAGAGCAACATGGAGGGGTGCAAAGCGGGGAGCAAAATAGGAGGCAGACCAAGCAGGAGAGGGTGGGGGATCACACACTAGGGGCACACTAGCACAAGAGGGGGATGGGTACAGTGAACGCAGAGTACCATAACAACAATAATCACAGTTTGGGGGGGTGAACAAGAGAGTGAGAGGGGAAATGCAAATACAGTACACAATAAGCGGAACACTAGTAACCCTGGGGGGCCTTGAGGAGTAAGAAGAGAAATGCAAACAATGCAACAAATATACAATACAATAGTCACAGCTACGGGGGAACCTGGAGAGGGAGGGAGGGAGGGAAGGAAGAGAAGGGAGAACTGACCCAACAAGCGTGGGGAACGTGCGTGGAGACGGGCAGAGAAGGGAAAGGACACGCAAGGCCGGGAGAAGTGGAGCCTAAGTTGTAGGGGAGGAAGCGCACGTTAAGATGGGCAGAGAGGGGAAAGGATGCACAAGGCCGGGAGAAGCGGGGCCTAAGTTGCGGGGAAAGGCACACATGGAGACGGGCAGAGAGGGGAAGGACGCACAAGCTGGGAGAATCCGCGCCTAAGTTGCGGGGTTAAAGTGCACGTGGAGACAGTAGATTGGGATGGGCACATGGTCTGTAGTTGCGTGGAGAGTAGCACTTCTGCACTCCAAGCAACTCCAGAAGTGCTACTCTCCCTCCCTGCACCTGCTTACCTTACGGACGCAGATGGACAGATATTTTGTTTATGCTCGCAATCTACACCACTACCCCTTTGCCGCTAAACCCCTGCGTCACTCAACACCGCAGCCTTGTCCTGCGCAGGCTTTATTTCAGAGGGTCAGATCCTCAATTCATAAAGGCTTGGGAGTGTGGAAGTTGCGTAGTGAGCTATGTGTCATCGAACAGCATCTCCTGCGCACATGCGTTGCTCAACACTGCGGCCTTGTCCTGTTAGGGCTTTGCTGCTCAGGGTCTGATCCTCGGTTATGAAAGGCTCAGGAGGAAGGAGGATGGAAGTTGTGTAGCATGCTATGTGTCATCGGGCAGTGTCTCCTGCACGCCTGCGTCTCTCAACACTGCAGACTTATCCTGCGTGTTCCCTTTGTGGAAGTCTGAATAGCAGTCTGGCCGCTCTGTTTTGTATAAGTTGTAGTTTCTTTAGTAGACGTTTTGGCATCCCAAGGTATAGGCTGTTGGCGTAGTTTATTCCAGACTTGATGAGCGAGATAATGGTGAGTGTTTCATGAGTGAAGGAAAGGAACGGTAGGATTGTTTTTACTGTGTGCAGTAGGAAGAAACATTGCATGTTTACTGTGTTTACTTGTGGTTCTAGTGTTAGTTTGTTGTCCAGGTTTTTTACTGTTGTCGCTGGTGTCAGTGCTGTTCCTAGTTCTGTCGGCCATGGGATGTGGTGGTTGTTTTCCCCGGTGTTGGGTAAAACCATTATTTCTGTTTTGCCTGGGACGAGTTTGAGGCTGTTTGTGTTCATCCAACCGTAGAGTTCTTGTAGAGAGTCTTCCAGCCTTGTGTTTTCTTCATGTGTGTCTTGTATTTTGTAGATGATTTGTGTGTCATTGGCGTAGTTGTAGCATGTGAAGTCGTGTCTTTAATGAGCTTGATTAGTGGACTCAGGTAGATGTTGAAGAGCAGTGGAGACAAGGGCGATCCTTGTCGTACTCCATAGGTGGTTTCACTTGGAGTGGATTTAAAAGGTTTAATCCAAACGGATTCCATTCTATCGGTTAGGAACGATTTAATCCAGAGTAGGGCTAAATCAGTGACTCCCATTCTTAGTCTCTTGAGGAGAATGTCATGGTTGCTGAATGCTGCAGAGAAGTATCAGAGCTGAGCTTGTGTCGACATCTGCATTTGATTTTAGATTGTCCCAGATTGAGAGGAGTGCCGTTTCCGTTCCTCTCATAGGTCTTGGAGCCGGCTTGTGCCTGGTCATCAGTTGGTGTTTTTCTATGTGTTTTTGTGTTATTCCATAGACTTAGGTTTTGAGAAGTTTTGCTGGTTAGGGGATGTTTGAGATGGGTCTGTAGTTGGAGAGGTCTTCCACGTTGCCTGCTGTGTCCTTGAGGGGTGGTTTGATGTGCGCCGATTTCAAAGATCGCAGTAGTTTTCCTGTTGAGGGTGATACGTTGAAGAGGTTTCTGTAGTATTCCAGAGGTGCGCCTTGTGTTAGGATTGCTTTGTTTATGTCTGGAGGGCAAGGGTTCAAGGGGGAGCCTGCTTTGTTGCTATCTCTTACCAGCTTGACAAATGTCTCTGCTGATATTTGGGGGAAGCTTTGGAGTTTGTTCTGGCGATCCTCGTTGGGAGGGTGGGTTGCATGTTTAGATTGACAGGTCTGTTTTGTATGATTTGGTGGATGGTGCCGATTTTGTTTTTGAAGCGGTCTGCGAGGTTGTTGCATAGTTCCAGCGAGGGTACCGGTATGTTGTTGCAGCTAAGAGGGTTCTTCATTTCGTTTATGATGTTGAACAGTTTTGTGTGTTTGTAGTTTTGGTGATTTGGTTGTTGTAGTATTTTTTTTGGCCTTATGGATTTCTTTTTTTGTATGAACGGATTTGTTGTTGAAAATTTAGATTTTTTTTGCCTGGTCAAATTTTTTCCTCCATTCTAGTTCCAGCTTGTTGTTTTTCCACAAAGTAACCAGGATTCCTCCAGCACACATAGGGTCAAGATCTCCCTTACCCTCCTCATTAGCCACCCTTATATACCATGTAAGGACCATGTGAAAGAAAGGAACGAACTTCAAGAGAAGCGAAATGTTAGATAAGCTGGCAGACATCCAGAGGCGTAGCCAGAATTGTCTAACACATGGGCTCTGCAGCTAATGTAGTTGGGCCCACCGCAGTGACATTAACATCAGTAAATGCCCACACAGCGCTGCTGAGTGGGCATTTACATATTTTTGGTGGGCCTTGCCCGCTCAGGCCCTACCCTGTCTACGCCTCTGCAGACATCTTGGAAGGGTGTAGACAGCCACTGGATGGCAGCCATGCATGCCGACCCAGCCTAAAGTGCAGATACAATCCTTGGTTGCAAAGGTGAAAGCCCTACACACCAAGCTCCCTGCACCACAGGATGCCACCGCTTCAGCACTCACACAATGAGTGCAATCTGCCTCCCTTAATACCGAGGCCTACCAATGAGGACCGCAGAATAGGCTCTACTTATTCCCACTGTAAAATAATAGAAACATTGTTCAAATTCTTCACATTTTGGAGGGCTATGGGTGTTTATTAAAGCGACACTCCTGTTGGACCCACTGCTAAAGCCTTGATTTTAAAAACCAGTGGGGGCAAAAACTAATATAGAAAGTTCTGAGGTCAGTGTGTCATAAGTAAGCAGGATCGCACTTGACAGAGGTCCCCTCTACACCAGGAGTCTGTGTTACACGGTGCGCATGCAGGGAGAGTAGAAATGCACACAGGATGCACCCTTATATTCAGGAGGGGGTAATCCTACAAGAGACTTAACCTTTCATGGGGGAGGGTGTAACTATACAGGGGCTCACCTTTACCTGGGGGAGGGTTACAGCTTGTTTGTTTATTTATTTGTAGGGCGCACCAAACCCGTGTGTAACTGGGCGCAGCATGGTACAAGAATACTTATACTTAGGTTACACAAAGACATGGTTACAGAGCACGGACAGGCAATATAAGGAAATAAGCAGCAAGATACACGCGTAATACAGAAGCAGATATGTACATTGAAGTTGTGTCCAGTATGGATCATATGTCATTAGAGCACAGCCAGCACATAGTGTTACGCCTAAAGCTGAGGTAGGATTGGCCAGCTCCGAGTGCTGGAGTTAGTGTGTTCCAAGATTGGACAGCTTTCCCCGGGAAGCTGCTTCCTCCAGCTTTAAGCTTAAATCTGGGAATCTCCAGACAACATGCGTTAGCAGTTCTAGCAGGGCGGGTAGATGTTCTCCTGACCATTCTCTCCGTAAGGTAGGGGGGTGCTGTGTTGTTCAGGCATTTGTAGGTCAAGGAGACTGTTTTAAGTAGGATTTGATCGGTGATCTTCAGCCAGTGGTGTTCCCTTCTAATTTTGGAAATATGTTCTCTGTTGGGGATATTCAGGGCCGTTCTGAGGGCATTATTTTGCAAGATTTGGATTTTCTCCAGAATATATTTGTTGGCCCCAAAGTATAGGGCATAGCAGTAATCCAATTTTGACATTAGTAGGGCATTAGCGAAGATAATGCAACTAGCTTTGGATAAAAATGGTCTGCAGGCTCTGGTGAGTTTGCAGGTATAGGCAGTAGATGACACCATGGAGTTTACCTGTTTCCTTAAGGTTAGGGTGGAGTCGAGGTAGAAGCCTAGAGTTTTTACTTCCTTAGCTACCTTAATAATGTTTCTGTCTATGTTGAAGGCGGAACAATTGGAATCCAATTTTTTTAAGCAAGTCTGCAACCCAAGGGTCAAGATTTCTGTTTTGTCGTCATTCAGGCAGAGGCCATGAGATGCCATCCATGCCTGAATAAGGAGGTATATTTTATTCACCAACTCCGTATCTTTGCCAAAATTGCCTGAGAGGGGATAAGGATCGGAGTGTCATCTGCGTAGTTCATGTAGGTGACACCCAGTCTGTCCAATTTGTCAAATAGGGGCTTGGTAAATATGTTATACATGGTTGACGATACACAAGAACCTTGTGGAATGCCACATGTAGTCTGGATGGGGTCAGCCGCTGCTGAAGGGGAGAAAACTCGCATCGTTCTATTGTCAAGGAAGGGCTGAACCCAGGCTATAGCGTCCATCGAGAAAGGCGCTGCCGTGACTAGGTGTTTGCACAGGACTTCATGGTCCACCAAGTCGAAGGCTGCCGACAGGTCCAGGAGGAGTAGCATTTCCCTTGGTCCCCGAGCTTGTCAATTTGTGTTTTTAAGTCGATTAGTGCCGTTTCCGTGCCATGCTGTGGCCTGAAGCCGGATTGGCGAGAGCCTAGAAGGTGGTTAGTTTCCAGGTAATTCTGAATTTGCAAGTACGCTACTCGGTCAATGCTTTTGAGAAGGAAAGGCACTGTAGTAATGGGCCTGTAATTGGTTGGGATGGAGGGATCCAGAGTTTTTTTTTTTTAACAAGGGTAGTACCCAGGATGCTTTTAAGTTACTTGGCACAATGTTGGCCATGAATGAGGCATTGATAAGTTTAGTAATGAAAGGCGCTAGGTCTCTAGCTGTGTCTTTAATTATTTGGACGGGGCAATTGTCACCCTGACAGTTGGAGGACTTCAAGGAAAGAATGTTTTTTTCTGTTTCCAGGATATATACTTTGGTGAATCTAAATGGTTCAGGCAGGCTGGTGGGGACTGTAAGGCCGGTGACTTGCGGTTCAGAGGGGTGCAGAGAGGCTTTTTGAAGTGGGCTTATTTTATTTGTTATGGCATTTTGGATGCTAGTGCACCATAGTTTATCCTTGGGCGCATTGTCGGGGGTGGGACTGGGGGGTTCCAGTTCCCGGAGGGTCAAGAAGAGCTCCTTTGTATTGGAGCTGGCATTGGAACTCCTGACATTATAGAGGTCTTTTTTTGGTACAAATCATTTACTTTTTATAATTATTAGCAAAGTTGGTTGTACAGTCTTATTTTCATCAAATGGTGTGTGGCGCCATATGGATTCCAGTTTCCTTTTCTGTAGTCCGAGGTCTTTGAGGTGAGTTGTAAACCAGGCATTGAGGTGAGCTCGCTGTTTACTTTTGCGCAATTTAACTGATGCAGTTTAGTGCTTTACTCATGGTGTTGTTATACACTTCAACTAGGAGGTTGGGGTCAGAGTTGCTAGGAAGAGAGTTAGGAGATGGAAGGATATGGGGAGAGTGGCGTATCTGGTGTGATATTTCTTTTACTTCTAGTTGGAAGGGTTGGTGCCAAGATTATATCTTTGGCTGTTAGGGTGTCTAGTGCTAGTGAAAAAGAAATCAAGTGATGGCCAGTCCATAATTGTGGGGTTACTTTAGTAATGGTAGTTTTACAAGTCAGCCACCCAGTCAAGGGCCCAGCCTTTAGTGTGAGGGTTAGTCCGTGTTCTGCGAGAGTAGTGGCTATTACCTTCGCATATTTGTCCTCAGGATTATTGAATCCGAGGTTGAAATCTCCCAGAATTAAAATTTGTGAAGAGGCTTTTGAGTTATTGGCTAGGAGGCTAGATAGTACTTCTTCAAAAGTGTTGATGGACCCTGGAGGTCTGTATAGCAAGTAGATGGTTAGGGTACGGCAGTAAGATATGGGCATTTTGGCAACAAGCAATTCGCAGGATTTCAGTGGTGGGGTGGGCAGGAGTCTTATAGCAGGGTTAGTTTTGGCTATGATGGCTAGGCCTCCTCCTATCGCGTTGGGTCTATCCACTCTAAGTATTTGGTAGTTGTCGGGAATTGCTAGAGTAAGGGCTGGGTATGCAGCGTCATTCAACCAAGATTTGGTGACACCTAGAAAGACTATGGGCCTCATTACAGGTCAGGCGGTCCAGAGATAACAGTGGCGGTAAACCCACCGCCACTGTTAATTCCGGACCGCCCGATCTCGAGTCCTACAGGCGGGAGGTGGCATTCCCGCCAGGTCTGACCTGGCGGGTTTACCACCGCCCGCCTGCAGGCGGACGTGGAAACACTGGCACTATCACAAGATGGTGCCGGTGTTTCCATGGTCCCCATTCCCATAATGGGAATGGGGATTTACACCATTCCGCCTCCGGAATTCCCGGGTCACTGGGGTTGTAATGCCCCGGTAATTCGGGGAATCACAGAGGCGGAATGGTAATACGAGTCCGGCGGTAACCAGGCGGTTTTACCGCCTCAGTTACCACCGGACTCGTAATGAGGCCCAATCTTATCTAAGGATAACAGTTCTGCTAATTCTATGGCATGAGCAACTAGTGATCTCGCATTAATTAATGCTCCGGAGATAGTGGTTTTACTTTTTATCTCCTGAGGTCTGGCGGCAACAGGCTTTGGACGATTGGTTATTTTAAGTTTGAAGGGAATGTGAGAGGCGTGGTTCAAAGTTTCGGACGAGGCCTCAGGGTCTGGCCTCAAGGCCGATTCACGGCACAGCATATTTTTGTTATTACTGAGACGGGAATGTAAGCTAGATCTAGGCTCGTAGAGTCAAGGTAGTCTGGCTCGGAGTCTATTGTTTCTGCCATATAGAGGACAGGGCAGGTACCTGGTGTGGGGCATTGTTATGGCTATAAACAACTTGTGCATGAGTGGTAAGATCAGCAGCGAGAGTGGCATCAAGGACATGCCAAGGAGCATAATTCTAGACTGGCAGCACACCTGGGACTCTCACCTAAACGGGGGAGGGTATAAACAATATCTGTCAATCCTACTTCCACGCAGAGAGTTTATCCATAATTAGCATTCACCCTAACATGGGGGCGGGGGAGCTTTAACTAACATGGGCCATATGTGGGACTCACCCAGACATGGGTGTCTGATCATCAGGTCCGAAAATGTTTGAATGATTTCCATGGCACAGAGATTTAGTTCTTTAATGTCAAGGTACAAAAACATAGAGTGACAAAGTTCCTTTCATGTAAGTTGCTATTCCTACATGAGCCGCCTCCCTGGTGTGCAGCCCCGCCCAGCTCCAGGATGCCCTCTCTGGGGGTGGCATGTCTCTCTGGGGGTGAGATGTCACTGCAGGTTCACAGACTGTTCCTTCTGGCACCAGGCCGCCTCCATGTACTCCGTGATCTCAGTCTTCAGTCGGTGGAAGTTCAGTCTGCGGTCATTCACATTCCGGTTTATCTGGAGAGAGGAGGAGATACAAAGAGTTCTTCAGAATGACACACACACACACTCAGGGAGTGAGTAGCCGCTGCTCCTAGCGCAGCAGTGAGAGGGAACCGGCCCTCAGTTTGCTGGGCAGCCATCCACCAAACCCCTCTCCAGTCTACTGAGAGGTCCGTGGGGTGGCCAGCAGGCGCACCATGAGGTGGCGAGAGTTCCTCCCCACTCTTTGCCCTCAGTAAGCAGGAGGAGAGGAAGCCATGTGGAGGCATGGCTGGCACCCTGGCCCTGGTGTGTTCTAAACTCAAAACACTTTATTTGCTTTAAAATACATTTTAAGATGAATGAAAGTAAATCCAGGATTGCCTAGCAAATCTGAGTGGCTCCAGAGAGGCGCCCCTCCCCCCCTTCAAACAGTGAGAGGGTTTTCTGAGTTATCAACAGAGAAAGACGTGGTTTTAAGACATTTGGAGCAGTTTTAGAGACGGCTTTGGTACGAGCGCTGCTTCGGTGTGCTTATCTGGCCTATAGTCTCCTTTCAATGTGTTTTCTTTATTGTTCTTCTCTTCTTCCTCTTTAATATGACGTTTTTTATTTTTTTATTTTCATTGCGATTGTTTCAACTGTGTTAAAGTTTATACATTTTGAATTTTTTTTTTTAAAAGGAGGGCCTCTGTTGCATGAGGCAGTCATCTGCAATCTGTGCCGGGGCTGCAGGTATGATCAAAATCTCAAATTCAACTTCCTCTGCCTCGTCTTTACATCCCTCTATGGTCTTGCCCCACCTTACCTTGCCTCTCTCCTCACTTTCTATACTCCCCCCTCGCCCACTTCGCTCTGCTGATCTCTTCCTTCTCACTCCCCCTCCTTTGCCCTGTGCCGCATCCCGCTCCCGATCTTTTCAACTCCTGGCCCCGTACCACTCGAACCGTCTCCCTCTCCCTATCCCTATCCATCTCCTCCTATTCCTCCTTCCGCACTTCTCTCAAATCCTACCTCCTCCAATTACCATCCTAACGCCTGTGCTGCCACTTTCACGACAGTCCTACATCGCATCCTATATCTTTACTACTTCTCCCACCATGGTCCAATACCACTCATATAATGCCATATTGTTCATGTAAATTGTTCTATATACTGTTTTCTGATACTTGACTCACATGTTGTTAATGCTTGTTATGTATTCTTATTGTCCTTATGTAAAGCACTTTGCTGTAAAGCGCTATATAAAACCTAATAAAATACAAATACAAATGTTGGGTGCATGCGTGGGAATGTGTCTATAAGGATGTATATGAATTAAGGCGTGTGTTGCTTGAGTGCCCATGTGAGTGAGAGAGTGTATGTTCTATGGGTGGCAAGTGGATGAAAGGGTGAATGAAATGAATGCCTGAGTGCTGCACTGAGGAGGGGGCCTATGATTTGGGGATATCCAGTTGTGCAGAGGCAGCCAGTCTAGACATAGTTTCTTACTGTGGCCTTGCATTTTTTTACTGGCATTGAGGTTTAAGCCAATATGATGAGTATTTTTAAGTGCCCGTACCTGCCTACATTGGTGTAGCCAGTCTGGACATCCTTCTTACTATAGCATGGCATTTATTTTACTGGCAAAGCCAACAGCAGAATGTTCTTATTTCAGAATAATGGCATATATTGCCAGAGCCAGCATGTTTTATTATGGCATTATTACTGGGATTACGGGCAAATCAAACATGATTATGTTCGTCTATGGGAATACTGACCTATATAGGTTGCAGCCAGCAATAATATAGGCCAGCATGAAAACATGTTTTTATACGGGAATATATTTTGGGCAAAGGCCTCGTGAGAATGTGTTGGAAAATGCTCCTATTCACTGTTGGTGACTTGCATCTATTTATTTTTTCCATGAGTTACCCTACAAAACCAATTACTAACTGTGTGGCTTTTTATCCATTTTTTCACAGAAAGTCCGCTGAAAAATACACCTTTATGTTTAGATTTTCTTAGGGGGAGAACTCCCCCGAACGTGCTTTGGTTGGTTTGGGCTCCCTCGCTACGCTCGCTTGCTAATGCATATTTTTTAAACATATTTAATTGAAAAAATTCAGCAGCCAACACTGTCCGTTCTTGGATAAGAACACCTCGGGGTTGCCTTGTCTGCATTTTCAGGCTCTGCAGAGTGGAAGCTGCAGAGCCCCCCCAAGCCTAAGGCCGTGCCTGGTGTCATCGCCAAACTCTGAAACGTACAACACAGAACCTTATTACGGGTTCAGAGCTTTAGTATTTGTGTTGCGGCTAATTCTTTTAGCAGTAATGGAATTGCCACCACTTTTAACGTACTGCTGATTTCCGAGGTAAAGTGGAGCGTTTACCTCCAGCAAAGTGCTGGTCGTAAAGCCCCCACATTACCTCCAATGATTTTCAGATTTACCGCTCATGGCAAACCCGACAAATATGTCCGTGCACTCCAAAATAGCGGATTTACACCCTCGTACCACCGCTGGTAATCTCGTGGTAATGCCATGGGACCGAGTGGCGGTAACAGTAAATGATTCTGGCAGCAAGATGGTGGACTTACTGTCGATTTACCGGCAAACTCGTAATAGGGCCCTAAATCTCTACCGTACACTGAATGCCTGCTCCCTCGTTGCTATACGCAGCTATGAGGAGCGGCCATTCCATGTAGGGATGCTATAGGCTTTGCCAATACCTGTGTTACATTCCATCTAGTGGCCTCCAAAATCAGAGAATGAAATGGGCTAGATGGCTTAACTGGCTTCTTACAGACTATGCAAAAGGAACATACATCCCTGGGGACACTGTATCCTGGGGAGCTTCACGTACCAAACAGCAAAAGAAAGACCTAACGCGGTGGGAGAAGAAGAAAGAGAACAGAGCTGCAGCCTGACATTGGGAGTTTAAAATCCAGATGAGAGAGCAAAGCGTGGAGATACAAGGCCATGGGCAGATAGGAGCAGACCCGAGCACCCCTGGCCAGAGAGAACAGAATCATAGTCCCAAGGAAGCCGACAGCACCAGAAGGGGGAGCAGGCCAGAGAGAAAAGAAACACAGCCCCAAGGAAGCCAAAAGCACCACAAGGGGAGCAAGCCAGAGACCAGAGGCCAGAGAGAACAGAAACACAGTCCAAAGGAAGCCAACAGCACCACAAGGGGGAGCAGGCCAGAGGCCAGAGAGAACGGAAACAGCCCCAAGTAAGCCAACAGCACGACAAGGGGAGCATGCCAGAGACCAGAGGCCAGAGAGAACAGAAACACAGTCCCAAGGAAGCCAACAGCTCCACAAGGGGGAGCAGGCCAGAGACCAGAGGCCAGAGAGAACAGAAACACAGTCCCAAGGAACCCAACAGCACCGCAAGGGGGAGCAGGACAGAGACCAGAGGCCATCCCTAAGTGCCCCAGACTGCACCCCAGACTCCCTGGAAGAAAGGTCATTGAGGTTATCAGTTAATTGTGGAGCTGACCCAACAGGTGTTTCAAGAACCAAGGTGGAGGGCCTAGGAGCTGGATCTAGGTAGTTACTTTATTACTGGGCGTGAGAAAGACACCATCCACTGAAATGAGAGTAAGAATGGCACTTTATTCCTGGGCATGAGAAAGGCACCATCCGCCTTACCGAGGGTGTCAAGGGCACTTTATTCATTGGTGTGAGAAAGTCACCATCCACCATACTGAGGGTGAGAAGGGCACAGTTTTCTTTACTCGTGGCGTAGTGCATTACAATCCTACTTAGACTCTACTCTACTCTATCCTAGTAGCCGGTCAGGTAACACAGTGAGGTAAGCACTCGCCCCCGGTTATCTGTGCGAATTTGCAAGCAGGAGAGTATTCGGGGGAGAAAGAGGCAAGGGACCCAGAAGATACGTAGGAAACCCCAACACACTTGCAAGAGATGAGATCACACAGAATGACTGGGGCTGCCACCGCCAGCGATGGCTTGGATGGGGCCACTCGGCTTCCGTACTCACCAGTGGAGCGGAGTACCATCCGACTTCCTGGCTGGTGGTCTGTGGCTCGGTGTATTTCTTGGTGGGGTCCAGGGCAGCGTGGTGTATGGCGTTCAGGAAGCTATCTGTGAGTGAAGACACATCAGATGTGACAGTCAAAGAAGCTCAGTAAAGCAGAGAGTGGCAGCTCTCTTAGGAAAAGAGACCGCCATTGGCTGTAGACTGTACGTTCTTGATAAAGACCGCAAAATGGGTAACGACAGAAGACGCTTGGAGGATATATTCTGCAATAAAATGTTGCTTATACTTGACACAATAATAACAAAAAAGTGCATTCGTTTTACCATCACATTTTTCCGGAATTACAATCTCACTCCAAATGAACAGAAGGGCATTAGGTTTTCTCAATACACATCTTAAAAGCTAACTTTTGCCTAAACCCTCATGAGTTTACTATAGACATTGCCCTCGCAGAGATCTCCAACTCCAGCAGAATCTAAACACATGTGTGGTTTCATCACACTATGGCCAGAAAGTAAAGGCCTGCATCAGCTGTTTGCTACTTATTTATGTATTCTCCGAATTTGTAAAGCGTGACTATGACCCAAGGGTATCGTGGCGCTGGGCCTATTGCGTGTGCAGTAATCGGGGGGTAACAGCATGCACTGAGGGCGGGCAGTGATTAAAGGTCTTGCCTGCGGTGGCCGCCCTGGCATAATCTCTCCATGTGGACCCACTCCTGCGCCGGTGTCTCCATTGGCAATATCGCCCTATATTGCAAAGTGAGTCACGTGTGACAGGTACATGCTCTCAAACACCCAGGCGGAGTTTAGGATTCAACGTAACCATCTTTCATGTCTAAGTGTCCCAAGCCACAGGTTCGATTTCCACCCACCGCAGCAATCCTGAACAAGTGCATGATTCCAAAACGCTTCAGCTGCGGCTCAAATACCCTTTAGCACCCGGGTGGGGTGAGCCAGCCAATCACATGGCTAGAACCGCCGGCACAAGCCCGTGTTCCAAACCGCCTGACGGCCGGCTCCCACCGCTGCCATCTTCCCCCCACCCCCGTCCCGTCTATTTTTTTTAACCCCCCTGCCCCATTTAACTGATTTTGGCTGCAGCGGTCCTTGTCGCTGGAGCCGCTCCTTCCTCTCAGCATCCCATGGCGGCCATCTTTGTAAAGGATTTTCCTTCTTTGAACAGGGCGCGTGCAGCGACCCGTTCAACAAAGGAAAATCCTTTTTCGGTGCTAGTGACGCATACTTGCCAACATTCTGTGACCAAAAAGATGTAGGATTTTTGAAGTTTCAAAAACGAATAATTCCCATAACAATGACATCACGGGAAAATACATAACATACATTGTTGGCACCATTGAAGCATTCTAAAATACACAACCCATCAAACAGCACAATATGGAAAGATGTTCAAATGTTAAAAATGTATAATTCTGAACGGTAACTTAACACCAAATTCAATGACCTAACTTCACAGAAGGTAATCACACAGAGCTGGTAGGCAACGTGTGCCACTGCTCAGTAGCAGCAGGCCGGGCAGTGCACATTTATTGCAAGTTGAACACTGAATGACATGGCGCTCGGGCTGGTAACTGGGGCCGTTACCCCTCGGTTTACCTGTGAATTGGGTGCCTAATGCCTCATTATTTATAAGAGGCCAACATAGAATGATTTGCATTGAGGAATCTGTATGTCCTTTTCGCAGGGAGAAACGCCAGCGTCAAGAGCACAGAATGAGTCCAACGTGGAAACGAGCAAACTCATTTCTGGGATGCCAGAAACGAGGTTTGGCCATTAGTAGCCTTATTTGGTTCGCCCGCATGCATTCCAGTATGAAAGGTAGGTAGGGCACATCGGTCTTTAGTGTTCTTACAGGAGCAATGCGATTTTAACAAAAATGAAATAACGAAAACATTTTAATTTGAGGGATCCTCCCCCAACCCCCCGTTTCCCTCCGTTTATAACCCCATCCCAACCCCCTCCCTACCCATGTTAATCCTTTACCCAACGCCCATACATATCTTTTACAAACAATTCGGTATTTGTCGGTATTTAGGGTTCGTTTCAAATGTATTTCGTTATTCCCAATTCGTTAACATCACTGGACACCGTTTTACAGATAATTGAGTGGCTAACTCTGCCCATGTTTTGGTCAAATGCAGCATTTTTTCCACCGTCATTTGTTTGTCAGAAATGTGCAGACACCCTGCTTCATCTGGCCCCATTCTAACAGCCAAGGTATCTTCTACGAGCTGGCCAGTGAATACTGTTGCGGGCCACGCAACGGCAGGAGCAGAATACAACTCCTGATCCTGTCTGGTCATCCTAATCCCTAAATAGGGTAGTTCCATTGGGCTGGATTGTGGGACCATCAATCGGTTCTTTAGGATTATAACCTCAAATTGAGGACATTCCTTGAAGCGTCCGCTACACCGTACCCAGCTAGCACAACCATTCACCCCTAATGCTTCGCTCGAGCCCTTGCCTTGGACGGCGGGCTGTTACAGAGAGGGTCACCCTGCTGCCTCAGGGAAAAACGCCTCAAAAGAAGCCTGCGGTTGGAGCCTTCCTACTTGCTCGGCCATGCTCCATTACCTCCACGTCCCTCTTCCTCATCCCAGTGCTTCCTTGTGAGGTCCACTCCTCCGTCTCAGGAATCCATTCCATCTTTTTATGATAACATATATGCCGCACCTCTCCCCTGAGAGTATCGCACTCCCAGTCCACCACAAATTGCCTGTTTTTTTCGGTCAGCACTGGGTGGGTGGCTGGGCTTTCTGTAAGAACTGAGGCACGCTGAACCCAAAGGGATTGATATTTTAATGCTGGAATCGCTATAGCGCTCCTTCCTACACAGCTCCTCTAGCAGTCTCACCGGCGCTCCAGAGAGTCTCTTATAGAGAGGGCAAGAACATAGACCTTTAGGACATTAGCTCTGAGCAACAATAACAGCAGCGGCCATGAACTGGAAAGGCACATGCCAAGCCAGTGAGCTATCAGAGTAAATACACATAGCTATCGACCGGCACTAATATAACAGCTGCCTGCTGCTGCGTCGCCCCTCTCCTTGCTTGACTTGGAGGGGCACCTTAGATGTACCCATCCCCACGCACTCCTTGCTATGCTATTGGGTTCGTCCGGCTTGTGCTTTCTGTCTTGCTTCCAGGCTCTTCTGCTGGACAGGGGGCCTGGTTGAGGTTCCGGTCTTCCGGAGGTCAAGCATGGCAACTCCGAACGGAGCTGGCCTATGGAGCCTTCACCTTTTGACGAAGACTATTCCTGTGCCCAGTGTTACAGGTCTGCGGCAGCATTCGGAATCCCTGTGAGCCCCCTTCCACCAAACGACAAAGGCAGACTCTGGTGTGTTCGGTTCGGGCTCTGAAACGTCACTCTGCCCCGTGCTGGTACCCTTAAAGGGGCAGCACGACACTCCTTGTTCATAACAACAACAATGAACAAAGGGTCACTACTTACTAAAACATCTAACATACTGCAAACCCAAAACCCACAAACCCCCTTTAATAACACCCACCCTGGATCCCAGCATCAACTGTCGGTTCCCTGGACGTTGCCCCCAGTTCAGGATTCCAGCACATAGTCAGTGAGATGAGCAGGTTTTCCTCGCCCTGTCCTCAGGGGGTACCTGCTGCCGACCTTCCAGATCGGGACTCCCTCACTGGAGCTCTCGCGAGCTGGCGCGCTGGGTGGAGGAACCACACCCCGCCCTCATCTGGAACCACCATCATATCCCTGCTCTACGCCGCTTCAGCCCTGGGCTCACCCAGTCTCTTGAAGAAGCTGGCATTGCGAGTGACGGACGAGGTTCCATCCGAAGCAGTCACCATTGATCCCTTCACTGCCACCACGTCCATCGGCCCCGGCTCATACGTTAGGGACAATTTTCCCTGTGGGTGCTGGTTCCTTACCAACACCTCATCAACGGGGGCAAACTGCTGAGGCCTGAGTCCCCTCCGAAGGTTCTCCTGTTCAGTTTGTTGCCTCCTTTCCCTTTCCACCTGCTGATTGTCAATCACGGCGGGCTCACGCTCCCCGTTTCTGGTAACAGTCCTCTTGGACATCGCCTGAACAGCACCTCTGCTGGCGCCACCCCAGTAGATGTGTGAGGGGTGGCTCAGTACGTCCACAGAAATGTATACAGGGCCCTTTGCAAACACTGACCTTGTCCCTAGACAATGCAGAATACTTTGTTGAGGGTCCTCATCACCCGCTGCCTCACCATTGGCCCAGGGCCACAGCAACTTTTCGGTGTCTTCATCGGTGCCATAGTCTTCCATCAATCTGGCAAAGCTCTCACCTTGAAAGGGTGCTCCGTTGTCTGAGCACAGTACCCTGGGCAGCCCATGAGTGGTAAAGATCTTTTTGACGGCCACAACCACATTCTCGAATGCCACTGACTCAACAAACTCCACCTCTGGGTACCTAGACCACTCACCCATGATGACTAAGAAGTGTGCGTCCCGGATTGTAGAACCAAAGTCAGCATGGACCACTTCCCATGGTCTGGTGCTTCGAGGCATTATCTCTATGGTGGGCTCCTTTTGTGCTGGTGACGCCGCCTGACAAAACACGCATGCCGCAACAAACTCTTCCACTCGCCTCTCCAGCTCTGGAAAACAGACCTTCTGGCACAGATGGGCCTTTTGTTTTGGGAGAGCCCTGGTGTCCATGATGGGCGAGTTCGATGACCTGCTGTATCTTCCCTTGCGGGACCACAATCTGGTCACCCCTAAGTAAAAGGCCAGTCTCGGAGAACGTCAATTCGTCCCTCACCCTCCATAGCTGTTCCAGCGTGGCTTTAGCCTCCTGAGTTCTCAAGGCGAGAGTGTCCAGTACAGCCCTCCACGAACCCTGCTGAATGGCCGTCCTTAGGATGAGGAAGCATTCATCTTCTGCTGCAGCCCGTTCCAGTTCGCCTAACCGGCACTGAGTTGGGGGTCGCCACTTCCACCATCAGCTGAACATGCGCGTCTGCCTCCTCCGCACAGATGTTGAGCGGACCATCAGGCTCCCCTCTCGGATGTCTAGAGAGATAATCCGCTGCATTGTTGCTCCCAGGTCCGGTACACGAGGAAGACCCCATATTCTAGTAATGCCAGCATCCATCGCTCAATCCTCGCTGGTGGCTTGGAGGAGGAGCCTGCCAGGATGGGCAACAGAGGCTTGTGGACTGTGACCACGGTCACCGGTCTCCCCAGCACATACAGCTTGAAGTGTCAACAGCCCCATAGGGCCGCCATGGCCTCAGACTCAATATGGGAATATCTTTGTTCAGTTTCCGACAGGGCTTTACTGGCGTATGCAACTGGACGGACACCCAAATTCGCATCAACCTGTGTGAGTACAGCACCCAGACCAAATGGGCTGGCGTCCACCACTATCTCCGATTGAGGGCAGGATCGAAAAAGGCCATGGTATCCTCTGCAGTCAGGGCACCTTTTATGTCCTCGAATGCAGCCTGCTCCAGCGGCCCCCACTGCCAGGTGACATCATTTTTTGTGAGGACTAGCAGTGGCTCCGACCAAGACGCCAGGTTCTTGATGAACCGGCAACGGAAGGTGACCATCCCGAGAAAAATCTGCACCTCTGAGACGTTCTTAGGTGGACGTGCCTCCATTATGTCCTTCCCCTTTCTGGGGTCAGGTGACAAACCCCCTTCCTTAAACATGAAGTCAAAGAATTTGATTGTGGTCTTGAGGAACTCACATTTGTCTCGGGGTAGAGTTAAGCCCAGTGACTGGAGCGCTCAAAGGTCTTTGCCAGCTTGTTCAGATGTTCTGCCTCAGACTTGGCAAACACTAAAATGTCATCACTTATACTGAGTACACCATCCAGGTCAGTGAGGGCTCCACGGATGATGTTCTGGAATACCTCGGCTGCAGACGACACCCTGAAGCTCAGCCTCTTGTATCGGTACAAACCACGATGGGTGGTGAATGTGGTGATGTACCGTGATTCGGGTGCAACACCATCTGGTGGTATCCAGCCCTTAAGTCCAGCTTTGAAAAGTAACGGGCACCCTGTAGCTCCGTAATGTGTCATCAATGGTAGGCATCAAGTGTCGTTCCCTCTTGATCACTTTGTTGGGGAGCCGCATGTCAACACATATTCTGACCGAGTCAGGCTGCTTCGGCTTTCTCGCAATGACAATTGGGAATACCCATCGGGTCGGACCCTCCACCTTTGCAATGATATCAAGCCTGACGAGATTGTCCAGTTCTTGGTCGACCAAGTCTTGCAAGCGGAATGGCATCTGTCGATGTTTCAGAGCAATCAGTTGGATTGACTCGTCTATATGTAGTCTTACGGGGTCACCTGCCATCTGCCCAATCCCCTCAAACAGGCGGGAGTACTTGTCGAGCAGCATTTGGATGTCTTCCACATACACCGAGTATGCGAAGCTGATGAAGCCCAGTGCCTCAGCAGCAGCAGAGCTAAGCAGGGTGTTGCTGCTTACAGTTGTGCTCTGATCAAGGAGTCCCCATGTCCCACATCAGCTACGAAGGCCTCATCCAGTGGAATTGGTTATGCCCCCCAAATGCGAATATGTGTGCTTTCGGGGACACCAGCTTTGAAGGACAATCCATGGCGTCATAATGTTCTCTCGTCTGACATTCCTGGTGTCCACTAGTATGGGAAACGATAATTCATTCACCCTTACTAGGCATCTTGGTTGGCGCCTGTTCTTGGGGTGCAGGACACCCACACTGGATACAAAGAAGACGTTCTCCTCTTCCTCCTCCTCCTCCTCCTCATCTTCCAGCGAGGCTCCCTCTTCCCCATGATCCACTTGGGCAACATTGGGCGGGTGTGGCTGGTGAAAGAATCCAGCTCTGACTGCACCACGTAGAACTACCAGCAGAAGTGGAGCCCTGCACATGCGGGCATAGTGGTCCGACAACCCAAAGCGGCCACACGCTTTCACCCCCGCTGGGCACTCTGCTGGGTGTGGCAAGTCGTACCCACATTTCAAACACGAGTCCCCCAACCTGTTGCCCCTGTCACGTTGGTTGCCACCTGGCCTCCTGGCACCCCTGCTACCTGTGCCACAGCCTACGGCACAGACCTCTTCTGCCTTGCTGGGGCGCACCCCTGCCTCCATCCGGGATGCTCTAACTTCAGATATTTCCTGGCACCGACCCAACTCAAGGATGCGAGGTAAAGCAATGCCGGGCTCCCGCAGAACCTGTCTGCGTAGCTTGCCTGACGCACACCCCTGGATTAGCTGGTCCCGGATCAAAGTGTCAGTATTGACCGAGGTGCAGGATACAGCTAGCCGGCGTAGACAACCATAAATAGTGAACAGAATCTCGTCATCCTTTTGGCGAGTAGACTGCATAACAAAACATTCGTAGTCAACATTTGCCAATGGCAGGAAATAATTGTGTAAAGTGGCCTTCGCCACATCATACGAGTTGTCAGCAGTTTGAAGAGATTGAAATACTTCATATACTGCGGGCCTGGCAGAATATAGCAGCGTTGCCAATTTGCTGTCATCATTGGTTTCCATGGTGGCTCTAAAGTACATATCCAGCCAATCAATCCACATTTTCCAGCGGGGCCCCAGGCTGGAAGGGGTGTCTGAGATATCAAACTCAGGCATTGGCTGTAACGTGCCAGGTGATCTCATATGAGGCGGTTGCTGGGGCACTAGAGGTGGAAGCACCACCGCAGGTGCTGCTTGGTTGTTGGGATCACTCATGGGGGTGAGCGCACAGGCAACCCACCCTGTTTAAAAATGGGGCCACAACTTACCCAGACCGTCTTCCCACAATGTCCTTGCTGTAATGATGGACCACTCTCTAGATGTTGTTGGACACCATCCACTCCCAAGCAGAATAGCAGAGTAAAGCCCTGCTCAGTGTACCCCCAAAATGTCCAAAATGAAGAAAATAGGGGAACACCAGACATGTACCTCAGTCCAAAGAGTTCAGGCAGGGCAGATGGAATTGCCAAGGAACAAATCAGTCACCGCAGTGCTCCAAAAATTGAGCTGGTTGGACCCAGGGGAGCAAACAAAGAAAACCTGCAGGTCTCCCCTAGCTCCTCACCTCAATGAGAAGCGAACTTCAAAAGCACCAAAATGAGTTCCAAAGTGCAGCGCATGCAGCATCAGCTGCCCGGTGCAGGAATTTCCACAAATTGAGGCTGGATGGCGCACAGGCATTCTATAACAGAGCTGCTACCATCCCGGGCCTATTATCCAAAATGGCAGCCAAACCACATCGTCCGTCCCCTCTCAGCGGCATGTAGCACAGTGAAAATCAGCCCAAATGAGAAAAAGAAATTCACTGCCTAGTCACCGCTGTGGCCCGGTGATGAAACGGACCTCGTCGCCACTGTTACTGGTGTGCGGCAGCATTCGGAATCCCTGTGAGCCCCCTCCCACCCACAGACCCAGGCAGACGCTGGTGTATTTGGTTCGGGCTCCCCGGTCGCTCTTCGACAGCCAGAAACACCCTTTTTATTCTGGGGCACGCGGCAGAGTCCAACGTCACTCTGCCACGTGCTGGTACCCTTAAAGGGGTATCACCACACTCAGCATCGGTGAGTGAGAGGGGCTGAGGGTGGGGACTTTGGCCCGCTTGTGTGGCTAGGCTGGGCCTAGTAACGCAGGCTGGCCTGGAGGTGGAAGTCTATCCTGGCTCTTGCCTTCGGGGTCTCCTTCTGGGCAGGGCCATGGCCTCACGTGTGCTGGCCTGATTATTGACGCTGTCCTCCTGTTTGGCCCTTCCTATACCTCATGTGCGGAACCATTTTGGTACTGGGGCTTGGGAGTGATGTTGGCGTTTTCCTTTGACTCAGCTGCTGACTGGCTGCAACTGTCTAGCTGAGGCACTCTGTGGGTGGTCCTGGCCCCCAGTAAGAGGCGGTGCAAACAACAGCATGCAGCGGTGGCCTGAGAACCAAAAGAGGCCCAGGAAATGTTTTCAAAGTGGCCCCATGTACATAGTGTGAGCACGTCGAACCCCTTTCCCATACGAAAATGTGGAAATAATATAGGTAGTCACACAAAAGAGGTCCATGATGCAGAAGCCACAGTGAAACCTGTCGTCTTTTCTTCACCTTTTCGCTGCTCTATCACAACTTCTTTACTATTTCACCGCTTCCCATTGAATCACGTCTTCTCCAAACTTTTCTTTCTATTGTGTTTAAATGTAGTCACGGCTTGGCTCCTCCTTATCTTTCTTTGCTAGTCTCGTTCTATTCTCCCTCTCAGGCTCTCTGATCACAGAATCTGCTTCTTCTCACTGTCCCTAAGGCCCCTGTGCTTCTTCCTGTTTCCGATCGTTTGCCCTCTTAGCCTCTAAACACTGGAATCCTCTCCCTCTCTCTCTGCTCTCTTCTTCATTTCTTCGTAGTCTTCAATCTAACCTGAAAGTTTATCTTCTCTCCCTTCTTTCTACTCAGTGACTTTCTGTTTCCCTCTCCGTCCTTCTGTTTTTAGCTATGTTTTGCATTATCATGTACATTGTACCCAGTGCTTAATTTGTAAAAAAAGAAGTGCCAGTGCCCCAAAATATTGGACCCGTAATGCTGGGCGCAGCGCCGCCCTCAGCGTGGGCACGCCGGCCGTGCCAGTTCAGTGCTAGACCTACCTATATCGGCGCACCACCAGCCCATCACACTGCTGCTGCTCCATGTCACATGTTTGGTGCTGCACCAACTGCTGGCACAGGCTAGTAGTAAATACGCAACTAAGACATGCTCCTCCTGTAACTGCGCCTCGATGCCCCCGGGCTGTAGGAGCGCTTTAAAAATGCAAATAAATAAAATAGCATTCTGTTTCAGTCACTGTTGCACTGTATTTGTCTCTAACCCTTCTGCCCCATCTGGCAGTCAGTTAAATACACCAAGTATTGTTAATCGATTACCTCCAGGAAGAGCACCCTCCCCTCAGCCTGTTCCTCAGTCACCTCATCCAGGTGTTTGTGTAATCAATTTACTCTCAAGCCCTTATCAGTCATCACATCTCATACATGCATCCCCCTTCACCCTTCCTTCAAGCATGAGCATGGTGCTGTATAACTTGGAAAAAGTCATTTCTACAAGACATTGTTGTGAAATCAACGGCCTGTGCTACTTCTGCTTTAGGGCCTCTTTCCACCTTAACACATATTAAAAAACTAAATATGTTTTGTCACCCAATATTCAGGCGCCAGAGGGGAATGCATATTCGGAAACCTCCTTCCCACTGACATGTTCTTGACATACTTCACTAAACTGCGGGGTGTAACAGACACCCACCTCCCTATCTGAGGATTCCTATCTGAGGATTGCATGTGCTCTCATTCGGAGCACATGCTCAGAGCGTATTGTACCCAGGTTAAGGGGCCACATCTGTTGCATAAACCACACATCCGGATAGAAAGCATGCGCTGGAATTATGTAAAAAAATAACAGCAAAAGACGGCTGAGAATTATACACGAATACTCTAACTAGTGCTTTTATTTATGACGACAGATTAGTGGGCACGTGCACCATGTTTATCCCCGTCTAGTTTCCATGTGTGTATCTTTAAGCCTGAAATGGCATTTCAGAAGTTCTGTTTCGGCCCAATACGTGCACCGTTCCGGGTCCCCTCGCTGAAGCTCGTTTGTGAACTAATGAGGCCGATAACATTAAAAGGAAGAACGGAAACACCCAGGCAAAAATTCACAGTTCATGTTTCGGTTAGATGAATGCTATCCAGGGTCGGACTGGGGCATACAATTGTCTCGAGTCGGGCTCGGCACCAATGAAAAAGTGGCCAAAGTTGCAAACGACAATTCATTCCTTTTGTGACAGACACTAGTGGGACCACGCTGCCGCCCATGCCCCGCCCGGTCCTGGGCTTTTTCCTGCCTTGCCTCAATCACTTAGGCTACCTTCCGTGGGGCCACCACCGCCACATCCATGCTGAGCCCGATGATGACAAAAATAGGTGCGCGGCGCAGCGGCCCCACGGAAGGTAAGATTTTAAAAGAAACTGAGAAGTACAGTACACTACTGTTTGCTGGGGTTAGCGTATGCCGGTTTGTGCTTGAACGCTGTGGTTTGTGGTGGATTTGGACTTCCTGCTGAGCAGCCTTGCTGCAGCCGTATACAGCGTGACTGGATTACCCTTGGAGGACGTCAAGCAGGAACACTGCTTTGCCTGGCCTCGTCAAGGGGTAAGGAGGTATTTCCTGACAGAGGCTCTGCCCTCTGGTTGTGTGACACCCATTGTTTTTTCTTTCCAAACCCTACTGACCAGCACACCGAGAAGTACAGTAAAGTACTGTTTTCTGGGGTTAGCGTATGCAGGTTTGTGCTTGAACGCTGTGGTTTGTGGATTTGGACGTCCTGCTGAGCAGCCTTGCTGCAGCCGTATACAGCGTGACTGGATTACCCTTGGAGGACGTCTTAAGCAGTAACACTGCTTTGTCTGGCTTCGTCAAGGGATAAGGGGGTGACTGTGTGTGCCCTGTATTCTGGTTACCCAGGAGACCATTGGAAGCAGTGTGTGCCCCGTATTTTGTTGTATTGACCGCCATTGTAAGTCGTGTGTGTAATACGTTGTTTATTTTTATTTTCTAAAGGCGTTTCCTGACGGAGGCTCCGCCCCCTGGTTGTGAGACGCCCATTGTTTTTTCTTTCAAAACCCTACTGACCAGCGCACCGCGTGTGCACCGAGAAGTACAGTAAAGTTTGCTGTTCGCGGTGCATGGCGGGACGCGCATCTATTAGCACACTAGGAATCACAAGTCTCTTAGTGGAAATTACCTGTGCAGCGTTTGGCTTATGGGACTGGTTAATCTGTATCAGGTATTGGTGTGTTTTGCTTAAAAGAGTGACATAGGCACCCATGATAGCGGGTTGCCGTAGGGCTGGCTACTACCAAGATTCTGTTGAGGGATGGGACGTGTGATTAGCAACTTTCTCTTTAAGGAGCCCGCGGGACTGAAGTTTTCAAACCTCAGATATCGGGTAACCACACATGAGTTTGTAACACAATATTTATTGCTTACTGTAAAGAGGGTGACTGGGGTTTTGGAGAGTTACTATTGAGCAAATATCCCTTTAATTACCTTCCGGAACTATATCATTCTGTGCCCCTATTTTGTTCATCACTTGATTGTGAGCAAATTGTTGATCACGTGGTGGTGTGCTGTATGAGATTACATGCTATGGGGAAATCTAAAATGGCGGCTCTACGGAAGGATCATAGGGTTGTTTTTTCAATGCTATAAGCACGCGTAGAGCTAGCCTGGCATGTGCGGCGGCGCTTCCCCTACCTGCGCCTTGTGCGGAAGAGGAAGAACTGCTTCAGTGTGCCCAGGACTGGTCAGCTGACTTGAGAAACATAGAGGTTAAAATGGACTCCTCTCAACCCTTGTTTGGTGATGAGTTGAATAGTGGTATTCCTATAGAAGACCCTTTAGTAGGAAACACAAGGGTCTTGGATGACTTTGGCTTACATTATCCTGCGATTTTTATCCCAGATGATACTCTTGATGACCCAGTATATGATATACAGACAGGGGGTATAAGTGAGTTTCCACCTGGTGATGAGACAACTACTATGATTGGGATCTTTAATCGTGCCATTGTGGCTGAATTCAGGAAACAAACGGACTTCCTGTTCAGGATTGTTAAGGTAATGGATAACCTGTCTAAGAGAATGTTTGATCTACTTGTGACGGTCACTAAGGCAACAGATGACCTGCCTAAAAGAATGTCTGATTTACTTGTGCCTATTCTTAAGGATGGTCGGTTGAGTCTGGGTGTGGAGTCGATGACTGCACCTTCTATGGGAGGGGATGGGTTTAGGGAGGGAGCAACTTCGACCCTCTGCTCCTCCTATTGATAAACCCTGCAATGACAGAGTGCCTGTTCAAACTTTCTCGGAAGTAGTTGCTAAGAGTGTGCATAAGGGACAAGTGATGTCTTCCAAGAGTGAGGGGAATGATTCCCCAAGCATTATAGACCCGGATGGTGCGGTTCCTTTCTGCAATCCTCAATCGAAAGCAGCTAAAAAGCAGGCAGAAAAATAATAATAGATCTAAAAAAGGGGACTTGAAAAAGAAAACATCTAGAACATTTTTGAGGGATTTGGATTTTAAACATCTGATTGACAATGAAGTGTCTGACTCAATTATCCATGTAAGCTCTCAGAGTGAAGCTTCTAAGAAAAATGTCGTTTTTGTTAAGCTTTCCATCGACCAATCTACCCAGAGTGAATATCAAGAGGGTTTGGATGGAATGTATGAAACAATGAAAATGAAAAAGGAACCTGTGCGCACTAAAACGAATAGACGTGAAAATGGCTTAAGTGATATCTTTGATATTTTCAAAAACACCACTAAGATGACAGAAATTGAATATGCTGAAATATGTTGTAATAACTCTGTTTGGGTCACTAGTAATGATACGGACAATGAATCTGTAACTATTAATTATATACCCAGGGAAGTAGGACCCCCTGATAAATCAGTTAAAAGCCCGATTATACAAACAGTGAATAAGGGCCTATATCATAAGGACCCAACTGTATGTAACACGCTGCCTTTTACTAACCTTACAAAGGTTAAAGAGTCCAGTAACGGCAGGGGGGAGATGGACATGCTGCCGGTTTATAGTGAGGCGTTGGATCCTAATGGCAGTTTATCTGCATTTAACCTGCAGAAAAGAGTGGATGATATATTAAGGAATGTTCAGGACATTATGAACGAAAACAAAATCTTGAAGAAAAAAGGGAGAGTTGATTGCTCAACGGTCAACAGCATGGGTATAAGTGGTGAGGGAACTAATCCTCATATTGATCCTTTTAATGTATTGGCGACTAAGAAGGCTGATATACAGTTTGAAAAAAAACTGATATAAGCAAAGAGAATGATTTGAAACAGCAGGCAAAAATTGATGAACTATTGAGGAACGTTCAGGATATTTTGAATGAAAATAAACTTCTGAATGGAAAAGGGCGATCTGATGACCCAATAAATAACAAAAATGTTTTATGTGGTGAGGTAATGAATTAGCTTAACTATCTTTTTTATGTAAATGAAAGTGAGAAGTTGGGGACTGTGAAAGAAACAAAATTTGAACACAATCTCAGACCGCCTGCTTTTGCGAATTTACCTGGTCTGATATTATGTTCCTTGTTTAATGATGGAAGGTATCAACCGTTAAATAGACCTTATATTCTGTCCCTATTTGCTGCGATTCCTGAACTGAGCCTCATTACTACAGCAGATATTCAACTAGTGGATTTTATCCAAAAAGATCGACTTGACTTTGTCAGGCTTGTAATTCCATCTCCCTTGGTAAGATCAATGTTACTGAAGGAGGCTGAAACCCTCCAACGCATGGGGTTTGATCTCTTTCCATTTAAAGATCAGATGGTACCCATGCAAGTCCTTGATGGAGGAGGGTTTAGAGCTAAAGGTATGGTTTATGAAAAGAATATCCTACCCACTCCAGATCTAAAGACTTATCTGATAAACAAGACTGGAGATGGCTGGCATTATCTTTACGTGATGCTATTAGCAACTTAAAATAGTTAAACCAGTTTAGTAAGTAGCCCCATTTTGAAAGTGATTTGCTGGAACTCCCGAGGAAATTTTCATCTTTTTAATATTGAAATACATGAGTAATTTACACTCTTTTGATTTAATTCTCTTGCAGGAAACGTGGTTAACCTCTTCTGTGGGCTGGGAGGGGTTTGCAGTTCAGGAATTATGTGCGGTCAGGGGTCTGAGGGGCTCACCTAAGGGTGGTCTGTTCATGGCCTCAAAAGATTTTCATGGCCTGCTTAAAAGGGGGGCTTGGAAGAATGGTCATTCGTTTTAACAACTGCTTTTAAGGTGGGTGAAGGGGTTGATGCTTTTTCCTCCTGTTGATTAATGTTTATTGGAACTCGAATGAATTTTCCGATCTACAGCTGGAAGACGAGCTAATCTCCTTAGATTAAAAACCAGTTTAGGGCTAAAGGTGAAATTGCGTTAAGGCAAATTAGACTATTGGAAAAGAAATTTGGGGTATTCACTATGAAACCCATTTTGGAATTCTACCTAAGAAAAGTGGTACCAAGGCTAACATATGGTCTGGAATTTTTTGCTACCAACATTATGGATTTTTTACAAATCTTGGAAGGTATCGTTTGGAAAGGTTTACTATTCTTCCTAAGCATTCCACTGGAGGTGATAAGATATGAATTTGGTCTGCAATCTCTCCATTCAGTGGTTATGGTTAAGAGGCTTCTATTATGGAGAAAATGTAAGATGTTGGGGTAAATAACCTGTATACTAAAGCAGGAAGTGACGCATCTCGTCCCTTCATGATTAGATGAAATAAGGATGCTGAAATTATGTTGGAAGAAATGGGTACAGCTAAGAGTACTTTTTTGAATAGGCCCAAAAAATGTAAATTTATCATATGTGGGATTGATTGCTCTCTGACAATGAGTAAAGTGGTAGAATCCAAACGTTATAATCAAGCCCACTCCCATGTATGGAAACTTACCTAATGAAATATCCAACTAGGTCTATAAGAAATTCCTTCATGAGATTTAGGTTGAATGTTATGCACACCTTTTATATTTTAAATGTAAGAAATATATCTGTGGATAAGAAATGGTGTAGGTTCTGCAATCAGGTAGGGACGGATGAAACTCTATATCATATCCTGTTAATATGCCCTCTACTGATTAAGCAGAGAACCGAATACTTTTTTTAATTGTTCTCTTCAAATGTATGTGTTGATCGTGACTACATTTGGTACAAAATGAGACATGGATACCATTCTATTCTGATTATTTGTATATATCATTTTTAAAAACGGTTTGTGAGTTAAGTTAGTATAGTTGTCTTTGATGATTTGTTTTTTGTTTGTTGATTCTGTAATTTTGTGCATTGTTTCTGTATTTTTACACTGTTTTCAGCATTTTTGGATTTGTAATCTGGATTTTATTGTAATGAATTGTCCTAGTTTTTGCATTTTGCTAAGATTTTATATGTTTGTTCTTAACGCTTGATTTTGTAAAGGTTTATAATAAACCATAAACAAATAAACAAAACAAAAAAGAAAAAACGTATATTTGGGCAGATGGGGCCCGTCACTTTCGAAGTGACGGGCCACAACCGCCACTCAAAATAAGTGAATTCTTTTAAAACCTACCTTCCGTGGTGCGGGGCCCCAGCCACCAGCCCCACAGAAGGTCAGGTTTTCAAAGAAAAAAGTAAAAAACATACGTTTGGGCACAATCCACGGGCTCTGTCGCCCGCAACAGACTCATCCAACTCAATCTGGTCACAGAAATTGGCCTGGGCCTGCTACTGACTGCAGTCAGCAGCACACTGCACACAGGTCACACAGACAGAAGTCCGGGCGCGGTCGGGCTCCTGGTGGGGTCCTGACTCCTGGTGGGCAGTCAGGACGCCACCAGGGGACCGTGCCACCGCCCGGGCCCGACTTGGGCCTTCCTTGCCTGATCACTTGACTGTGACACCGCACACAACAACAAGTGACTTACCTGCTTTGCCGGCTGGGACTTGGTCTCATGTCGGGGCCTCAGGGTGGGGGGGGGCGGGTGCGCACCCTGGCACCTGCACAAATGAAAAAGAAGGCAGAGGGGGCCCCAGGAAGCAACTAGGCCACACCAGGCAGTGCAGCAGGGCAGGCTCTCTCTCACAAGTCAGGACCGACGATGCCACACCTCGACACCTTCACTTCACAGTAACTTGTGAAATGGAGGTGGCGCCGCGCTGCCTCCTGTGGCAACAACAACACGTCACCATGTAATTTCACTGGCTCAGAAGAACAGCCAATGAAAACTGCACATTCTGTGTTACTATACAGAATGTATCAAATACTGCATAGTAACAACAGAATGGTAGTTTTCATTGGCTGTTTGTTCATTGCTATTGCTGGCCCCTCCCAGGCTCAGCCAGCCATGGCCTGCAACCTGCAAGCACGAGAGAGATCGAGATCAGAATGACAAATCCCAATGATTTATAATCGAAGCAAAGCGAAATGGAAGAACAAACAAAGCAATGGCACTTGCACTGGCCCCGCATGAGTTCCGGTGCCCAAAAAAGAGTGCCGGTGTTGGGCACCGGCAACCACCCCCACAAATCAAGCACTGATTGTACCGGTTTTTTAAATATTTTGTAATATTGCTTTTGGCGAAGGGCGCTTTATAAATTCAATAAATGAAATGAAATCTCCAGAGTTCCCGGTATGGCAGCCCACCTGTGGCGGCAGTCTGCCTCTTCATGGGATGACACAGCATCCTCCCTGCCTTCCTCTCTGCACTCCATCATGTGCACCTCCTTTAGGTGTAAGAAGGCTCCTGTGGTGTCTGGTAAGCGGCTGGCCCCCGTATGCCGGAAGGCCTTGGGGCAGCAGGCTGGTGTGCTGGAGAAGTCCAGGCGGTCCAGGATGCTGGTGCTGTCCTCTTGGTCTTCTCCAGGGCGAGAGTCGTCTTCTTCTTGGGAGGTGGAGCCTCGAGGAGCCCAAAGGGAAGTATATGCACAGGAAGGCACTGGCTGTGGTCCTTTTAAAGGTGGCAGTCATCACCGGTTGCATCTGCGGCATCTGGGACCCAACTTTCTCCTCAGCGGTTTAAACATATGATTATGGTGGGACTGTCTTTTCTTCCAGAGATTAAGGAGGAGGTGATGAAGGACTGGTGGGAGTCAGAGATGGTGGCGGTTTCTCAAGCTCTATCCCTTGCCGGCGGAAGAGTGGGCTGTGCGTGATCAGGTGGACAAGGAGGATTCTGAATTGAAAAGGTCATACACTGAAGCACACATGGTATTTCAGGAAGCTACATATGTCTCCTACACAGCAGGAACAACACTGGGTGCCTTTCTGAAGTTGGCGCATCTCGTGGAAGCAGGGGCTGACTGTGCTGCGCTGCTACAGGCTATGCAGTCGCATGTGGAACTGCTCTGGGATCTGGTCAAGTAGTAGCAGTGAACCTGGGGGCTGTGGTGTCGGTCTGCCGAACATGCACCTCCTGGATTGGCTTTCTGATGGGCATCAGAAGGCGTTGGCCCTGAAGATTCCTTTTGAAGGGAAGATGCTGTTTGTTGACACCATGGAGGACTGGGTGCATTGTGCATTTAAGTCTGGCAAGCATGCCGACAGGGTCCACAGGTGCTCTGATGCTAAACCACAGTTGGGGCATCTGGAGGTCGTTTGAAGTTTCAAGGTCACACCATGTCCAAGGGTGGATATCGGAAGCCCTCCGGTGGCAGTCGTTTGAAGTTGCTGCACAAGTCTGGCAACCCTTTGCTCTGGCACCATCGCAGAAGTCTTGATGCCAGGTGTGTGGGAGCCCAGCTTATCTGGTTCTGGCCTGCATGGGTTAACATGTCGTCAGATGTCTTGGTAAGCACGATCCTTCGGTGGGGTTACGAGAATGAGTTTACCTCTCCTCCGCCGTGCTCAGAGGCATTGGCACTACTGTACTCAGGAAGGCGGTGAATGCTTTGGCCATGACACACCGAATTCTGAACTTGTGGATGAAAGGGACACTCCTGGATGTTCCCCAGAAGGCGAGGGTTCGAGGTTTCTACTCCGTCATCTTTGCGGTGTCCAAACCAAATGACAAGTTCAGGCTGGTCATGGACCGCAAGAGACTGAATACGTTCGTGCAGACCCTGCATTTCATGATGGAGAGACTGCAAATGGCAATCCCATTGATCAAGGAGATGAACTTCCTGGCGTCCCTGGATCTCCAGGAGACAGAACTTTCACATGCCCATTTGGAGATCTCAACATAAATGTCTGGAGTTTCTGTACATGGGCAGGTATTTTTAATTCATGGCTCAAGACTGCTGCCAGAGTCTTTATGAAGGTGCTAGGCCCAGTGCTGGCGCTCCTTCACACCAGGGGGATACAGGTGTTCCTTACCTGGATGACTTGCTGCTGAAGGCTCGCTCATTCCATGGCTGTAGGGGACAGGTGTGCTCTGTGAGAATCCTGAGTGTATCCTCACACCTACTCCCCCTGGATCTTCTGCGCAGGTTGCCAGGGAAATAACATCGCTTTTGGATCCTGGGGGTGGAGAAGTGAGGGAGGATCACTTGGGTGGAGGGTCCTTGGGTATTGGGGAGAGGATATCCGCAGGTGAGACATGGTATCCCCCTTTTCTTTGAGAACCAACCTCCCCACCCCCGGCCTTTATGGGCTATTACAAACAATTTCCCCTCATTCGACCCACTATAGTACTGGGACGAGGAAGAGGCAAGTAGGAGTAGTAAACACTAGTAAGTCATTTCACCACTCTAGTACTGGGACGAGGAAGAGGCAACTAGGAGTAGTGAACACTAGTAAGTTATTTCACCACTATAGCACTGGGACAAGGAAGAGGCAACTAGGAGCAGTGAACACTAGTAAGTCATTTTACCACTATAGTACTGGGATGAGGAAGAGGCAACTAGGAGTAGTGAACACTAGTAAGTCATTTCACCACTCTAGTACTGAGAAGAGGAAGAGGCCTGCCCAGTGTTGTAAAGGTCAGGCATGCCCCAAATTCTACACTAATTACGACCAGGCAATTACGATTGTCAACTGTCAAGTGGCTGCAGGTGTATAAAATGTGGAACAATCAGCACGAGGAAGATGAGCAGCAGGAGCAGCCGGAGAGAAGCCAGGTCAATCGTTGCAGGGCTGTAGGGAGAATCCTGCATACCAGGAGGCAGCCGAAGTGGGTCCTGCAGAAGGGACAGGACTCCGGCAGACGACCCCAAGAAGCTGTGGAGCAAAGGAGAGTGAGAAGCCCGCAGCTGTGGGAGCTTCCTTTGTTGGAGGTTTGCAGTCGAGCTGCGGACACAGAATAAAGGAACAGTCACTGACGGCATCTGCTGAGAGAAAGCAGAGCGGCCGGCAACAGACAGAGAGAAAGCAAAGTGCAAGTAGGGCTCGCGGTCAAAGGAAAGTGTTTAGGCAGAGCAGATGCCGAAAACACAGCTGCCAGGAGAAGACGCCAAGAACCGGTGAGTGGGAAAGGTAAGAGCACTCAAAATGGAGCGCTCCTGGGGCTGCGGGAAAGGCAAAATAGTTGCTGGACAATGTAAAATGCAAGAAGCAGATTCAAAGGTCATGGTTATCAAATACCGAACTAAATGAAGGCTTTTGTCAAAGCTATGACATGATGATAAGTTTGTTTGAAAGTTATGCACCGCCTATTGAAAGCAAAGCACAAGCCACATGAAATGCAATGGAAATCAAGTATGAAAGATTGCGGGAAAGCATGACCGCAAGGTGGTGAAAGTACAAAAAACACCATGAAGTGAACTATATGCGAAAGCACATTGTGGCAAGGCCAAGAGACTGTCTACAAAAGCCAAGTGAGTGTGAACCATCACACAGGTACAGATACAAAAGAACCTGTGTGGGCGAGAGGGCATAGGGTTCCTGGTTGCGTGACCTGTAACGAGTGGTCTGTGCGGTCCGACAAATGCTCCTAGACCAGGGGAACCCCAATTGTGAAAGCCATGGAGGTTGCTGAGGTGAAACAGGAGCAAGCACTCCGATTGAAATCTTAAAAAACCAGAAGGAGTATAAAGTTTGTCTGGAGCTGGTTGTGAACATTGAAAGAGTGAGAATAAATACTAGTCGACGAGCTGAACTTGGGAAAGGGAATCCCAAGACTTTGTGGAACTGTTTTGAACTTGGGGAAGGGAACCTTGAGACTTTGTAACCTGTCTTGAACTTGGGAAATGGGAGCTGAAAAGTAAAACAGGAGCTGGACGAAGTTCAGACTTTATTTGGAACACTATTTTATGCCAATGTGGCCGGTATACATGCAGGATTCTTATTCCCTTGTCGCTAGTGTTATGGGGTCTGTTAAGGCCGGACCCCAATCGCATGTACACAAGAAATACACACCAGAGACTCAGGTGGCTGGTTGGAACTGGTGCACATGGAGCCGTGCGCTGTCTTTTATTAACCTGTGTCACATGGTCACCCATGTGACACCACCACATAACACAGCACAAGCCCAATGCAGGGCAGCCAACCAAAACCACTGCCATCTTAGGCACAAACACGCAGTTTCTGAAGATGATATGCCATAATGTCGCCCTCATTTGGGCGCCCCCGCAGTCACTGTGACTTTGGGGGCGCACAAAATACAGACTCCCATTACTGCCTCCAAACAGAGCGAGGATTGTGGGGGTGTCCACCGCTCTCCTTGGGGGGAGTAACGGGAGTCAGGGGTAGTGGGGGTGTCCCCCGCTTTCCATTCTGGTAAGCGGGAGACAAAAATGTAAAAAAAAAAGAAAAGAAAAAAAAAGCACATGCAGCGTCAGCTCCGACCCGCGCAATTGTAGGAACCGACGTTGCAGGAATAGCAGAAAGTCTGCGGCGCTCACAGGTAAGGGTATGTGGGGTGGGGGAGGTGGGTAAAGTGATCTATTTGATCAATGCACCGCAGTTGGTGCTGACATTTTCGTCGGCGCAGTTACGGGTGGTGCAGTGATCCCAGATTGGTTTCTGAATCTGGTATCTGTGAGGCACATGTGCTTCTTTTCCTGTAGAATGCACCCTTTCCTACTGCCCTTCATATCAATATGACTTGCTAACCTTTCACATAGGTCAAGCTTGCGTAAGCTTGTTTTAATGTCTTCTTTTTTCAATGTTTATTCTAACTGAATAGATTTGGGGTCCTGAAGAAGCACCAGCAAAGGTGTGAACGTGCTTAGAATTGCCTATGCCAAATGTTATTCTTTGATTAAAAATGACCCGCTTATTCATGAGTTGAAGGGATGATTGGTGGAGAATCGACTAATAATTACATCATTGAATAATCTGCACAAAAAGAGCAACTCTAAACACCCATTTAAAAATGATAAAGACAATTATATGATGCATCAAACTGCTCATTGCATGATATTTTTGCAATGAGGGTTTCACAGTGACCCAGGAGTGGGATTTCTGGCATAATAAATTGACTCCTGTGTTAGTACAAAAGCCGTAATTCATAACAGTGAGTCTCCAGTGTGAGAAACCTGAAGGTGTCCCCCTAATCAGTTCCCAGGGGTCTGTCATCCAGGTGGCCAGGACACGGCCAATTGCACTGTGAAAGTACGACAAACTGTTGATAGCAGAAGGGGGAAAACCAGCAATAGAGGAGTCGGGCACCACAAGGGTGCTCACTCGGGAAACTCTGGGCAATTACCCTATTGATTTAAACTACTATAACCAGAAGGCCTTGGGAAAGGGGAGAGAGGGGTCAAAGTGGTCATATGGGTGTATAGTCAAATCCTCTGTACAGTCGAAAGTCTTTGACCGACAGAAGATTATGAAGTTAAGGGAAGTGAATCCTGCACTGTAAGAGTTGATGTGATCGAAAAAGTTGGCAAGAGTGAACCCGAAGGAGGGATGCCAATGAACAGGGGGCAAGGTCTAAAGTCCCAATATACAGGGTGGTGACAAGAGTGAACCCGGCAGAGGGATGTCCACAGTGAACGGTTTAAAAAACATTAAGATTTGTGAATGTCACAGAGGAAGTTGTGTTAAAAGCCAAGAAGGATCGGAGCCCGGAAGAGGGGGATCCAGAGGTGAAAAGGCATCACCCAATGAGCAAGCAGAAAGGAACTTTTGTTTATTATTTTTGAATCACATCGGGTCCTCAGAGGCAAGAGACTTTTTGTAGAAAAGAAACTTCACCACCGAAGGCTCCGATTGCAGAACTGTTGGCTCGTGCTGGGAAAGCCCAAGCGTGTGCTGTGCTCCAGAATCCTACCTTGTCCTGTGCTCAAAACGTGGGGGAGGGAGACCCCCAGCTACTGCATCCTGACTTATTATTTGTGAACACTTCATTACATTCTTTTGAACATTATCCCATACTTTTTTGGTATTTAGCGTTATTGGCAATCGTTTTTTTTTTTTAGTGTAGGCCCTTTTTACTTGATAAGACCCCACTAGGCACTAGGACTGCTTTATTTTCATTCCATGGTCCACGCTTGCTCCCATCTTAGATTTAGGTTTAGATTAGGCGTTTTTCTCACCCTTTTATACAGTTTAATAAACACCCTTGAAGTGTGATTCTTGTGTCGGTCTTTACGGTTGCCACCATGAGTTCCTTACACCAGGCATTTCTTCTTTTCCCTCGTGGTTCATCAACTCCTTTTTTCTCTAGTGAGTTCCCATCCAAGGTCTAAATGGTGATGTACGTGTGCTTATGGCAGTCTCCAAGACTCCGGGCCACGGTGCCGCACAGGCGCCCTCTAGTCAGGTCACCTTGTTTGACTCCTTGTGCAGCCCTGTCGGCGGTAGAAGCTGTTTGTGTTCTTGAAGGAAGTTGCAGGTTGCTACCATTTCTGTGAACAGGAAAGAAAGGCTTGCTCCCTCAAGGCCCCCGTTAAAATGAAGACGTGGGTTTAGAAGACCAGCAAAACTCTACAACGGGGCTGTGCTTACCCGGTAAGCATGGACACAAGTGTGTGTGTTGTGGCCTGAAAGAATACGCTGGGTCACTGTGACGTTGATATCTTTATTAACCTCCACTAACACAGCTACACAGCACAGCTTCCTCGGTGTGCCACAGCATGTAAAGACACCATGTATATATATGCCAAGTAAGTGTCCAGGAGCATGGTGTCCTTATGCTTCATCTCTTTCTGTGGTGGATGCTTGCCAGGAGGAGCGCCGGAGTCGGGGTGCTCAACCTGCATCCCTACGCTGTGAAAATGACAGCAGCCAGTTGCCACGCATGCAAATCAGTCCAGTCTTGCGAGAGCTGGCGGCACGAGTACTGGCGAAACTTGGTCACCACATACCTCCTTTTGTTGAGCAGCTTGGTACTACCCCGTAAGGAAGACCGCAAATCTTGCAGGTCTTTTCCTCCCGCGTTGAGACTGGTTCTCTCTGCTCTCCCCATCTTTGGCATCATCTCCAAGTCCTCGCATGGTTCAGTTTGCACCTCGCTTGGTCTCCAATGCCTCTCTTCCTGATCTCTCGGGATCTCCGGAGTCTCACTCCATGCCTGCGGCGTGTTGTCCATGTTCAATGTATCCAGGCCCCTCATTTAAGCCAGTCTCTCTCTCGCTTTGTGTCCTTGTTCATGATCTTCCTGTTCATGGGACTCTTTGGCGTTCCTCTCAAACAAGGCCACTCTCTCCATGTTCCATCTCCTCCCATCTTGGGCATACACACGGTTTGGCCCTCTTTGTAGTACTCTGAGGGGCCTGGAACTTGTCACAGGATCCTTATGTGGCAACTCTATTTTGACCAAGTCACCCTCTTGGACGTCATTCTTTTGGAGAGCTCTACTTTTATCACTCCGGTCTTTCATCTGCGCCTTACTTTTCCTCATCCTCCACACTACATCCTCCATATCTACAGTGACGTCTTCTCTCACTCTTGACAGCCAGGGTGGCAACAGTGTAGACACTGCTCTTCTCCCCCTCAACATGCGAAGCCGGAAGACATTCATGGCCCTGTTGGGCATCAAGCCATGGGCAGCTACGGCCTATTTGACTGTTCTGTACAGGTCCATGCCGGCCACCGTGGGCAGTTGCAATGCCCCCTTAATGAACCTATTGGTCCTCTCCACCTGCCCATCGGCCTGGGGATGATAAAGTGACATCCAGAAATGCCTTTGATTGTTCTTGGAGCCATCTGTACTCCGTGCCTTTTTCAGTAACTCCCTCATGGGCGCTGTTGTCTCAGAAAAGTTGGGAACCAACTTTGTATAATATTCAAAGCGCCCCTATACTCCTGGGTCCGGAGGGCTATAGAAATAAAACAAACAAACAAACAAACAAACAATAACAAACATTCCACCAGGCCTAAAATCGACCTCAGTTCCTCTTTGGTGGCCGGCGCTGGGGTCTTCACTATGGCCTGCAACAAGTTCCTTTTGGGCCGATCCCTTCTCTGGAAATCGAGTAGCCCAGGAACTCCATTTCTTTTGCCTTGATCACGCACCTGCCAAAGTGCAACCTCACCCCAACTTCTCGCAGTTTGGGCAGAACTCTAAAGCTTGCCTTTCGTCCCCCAAGTCTGAACCACTGACCTTCTACAGCGATATCTGCCGGAGTCCCCCCCACCCCACAAAGATTCTTTTTCTAAGAAGCCGTTCGCCCGTTGCATACTGCTGTTTAATTGGATATACGCGATTATTTCGTACACGAAAATGTCGAATTCGATAATGACAAATTTGAAATGCCCCTTAGGAAATAATCACGCACATCAGCCACCGGCCTCCACCCCAGCGTACCTCTGCGGCCGACTTGCCTGCTGCTCCTCTGCACGGCCCTCTGCCTGCGACGTGAGGTCGGCCTCCTCATTGAGAGGAGGAACTTCTGCCGCAGGGTGCTTTTTAAAAAAAACTTTGTTTGTTCCCCGCGAGGGACACCCCCACCAACCCCGGATTTCCATTATTGTTGAGTAAGGAGAGTGGGGGGCACCCTCTGAACCCCCGCTCCCCTTACTCGACATTTTCGGTTTCGATTTATTTTTCGGGGTTTCCTTTTACTCGATTTTTCGATGGGTACCGCTTAATTTCATTTAAAAAGCCTCCCTAAAGGGTGTGTTTTCCTAAATCTATGGAGCGGACAGTGCTTGGTTGTGTGCTGATATGTTAGGCTGTACCTTGTCTCCTCCCAGACCCCCTCCATATATTACAGCCTGGCCTGCTCTTCTGTGCCCAGCCCCCTGGGAGGGGTCAGCCAATATACAGAGAAGCCAGTGCCAGCTGGGCATGCGGTTACTCTTCCTGACCCCTGACCCATGACCATAGGGTCTAGTAGAATCACACCACACACACAAGTGAGCTGCCACACTTACCATCCACGATGTCCTCCATTTTGTCGTGCCAAGACATCGGCTTCCCAGCCACCACCTCAACTATGTGGAAAGAAAAGGAACATGGTCAGGCGAATCCAGCAAGGGGTTAAAAACAGGACATCTGGGAGTCTGCAATAGTAAAAATGAGTGAGGAAAAGAGAGAGAGAGCAAGAAGGAGGAGAAAGGAGGACACATAGAGACAGAGAGGATGAGTGGGAGAGAAGAGAGAGAGAAAGAAAGAAAGAAGAGAAGAGAGAAGAGAGAGAGAGACTCGGTGGGAGAGAGAAGTAGAGAGGGAGAGACATAAAGGGAGAGAAAGGGGGCGTAGGGGGAGTGAGGGAGTGAGCGAGAGAGACAGGGAGAGAAAGAAGGGTTGAGAAAAGAGAGAGACAGAGAGAGAGGGATAGAGACAGAGAAAGAGAGAGGAGAGAGAGAGAGAATGAGAGAGAGAGAGAGAAAGAAAGAGTGTGAGAGAGAGAAAATCGAGTATTTTTCTGCCCCAAAGTCAAATAAATGCAAGCTCGAGCCTGGCCTAGCTAGCTCCAAAGGGCCAGACCTGGCTTCAGCGCTTTAGGTGAGAATGTTTTGAACCACTGTCTGTGAAGAGGTTCTGAGCTGGAAACAGAGAGTGGTGACTACTCATAACCACTGTCATTGCTGTGGGCAACCAGCGGATCATCGCTTCTCAGCCTGGATGCCACCACAGGGGGTGCACATGACATGGGCGTGTCCACTTTCATAATACTGGGGGCGTGTGGGGGCGTTCTGAGATTTTCCCATCGCGCTGTGCGCAGGGAGTAGGGAAGCAACCCTTTATGATATGTACTTTGTAATGAGATAATAACCTCGTCTTACTATGACAGCTGTGCCTGCACATCTGTCACTGTGATGCCCTGCAATTAAAGATGTTATCAATTCCTTTTAAAACCACCTGCCCAGAGTCATGCATGGAACTCCCCAGCCCCTCGCCCACAGCTTTCCTAGGAACTCCCCACCCCCCTCGCCCACCCTACACCCACAGCTTTCCTAGGAACTCCTCGGTCCCCTCGCCCACCCTACACCCACAGCTTTCCTAGGAACTCCCCACCCCCTTGCCCACCCTACACCCACAGCTTTCCTAGGAACTCCCAGCCCCTCGCCCACCCTACACCCACAGCGATCCTAGGAACTCCCCACCCCCCTCGCCCACCCTACACCCACAGCGATCCTAGGAACTCCCCACCCCCTTGCCCACCCTACACCCTCAGCTTTCCTAGGAACTCCTCAGCCCCTCGCCCACCCTATACCCTCAGCTTTCCTAGGAACTCCTCAGCCCCTCGCCCACCCTACACCTACAGCTTTCCTAGGAACTCCTCAGTCCCCTCGCCCACCCTACACCCACAGCTTTCCTGGGAACTCCCCAGCCCCTCGCCCACAGCTTTCCTAGGAACTCCCCAGCCCCTCGCCCACCCAACACCCTCAGCTTTCCTGGGAACTCCTCAGTCCCCTCGCCCACCCTACACCCACAGCTTTCCTAGGAACTCCTCAGCCCCTCGCCCACCCTACACCCTCAGCTTTCCTGGGAACTCCCCAGCCCCTCGCCCACAGCTTTCCTAGGAACTCCTCAGCCCCTCGCCCACCCTACACCCATAGCTTTCCTAGGAACTCCTCAGTCCCCTCGCCCACCGTACACCCTCAGCTTTCCTAGGAACTCCTCAGTCCCCTTGCCCACCGTACACCCTCAGCTTTCCTAGGAACTCCTCAGTCCCCTCGCCCACCCTACACCCACAGCTTTCCTGGGAACTCCCCAGCCCCTCGCCCACAGCTTTCCTAGGAACTCCCCAGCCCCTCGCCCACCCTACACCCTCAGCTTTCCTGGGAACTCCTCAGTCCCCTCGCCCACCCTACACCCACAGCTTTCCTGGGAACTCCTCAGCCCCTCGCCCACCCTACACCCACAGCTTTCCTAGGAACTCCTCAGTCCCCTCGCCCACCCTACACCCTCAGCTTTCCTGGGAACTCCCCAGCCCCTCGCCTACAGCTTTCCTAGGAACTCCTCAGCCCCTCGCCCACCCTACACCCTCAGCTTTCCTGGGAACTCCCCAGCCCCTCGCCCACAGCTTTCCTAGGAACTCCCCAGCCCCTCGCCCACCCTACACCCTCATCTTTCCTGGGAACTCCTCAGTCCCCTCGCCCACCCTACACCCACAGCTTTCCTGGGAACTCCTCAGCCCCTCGCCCACCCTACACCCACAGCTTTCCTAGGAACTCCTCAGTCCCCTCGCCCACCCTACACCCTCAGCTTTCCTGGGAACTCCCCAGCCCCTCGCCCACAGCTTTCCTAGGAACTCCTCAGCCCCTCGCCCACGCTACACCCTCAGCTTTCCTGGGAACTCCCCAGCCCCTCGCCCACAGCTTTCCTAGGAACTCCTCAGCCCCTCGCCCACCCTACACCCTCAGCTTTCCTGGGAACTCCCCAGCCCCTCGCCCACAGCTTTCCTAGGAACTCCTCAGCCCCTCGCCCACCCTACACCCACACCTATCCTAGGAACTCCTCAGTCCCCTCGCCCACCCTACACCCACAGCTTTCCTAGGAAATCCTCAGTCCCCTCGCCCACCCTACACGCTCAGCTTTCCTAGGATCTCCTCAGCCCCCTCGCCCACCCTACACCCTCAGCTTTCCTGGGAACTCCCCAGCCCCTCGCCCACAGCTTTCCTAGGAACTCCTCAGCCCCTCGCCCACCCTACACCCACAGCTATCCTAGGAACTCCTCAGCCCCTCGCCCACCCTACACCCACACCTATCCTAGGAACTCCTCAGTCCCCTCGCCCACCCTACACCCTCAGCTTTCCTGGGAACTCCCCAGCCCCTCGCCCACAGCTTTCCTAGGAACTCCTCAGCCCCTCGCCCACCCTACACCCACAGCTATCCTAGGAACTCCTCAGTCCCCTCGCCCACCCTACACCCACAGCTTTCCTAGGAAATCCTCAGTCCCCTCGCCAACCCTACACCCTTAGCTTTCCTAGGATCTCCTCAGCCCCCTCGCCCACCCTACACCCTCAGCTTTCCTGGGAACTCCCCAGCCCCTCGCCCACAGCTTTCCTAGGAACTCCTCAGCCCCTCGCCCACCCTACACCCACAGCTATCCTAGGAACTCCTCAGTCCCCTCGCCCACCCTACACCCACAGCTTTCCTAGGAACTCCTCAGTCCCTTCGTCCACCCTACACCCACAGCTATCCTAGGAACTCCCCAGCCCCTCGCCCACCCTACACCCACAGCTTTCCTACTTACTCCCCAGCCCCTCGCCCACAGCTTTCCTAGGAACTCCTCAGCCCCTCGCCCACAGCTTTCCTAGGAACTCCTCAGCCCCTCGCCCACAGCTTTCCTAGGAACTCCTCAGTCCCTTCGCCCACCCTACACCCTCAGCTTTCTTGGGAACTCCCCAGCCCCTCGCCCACCCTACACCCTCAGCTTTCCTGGGAACTCCTCAGCCCCTCGCCCACCCTACATCCACAGCTTTCCTAGTTACTCCCCAGCCCCTCGCCCACAGCTTTCCTAGGAACTCCTCAGCCCCTCGCCCACCCTACACCCACAGCTTTACTAGGAACTCCTCAGTCCCCTCGCCCACCCTACACCCTCAGCTTTCCTGGGAACTCCCAGCCCCTTGCCCACCCTACACCCTCAGCTTTCCTAGGAACTCCCCAGCCCCTCGTACACCCTACACCCTCAGCTTTCCTGGGAACTCCCCAGCCCTTCGCCCACAGCTTTCCTAGGAACTCCACAGCCCCTCGCCCACCCTACACCCACAGCTTTCCTAGGAACTCCTCAGTCCCCTCGCCCACCCTACACCCACAGCTTTCCTAGGAACTCCTCAGCCCCCTCGCCCACCCTACACCCTCATCTTTCCTGGGAACTCCCCAGCCCCTCGCCCACAGCTTTCCTAGGAACTCCCCAGCCCCTCGCCCACCCTACACCCACAGCTTTCCTAGGAAATCCTCAGTCCCCTCGCCCACCCTACACCCACAGCTTTCCTAGGAACTCCTCAGTCCCCTCGCCCACAGCTTTCTTAGGAACCCCTCAGCCCCCTCGCCCACCCTACACCATCAGCTTTCCTGGGAACTCCCCAGCACCTCGCCCACAGCTTTCCTAGGAACTCCTCAGTCCCCTCGCCCACCCTACACCCTCAGCTTTCCTGGGAACTCCCCAGCCCCTCGCCCACAGCTTTCCTCGGAACTCCTCAGCCCCTCGCCCACCCTACACCCACAGCTTTCCTAGGAACTCTTCAGCCCCCTCGCCCACCCTACACCATCAGCTTTCCTGGGAACTCCCCAGCCCCTCGGCCAAAGCTTTCCTGGGAACTCCCCAGCCCCTCGCCCACAGCTTTCCTAGGAACTCCTCAGCCCCTCGGCCACCCTACACCCACAGCTTTCCTAGGAACTCCTCGGTCCCCTCGCCCACCCAACACCCTCAGCTTTCCTAGGAACTCCTCAGCTCCCTCGCCCACCCTACACCCTCAGCTTTCCTGGGAACTCCCCAGCCCCTCGCCCACAGCTTTCCTAGGAACTCCTCAGCCCCTCGCCCACCCTACACCCACAGCTTTCCTAGGAACTCCTCAGTCCCCTCGCCCACCCTACACCCTCAGCTTTCCTAGGAACTCCTCAGCCCCCTCGCCCACCCTACACCCTCAGTTTTCGTGGGAACTCACCAGCCCCTCGCCCACAGCTTTCCTAGGAACTCCTCAGCCCCTCGCCCACCCTACACCCTCAGCTTTCCTAGGAACTCCCAGCCCCTCATACACCGTACACCCACAGCTTTCCTAGTAACTCCTCAGTCCCCTCGCCCACCCTAAACCCACAGCTTTCCTAGGAACTCCTCAGCCCCCTCGCCCACCCTACACCCTCATCATTCCTGGGAACTCCTCAGCCCCTCGCCCACCCTACACCCACAGCTTTCCTGGGAACTCCCCAACCCCTCGCCCACAGCTTTCCTAGGAACTCCTCAGCCCCTCACCCATCCTACACCCACAGCTTTCCTAGGAACTCCTCAGTCCCTTCGCCCACCCTACACCCACAGCTTTCCTAGGAACTCCTCAGCCCCCTCGCCCACCCTACACCCTCAGCTTTCCTGGCAACTCCCCAGCCCCTCACCAACAGCTTTCCTAGGAACTCCCCAGCCCCTCGCCCACCCTACACCCACAGCTTTCCTAAGAACTCCTCATCCCCCTCGCCCACCCTACACCCTCAGCTTTCCTGGGAACTCCCCAGCCCCTCGCCCACAGAATCCTAGGAACTCCTCAGCCCCTCGCCTACCCTACACCCACAGCTTTCCTAGGAACTCCTCAGTCCCTTCGCCCACCCTACACCCTCAGCTTTCTTGGGAACTCCCCAGCCCCTCGCCCACCCTACACCCACAGCTTTCCTAGGAACTCCTCAGTCCCCTCGCCCACCCTACACCCACAGCTTTCCTAGGAACTCCTCAGTCCCCTCGCCCACAGCTTTCTTAGGAACTCCTCAGCCCCCTCGCCCACCCTACACCATCAGCTTTCCTTGGAACTCCCCAGCACCTCGCCCACAGCTTTCCTAGGAACTCCTCAGTCCCCTCGCCCACCGTACACCCTCAGCTTTCCTGGGAACTCCCCAGCCCCTCACCCACAGCTTTCCTAGGAACTCTTCAGCCCCCTCGCCCACCCTACACCCTCAGCTTTCCTGGGAACTCCCCAGCCCCTCGCCCACAGCTTTCCTGGGAACTCCCCAGCCCCTCGCCCACAGCTTTCCTAGGAACTCCTCAGCCCCTCGCCCACCCTACACCCACAGCTTTCCTAGGAACTCCTCGGTCCCCTCGCCCACCCAACACCATCAGCTTTCCTAGGAACTCCTCAGCCCCCTCGCCCACCCTACACCCTCAGCTTTCCTGGGAACTCCCCAGCCCCTCGCCCACAGCTTTCCTAGGAACTCCTCAGCCCCTCGCCCACCCTACACCCACAGCTTTCCTAGGAACTCCTCAGTCCCCTCGCCCACCCTACACCCTCAGCTTTCCTAGGAACTCCTCAGCCCCCTCGCCCACCCTACACCCTCAGTTTTCGTGGGAACTCACCAGCCCCTCGCCCACAGCTTTCCTAGGAACTCCTCAGTCCCTCGCCCACCCTACACCCTCAGCTATCCTAGGAACTCCCCAGCCCCTCGTTCACCCTACACCTACAGCTTTCCTAGGAACTCCTCAGTCCCCTCGCCCACCCTACACCCACAGCTTTCCTAGGAACTCCTCAGCCCCCTCGCCCACCCTACACCCTCATCATTCCTGGGAACTCCTCAGTCCACTCGCCCACCCTACACCCACAGCTTTCCTAGGAACGCCTCAGTCCCCTCGCCCACAGCTTTCCTAGGAACTCCTCAGTCCCTTCGCCCACCCTACACCCTCAGCTTTCTTGGGAACTCCCCAGCCCCTCGCCCACCCTACACCCTCAGCTTTCCTGGGAACTCCTCAGCCCCTCGCCCACCATACACCCACAGCTTTCCTAGTTACTCCCCAGCCCCTCGACCACAGCTTTCCTAGGAACTCCTCAGCCCCTCGCCCACCCTACACCCACAGCTTTCCTATGAACTCCTCAGTCCCCTCACCCACCCTACACCCTAAGCTTTCCTTGGAACTCCCAGCCCCTCGCCCACCCTACACCCTCAGCTTTCCTAGGAACTCCCCAGCCCCTCGTACACCCTACACCCTCAGCTTTCCTGGGAACTCCCCAGCCCCTCGCCCACAGCTTTCCTAGGAACTCCTCAGCCCCTCGCCCACCCTACACCCACAGCTTTCCTAGGAACTCCTCGGTCCCCTCGCCCACCCTACACCCTCAGCTTTCCTAGGAACTCCTCAGCCCCCTCGCCCACCCTACACCCTCAGCTTTCGTGGGAACTCACCAGCCCCTCGCCCACAGCTTTCCTAGGAACTCCTCAGCCCCTCGCCCACCCTACACCCACAGCTTTCCTATGAACTCCTCAGTCCCCTCGCCCACCCTACACCCTCATCTCTCCTGGGAACTCCCCAGCCGGTCGCCCACAGCTTTCCTAGGAACTCCCCAGCCCCTCGCCCACCCTACACCCACAGCTTTCCTAGGAACTCCTCAGCCCCCTCGCCCACCCTACACCCTCAGCTTTCCTAGGAAATCCTCAGTCCCCTCGCCCACCCTACACCCACAGCTTTCCTAGGAACTCCTCAGTCCCCTCGCCCACCCTACACCCACAGCTTTCCTGGGAACTCCCCAGCCCCTCGCCCACAGCTTTCCTGGGAACTCCCCAGCCCCTCGCCCACAGCTTTCCTAGGAACTCCTCAGCCCCTCGCCCACCCTACACCCACAGCTTTCCTAGGAACTCCTCGGTCCCCTCGCCCACCCAACACCATCAGCTTTCCTAGGAACTCCTCAGCCCCCTCGCCCACCCTACAACCTCAGCTTTCCTGGGAACTCCCCAGCCCCTCGCCCACAGCTTTCCTAGGAACTCCTCAGCCCCTCGCCCACCCTACACCCACAGCTTTCCTAGGAACTCCTCAGTCCCCTCGCCCACCCTACACCCTCAGCTTTCCTAGGAACTCCTCAGCCCCCTCGCCCACCCTACACCCTCAGTTTTCGTGGGAACTCACCAGCCCCTCGCCCACAGCTTTCCTAGGAACTCCTCAGTCCCTCGCCCACCCTACACCCTCAGCTATCCTAGGAACTCCCCAGCCCCTCGTTCACCCTACACCTACAGCTTTCCTAGGAACTCCTCAGTCCCCTCGCCCACCCTACACCCACAGCTTTCCTAGGAACTCCTCAGCCCCCTCGCCCACCCTACACCCTCATCATTCCTGGGAACTCCTCAGTCCACTCGCCCACCCTACACCCACAGCTTTCCTAGGAACGCCTCAGTCCCCTCGCCCACAGCTTTCTTAGGAACTCCTCATCCCCCTCGCCCACCCTACACCCTCAGCTTTCCTGGGAACTCCCCATCCCCTTGCCCACAGCTTTCCTAGGAACTCCTCAGCCCCTCACCCATCCTACACCCACAGCTTTCCTAGGAACTCCTCAGTACCCTCGCCCACCCTACATCCACAGCTTTCCTAGGAACTCCTCAGCCCCCTCGGCCACCCTACACCCTCAGCTTTCCTGGGAACTCCACAGCCCCTCGCCCACAGCTTTCCTAGGAACTCCCCAGCCCCTCGCCCACCCTACACCCACAGCTTTCCTAAGAACTCCTCAGTCCCCTCGCCCACCCTACACCCTCAGCTTTCCTGGGAACTCCCCAGCCCCTCGCCCACAGCTTTCCTAGGAACTCCTCAGCCCCTCGCCCACAGCTTTCCTAGGAACTCCTCAGTCCCTTCGCCCACCCTACACACTCAGCTTTCTTGCGAACTCCCCAGCCCCTCGCCCACCCTACACCCTCAGCTTTCCTGGGAACTCCTCAGCCCCTCGCCCACCCTACACCCACAGCTTTCCTAGTTACTCCCCAGCCCCTCGCCCACAGCTTTCCTAGGAACTCCTCAGCCCCTCGCCCACCCTACACCCACAGCTTTCCTAGGAACTCCTCAGTCCCCTCGCCCACCCTACACCCTAAGCTTTCCTGGGAACTCCCAGCCCCTCGCCCACCCTACACCCTCAGCTTTCCTAGGAACTCCCCAGCCCCTCGTACACCCTACACCCTCAGCTTTCCTGGGAACTCCCCAGCCCCTCGCCCACAGCTTTCCTAGGAACTCCTCAGCCCCTCGCCCACCCTACACCCACAGCTTTCCTAGGACTTCCTCGGTCCCCTCGCCCACCCTACACCCTCAGCTTTCCTAGGAACTCCTCAGCCCCCTCACCCACCCTACACCCTCGGTTTTCGTGGGAACTCACCAGCCCCTCGCCCACAGCTTTCCTAGGAACTCCTCAGCCCCTCGCCCACCTACACCCACAGCTTTCCTAGGAACTCCTCAGTCCCCTCGCCCACCCTACACCCACAGCTTTCCTAGGAACTCCTCAGTCCCCTCGCCCACAGCTTTCTTAGGAACTCCTCAGCCCCCTCGCCCACCCTAGACCATCAGCTTTCCTGGGAACTCCCCAGCCCCTCGCCCACAGCTTTCCTAGGAACTCCTCAGCCCCTCGCCCACCCTACACCCACAGCTTTCCTAGGAATTCCTCAGCCCCCTCGCCCACCGTACACCCTCAGCTTTCCTGGGAACTCCTCAGCCCCCTCGCCCACCCTACACCCTCAGCTTTCCTGGGAACTCCCCAGCCCCTCGCCCACAGCTTTCCTAGGAACTCCTCAGCCCCTCGCCCACCCTACACCCACAGCTTTCCTAGGAACTCCTCAGTCCTCTCGCCCACAGCTTTCCTAGGAACTCCTCAGCCCCTCGCCCACCCTACACCCACAGCTTTCCTATGAACTCCTCAGTCCCCTCGCCCACCCTACACCCACAGTTTTCCTAGGAACTCCTCAGCCCCCTCGCCCACCCTACACCCTCAGCTTTCACGGGAACTCCCCAGCCCCTCGCCCACAACTTTCCTAGGAACTCCCCAGCCCCTCGCCCACAGCTTTCCTAGGAAGTCCTCAGCTCCTCGCCCACCCTACACCCTCAGCTTTCCTGGGAACTCCCCAGCCCCTCGCCCACCCTACACCCACAGCTTTCCTGGGAACTCCCCAGCCCCTCGCCCACCCTACACCCACAGCTTTCCTAATTACTCCCCAGCCCCTCACGCACCCTACACCCTCAGCTTTCCTAGGAACTTCCCAGCCCCTCACCCACCCTACACCCTCAGCTTTCCTGGGAACTCCCCAGCCCCTCGCCCGCCCTACACCCTCAGCTTTCCTAGTTACTCCCCAGCCCCTCGCCCACCCTACATCCACAGCTTTCCTAGGAACTCCCCAGCCCCTCACCCACCCTACACCCTCAGCTTTCCTGGGAACTCCCAGCCCCTCGCCCACCCTACACCCACAGCGATCCTAGGAACTCCCCAGCCCCTCACCCACCCTACACCCACAGCTTTCCTAGGAACTCCCCAGCCCCTCACCCACCCTACACCCTCAGCTTTCCTGGGAACTCCCCAGCCCCTCGCCCACCCTACACCCACAGCGATCCTAGGAACTCCCCAGCCCCTCACCCACCTTACACCCTCAGTTTTACTAATTACACCCCAGCCCCTCGCCCACCCTACACCCACAGCTTTCCTAGGAACTCCTCAGTCCCCTCGCACACCCTACACCCACAGCTTTCCTAGGAACTCCCCAGCCCCTCGCCCACAGCTGTACTAGGAACTCCCCAGCCCCTCACCCACCCTACACCCTCAGCTTTCCTAATTACTCCCCAGCCCCCTCGCCCACCCTACACCCACAGCTTTCCTAGGAACTCCTCAGTCCCCTCACCCACCCTACACCCTCAGCTTTCCTGGGACCTCCCCAGCCCCTCGCCCACAGCTTTCCTAGGAACTCCTCAGCCCCTCGCCCACCCTACACCCACAGCTTTCCTAGGAACTCCTCGGTCCCCTTGCCCACCCTACACCCTCAGCTTTCCTAGGAACCCCTCAGCCCCCTCGCCCACCCTAAACACTCAGCTTTCCTGGGAACTCCCCAGCCCCTCGCCCACAGCTTTCCTAGGCGCTCCCCAGCTCCTCGGCCACCCTACACCCACAGCTTTCCTAGGAACTCCTCAGCCCCCTCGCCCACCCTACACCCTCAGCTTTCCTGGGAACTCCCCAGCCCCTCGCCCACAGCTTTCCTAGGAACTCCTCAGCCCCACGCCCACCCTACACCCACAGCTTTCCTAGGAACTCCTCAGTCCCCTCGCCCACCCTACACCCTCAGCTTTCCTGGGAACTCCCCAGCCCCTTGTACACCCTACACCTACAGCTTTCCTGGGAACTCCACAGCCCCTCACCCACCCTACACCCACAGCTTTCCTGGGAACTCCCCAGCCCCTCGCCCACCCTACACCCACAGCTTTCCTAGTTACTCCCCAGACCTTCACCCACCCTACACCCTCAGCTTTCCTAGGAACTCCCCAGCCCCTCACCCACCCTACACCCTCAGCTTTCCTGGGAACTCCCCAGCCCCTCGCCCACCCTACACCCACAGCGATCCTAGGAACTCCCCAGCCCCTCACCCACCCTACACCCACAGCTTTCCTAGGAACTCCCCAGCCCCTCACCCACCATACACCCTCAGCTTTCCTGGGAACTCCCCAGCCCCTCGCCCACCCTACACCCACAGCGATCCTAGGAACTCCCCAGCCCCTCAGCCACCTTACACCCTCAGTTTTACTAATTACACCCCAGCCCCTCGCCCACCGTACACCCACAGCTTTCCTAGTTACTCCCCAGCCCCTCGCACACCCTACACCCACAGCTTTCCTAATTACTCCCCAGCCCCCTCGCCCACCCTACACCCACAGCTTTCCTAGGAACTCCTCAGTCCCCTCGCACACCCTACACCCACAGCTTTCCTAGGAACTCCCCAGCCCCTCGCCCACAGCTGTCCTAGGAACTCCCCAGCCCCTCACCCACCCTACACCCTCAGCTTTCCTAATTACTCCCCAGCCCCCTCGCCCACCCTACACCCACAGCTTTCCTAGGAACTCCTCAGTCCCCTCACCCACCCTACACCCTCAGCTTTCCTGGGACCTCCCCAGCCCCTCGCCCACAGCTTTCCTAGGAACTCCCCAGCCCCTCGCCCACCCTACACCCACAGCTTTCCTAGGAACTCCTCAGCCCCCTCGCCCACCCTACACCCTCAGCTTTCCTGGGAACTCCCCAGCCCCTCGCCCACAGCTTTCCTAGGAACTCCTCAGCCCCACGCCCACCCTACACCCACAGCTTTCCTAGGAACTCCTCAGTCCCCTCGCCCACCCTACACCCTAAGCTTTCCTGGGAACTCCCAGCCCCTCGCCCACCCTACACCCTCAGCTTTCCTAGGAACTCCCCAGCCCCTCGTACACCCTACACCCTCAGCTTTCCTGGGAACTCCCCAGCCCCTCGCCCACAGCTTTCCTAGGAACTCCTCAGCCCCTCGCCCACCCTACACCCACAGCTTTCCTAGGACTTCCTCGGTCCCCTCGCCCACACTACACCCTCAGCTTTCCTAGGAACTCCTCAGCCCCCTCACCCACCCTACACCCTCAGTTTTCGTGGGAACTCACCAGCCCCTCGCCCACAGCTTTCCTAGGAACTCCTCAGTCCCCTCGCCCACCCTACACCCACAGCTTTCCTAGGAAATCCTCAGTCCCCTCGCCCACCCTACACCCATAGCTTTCCTAGGAACTCCTCAGTCCCCTCGCCCACCCTACACCCTCAACTTTCTTGGGATTTCCTGAGCCCCTCACCCACCCTACACCCACAGCTTTCCTAGGAACTCCTCAGTCCCCTCGCCCACAGCTTTCTTAGGAACTCCTCAGCCCCCTTGCCCACCCTAGACCATCAGCTTTCCTGGGAACTCCCCAGCCCCTCGCCCACAGCTTTCCTAGGAACTCCTCAGCCCCTCGCCCACCCTACACCCACAGCTTTCCTAGGAATTCCTCAGCCCCCTCGCCCACCCTACACCCTCAGCTTTCCTGGGAACTCCCCAGCCCCTCGCCCACAGCTTTCCTAGGAACTCCTCAGCCCCTCGCCCACCCTACACCCACAGCTTTCCTAGGAACTCCTCAGTCCCCTCGCCCACAGCTTTCCTAGGAACTCCTCAGCCCCTCTCCCACCCTACACCCACAGCTTTCCTATGAACTCCTTAGTCCCCTCGCCCACCCTACACCCACAGTTTTCCTAGGAACTCCTCAGCCCCCTCGCCCACCCTACACCCTCAGCTTTCATGGGAACTCCCCAGCCCCTCGCCCACAGCTTTCCTAGGAACTCCCCAGCCCCTCGCCCACAGCTTTCCTAGGAAGTCCTCAGCTCCTCGCCCACCCTACACCCTCAGCTTTCCTGGGAACTCCCCAGCCCCTCGCCCACCCTACACCCACAGCTTTCCTGGGAACTCCCCAGCCCCTCGCCCACCCTACACCCACAGCTTTCCTAGTTACTCCCCAGCCCCTCACGCACCCTACCCCCTCAGCTTTCCTAGGAACTTCCCAGCCCCTCACCCACCCTACACCCTCAGCTTTCCTGGGAACTCCCCAGCCCCTCGCCCGCCCTACACCCTCAGCTTTCCTAGTTACTCCCCAGCCCCTCGCACACCCTACATCCACAGCTTTCCTAGGAACTCCCCAGCCCCTCACCCACCCTACACCCTCAGCTTTCCTGGGAACTCCCAGCCCCTCGCCCACCCTACACCCACAGCTTTCCTAGGAACTCCCCAGCCCTTCACCCACCCTACACCCTCAGCTTTCCTGGGAACTCCCCAGCCCCTCGCCCACCCTACACCCACAGCGATCCTAGGAACTCCCCAGCCCCTCACCCACCTTACACCCTCAGTTTTACTAATTACACCCCAGCCCCTCGCCCACCCTACACCCACAGCTTTCCTAGTTACTCCCCAGCCCCTCGCACACCCTACACCCACAGCTTTCCTAATTACTCCCCAGCCCCCTCGCCCACCCTACACCCACAGCTTTCCTAGGAACTCCTCAGTCCCCTCGCACACCCTACACCCACAGCTTTCCTAGGAACTCCCCAGCCCCTCGCCCACAGCTGTCCTAGGAACTCCCCAGCCCCTCACCCACCCTACACCCTCAGCTTTCCTAATTACTCCCCAGCCCCCTCGCCCACCCTACACCCACAGCTTTCCTAGGAACTCCTCAGTCCCCTCACCCACCCTACACCCTCAGCTTTCCTGGGACCTCCCCAGCCCCTCGCCCACAGCTTTCCTAGGAACTCCTCAGCCCCTCGCCCACCCTACACCCACAGCTTTCCTAGGAACTCCTCGGTCCCCTCGCCCACCCTACACCCTCAGCTTTCCTAGGAACCCCTCAGCCCCCTCGCCCACCCTAAACACTCAGCTTTCCTAGGCACTCCCCAGCCCCTCGCCCACCCTACACCCACAGCTTTCCTAGGAACTCCTCAGCCCCCTCGCCCACCCTACACCCTCAGCTTACCTGGGAACTCCCCAGCCCCTCGCCCACAGCTTTCCTAGGAACTCCTCAGCCCCCACGCTCACCCTACACCCACAGCTTTCCTAGGAACTCCTCAGTCCCCTCGCCCACCCTACACCCTCAGCTTTCCTGGGAACTCCCCAGCCCCTCGTACACCCTACACCTACAGCTTTCCTGGGAACTCCCCAGCCCCTCACCCACCCTACACCCACAGCTTTCCTGGGAACTCCCCAGCCCCTCGCCCACCCTACACCCACAGCTTTCCTAGTTACTCCCCAGACCTTCACCCACCCTACACCCTCAGCTTTCCTAGGAACTCCCCAGCCCCTCACCCACCCTACACCCTCAGCTTTCCTGGGAACTCCCCAGCCCCTCGCCCACCCTACACCCACAGCGATCCTAGGAACTCCCCAGCCCCTCACCCACCCTACACCCACAGCTTTCCTAGGAACTCCCCAGCCCCTCACCCACCCTACACCCTCAGCTTTCCTGGGAAGTCCCCAGCCCCTCGCCCACCCTACACCCACAGCGATCCTAGGAACTCCCCAGCCCCTCACCCACCTTACACCCTCAGTTTTACTAATTACACCCCAGCCCCTCGCCCACCCTACACCCACAGCTTTCCTAGTTACTCCCCAGCCCCTCGCACACCCTACACCCACAGCTTTCCTAATTACTCCCCAGCCCCCTCGCCCACCCTACACCCACAGCTTTCCTAGGAACTCCTCAGTCCCCTCGCACACCCTACACCCACAGCTTTCCTAGGAACTCCCCAGCCCCTCGCCCACAGCTGTCCTAGGAACTCCCCAGCCCCTCACCCACCCTACACCCTCAGCTTTCCTAATTACTCCCCAGCCCCCTCGCCCACCCTACACCCACAGCTTTCCTAGGAACTTCCCAGCCCCTCACCCACCCTACACCCTCAGCTTTCCTGGGAACTCCCCAGCCCCTCGCTCGCCCTACACCCTCAGCTTTCCTAGTTACTCCCCAGCCCCTCGCACACCCTACATCCACAGCTTTCCTAGGAACTCCCCAGCCCCTCACCCACCCTACACCCTCAGCTTTCCTGGGAACTCCCAGCCCCTCGCCCACCCTACACCCACAGCTTTCCTAGGAACTCCCCAGCCCCTCACCCACCCTACACCCTCAGCTTTCCTGGGAACTCCCCAGCCCCTCGCCCACCCTACACCCACAGTGATCCTAGGAACTCCCCAGCCCCTCACCCACCTTACACCCTCAGCTTTACTAATTACACCCCAGCCCCTCGCCCACCCTACACCCACAGCTTTCCTAGTTACTCCCCAGCCCCTCGCACACCCTACACCCACAGCTTTCCTAATTACTCCCCAGCCCCCTCGCCCACCCTACACCCACAGCTTTCCTAGGAACTCCTCAGTCCCCTCGCACACCCTACACCCACAGCTTTCCTAGGAACTCCCCAGCCCCTCGCCCACAGCTGTCCTAGGAACTCCCCAGCCCCTCACCCACCCTACACCCTCAGCTTTCCTAATTACTCCCCAGCCCCCTCACCCACCCTACACCCACAGCTTTCCTAGGAACTCCTCAGTCCCCTCACCCACCCTACACCCTCAGCTTTCCTGGGACCTCCCCAGCCCCTCGCCCACAGCTTTCCTAGGAACTCCTCAGCCCCTCGCCCACCCTACACCCACAGCTTTCCTAGGAACTCCTCGGTCCCCTCGCCCACCCTACACCCTCAGCTTTCCTAGGAACCCCTCAGCCCCCTCGCCCACCCTAAACACTCAGCTTTCCTAGGCACTCCCCAGCCCCTCGCCCACCCTACACCCACAGCTTTCCTAGGAACTCCTCAGCCCCCTCGCCCACCCTACACCCTCAGCTTTCCTGGGAACTCCCCAGCCCCTCGCCCACAGCTTTCCTAGGAACTCCTCAGCCCCCACGCTCACCCTACACCCACAGCTTTCCTAGGAACTCCTCAGTCCCCTCGCCCACCCTACACCCTCAGCTTTCCTGGGAACTCCCCAGCCCCTCGTACACCCTACACCTACAGCTTTCCTGGGAACTCCCCAGCCCCTCACCCACCCTACACCCACAGCTTTCCTGGGAACTCCCCAGCCCCTCGCCCACCCTACACCCACAGCTTTCCTAGTTACTCCCCAGACCTTCACCCACCCTACACCCTCAGCTTTCCTAGGAACTCCCCAGCCCCTCACCCACCCTACACCCTCAGCTTTCCTGGGAACTCTCCAGCCCCTCGCCCACCCTACACCCACAGCGATCCTAGGAACTCCCCAGCCCCTCACCCACCCTACACCCACAGCTTTCCTAGGAACTCCCCAGCCCCTCACCCACCCTACACCCTCAGCTTTCCTGGGAAGTCCCCAGCCCCTCGCCCACCCTACACCCACAGCGATCCTAGGAACTCCCCAGCCCCTCACCCACCTTACACCCTCAGTTTTACTAATTACACCCCAGCCCCTCGCCCACCCTACACCCACAGCTTTCCTAGTTACTCCCCAGCCCCTCGCACACCCTACACCCACAGCTTTCCTAATTACTCCCCAGCCCCCTCGCCCACCCTACACCCACAGCTTTCCTAGGAACTCCTCAGTCCCCTCGCACACCCTACACCCACATCTTTCCTAGGAACTCCCCAGCCCCTCGCCCACAGCTGTCCTAGGAACTCCCCAGCCCCTCACCCACCCTACACCCTCAGCTTTCCTAATTACTCCCCAGCCCCCTCGCCCACCCTACACCCACAGCTTTCCTAGGAACTCCTCAGTCCCCTCACCCACCCTACACCCTCAGCTTTCCTGTGACCTCCCCAGCCCCTCGCCCACAGCTTTCCTAGGAACTCCTCAGCCCCTCGCCCACCCTACACCCACAGCTTTCCTAGGAACCCCTCAGCCCCCCTCGCCCACCCTAAACACTCAGCTTTCCTGGGAACTCCCCAGCCCCTCGGCCACCCTACACCCACAGCTTTCCTAGGAACTCCTCAGCCCCCTCGCCCACCCTACACCCTCAGCTTTGCTGGGAACTCCCCAGCCCCTCGCCCACAGCTTTCCTAGGAACTCCTCAGCCCCACGCCCACCCTACACCCACAGCTTTCCTAGGAACTCCTCAGTCCCCTCGCCCACCCTACACCCTCAGCTTTCCTGGGAACTCCCCAGCCCCTCGTACACCCTACACCTACAGCTTTCCTGGGAACTCCCCAGCCCCTCTCCCACCCTACACCCACAGCTTTCCTGGGAACTCCCCAGCCCCTCGCCCACCCTACACCCACAGCTTTCCTAGTTACTCCCCAGACCTTCACCCACCCTACACCCTCAGCTTTCCTAGGAACTCCCCAGCCCCTCACCCACCCTACACCCTCAGCTTTCCTGGGAACTCCCCAGCCCCTCGCCCACCCTACACCCTCAGCTTTCCTAGTTACTCCCCAGCCCCTCGCCCACCCTATACCCACAGCTTTCCTAGGAACTCCCCCGCCCCTCACCCACCCTACACCCTCAGCTTTCCTGGGAACTCCCCAGCCCCTCGCCTACCCTACACCCACAGTGATCCTAGGAACTCCCCAGCCCCTCACCTACCCTACACCCACAGCTTTCCTAAGAACTCCCCAGCCCCTCACCCACCCTACATCCACAGCTTTCCTGGGAACTCCCCAGCCTCTCGCCCACCCTACACCCACAGCGATCCTAGGAACTCCCCAGCCCCTCACCCACCCTAAACCCTCAGCTTTCCTAGGAACACCACAGCCCCTCGCCCACCCTACACCCACAGCTTTCCTAGGAACTCCCCAGCCCCTCGCCCACCATACACCCACAGCGATCCTAGGAACTCCCCAGCCCCTCACCCACCCTACACCCACAGCTTTCCTAGGAACTCCCCAGTCCCCTCGCCCACCCTACACCCACAGCTTTCCTAGGAACTCCTCAGTCCCCTCGCCCACAGCTTTCTTAGGTACTCCTCAGTCCCCTCGCCCACCCTACACTCACAGCTTTCCTAGGAACTCCCCAGCCCCTTGCCCACCCTACACCCACAGCGATCCTAGGAACTCCCCAGCCCCTCACCCACCCTACACCCTCAGCTTTCCTAGGAACTCCCCAGCCCCTCGCCCACCCTACACCCACAGCTTTCTTAGGAACTCCCCAGCCCCTCGCCCACCCTACACCCACAGCGATCCTAGGAACTCCCCAGCCCCTTGCCCACCCTACACCCTCAGCTTTCCTGGGTACTCCTCAGCCCCTCGCCCACCCTACACCCACAGCTTTCCTAGGAACTCCTCAGTCCCCTCGCCCACCCTACACCCTGAGCTTTCCTGGTTACTCCCCAGCCCCTCGCCCAGAGCCTTCCTAGGAACTCCTCAGCCCCTCGCCCACCCTACACCCACAGCTTTCCTAGGAACTCCTCAGTCCCCTCGCCCACCCTACACCCTCAGCTTTCCTGGGAACTCCCCAGACCCTCGCCCACCCTATACCCTCAGCTTTCCTAGGAACTCACCAGCCCCTCGCACACCCTACACCTACAGCTTTCCTAGGAACGCCTCAGCCCACTCGCCCACAGCTTTCCTAGGAACTCCTCAGCCCCTCGCCCACCCTACACCCACAGCGATCCTAGGAACTCCCCAGCCCCTCGCCCACCCTACACCCTCAGCTTCCCTAGTTACTCCCCAGCCCCTCGCCCACCCTACACCCTCAGCTTTCCTGGGAACTCCCCAGCCCCTCGCCCACCCTACACCCACAGCTTTCCTAGTTACTCCCCAGCCCCTCACCCACCCTACACCCTCAGCTTTCCTAGGAACTCCCCAGCCCCTCACCCACACTACACCCTCAGCTTTCCTAGGAACTACCCAGCCCCTCACCCACACTACACCCTCAGCTTTCCTGGGAACTCCCCTTCCCCTCGCCCACCCTACACCCTCAGCTTTCCTAGTTACTCCCTAGCCCCTCGCCCACCCTACACCCACAGCTTTCCTAGGAACTCCCCAGCCCCTCACCCACCCTACACCCTCAGCTTTCCTGGGAACTCCCCAGCCCCTCGCCTACCCTACACCCACAGTGATCCTAGGAACTCCCCAGCCCCTCACCTACCCTACACCCACAGCTTTCCTAAGAACTCCCCAGCCCCTCACCCACCCTACATCCACAGCTTTCCTGGGAACTCCCCAGCCCCTCGCCCACCCTAAACCCACAGCGATCCTAGGAACTCCCCAGCCCCTCACCCACCCTAAACCCTCAGCTTTCCTAGGAACACCACAGCCCCTCGCCCACCCTACACCCACAGCTTTCCTAGGAACTCCCCAGCCCCTCGCCCACCATACACCCACAGCGATCCTAGGAACTCCCCAGCCCCTCACCCACCCTACACCCACAGCTTTCCTAGGAACTCCCCAGTCCCCTCGCCCACCCTACACCCACAGCTTTCCTAGGAACTCCTCAGTCCCCTCGCCCACAGCTTTCTTAGGTACTCCTCAGTCCCCTCGCCCACCCTACACTCACAGCTTTCCTAGGAACTCCCCAGCCCCTTGCCCACCCTACACCCACAGCGATCCTAGGAACTCCCCAGCCCCTCACCCACCCTACACCCTCAGCTTTCCTAGGAACTCCCCAGCCCCTCGCCCACCCTACACCCACAGCTTTCTTAGGAACTCCCCAGCCCCTCGCCCACCCTACACCCACAGCGATCCTAGGAACTCCCCAGCCCCTTGCCCACCCTACACCCTCAGCTTTCCTGGGTACTCCTCAGCCCCTCGCCCACCCTACACCCACAGCTTTCCTAGGAACTCCTCAGTCCCCTCGCCCACCCTACACCCTGAGCTTTCCTAGTTACTCCCCAGCCCCTCGCCCAGAGCCTTCCTAGGAACTCCTCAGCCCCTCGCCCACCCTACACCCACAGCTTTCCTAGGAACTCCTCAGTCCCCTCGCCCACCCTACACCCTCAGCTTTCCTGGGAACTCCCCAGACCCTCGCCCACCCTATACCCTCAGCTTTCCTAGGAACTCACCAGCCCCTCGCACACCCTACACCTACAGCTTTCCTAGGAACGCCTCAGCCCACTCGCCCACAGCTTTCCTAGGAACTCCTCAGCCCCTCGCCCACCCTACACCCACAGCGATCCTAGGAACTCCCCAGCCCCTCGCCCACCCTACACCCTCAGCTTCCCTAGTTACTCCCCAGCCCCTCGCCCACCCTACACCCTCAGCTTTCCTGGGAACTCCCCAGCCCCTCGCCCACCCTACACCCACAGCTTTCCTAGTTACTCCCCAGCCCCTCACCCACCCTACACCCTCAGCTTTCCTAGGAACTCCCCAGCCCCTCACCCACACTACACCCTCAGCTTTCCTAGGAACTACCCAGCCCCTCACCCACACTACACCCTCAGCTTTCCTGGGAACTCCCCTTCCCCTCGCCCACCCTACACCCTCAGCTTTCCTAGTTACTCCCTAGCCCCTCGCCCACCCTACACCCACAGCTTTCCTAGGAACTCCCCAGCCCCTCACCCACCCTACACCCTCAGCTTTCCTGGGAACTCCCCAGCCCCTCGCCCACCCTACACCCACAGCGATCCTAGGAACTCCCCAGCCCCTCACCCACAGCTTTCCTAGGAACTCCCCAGCCCCTCACCCACCCTACACCCTCAGCTTTCCTGGGAACTCCCCAGCCCCTTGCCCACCCTACACCCACAGCGATCCTAGGAACTCCCCAGCCCCTCGCCCACCCTACACCCTCAGCTTTCCTAATTACTCCCCAGCCCCTCGCCCACCCTACACCCACAGCTTTCCTAGTTACTCCCCAGCCCCTTGCACACCCTACACCCACAGCTTTCCTCGGAACTCCCCTCGCCCACAGCTTTCCTAGGAACTCCCCAGCCCCTCGCCCACCCTACACCCACAGCTTTCCTGGGAACTCCCCAGCCCCTCGCCCACCCTACACCCACAGCGATCCTAGGAACTCCCCAGCCCCTCGCACACCCTACACCCACAGCTTTCCTAGTTACTCCTCAGTCCCTCGCCCACCCTACACTCACAGCTTTCGTAGGAACTCCCCAGCCCCTCGCACACCCTACACCCTCAGCTTTCCTAGTTACTCCCCAGCCCCTCGCCCACCCTACACCCACAGATTTCCTAGTTACTCCCCAGCCCCTCGCCCACCCTACACCCACAGCTTTCCTAGTTACTCCCCAGCCCCTCGCCCACCCTACACCCTCAGCTTTCCTGGGAACTCCCCAGCCCCTCGCCCACCCTACACCCTCAGCTTTCCTAGTTACTTCCCAGCCCCTCTCCCACCCTACACCCACAGCTTTCCTAGGAACTCCCCAGCCCCTTATCCACCCTACACTCACAGCTTTCCTAGGAACTCCTTAGCCCACTCGCCCACCCTACACTCACAGCTTTCCTAGGAACTCCCCAGCCCCTCGCCCACCCTACACCCACAGCTTTCCTAGTTACTCCTCAGCCCCTCGCACACCCTACACCCACAGCTTTCCTAATTACTCCCCAGCCCCTCGCCCACCCTACACCCACAGCTTTCCTAGGAACTCCTAGCCCACCCGCCCACCCTACACCCATAGCTTTCCTGGGAACTCCCCAGCCCCTCACCCACCCTACACCCTCAGCTTTCCTGGGAACTCCCCAGCCCCTCGCCCACCCTACACCCTCAGCTTTCCCAGGAACTCCTCAGCCCCTCGCACACCCTACACCCTCAGCTTTCCTGGGAACTCCCTGCCCCTCACCCACCCTACACCCTCAGCTTTCCTATGAACTCCCCAGCCCCTCGCCCACCCTACACCCTCAGCGATCCTAGGAACTCCCCAGCCCCTCACCCACAGCTTTCTAGGAACTCCCCAGTCCCCTTGCCCACCCTACACCCACAGCTTTCCTGGGAACTCCTCAGTCCCCTCGCCCACCCTACACCCTCAACTTTCCTGGGAACTCCTCAGCCCCTCGCCCACCCTACACCCTCAGCTTTCCTAATTACTTCCCAGCCCCTCTCCCACCCTACACCCTCAGCTGTCCTTGGAACTCCCCAGCCTCCTCGCCCACCCTACACCCACAGCTTTCCTAGGAACTCCCCAGCCCCTCACACTGCCTACACCAACAGCGATCCTAGGAACTCACCAGCCCCTCACCCACCCTACACCCACAGCTTTCCTAGGAACTCCCCAGCCCCTCACCCACCCTACACCCTCAGCTTTCCTGGTAACTCCCCAGCCCCTCGCCGACCCTACATCCACAGCGATCCTAGGAACTCCCCAGCCCCTCGCACACCCTACACCCACAGCTTTCCTCGGAACACCCCAGCCCCTCGCCCACAGCTTTCCTAGGAACTCCCCAGCCCCTCGCCCACCCTACACCCACAGCTTTCCTGGGAACTCCCCAGCCCCTCGCCCACAGCGATCCTAGGAACTCCCCAGCCCCTCGCACACCCTACACCCACAGCTTTCCTAGTTACTCCCCAGCCCCTCGCCCACGTAACACCCACAGCTTTCCTAGTTACTCCTCAGCCCCTCGCCCACCCTACACCCACAGCGATCCTAGGAACTCCCCAGCCCCTCGCACACCCTACACCCACAGCTTTCCTAGTTACTCCCCAGCCCCTCGCCCACCCTACACCCACAGCTTTCCTAGGAACTCCTAGCCCACTCACCCACCCTACACCCACAGCTTTCCTGGGAACTCCCCAGCCCCACGCCCACCCTACACCCTCAGCTTTCCTGGGAACTCCTCAGCCCCTCATACACCCTACACTCACAGCTTTCCTAGGAACTCCTTAGCCCACTCGCCCACCCTACACTCACAGCTTTCCTAGGAACTCCCCAGCCCCTAGCACACTCTACACCCACAGCTTTCCTAGGAACTCCCCAGCCCCCATCGCCCACTCTACACCCACAGCTTTCCTAGGAACTCCCCAGCCCCCATCGCCCACCCTACACCCACAGCTTTCCTAGGAACTCCCCAGCCCCTCGCACACCCTACACCCACAGCGATCCTAGGAACTCCCCAGCCCCTCACCCACCCTACACCCTCAGCTTTCCTGGGAACTCCCTGCCCCTCACCCACCCTACACCCTCAGCTTTCCTATGAACTCCCCAGCCCCTCGCCCACCCTACACCCTCAGCGATCCTAGGAACTCCCCAGCCCCTCACCCACCCTACACCCACAGCTTTCTAGGAACTCCCCAGTCCCCTTGCCCACCCTACACCCACAGCTTTCCTGGGAACTCCTCAGTCCCCTCGCCCACCCTACACCCTCAACTTTCCTGGGAACTCCTCAGCCCCTCGCCCACCCTACACCCTCAGCTTTCCTAGTTACTTCCCAGCCCCTCGCCCACCCTACACCCTCAGCTGTCCTGGGAACTCCGCAGCCCCCTCGCCCACCCTACACCCACAGCTTTCCTAGGAACTCCCCAGCCCCTCATCCACCCTACACTCACAGCTTTCCTAGGAACTCCTTAGCCCACTCGCCCACCCTACACTCACAGCTTTCCTAGGAACTCCCCAGCCCCTCACCCACCCTACACCCACAGCTTTCCTAGGAACTCCCCAGCCCCTCACACTCCCTACACCAACAGCGATCCTAGGAACTCACCAGCCCCTCACCCACCCTACACCCACAGCTTTCCTAGGAACTCCCCAGCCCCTCACCCACCCTACACCCTCAGCTTTCCTGGGAACTCCCCAGCCCCTCGCCCACCCTACACCCACAGCGATCCTAGGAACTCCCCAGCCCCTCGCCCACCCTACACCCACAGCTTTCCTAGTTACTCCCCAGCCCCTCGCACACCCTGCACCCACAGCTTTCCTCGGAACTCCCCAGCCCCTCGCCCACAGCTTTCCTAGGAACTCCCCAGCCCCTTGCCCACCCTACACCCACAGCTTTCCTGGGAACTCCCCAGCCCCTCGCCCACCCTACACCCACAGCGATCCTAGGAACTCCCCAGCCCCTCGCACACCCTACACCCACAGCTTTCCTAGTTACTCCCCAGCCCCTCGCCCACGTAACACCCACAGCTTTCCTAGTTACTCCTCAGCCCCTCGCCCACCCTACACCCACAGCGATCCTAGGAACTCCCCAGCCCCTCGCACACCCTACACCCACAGCTTTCCTAGTTACTCCCCGGCCCCTCGCCCACCCTACACCCACAGCTTTCCTAGGAACTCCTAGCCCACTCACCCACCCTACACCCACAGCTTTCCTGGGAACTCCCCAGCCCCACGCCCACCCTACACCCTCAGCTTTCCTGGGAACTCCTCAGCCCCTCATACACCCTTCACTCACAGCTTTCCTAGGAACTCCTTAGCCCACTCGCCCACCCTACACTCACAGCTTTCCTAGGAACTCCCCAGCCCCTAGCACACTCTACACCCACAGCTTTCCTAGGAACTCCCCAGCCCCCATCGCCCACCCTACACCCACAGCTTTCCTAGGAACTTCCCAATCCCCTCGCCCACCCTACACCCACAGCTTTCCTTGGAACTCCTAGCCCACTCACCCACCCTACACCCACAGCTTTCCTGGGAACTCCCCAGCCCCACGCCCACCCTACACCCTCAGCTTTCCTGGGAACTCCTCAGCCCCTCATACACCCTACACTCACAGCTTTCCTAGGAACTCCTTAGCCCACTCGCCCACCCTACACTCACAGCTTTCCTAGGAACTCCCCAGCCCCTAGCACACTCTACACCCACAGCTTTCCTAGGAACTCCCCAGCCCCCATCGCCCACCCTACACCCACAGCTTTCCTAGGAACTCCCCAGCCCCCATCGCCCACCCTACACCCACAGCTTTCCTAGGAACTCCCCAGCCCCTCGAACACCCTACACCCACAGCGATCCTAGGAACTCCCCAGCCCCTCACCCACCCTACACCCTCAGCTTTCCTGGGAACTCCCTGCCCCTCACCCACCCTACACCCTCAGCTTTCCTATGAACTCCCCAGCCCCTCGCCCACCCTACACCCTCAGCGATCCTAGGAACTCCCCAGCCCCTCACCCACCCTACACCCACAGCTTTCTAGGAACTCCCCAGTCCCCTTGCCCACCCTACACCCACAGCTTTCCTGGGAACTCCTCAGTCCCCTCGCCCACCCTACACCCTCAACTTTCCTGGGAACTCCTCAGCCCCTCGCCCACCCTACACCCTCAGCTGTCCTGGGAACTCCCCAGCCCCCTCGCCCACCCTACACCCACAGCTTTCCTAGGAACTCCCCAGCCCCTCATCCACCCTACACTCACAGCTTTCCTAGGAACTCCTTAGCCCACTCGCCCACCCTACACCCACAGCTTTCCTAGGAACTCCCCAGCCCCTCACACTCCCTACACCAACAGCGATCCTAGGAACTCACCAGCCCCTCACCCACCCTACACCCACAGCTTTCCTAGGAACTCCCCAGCCCCTCACCCACCCTACACCCTCAGCTTTCCTGGGAACTCCCCAGCCCCTCGCCCACCCTACACCCACAGCGATCCTAGGAACTCCCCAGCCCCACGCCCACCCTACACCCACAGCTTTCCTAGTTACTCCCCAGCCCCTCGCACACCCTGCACCCACAGCTTTCCTCGGAACTCCCCAGCCCCTCGCCCACAGCTTTCCTAGGAACTCCCCAGCCCCTTGCCCACCCTACACCCACAGCTTTCCTGGGAACTCCCCAGCCCCTCGCCCAGCCTACACCCACAGCGATCCTAGGAACTCCCCAGCCCCTCGCACACCCTACACCCACAGCTTTCCTGGGAACTCCCCAGCCCCACGCCCACCCTACACCCTCAGCTTTCCTGGGAACTCCTCAGCCCCTCATACACCCTACACTCACAGCTTTCCTAGGAACTCCTTAGCCCACTCGCCCACCCTACACTCACAGCTTTCCTAGGAACTCCCCAGCCCCTAGCACACTCTACACCCACAGCTTTCCTAGGAACTCCCCAGCCCCCATCGCCCACCCTACACCCACAGCTTTCCTAGGAACTCCCCAGCCCCCATCGCCCACCCTACACCCACAGCTTTCCTAGGAACTCCCCAGCCCCTCGCACACCCTACACCCACAGCGATCCTAGGAACTCCCCAGCCCCTCACCCACCCTACACCCACAGCTTTCCTAGGAACTTCCCAATCCCCTCACCCACCCTACACCCACAGCTTTCCTAGGAACTCCTCAGTCCCTTCGCCCACAGCTTTCCTAGGAACTCCTCAGTCCCCTCGCCCACCCTACACCCACAGCTTTCCTAGTTATACCCCAGCCCCTCGCCCACCCTACACCCTCAGCTTTCCTGGGAACTCCCCAGCCCCTCACCCACCCTACACCCTCAGCTTTCCTAGTTGCTCCCCAGCCCCTCGCCCACCTTACACCCTCAGCTTCCCTGGGAACTCTCCAGCCCCCTCGCCCAACCTACACCCACAGCTTTCCTAGGAACTCCCCAGCCCCTCATCCACCCTACACTCACAGCTTTCCTAGGAACTCCTTAGCCCACTCGCCCACCCTGCACTCACAGCTTTCCAAGGAACTCCCAGCCCCTCGCACATCCTACACCCACAGCTTTCCTAGGAACTCCCCAGCCCCCATCGCCCACCCTACACCCACAGCTTTCCTAGGAACTCCCCAGCCCCCATCGCCCACCCTACACCCACAGCTTTCCTAGGAACTCCCAAGCCCCTCGCACACCCTACACCCACAGCTTTCCTAGTTACTCCCCAGCCCCTCGCCCACCCTACACCCTCAGCTTTCCTGGGAACTCCCCAGCCCCCTCGCCCACCCTACACCCACAGCTTTCCTAGGAACTCCTTAGCCCACTCGCCCACCCTACACTCACAGCTTTCCTAGGAACTCCCCAGCCCCTCGCCCACCCTACACCCACAGCGATCCTAGGAACTCCCCAGCCCCTCACCCACCCTACACCCACAGCTTTCCTAGGAACTCCCCAGCCCCTCACCCACCCTACACCCACAGCTTTCCTAGGAACTCCCCAGTGCCCTCGCCCACCCTACACCCACAGCTTTCCTAGGAACTCCTCAGCCCCTCGCCCACCCTACACCCACAGCTTTCCTAGGAACTCCTCAGTCCCCTCGGCCACAGCTTTCTTAGGAACACCTCAGTCCCCTCGCCCACCCTACACTCACAGCTTCCCTAGGAACTCCCCAGCCCCTTGCCCACCCTACACCCACAGCTTTCCTAGGAACTCCCCAGTGCCCTCGCCCACCCTACACCCACAGCTTTCCTAGGAACTCCTCAGCCCCTCGCCCACCCTACACCCACAGCTTTCCTAGGAACTCCTCAGTCCCCTCGGCCACAGCTTTCTTAGGAACACCTCAGTCCCCTCGCCCACCCTACACTCACAGCTTCCCTAGGAACTCCCCAGCCCCTTGCCCACCCTACACCCACAGCGATCCTAGGAACTCCCCAGCCCCTCACCCACCCTACACCCTCAGCTTTCCTAGGAACTCCCCAGCCCCTCGCACACCCTACAGCTACAGCTTTCCTAGGAACACCTCAGCCCCTCACCCACCCTACACCCACAGCTTTCCTAGGAACTCCTCAGTCCCCTCGCCCACCCTACACCCTCAGCTTTCCTAGTTACTCCCCAGCCCCTCGCCCACAGCTTTCCTAGGAACTCCTCAGCCCCTCGCCCACCCTACACCCACAGCTTTCCTAGGAACTCCTCAGTCCCCTCGCCCACCTTACACCCACAGCTTTCCTAGGAACTCCTCAGTCCCCTTGCCCACCCTACACCCTCAGCTTTCCTAGGAACTCCCCAGCCCCTCGCACACCCTACACCTACAGCTTTCCTAGGAACGCCTCAGCCCACTCGCCCACAGCTTTCCTAGCAACTCCTCAGCCCCTCGCCCACAGCTTTCCTAGGAACTCCCCAGCCCCTCGCCCACCCTACACCCTCAGCTTTACTAGGAACTCCCCAGCCCCTCGCCCACCCTACACCCACAGCTTTCCTAGGAACTCCCCAGCCCCTCGCCCACCCTACACCCACAGCTTTCCTAGGAACTCCCCAGCCCCTCACCCACCCCTCACCCACAGCGATCCTAGGAACTCCCCAGCCCCACACCCACCCTACACCCTCAGCTTTCCTAATTACTCCCCAGCCCCTCGCCCACAGCTTTCCTAGTTACTCCCCAGCCCCTCGCCCACCCTACACCCACAGCTTTCCTAGTTACTCCCCAGCCCCTCGCCCACCCTACACCCACAGCTTTCCTAGTTACTCCTCAGGCCCTCGCCCACCTTACACCCACAGCGATCCTAGGAACTCCCCAGCCCCTCGCACACTCTACACCCACAGCTTTCCTAGGAACTCCTAGCCCACTCGCCCACCCTACACCCACAGCTTTCCTGGGAACTCCCCAGCCCCTCGCCCACCCTACACCCTCAGCTTTCCTGGGAACTCCCCAGCGCCTCGCCCACCCTACACCCTCAGCTTTCCTAGGAACTCCCCAGCCCCTCGCACACCATACACCCACAGCGATCCTAGGAACTCCCCAGCCCCTCACCCACCCTACACCCTCAGCTTTCCTAGGAACTCCCCAGCCCCTCGCCCACCCTACACCCACATCGTTCCTAGGAACTCCCCAGCCCCTCGCACACCATACACCCACAGCGATCCTAGGAACTCCCCAGCCCCTCACCCACCCTACACCCTCAGCTTTCCTAGGAACTCCCCAGCCCCTCGCACACCATACACCCACAGCGATCCTAGGAACTCCCCAGCCCCTCACCCACCCTACACCCTCAGCTTTCCTAGGAACTCCCCAGCCCCTCGCCCACCCTACACCCACATCGTTCCTAGGAACTCCCCAGCCCCTCGCACACCATACACCCACAGCGATCCTAGGAACTCCCCAGCCCCTCACCCACCCTACACCCTCAGCTTTCCTAGGAACTCCCCAGCCCCTCGCCCACCCTACACCCACATCGTTCCTAGGAACTCCCCAGCCCCTCGCCCACCCTACACCCACAGCGATCCTAGGAACTCCCCAGCCCCTCGCCCACCCTACACCCACAGCTTTCCTAGGAACTCCCCAGCCCCTCACCCACCCCTCACCCACAGCGATCCTAGGATCTCCCCAGCCCCACACCCACCCTACACCCTCAGCTTTCCTAATTACTCCCCAGCCCCTCGCCCACCCTACACCCACAGCTTTCCTAGGAACTCCTAGCCCACTCGCCCACCCTACACCCACAGCTTTCCTGGGAACTCCCCAGCCCCTCGCCCACCCTACACCCTCAGCTTTCCTGGGAACTCCCCAGCCCCTCGCCCACCCTACACCCTCAGCTTTCCTCGGAACTCCCCAGCCCCTCGCACACCATACACCCACAGCGATCCTAGGAACTCCCCAGCCCCTCACCCACCCTACACCCTCAGCTTTCCTAGGAACTCCCCAGCCCCTCGCCCACCCTACACCCACATCGTTCCTAGGAACTCCCCAGCCCCTCGCCCACCCTACACCCACAGCGATCCTAGGAACTCCCCAGCCCCTCACCCACCCTACACCCACAGCTTTCTAGGAACTCCCCAGTCCCCTCGCCCCACCCTACACCCACAGCTTTCCTAGGAACTCCTCAGTCCCCTCGCCCACCCTACACCCTCAACTTTCCTGGGAACTCCTCAGCCCCTCACCCACCCTACACCCACAGCTTTCCTAGGAACTCCTCAGTCCCCTCGCCCACAGCTTTCTTAGGAACTCCCCAGTCCCCTCGCCCACCCTACACCCACAGCTTTCCTAGTTACTCCCCAGCCCCTCGCCCACCCTACACCCTCAGCTTTTCTGGGAACTCCCCAGCCCCTCGCCCACCCTACACCCTCAGCTTTCCTGGGAACTCCCCAGCCCCCTCGCCCACAGCTTTCCTAGGAACTCCCCAGCCCCTCATCCACCCTACACTCACAGCTTTCCTAGGAACTCCTTAGCCCACTCGCCCACCCTACACTCACAGCTTTCCTAGGAACTCCCCAGCCCCTCGCACACCCTACACCCACAGCTTTCCTAGGAACTCCCCAGCCCCCATCGCCCACCCTACCCCCACAGCTTTCCTAGGAACTCCCCAGCCCCCATCGCCCACCCTACACCCACAGCTTTCCTAGGAACTCCCCAGCCCCTCGAACACCCTACACCCACAGCTTTCCTAGGAACTCCCCAGCCCCCATCGCCCACCCTACACCCATAGCTTTCCTAGGAACTCCCCAGCCCCCATCGCCCACCCTACACCCACAGCTTTCCTAGGAACTTCCCAGCCCCTCGAACACCCTACACCCACAGCTTTCCTAGGAACTCCCCAGCCCCCATCGCCCACCCTACACCCACAGCTTTCCTAGGAACTCCCCAGCCCCCCCCTCGCCCACCCTACACTCACAGCTTTCCTAGGAACGCCTCAGCCCACTCGCCCACCCTACATCCACAGCTTTCCTAGGAACTCCCCAGCCCCTCGCACACCCTACACCCACAGCTTTCCTAGGAACTCCCCAGCCCCCCTCATCCACCCTACACTCACAGATTTCCTAGGAACTCCGTATCCCACTCGCCCACCCTACATCCACAGCTTTCCTAGGCATCCATGGCTCAGAATGCCTGTAGCAATGAGTGAGACAGGAGTAGTTCAGCCTGTGGAGGCCGCTGTAGAAGTGGCCAACATTATCACTATAAACGGTGCAATACTGCACGGCTGTCTAACCTTGCACAAGAGAGCCCCTTTGTGTAGTGCACGCCTAAATAACTCCTTTTGGGATAGGTCAGGTAACAGAAATCAGTTACAGAGTTACTAAGTCATGTGTCCGGGATTACAAAGTTAGGTCAAGCAGGAAGGACAGCGTTTTAACCCATATTTTCTAGTTTGTAATGTAGGCACTGGATTACATCTCTTGTAATCCCACCTTTTTTTTTACATCAAGGCACAATGTGTTCTGTATAGCTGTCTTTCAAAAGCTGGATTAGTAGTTTGTGTTTAATAAAGCAGATTTAAAAAGCACCAAACCACATAGAAAACCAGCCTGACAATATATTGCAAAGTACAGGGAGGAAAATGCAGCTGTGAGCTGTGGATTAAGAGTGTTTGATCTCTTCATGTCCAGGTCCGCTTTGCCTGAGCCGAATACTAAACCTTGTCACCCTCTACAGCGAGTACACTAGGTTCTGGTGAAGATCCACCAGCAGAAATCTGGGCTCGAGCCGAAGGGGCGTGGTCCTTTTAAGATCCTGCATACAATGAATTCTGCAATCAAGGGTGCAGGCATCCCGGCTTGGATCCATGCAGTGCATGGATGCAGTGCAAGGTCGACCCCCCAGCAGAGGACGCCACCTCCGCGGCAACCGATCTTCCTCGGCTTGGCTACAGCTCCTCCGTGACCACCAATTCCACCAACGATGATGTCTCATCATTTGCCAATGGCAGACTCCTCAAGTGTCACTGGAATGGACCTTCTAATACCAGAGGGCGAGGGCACGGTGTTAGGGAGAATTTTCATTTTGGTGCTTAATTCCTCCCACCTTAGAGACCCCCAGCTCTTTTGCTGGACTTAAGGATTTTTACATTTTTATCCTGGAGTGAGTGAGACCTTTTTCTCACTCTCTCATGTATTTTTGATCTGATTTGTAGTCTGCATTCTTTTTGTTTTTGGAGTCTGACAAACTCCATAGGTATAGGCATCTACTTTTGTATGGTGACACACAGCACCTTCAGTGCAGTGCCACAGAGAAGTCCCTTGGATTTCTCCCAAGGTTTAAATACCTTCTCTTGGGTGAACTACTGTTTCCAAGAGCAGTGAAGTGAAACGGACTTTACTTGCCCTTTCTCTCTGGAGACACAGCTCACACCATCTTATGTGGGGTGCTGTGTGGTTACTTAGTAGCCCCTTTGTCAACTTATTCATGTAAAAAAGGTTGTCCCTGACAAGTTTTAATGGTGGGTGGCAGTCGTTTAATTTTCCTACCATTGCGCGTTGTTACCGCAGGCTGAATCCTCAGCTGCAGTATTGCACCCATGGGTGCCCATTTTGTCAAAATGGCCCCTGTCTTCTTTTTTTTGCCATTTCTTGCTTGTGAGGTCTCTCTTGGTGTTTTACTTTGCGCACCAAACCAGGTTAAACCCTTTTGTTTGTTTTGCCTGTGGCGGGCTTCACTCCTGAAACCCGCCTCTGGCTCCAGTGTGTCTGGCAGGGCAGCAAGTGAAGGAGGTGCCTGAAACTCACTGTCCTTAGTCCCCTTGGTTACCTGAATGCACCCAGTGGTGATTGGCTGACTGGCTGTCCTTGCAGGACAGCCACCCTGCTGTAGGAGTGACAGCTAGGCTGTGCATGAATGGGAGAAACCTCCATAAAAGGCGACGTCTCTTGAGCCAAAGATGGAGTCGACCACTGGAAGAAACATCCGACGAAAGAAACTGGAAGAGAAGCTTGCTGTAACCTCCTGGACTGTTGAACTGCCCGGTGAAGCCCTGCTGCAGTGCTGAAGTTACAATTTCATATTGACTAGAGAAGCCCGGAATGGACGACTTCTTCCTTTGGGTTGGTGGGACCAACTAACCCCAAGACGAACTTTGCTGGACAACCTCTCCCTGCTGGCTGTACTTGTTCGCTGCTGCTGCTGGAACCGAGTGCCAGGGGTCAGGAACACCAGAATCAAGTGCATCGTCTTTAAGCGGGACCAGAGCTCCAGGAAGATCCCGAGGATCCCCCTGAAGTGGGACGACCCAAGCCCGAATCTCCTCGCCTGAGTGCTGGACTCCAAAAATGAGGAAAGCCCATCAAGTGTCCAAGGTCCGCGGTGGTGCTATTGACCGGTAGCTGAAACCGTGAAGTGCAACTCAATTGGAAAGAGCCCGTAGCTGCCACCCACCTTCAAACAGCAATGCAGGAGTCCACAGACATCCTCCCTCTTGTCCCCACGACTGATGCCCAGGGACCCAGAATCTGCAGAACTGCAACAGGGACAGAAGCCAGCTGCATCCTCTTCTTCCACCCAAAGGTACTGTGTTGACTAAGTTGTGTCTGTAGCTTGCTTGCTTTCACTTGAGACTGGCAGTAGCTGCTTTTTGTAGAGTTGATTCTAGCTCTGCCCTTCACAAGCCCCCCTGCTTGTGACCCAACAGTGATTCTTCTTCTTCTACAAACTCTCTAAACTTTGTGCAAGACGCTTGTGCTATCTAAGACGCTGCAGCTCCCTAGAAATTGCTCAAAGTGACTTTGGCTGTCCTGGCTCCCTGCAGACTCTTCTGACCCATTGACTTTGGTGTTAACTGTCCCTCATAGGTGGTGCATAAGTTTAACTAGTATTGCTGGGAAAGATTTAATCTAGACTTCATTGGGAGATGGAAAGTATTCACATGCTCTGAGAAACTGTTAACCTTTTCCTTCCCTAACCCTTTTCCATTTCCACAACCTCAGTATTTCAAACAGTGATATATTAATGCAAACATTGTCTTAACAATTGAAGTCACCTTAGGGTGTAAGAAGTGTGTGTGAGGCCACCCAAAAGGGTATCTACTTGTTTACCGTAAATCTGAGAATGTGCCACGAAGTTTATTTGTATTTTTTCATATTGTTCTTTCTAAAGAAGGCTTATTTAAAACTGACTGTTAAATAAATAATTATTTTACTAGAAAACAAGTGTTATTTGTATACTTGTAACTGTGAATTAGTGTCACCTCTCTACAGCTCACATTTACCCCTCTTGATATAAGTCTGGCTGCTCAGTCACTCTACCAACTTGTGTAGTACAGACCTATACGAATAGGTGGGTTACCTATTTTGGAATGGAGATAAGCCAATCCCACCCTCTCTAAGCTCTCCCAGCTCGGCGAGCACTACATAACCCAAATGTGGGGGAACAGCCCCCACCGTCGGGGAACATATAAAGGTTCAATAGCACATAGAAATAAGTGAATAGCACTAGTAATGCTGCTATCCCGATACTCCATTTTGTCGTAGGCCCAGAATAGACACACTGAGGGCTGCAGCTCCCGCATCTCGAGTTCACACAGAGGTGCCAAAACCCAAGCTCACCAGGCCTGCTCCGCACAAGTCCTGTTCCCACGGAAGTCAATCTCCTGTTTGTCCCTTCAGTGTTGCAAATATTATCACATTCAGGAATGCGTCCTGCACAGAGCATGAGAGAGTACCAGGCCCGGCAATGCACCCATCCATCTCCACTAAACTGCCATCAGGGTCTCTGACCCCCACCTAGCCAGGCCAGAGTCAGCCACCCACCACCAACCCGACCCCCAGGTCTAATCTCCCCAACGTGCCCAACACAGATATAAGGCTCACACAACTTTATATCTTTCCAATCGCAACACACGTCTCCTGTAACAGGAGGTACCAGGAAGGATAAATCAGAGATCAGTACCCCGGGGGGAGACCTTGGGGCGGGGACTGCAGTATTATTGAAACCCAGAGGGCAGGGGTCACCATAACTGTATTTTACCCTCTTTTCTCCCTGGCACCTCTCTCCTTGGATGCCCAGGTGCCTGCCATAATGAATGAATAGCCGGTCTTAAGTTGTTTAGCTTGGATTAGAAAAAAAGAGTCTTTATGTGTGCCCCAACCTTCACCGCCTAGAAGTGCCCAGCGGACCCACGTGGACCAAGATTGACAACAAAGGACCAGCCAATTAGAGCCTGGCATCCCCTATGGAGCATGCCCTTGTGTACGTCCCCCGCCCATCCTACATGTCGATCTGTACGGCATGCAATGACATCACTGATGCTGCTGCATGCCATTTTAATGTGCTGCTCAAGTAATTTTTGGCAGAGCGCTCTCGAGCAGCAGAGTTATTTGCTGGCATTTGTATTTTATGTAAGTAAAGCTTTGTTATCCTTGCTCCCTAACTCATGGCCTTATTCCCTAGTGGGGCGTATTTACTCTGTGGTGTTCATATTGTGTGGTCCTTACATTCACCTAATATCAAGAGGACAAGGCTGGTGTAGACTCCCACAGGGTTGCTGCATACAGTCTTGCCTAACACACGGGTTCAGATCAGTCACTATGTGCACATGTGGAATCAGGATCGGCAGCTGCTGAATCTCTTCCACACAGTGAGGCCTCCGTGGGAGCTATTGCTGAGGCTCCTTTATCAGTCAGTAAAAGGACCGAAATAAACGACCCGATTCAGACCTCACTGCTGGCGTACCATCTTCAGACCTCACAAAGCAACCTGCAAAAGGTGCGCTTGCAAATCTGTGCAAGAGTATCTGAGAAGCAGTCGTTTTAAACAGAGTGGCAACTGGCCATGATGCTTGTCTCTGGATTTCTCATCTCAGCAACAATGAACCCCCCGGTGTGGCAGTGCATTGGCAAAGAGTGGACCCACTGCCATTTTTTCACTTCACTGGTATATGCAAGTTATGGCCCATGTTGCTATCCTTTGTTGGTAATTCTTTTTGCTACAATTATCCTCATATGCGTGTGGCTCTGATATCTTGGATATTTGTAGTTTGGACTTTTAGGTGGAACATTTGATCAAAAACCGTGGGGCACAGATTTCTTTGCACAGCCCCTGAGTTTTGGTGGAACTTTGTAACATTGATACTTACTTTGCCGCACTATCAGAGAGCTTAAAAACTTTGGGCTGAAAGTTTGGTTTAATGGTTTACTCTGCCAAGTGTTCTGAGTCCTACCTCTTTGGATTAAGTAATTTGAACTATTTTTACAATAGTAATCGAGCGAGCACTATCGAGGAGTTGGCTGTTGGCTTCCTGCTTTGTCCGTCGCTCTGCTCGTTTGCCCGGATCTTATGTGGGTTTCATAAAGGACTTTAAAAGGACATTGTTGCTTTAATTCAACTTGAGGGTATGTTATACTACCTTCTATTGTAATACCGAAAGGTATTAAAGTTGATAAATATATTAATAGCTACTCTGTTATCACAGATTCTACAGGCCACACCTACTTTTTTGCTGCATGTTTATCAGCTGACTGTTGCGCGCAACCGCGTGCGTGCAATCGAGTGAGCGCTATTGAGAAGGGCTCTTGGCTGTTTGCTGGCTTGTGGCTTAGCGCAGCGTCCAGCTGGCAGCCCTTCCTCGATTTCACAGCATGCTTGGTCAAACCGATGCCTTGCCACTTTTGGCGGACATCTTCTTTTATACTTTTTTCTAACAAGGTGTGATTATTAACACTACTGTGCACAAGAATTAACTTGAGTTACAACAGTGTGTCTATGTACAAACTGACGTCGACCATGCCAACCAACGCTGCCAACTTGTTAATCCCTGAGGATCAGGGGTTGACTGTATCTGACACTTAATATCCACGCACTACGGAAAGACATGCATCACAAAATGAAGCATTAAAAGACTTTGCCAATGGATGTTAGAAAGTTATGGAATGTGAACGCTATCCGTAAATTAGAGTCTGGTAGTGGAAATGAACTCTTGTCAGCTGTGCTGAAACCTGTGGACACTGTAACAAAAGTGAATCATAATCTATCGAATAAGAGAATGGTAACATTTGTGCATTCATTGCTAAATCTCGAGATACATTTTTAAAGAATAAAGAAGTGGAACAACATTTGATTGAAAATGTAGTTATAAGAGAAGTGGTCTGTCATGCTCCAGAAAACTCAGATCGACCAATTTTATATTCACAAGTGGTTGCACGAACTAGCGATGTTGTTCAGGGAGAGGTTCCAGCTGTTAGCAACCCTGTTGGCACTGGTAATCTAATTGAATTTGATAACATCAGTATTAAAGCTCAAGGTACAAGCCAGACCAATGATACTAGAATAGTGTTTGACACTCAATTAGAAGCACAACCTTGTACATATGTGCTAAATGTATTGCAGTCACCTAATATGTATCTGAATCAGCGAAAATCCTCGTCAGAGACATCGAGACTCCTTTGCAAAACCTACCCCTAGACCATCCTTTGGCTTAAAACCCACTCCCTCAATTTCCCAAGAACTGACCCTGTCTGCCATTAATAATGGGCTATTTGCTATAACAAAGTTATACGAAACTCTAGCTACCAAAATATCAGCCCAGGATTATATTTGTAGAATTCAGTGTGCAAAAATAGATTGGGTTGCACATAGTATGAGTCAGGATAAAACCCAATTGATAACAAACCAGAATGTGGGTTCCCAAAAATCTCGAGGCTGTGTGTGCTGTTTAAAATGTCTTCAAGAGGGATGTTTGCCAGAGAGGAGTCTGAAAGGGTTGGTTTCGTAAGCTGATGGAGTTGGTCAATCTCCAGTTACCATAAATGACTTGCATACATCTTTGGTTGAGGCCTTGCCTCAAGAATCTATTCATTGCTCTGCTATACAGTTGTCAATACATGAAGTTGAGGACCCAAAGATAGAGTCTGCTACTAATCAGGAAATAGATATTGAAAAACGGGACGTACCGCTTTATGAAGTCTTTAGGACACGCAAAAGCCAAAAACGGAAGCCTAAATTCACTGAAAAGCCACCTCGTCAAAACAAATGAAAAAAACAACATTCCAAAAAGAGATAAATCAAATAACACAAAAAAATGTATTGTCCAATTGGCTACTCCAGTCCATAACCCCCATGTAAAAAAATACCTCTAGTTATCAGAATAGAGTAAACTCAGATTAGCGTGGCCTATCGACAGATCAATGCAATGGTCATAGTAATGGGGAAGTGAGTTTGAGTTCAGCAGTTGACGAAGAAGCTCTAATGGACTTATCCACGTATTCAAGGTCGCCGGACCACATAAATAGTGAGGTTGAGAATGAAGGGACAGAGGGTTTGGAAGAGATTGGGAATTATAACAATAACCATACCTTAGATTATCTTCAAACCAACATTCCAATCGACTGTAATAAAAGCCGGTTTCTTACAATGGAGGAAAAATGAAAATAAATCCTGACGGGAAGTATAAATAAACCCACCATAAAACAGTGCAATGTCAAATCTTCCTCTCCGCGCTCAGTTATCGAAAAAGGCTTGAGAACCCCTCATTTAAAAAGTCATATCGACACCGTAATGATCCGTTCCCCAATCGAACTACCCTAATGGCTGCATTCAAATCTTTTCCAAATTTGCAGCTTATAAGGTCTTGTGATATTGGAAATGTGCGGTTTCAAAGAACCTGTGCTATGGATATAGTCATTTTAACCATGATACCCTCAATGATCACTAAAGATCTGGTATGGAAGGAGAGGCATACATTGTGTGAAGCAGGTTCCGTGCGGAGCTACTACACCAATTGGCATCTCAGAATGAGAATGATATCCATTCCACCGATGCAAGTCACCACAAAAGAGATTATAAAAGAGACAACATTTTTATAAATTGTATAGGGAACGCTGGTAGGATTGCTAGAACTATACACTTCGAATCAGACAGCAAGGCAGGGAACCGGTCAGACTTGTGTGGGAGGAGAGGTGGTCTTTTACGGCCCCTTACCATTCCCGTGGTGACGGACATCGCGTATGCTAAAGGGGGAGACATCACGTCTCGCTCATACACGCAGTCTGTACTTATTACCCTCTAATCACCAACAAAGGGCAATCACGTAACCAAGTATTATTGAAACTCAGAAGCTCCATTTGGTGACACTCCAAATGCCATCTTTTACTAGGCCCAAAAATGATGTCTCAAAGCTTGTCTCTCCCTCTGACCAGCGCCTCACACTGCCAGCCCAGGCCCCCTCCTCTTTCTGGCAGCTCCGCACAATCCCTGTTCTCACGGAAGGCCAGCCATTCATTGTTGCAACAATTAGTACCATCCCCAGACAAATGATCTCACTTGTGTGAGACCAGAGCAGGCCCCCCCAACCTTGTGCACATCCATCTCCACTAACCTGCCCGTGCTCCTTCCCATTGGGCCAAGCCCCTCTGTTCTGTTTGATCCAGATACACATCTGACCACTCACAGTGAGCAGAAGAGGACACCCACCATAGCCCTAATCCCTTGTGCCAATATATCCTCTGTAGAAACAACACATGTCCATTCGTACTATGAGGCATCAAGTAGATCAAAACCCCTAAGACGGGCACTCAGGTCTGGGACACTGTGTTTTATGGGTGCCTGGGTGCAGAGGGTAGAATGTCTATATACCTGCCAATAAACCCTGAAAGTACCCCCATGCATGCCAAACTTTTATGATTACCATTTGTCTCATGCCCTCAGATCCTGTTATTGTAGTTAGACAGTCAGTAATGTAGCGCTTTTGCCAACCCGACCTTCACCCCACGGAGATGGTCCCAGCTGACCCACATGCTGCGGGATCGACACCCAGCCAATCCAGCATGGTCATCGCATATAGATGTATAATGTATCATTGTGCTTCAGCAATTGTGTTGCAGAGTTGTGTACCTATACCATGGCGTCATTAGTGATGCGGTTTTGTTTCATAATGTGCTGCCCGTGTTATGTTTGGCAGAGCGCTCTCCGGGTAGCAGAGTTCTCTGCGTGCACAACTTATCTTATATCAACTTTGTTCTACTTGCAATCTATCTCCTGGTCTCATTCCCTAGTGGGTTGTGTCCATTATTCGAGGTTCTTTGGATATCGTGTTGGGGGAGTAGGTGCCTTCACTGGACCTGGTTGAAGAAAGCAAGAGATAAGACATGTTCCCAAATAGGAACTAATGCCAAACCCAAGACCCCATTGTCACCATCAAGAGGGTGTGTTGGAACACCCGAGGTCACAGACACTTGTTAAACGTTGGTAACAACTATATGTTTGCAATCCCCGAAATTATTGCGTTACAGGAAACTTGGCTGTTGAAGGCACTGATCCTGCCAGGTTATTTACCTGCAGTTTATTATGGAAAAGGCGGGCCGTCAGCGGGATTGTTAACTGCTGTCAAGTTGGACATTAATGGTAAATTGTGCGCTTGGGCCTCCCCCATCCGTGTTTGCAACTAACAAAAATAGTATTCAGGCACCGAGGAAGTGCTGTCATACCCCAAATAGCGATTTTAAATTTGCATTGGAATCCGGTGATGTTGCCTGACAAATATGTTTTAGAACTAGTTGCTGATCGGCTCAATTTGATAGCGACAGCGTGAAACACAAACATGACTCTAATAGTGGGCGACTTAAATTTGAAACGCATAGGTATAGCAAAATCTAAATTGGTAAATAGAGCACAGCTATGGTTGGATCAAATACAATCCAGAGGTTTTAAAATGTTAAATGGGTCATCAGAGAAAGACACGCCCCCTCATTATACTTGGTCTAGAGATCACTTATGAGCAACTCTGGACTACGTATTTGTATCGTACAAGCGCTATCAAGAGTAATAGATTCCGAAATACGTTCTGCTCCGACTAGTGATCATGATATGCTTATGACTTCATGGATAATGCATTATAACAAAAACAATGAGTCGTAGACCTACCAGTTGGAAATTTATGGTAGAAACAAAATTAGATGGCCAGCATTCAATATGAAGAAATTGAAGGAACTCTTGATTAAAGATATGCAACACAGGATTTGGGATTCCAAACAAACCTATGTTGATTCCATGCAAATACTCGACCAAGTGTGTAAAAAAGGGGGACGGCCTCAGATACTATTTAGATCTAAATTTGACCCCATAGTTCAGAAGCGAAAGTTTGCTAAGAGAAAAAAATAAGGAAGATTATGAGTATAAAACCTCAGAACTGGCATGAGCTGGTATCCAACCTGCGCTCTAAATTTAAGAACTCCCTTTGTGCCCATAAGATTCAACAAAAGCAAATAACGGGGGAAGAAAATGTTGAAGGCGCTGATCTCTAAATCAAGCTCGGAAATATGGAGATTGTTAAAAGTCTCCTTCTAATGCTACCCATTCGAGTATTGTGAATAATATTAGTGAGCACACGTGGGTATCACACTTTTCAGAAGTATTTCCAGATTTCAATGTTGCCTCGTCTTTTTTAACTAAAGACGAAGTAGATTTGCATACATTCACTTTTATACGAGAGGATATTTTGGGGTTGATTAAATGACTATCTACACCAAGAGCACCTGGCCATGATGGGCTTTCAAACTTAGTCTTAAAATCCAAACCAGACGAATGGGCGGAGATTCTGTATTTGAGTTTTCAAAAAATAAAATTGACAGGGGTGGTCCCCTCCTCGTGGAGAACTTTGATTATACCACTGTTCAAGAAGGGCGATGGGAGGGATTGTGTTAACTACTGTCCTATTGCCCTTCTTGATATCCCTGGAGAGATCTTTGCACAGTTGATCTTGACGAATTTAACAAATTGGCTCAAAGCAAATAGAAGGATGGTCCATCAGGGTTTATAATGGGATTGGGAACAGCAGTAAATTTGATAATTTTGACATCTCTAAAACACCAAGCTCTCCACTGTAATCAGAATATTTACCTTGCCTTTATTGACTTTCACCAAACCTTCGATTCGATCTCCATGTGTTATGGCAGACGTTAATTAATGCAAATTGCCCTCCAGAGCTACTATATTTAGTACATCAACTCCATAATGAAACGTCTGTTCGGGTTAAACTTAATCAAGAGTGAAAGCTATCGGAGGAAATTCCAACCAGATGAGGTTTGAAACACGGGTGTGCCCTGGCAGCACTACTATTGAACTTTTATATCCATGACATATGCAAAGCACTTGAAAGCCAACGTTTCTTTCTCCCGAAGATAGGCCTTATGAAGATCTCTCGATGTTGTTTGTTGATGACCTCGTAGTTACTGATCAAACGCCCATAGAATTACAGCGGCAGCTGAATGCATTGGGTTTATATGCAGTAAATAACCAACTGCGTATAAATGCCACTAAATCGAGTATTTCAATATTGCCAGGATCAAAAAAGCAGCAAGCGATTAAAGAAAAATGGTGGAGTGGAAATGAGAAAGTCAAAATAGTTAAAGAATACAAGTACCTGGGAGTTAATATAAACTCTAGCCCAGTTGAATTACCATATAAGCTAGATGTACTGATCAAAATGAATAACGTAACATCTCAGGCTAAGGTTCTATCTAGAGTTCACTGCAAATTCTCTTGTAAATCTCTGTTGATTTTTTATGGACAGAAAGTCATCATCCCAGTTGTTAGGTATGGGGCTTGAAGGTGCCCATTCCCCGACACAATATCCAAAACCTCGAACAATGGACACACCCCGCTAGGGAATGAGATCAGGAGATAGATGCAAGTAGAACAACGTTTTATATAAGATAAATTGAGCATGCAGAGAACTCTGCTGCCCGGAGAGCGCTCTGCCAAACATTACATGGGCAGCACATTATAAGATGAAAACGTGTCACTGATGATGCCAACTATAAGTACACAATTCTACGATATAGTTGTTGACATTAGTACAGTATGCATCTTTGTGTGCCAGCCACGTTGGATTGGCGGTTGCTTGGGTGTCACTCGCTCAGCACGTGGGTCAGCTGGGCTCATTTCCGCGGGGGGAAGGCCATGCCGGAAAAGCAATAAATTTCCCTGATGGCCTAAGCTAAAATGACGGGGTCTGAGGGCATGGGACAAATGATCACCATAAACGTTTGGCCCGAATAGGAGTACTTTCAAAGCTCACTAACAGGTTTTATATCTGCATTGTACCCTTTGCACCTTGGCACCCATAAACCTAATGCCCCTACCCAGGGGCCTGTCTTGGGGGTTTTGACCTACCTGATGCCTCATGACACTGATAGACATGTGTCAGTTTTAGGAAGAATGTATTGGTGTATGGGATTAGGGATATGGCGGGTGTTCTCCTCTGGTCACTGTAAGGGGTCAGATGTGTATCTGTATCAAACAGCAGAGGGGCCCGGACCCAGCAGGTTATGGCAGAGTGGGGTGGGGATCGAGGGAGCACGGGCAGGTTAGTGGAGATGGATGTTCACAAGGGCAGGGACCGGCTCTGGTCTCACACAGTGCAGTGAGCTCACCTTCCTTCAGGGCAATACTAATTAATACAACAATGAATGGCTGGACTTCCATGAGAACAGAGTTCATGTAGAGATGGCAGGAGGTGGGGTGTCCTGGGCTGTTGGTGCGAGGCGCTGGGCCGGGGAGGGATAGGTTTCTAGAAATAGTTTTCAGGCCTAGTAAAAGATGGCGTCTGGTGTGTTACAAAAATAGGGTCTTTGAGCTTCAAGAAGGCTTTGTTAGATGATTCTTTCGTTAGTTGTGAGAGGGTAATAATGCAAATCACGTGTAGGTGGGAAGGGGCACGTGCAGATCACCCTAAATGGGAATACCTAGAAGGTAAATATTAGAAAGCAGTTTTGCGGTTACCTAAAAGTGCCCCAGTCTTGGCTATTTGTTACGAACTTGGTCTGACATCACTGCAATCAGTAGTTGATTGGCAGACATTGGCCTTGTATAGAAAATGTTTGATGCGAGAGAAGCATAAAGGTACCCCAATCCCGGTAATCGCAACTGCTACATTTGGTATCTATGGTACTAATTATTGTAGTAATTGGAAAGATCATTCCACATCACTTTGACATAGACGAGAATTTGCTTATAGTGAACCCCAATGGTGCTAAGCGAAACCTATATGAAACTGAATGGATTAACCTCTGGGCACTTTGTCAAAGGTACCATGAAATGAAAACGAGTTGTTTGCTTATTAAAGAGAGAAAACGGACACCAAAATATTAATTAATATTTCAGGATACTGTAGACAGGAATGCACTTTTACGAATCCGTTTCGATCTCTGGCCAACTACATATCTGCTGGCGATACGATCAATTGACCGAGTGCAAACCAACATATGACGTTTCTGTAACAACGCTTCTGCAAGTGAAACTTTTAAAGTACTTGTTTACTCAATGCCCAGCTTTGATGCAATTAAGGAAAGAGTGCTTTCAAAGGTTTTCAGGGCTTTTAATTTATTATCATGTGATGAAATGTGGATACGAATTTTTAATGCTGAGTAGATATCATTAAATTTAGCTACAGTATCCTTTTTAAACACTTTGAACCTTTGACAGTACAACCCTACTTATTCGAGGTTTAATTGATCTTACCAACTAGAATGTTCTTTATTATTTTTATTTTGTAAAAAATATGGTGCTATGTCATAATTTGTGACTATTTTATCAGTATATTAATTAGATTTGATTATAATGTACTCTCTATGAAATGATATTGTATTTGATTGATGTTTCATATTTTTTAACCAAACCAAATAAAGAAATAATAATTATAATAATAATAACTATTGTTACAAAGGAGTGAGGGAGCCCCTCTACTGAGAACGAACATGGGTCAAATACTCAGTTCTAAGGAATTTCTTCCACTCGGGAGACCCTACAACCACGTTGTAGCTCACTGCACCTTTCACAGAGGAGGAATATCCATTTGCATATCAGTCTTTGAACTATTGTCCGCAAGCGAGGAACATTTGTCTGGAGGGTACGACTCGATTTCAGAACTTGGACATTCGAGGAGTGGCCAGGATGTGCAGAATGCCTGGCTACACTGCTGTTATTGTCGTTATTGTTAGAATATTTCTATGTTTTGTGACAGATACTTTACACACCACGTGCCATGAGGGTGACAGTCTCTCTGCACATCCCTAAGTTCCTAGTGAAAACTTTATTTGTACCTCCCCTGGCATTATGCCAACACCTTTAATCTCACTGATTGTTGGGTTAGTGCCCCTTTCCCACATGATCTATCGTCCAGGTTTCCTATTGCACCCCCCCCCTTCTGTGGGGGGAAAGTCTGTCTGGATATCAAGTTGGTCGCTCAGTGCAGGACTGAGGACCATCTTGGGATGCCCATTCCCATTTGGGTTTCACTGGCCCTGCAACTGTTCCCACCCCCGGATCACGTACACACTAAACCAGCGAAGTGTGTTGTTGTTTCAAAAATATAATCAATTGTTATTAGAGATTCAGCTCATGTACTTTTTAATGAATGAAAGTAATTTTGTATACACTGCTTTTTCATTAGGTGTTTATGTATGATATAAAATAAATCATTATTTGCCAAAATCAAATTATATGGGCTTTCTGTGCAAGGAGATCTCTATAATAGCAAAAATAATTACGTAACACTATGAGAGTTGGTATATACCCGCGGGTCTATACACATTGTGCAACACACTAAACCAGCAGCACTCCTTCCCTCTTTCCTTCCCAGCCATTGGTCTCATATGTTATACTAACAAAGGTTCTTTCTTCATGGGAACTAGCAATGGCATTATATTGTGTCCACTGAATCCAGTGTAGTGGTAAATAATGTTCCATTTGCCTTCAAACTTAATGTTTCATTCTCCCACTACGCTACGTATTCCAGAAGGTACTTTATCTGTGGGGACGAGGCTTATCATGGTTACCCATTATTTGGGTAACCAGGGACACGCAGTGCGCCATACCCCTATGTTTCCCGTTCAGGCTGGTGCTTGGAATCGCGCTGCCTGGGAAAACTTTGTTGCAGGGGTAGGAAATTTGATACCAACCCTAGGGATTAAAATAGAGATTTTCTGACACAGTTATCATGATTGGTAGAGGATATTGCAAATGCTACTGTGTTCTCTTTGACTCTATTGTCCTGAGAGCAAGTAGCCATTTGAACCACGGTACTTCAGAATCATATAGCTCGTACAGCTCCCGCTATTGTTCTGCCTCTCAAGGCAGCGTCTGTGAAGTCGTGAAAAGCGAGTGCTGTACTTTTATACCAACTCAAGCAAGAAATATTACAGACATTGTCATTCACATTCGTCACACTATGAGCTTCCTTCACACCTGTCTGAAGGTATTGGATTGTAGGTCTATTGGCACCCTTGGGTGCGTCTATTGGACAGATTTTATGGATAGCACTACTTATAACTCTAAGTCTGTCCTGTCTGTTGATGTTTTGTAAATTCCTCTATTATCAGCTATGCAATACCTGTTTTGACGTTTCACAACCTGCCCGCGTGCTTTACTGTCATGTGACTGATAACATGATTTGTTATGACATGCCAGGATTTTATAGTTGTTCCCCTAGAGATGTTTGTAATGAGACTGGAGTGAAGGTCTCATAGGAGGGGACAGTGGGGGAAAGACTGGGAATTTAAATTTGTATGTATTCCCCTTGCACATTACTGCATTATAATATTGAGTAGATACTGCAAACGGCCATGTTTAAGCAATGGTTTCCTGCTTGTGCAAGACTTTAGATTTTACTATGCATGTTTTTGTAATGAAGGCTTCTCGCATAGTGTGCAGGAATACGTGCTTTCAGTTCTCTCGCTTCTGATGTGTTCCCCTTTTGGTAAGCGTGTTTTAGGCTCTTGTTTTCTTAGGAAAAGGGCATTAGCAGACAGTAGTCATCATAATGTGAGCATCCTCACCTGCCTCCGAGCTAGTATGAATCTTTAAGGACTATATTCACCTTGACTTATTGTATTACAATATGCTGTCCTCCCTGAAAATGCTAACATGAAAGAGTGCAGCTGGTATAAAAGACTTGTATAATGAGGCTTTATTCTCTTCTAGGAACATTGTTTCAGTACGATTCCTTGCCCTGTTTGGACCACCCTTTCCATTGAAATGCATGTGTTCTTTTGGGTACCATAGAACGGTGCACGGAGGGAGGGGTGTGCTCACTCGAGCCAAAGTATCATGCGGTCATTGGCTCTGTTTTGTTATCGATTTTACTAATAAATTATTCAACAATTCACCGGACTAGTGATTGGTCTATTTTTCCACAGCACCATGATAGTATTATACCCTCAGTACCCCCTTACACTCATGTTCTATGTTAATGCTACACCCTTAGTACCCTTTAAACTCTTGTGTTGTTTGACAATGTTACACCGTCAGTACCCCTCTTACCCTTGTGAAATGGATTGGTGTTATACCCTCATTATCCTCTTAACCTTTTGAAAAGGATTGGTGTTATACCCCGATTACCCTCCTGAAAAGGACTGAAGTTATCCCCCTATTGCCCTCTTGAAAAGTAGTGATGTTACACACTCGGTACCCTTTTAACCTTGAAATGGATTGAAGTTATACCCTCAGCAACGTCTAAACCTTGTGTTCTATGTTAATGTGATACCCTGAGTACCCTCTTACCCTTGTGAAAAAGAGTAAAGTTACACCTCCACTATCCTCATATCCTTTTGAAAAGTATTGACAATATACACCCTCGGTGCCTTCTTGAAAGGTATTGATTTATGTTACACCCCCAGTACGCTCTTACCCTTTTGAAAAGTATTGATGTTATGCCCCCAGTACCCTCTTACTCCTGTGAAAAGTATGGGTGGTATGGCCCAGTACCCTGGTAACATTGTGTTGTACATTGTTATACCCCCAGTACCCTGTTAACCTTGTGTGATATGTTGTTATACCCCCAGGACCCTGGTAACCTTGTGTTGCATGTTGATGTGATCCCCTCAGTACTCTCTTACCCCTGCGAAAAGGATCGATGTGATACCCTCAGTGCCCTCTTACCCATGTGAAAAGGATCAATGTGATACCCTCAGTACTCTCTTACTCGTGTGAAAAGGATCGATGTGATAACCTCAGTACTCTCTTGCCCTTGAGAAAAGGATCGATGTGATACCCTCAGTACCCTCTTACCCTTGTGAAAATTATCGATGTGGTAACCTCAGTACACTCTTACCCTTGTGAAAATGATTGATGTGATACCCTCAGTACCCTCTTACCCTTGTGAAAATTATCGATGTGTTAACCTCAGTACCCTGGTAACCTTGTGTTGTATGTTGATGTGATACCCTCAGTGCCCTCTTACCCTTGTGAAAGGGATTGGTGTTATGCCCCCAGTACCCTGGTAACCTTGTGTTGTATGTTGATGTGATATCTTCAGTGCCCCCTTACCCTTGTGAAAAGGATCGATATGATACCCTCAGTACCTTCTTACCCGTGTGAAAAGGATCGATGTGATACCCTCAGTTCCCCCTTACCCTGTGTGAAAAGATCGATGTGATACCCTCAGTACCCTCTTACCCTTGTGAAAAGGATTGATGTTACGCCCCCAGTACGTTGCTGACCTTGTGTTGTATGTTGATGTGATACCCTCAGTACCCTCTTACCCTTGTGAAAAGGATTGATGTTACGCCCTAGTACCCTGGTAACCATGTGTTGTATGTTGATGTGATACCCTCAGTACCCTCTTACCCTTGTGAAAAGGATTGATGTGATGCCCCCAGTAACCATGTGTTGTATGTTGATGTGATACCCTCAGTACCCTCTTACCCTTGTGAAAAGGATTGATGTTACGCCCCCGTACCCTGGTAACCATGTGTTGTATGTTGATGTGATACCCTCAGTACCCTCTTACCCTTGTGAAAAGGATTGATGAGATGCCCTCAGTACCCTCTTACCCTTGTGAAAGGGATCGATGTGATACCCTCAGTGCCCCCGTACCCTTGTGAAAAGGATTGATGTAATAACTTCAGTACCCTCTTACCCTTGTGAAAATGATTGATGTTATAACCTCAGTACTCTCTTACCCTTGTGAAAAGGATTGATGTCAATGTGATACCCTCTTACCCTTGTGAAAAGGATTGATGTTACGCCCCCAGTACGTTGCTGACCTTGTGTTGTATGTTGATGTGATACCCTCAGTACCCTCTTACCCTTGTGAAAAGGATTGATGTGATGCCCCCAGTAACCATGTGTTGTATGTTGATGTGATACCGTCAGTGCCCTCTTACCCTTGTGAAAAGGATCGATGTGATACCCTCAGTACCCCCTTACCCTTGTGAAAAGGATTGATGTGGTACCCTCAGTACCCCCTTACCCTTGTGAAAACGATTGATGTGATACCCTCAGTACCCTCTTACCCTTGTGAAAATGATTGATGTGATAACCTCAGTAATCTCTTACCCTTGTGAAAAGGATCCATGTTGATGTGATACCCTCAGTGCTCTCTTACCCTTGTGAAAAGGAATGATGTTATACCCTTTTACCCTTGTGAAAATTATGGATGTGATACCCTCAGTACCCTCTTAGCCTTGTGAAAAGGATCGATGTGATACCCTCAGTACCCTCTTACCCTTGTGAAAAGGAATGATGTTATACCCTCAGTGCCCTCTTACCCTTGTTAAAAGGAATGATGTGATACCATTTTACCCTTGTGAAAATTATCGATGTGATACCCTCTTACCCTTGTGAAAAGGATTGATGTGATACCCTTAGTACCCTATTACCCTTGTGAAAAGGAATGATGTGATACCCTCTTACCCTTGTAAAAATTACCGATGTGATAACCTCAGTACTCTCTTACCCTTGTAAAAATGATTGATGTGATAACCTCAGTACTCTCTTACCCTTGTGAAAAGGATCGATGTTAAGCCCCCAGTACCCTGGTAATCTTGTGTTGTATGTTTTTGTATTTTGTATTTGTATTTGTATTTGTTTAATATTTGTATCGCGCACCAAACCCGTAGGTAGCTGGGCGCTTGAAAGCTTGAGGTTACATACATGCAACGGAAGGCAGATACATACAGGCATAAGACAACAATAAATGTGATGGACACAGGTTTCATATGGATCAGAGGTGATCGTGGCATACAATGAGTCAAAGGGTCAGACACCAGGGTAGCGATTAGTTGATAATATCTTGGTGGTGATTGGAGAGCCAGTTTTTTAAGTTGGCTTTGAAGGAGAGGAAGATAGGATCTTGTTTGAGCACCGTGTGAAGGGAGTTCCAGTGTTTGGCAGCTTGGACCGGGAAGCTGGCTCCTCCAGCGGTTTTGAGATTGAACCTTGGTGTTACTAGATTAAGGTGAAGAGCAGATCTGGTAATGCGAGTGGGTTTGTGCAGGCAGATCTCGTCTGCCAGATATCTTGGGGCTGAATTTGTGAGGCATTTGAAGGTGATGGCTAGGGTGCATAGTGTGATTCTATCACGGATGGCAACCAGTTGGCATTCTTTCTATGGGAGGAAATGTGACAGGATCTGGGTAGACCGAGTGCAGCTCTTAGTGAATTATTTTGAAGTACCTGAAGTCTGTTTAGATTCTGTTCAGTCGTACCAAGGAATAATGTGCTGAAGTAGTCCATTTTAAAGAGTGTAAGTGCTCTAGCTAACGTTAGGCAACTGCTTGTGGAGAGGAATGGTTTGCAACTGTAGATCAATTTGTTAGTGTAGGCCGTGGAGGATGCAACACTGTTGACCTGTCTTTTGAGTGAGAGGGTTGCATCAAGAAAGACCCCTAGAGTGTTTATCTCTTTGGAGACGTTGATCCTGTTGCGGTCAATGACAAAAGATGAGTATCTGGAGTCAAGTTTGTTTAGGCATGCCTGAGTTCCTACGATCATTAACTCGGTCTTGTCGTCATTGAGGCAAAGACTGTTGGTAGCCATCCAGGCTTGGATTTCGCTGTAGATGTTGTTTAGCAGTTGTGAGTCATGATCGTAGCAGCCAGTGAGGGGGATGAGGACTTGGGTGTCATCAGCGTAATTTGTATAGACGACACCCAACTTATCTTGGCAGTCGAAGAATAGCTTAGTAAAAATATTGTATAGTGTGGGCGACACACAGGATCCTTGTGGGACACTACACAGTATTGGAGTAGGATCGGCGGAGGCAAAAGGGGAAAAGACTCTAGTAGTCGGGTTAGAGACAAATGATTTAATCCAGTTGGATGCATTGGTGGAGAATGCCACCTCTGTTTTAAGGTGTTTGGTGAGAGTTTGGTGATCGACAAGGTCGAAGGCAGCGGAAAGATCTAATAGCAGGAGGACTGCTAGCTTGCCGTTATCCTTTGCCTCGTCCATTTGGATCTTGAGATCCAGCAGTGCAGTCTCCGTACCGTGTTTAGGTCTGAAACCCGATTGCCTGAGACCTAGGAGTTGGTTGTCCTCCAGATGCTTCTGGATTTGCAAGTAGGCCACCCGATCCAGGATTTTTAGTAAGAACGGGACGGTAGTGATGGGCCTGTAATTGGTGGGGACATTAGGATCGAGGTTGTGTTTTTTAAATAGTGGCATGACCCAAGCTTCCTTGAGGTCGTTAGGTACCTGGTTGGATGAGAATGATGTGTTTATTAAAGAGGAGATGAATGGGGCTAGGGTTTTAGCTCCCTCTTTAGTGATGGTAGCTGGGCAGATGTCTCCTTGACAGTGGGAGGGTTTTAGACTTTTTATGATGTGTTTGACTTCTTTAGGAGTCACTTGCGAGAAAGAGAATGGGGCGCATGTGTGTGGCTTTGGTGACGGGTCTGGGGCCATAAGCAGGCTGGTGGAGAGGCTTGCTTTTTTTACTCTGATCTTGTCTTGGAGTTGGGTGATTTTATCTGCCAGGGCTTTCTGGATTTTTGAGCACCATTCTGCATTTTTGATGCAATCTTGTGAAGGTGGTGAGGGGGTTTCAAGCTCTTTTAAGATACTAAAGAGTTCTTTAGTGCAGGATTTGGCATTTTGGATCCTGGAATTGTAAGTTTCTTTTTTAGCGGAAAGGATGGCTGCTTTGTAGGTAGCGGCAGCAGTGGTGAAGGCCATTTTGTTGATGGGAGATGGAGACTTACGCCATGATGATTCAGCAGATCTTTTGTTGGTTCTAAGGTGTTTCAGTTCTGGTGTGAACCATTTATTGAGGTGTGTTAAGGGTTTGGCTTTCTTGAGTTTTAACATGGCAGTAGAGTCTAGTGCCGACTTAAGAGTATTGATGAAGAGGTCTACAAGGTTGGCGGGGTGAAGCTTACGGATTTTTGACTCATTGAGGATGTCACCAATGAGAGGTTAGATGTTGTCAATGGTGATGTTGCGGCAATTTCTGGAGAGTGTGGGGGAAGCAAGTGCTACTTTAGGCGGGGAGGGTCCCGGTATAGAGAATAGTATGAGGTGGTGGTCCGACCAGGCTACTGGTTCGTTTTGGGTAATAGCAACTGAACAATTGAGGTCAGAAACCCAATCTAGGGTTCTGCCTTTGGTGTGTGTGGGAGATGAGATTTTGTGTGTAAATCCCAGGTTAGATATGGTATTGTCCACTGCTGTAGCGAGATGGTCATTAGGGTCGTGGAGACCAAGGTTCAGATCTCCAAGGAGAATTGTTTGAGAGCCCAATTTGGTGTGTGTGGAGAGGAGATTGAGGATATCGTCCTCAAAGGAGGGTGAGGGCCCGGGAGGTCGGTAGATGAGGTGCAAGAGTATAGTTTGGGTGGGTGAGAGATTGGGTTTCACTGACAAGAGCTCAGTGGAGGAGAGGCTGGAGTGGGGGGTGGGTCTGAAGGAGAGGTGAGTTTTGGCGATGAATGCGACTACACCACCTTTACCTGACAATCTGTCCGCTCTGATAATGGTGTAACCATCTGCTAGTGCTATAGAGAGTGCCGGGCCTGCTGCCTGGTGTAACCAGGTTTCAGTAATGGCTAAGAAGTCTAAGCTATTTGCGATAATGAGGTCTGCGATTTCTGAGGCGTGGGCGACAATGGAGCTGCCATTGATGAGGGCACCTTTCATACAAAGGGCTGGTGCGGAGATATTGATGGGGGAGGGCGAGATGGTGGGGGCGATGGAGTGCGTACTGTCTAAGATGTTACCAGTTGGGTGTTTTTTGGAGATGGCAGTACCTTTGTGTTTTGGGAGATGGGAGCCTAGTCTCTGGTTCCTGATGTGGACTGGGAGGGGGATGAGTGGTGTGGGTGGTGTGTTGAAACGGATTAACCATTCGAGGGGTGTGAGAGTATTGGTGTGGTGTGTAGTTGCTGTGAGGAGGGGTAGTGTAGTGGAGGGTTTGGGGTTGAGGGTCTGTGGTATGGATTGGGCGTAAGAGGGGATGGCTGTCTGGACTAGAGGGAGGATGGAGGCTAAGGTAGCTCTGTGGAAGGATGACATGATGGTGCTCAATAGTCAAAATCAGACAGCTGAGAAGCTCAAGTGCACCTAGGTGGTTAAATGTTGATGTGATACCCTTGGTGCCCTCTTACCCTTGTGAAAAGGATTGATGTTATACCCTCAGTACCCTCTTACCCGTGTGAAAAGGATCGATGTGATACCCTCAGTACCCTCTTACCCTTGTGAAAAGGATCGATGTTATACCCTTAGTGCCCTCTTACCCGTGTGAAAAGGATCAATGTGATACCCTCAGTACCCTCTTACCCTTGTGAAAAGGATTGATGTTATACCCTCAGTACCCTCTTACCCGTGTGAAAAGGATCGATGTGATACCCTCAGTACCCTCTTACCCTTGTGAAAAGGAACGATGTTATACCCTTAGTACCCTCTTACCCTTGTGAAAAGGAACGATGTGATACCCTCAGTACCCTCTTACCCTTGTGAAAAGGAACGATGTGATACCCTTGGTGCCCTCTTACCCTTGTGAAAAGGAACGATGTGATACCCTCAGTACCCTCTTACCCTTGTGAAAAGGAACGATGTGATACCCTCAGTACCCTCTTACCCTTGTGAAAAGGATTGATGTTATACCCTCAGTACCCTCTTACCCTTGTGAAAAGGATCAATGTGATACCCTCAGTACCCTCTTACCCTTGTGAAAAGGAACGATGTTATACCCTTAGTACCCTCTTACCCTTGTGAAAAGGAACGATGTGATACCCTCAGTACCCTCTTACCCTTGTGAAAAGGAACGATGTGATACCCTTGGTGCCCTCTTACCCTTGTGAAAAGGAACGATGTGATACCCTCAGTACCCTCTTACCCTTGTGAAAAGGAACGATGTGATACCCTCAGTACCCTCTTACCCTTGTGAAAAGGATTGATGTTATACCCTCAGTACCCTCTTACCCGTGTGAAAAGGATCGATGTGATACCCTCAGTACCCTCTTACCCTTGTGAAAAGGATCGATGTTATACCCTTAGTGCCCTCTTACCCGTGTGAAAAGGATTGATGTTATACCCTCAGTACCCTCTTACCCGTGTGAAAAGGATCGATGTGATACCCTCAGTACCCTCTTACCCTTGTGAAAAGGATCGATGTTATACCCTTAGTGCCCTCTTACCCGTGTGAAAAGGATCAATGTGATACCCTCAGTACCCTCTTACCCTTGTGAAAAGGATTGATGTTATACCCTCAGTACCCTCTTACCCGTGTGAAAAGGATCGATGTGATACCCTCAGTACCCTCTTACCCTTGTGAAAAGGAACGATGTTATACCCTTAGTACCCTCTTACCCTTGTGAAAAGGAACGATGTGATACCCTCAGTACCCTCTTACCCTTGTGAAAAGGAACGATGTGATACCCTTGGTGCCCTCTTACCCTTGTGAAAAGGAACGATGTGATACCCTCAGTACCCTCTTACCCTTGTGAAAAGGAACGATGTGATACCCTCAGTACCCTCTTACCCTTGTGAAAAGGATTGATGTTATACCCTCAGTACCCTCTTACCCTTGTGAAAAGGATCAATGTGATACCCTCAGTACCCTCTTACCCTTGTGAAAAGGAACGATGTTATACCCTTAGTACCCTCTTACCCTTGTGAAAAGGAACGATGTGATACCCTCAGTACCCTCTTACCCTTGTGAAAAGGAACGATGTGATACCCTTGGTGCCCTCTTACCCTTGTGAAAAGGAACGATGTGATACCCTCAGTACCCTCTTACCCTTGTGAAAAGGAACGATGTGATACCCTCAGTACCCTCTTACCCTTGTGAAAAGGATTGATGTTATACCCTCAGTACCCTCTTACCCGTGTGAAAAGGATCGATGTGATACCCTCAGTACCCTCTTACCCTTGTGAAAAGGATCGATGTTATACCCTTAGTGCCCTCTTACCCGTGTGAAAAGGATCAATGTGATACCCTCAGTACCCTCTTACCCTTGTGAAAAGGATTGATGTTATACCCTCAGTACCCTCTTACCCGTGTGAAAAGGATCGATGTGATACCCTCAGTACCCTCTTACCCTTGTGAAAAGGATCGATGTTATACCCTTAGTACCCTCTTACCCTTGTGAAAAGGATCAATGTGATACCCTCAGTACCCTCTTACCCGTGTGAAAAGGATCGATGTGATACCCTCTTAACCTTGTGAAAAGGATCGATGTTATACCCTCAGTGCCCTCTTATCCTTGTGAAAAGGATCGATGTGATACCCTCAGTACCCTCTTACCCTTGAGAAAAGGATCGATGTGATATCCTCAGTACCCTTTTACCCTTGTGAAAATGATCGATGTGATAACCTCAGTACCCTCTTACCCTTGTAAAAAGGATCGATTTGATAACCTTGGTACTCTCTTACACTTGTGAAAAGGATCGATTGATACCCTCAGTACCCTCATGAAAATAACTGATGTTATGCCCCCAGTACCCTGGTAACCTTGAGTTGTATGTTGATGTGATAACCTCAGTACCCTCTTATCCTTGTGAAAATGATCGATGTGATACCCTCAGTGCCCTCTTACCCTCATGAAAAGGACTGATGTTACGCCCCCAGTACGCTGGTAACCTTGAGTTGTATGTTGATGTGATACCCTCAGTACCCTCTTATCCTTGTGAAAATGATCGATGTGATACCCTCAGTACCCTCTTACCCATGTGAAAAGGATTGATGTGATACCCTCAGTACCCTCTTACCCTTGTGTAAAGGATCGATGTTATACCCTCAGTACACTCTTACCCTTGTCAAAAGGATCGATGTGATAACCTTGGTACTCTTTTACCCTTGTGAAAAGGATCAATATGATACCCTCAGTACCCTCTTACCCGTGTGAAAAGGATCGATGTGATACCCTCAGTACCCTCTTACACGTGTGAAAAGGATCGATGTGATACCCTCAGTACTCTCTTACCCTTGAGAAAAGGATCGATGTGATATCCTCAGTACCCTTTTACCCTTGTGAAAATGATCGATGTGATAACCTCAGTACCCTCTTACCCTTGTAAAAAGGATCGATTTGATAACCTTGGTACTCTTTTACCCTTGTGAAAAGGATCAATATGATACCCTCAGTACTCTCTTACACGTGTGAAAAGGATCGATGTGATACCCTCAGTACCCTCTTACACGTGTGAAAAGGATCGATGTGATACCCTCAGTACTCTCTTACCCTTGAGAAAAGGATCGATGTGATATCCTCAGTACCCTTTTACCCTTGTGAAAAGGATCGATTGATACCCTCAGTACCCTCTTACCCTCATGAAAAGAACTGATGTTACGCCCCCAGTACCCTGGTAACCTTGAGTTGTATGTTGATGTGATAACCTCAGTACCATCTTATTCTTGTGAAAATGATCGATGTGATACCCTCAGTGCCCTCTTACACTCATGAAAAGGACTGATGTTACGCCCCCAGTACCCTGGTAACCTTGAGTTGTATGTTGATGTGATAACCTCAGTACCCTCTTATTCTTGTGAAAATGATCGATGTGATACCCTCAGTACCCTCATGAAAAGAACTGATGTTACGCCCCCAGTACCCTGGTAACCTTGAGTTGTATGTTGATGTGATAACCTCAGTACCCTCTTATTCTTCTGAAAATGATCGATGTGATACCCTCAGTGCCCTCTTACACTCATGAAAAGGACTGATGTTACGCCCCCAGTACCCTGGTAACCTTGAGTTGTATGTTGATGTGATAACCTCAGTACCCTCTTATTCTTGTGAAAATGATCGATGTGATACCCTCAGTACCCTCATGAAAAGAACTGATGTTACGCCCCCAGTACCCTGGTAACCTTGAGTTGTATGTTGATGTGATAACCTCAGTGCCGACTTACCCTTGTGAAAAGGATTGATGTTACACCGCCAGTACCCTGGTAACCTTGTGTTGTATGTTGATGTGATACCCTCAGTACCCTCTTACCCTTGTGAAAAAGATCGATGCAATACCCTCATTACCCTATTACTCATGTGAAAAGGATCGATGTGATACCCTCAGTACCCTCTTACCCGTGTGAAAAGGATCAATGTTATACCCTCAGTACCCTCTTACCCTTGTGAAAAGGAACGATGTGATACCCTCAGCACCCTCTTACCCTTGTGAAAAGGAACGATGTGGTACCTTCAGTACCCTCTTACCCTTGTGAAAAGGATCGATGTGATACCCTCCGTGCCCTCTTACCCTTGTGAAAACGATCAATGTGATACTCTCAGTACCCTCTTACCCGTGTGAAAAGGATCAATGTTATACTCTCAGTGCCCTCTTACTCTTGTGAAAAAGATCGATGCGATACCCTCATTACCCTCTTACCCGTGTGAAAAGGATCAATGTTATACTCTCAGTGCCCTCTTACTCTTGTGAAAAAGATCGATGCGATACCCTCATTACCCTATTACCCTTGTAAAAAGGATTGATGCTACGCCCCCAGTACCCTGGGAACCTTGTGTGATATGTTGTTATATCCCAAGTACACTGGTAACCTTGTGTTGTATGTTGATGTGATACCCTCAGCACCCTCTTACCCGTGTGAAAAGGATCAATGTGATACTCTCAGTGCCCTCTTACCCGTGTGAAAAGGATCAATGTTATACCCTCAGTACCCTCTTACCCTTGTGAAAACGATCAATGTGATACTCTCAGTACCCTCTTACTCTTGTGAAAAAGATCGATGCGATACCCTCATTACCCTATTACCCATGTGAAAAGGATCGATGTTATACCCTCAGTACCCTCTTACCCGTGTGAAAAGGATCAATGTTATACCCTCAGTACCCTCTTACCCTTGTGAAAAGGATTGATGTTGTACTCTGTGTACAGCTTCTGGGTCCTTCTCTCCTTCTTGACGGTCTCGGCCTGGATGGCGTTCATGGCCACTGCGTTTAGGGTGACTTTCTCGCGGCCTCCAGGAGCCCCACGGCCCGCCATTGATGCCTTGGGCTAGCTGAGCCGGCAGGGGGTGCTCTCTGACTTTGCCCCTGGCTCCCTGCCTCAGTCTCTGGTGCTGCTCTGCCCCTGGAGTTCTGTAGTGCCCCCTTGCTCTCCCTGCCCCCTCTTCTTCCCTCTCCCCTTCACCGCTGCCCTTTCCTCTTGCAGTTTATTTACCGTTTCCAGGCAACAGTGGACGCTGCGGGGGGAGGCGGGGCAATGATGGCGGAAGTGGAAGCCTAGGACACAAGATGCAGCCCCGCGCGCGCCCCCGAGCCCTTTGCTTCGTCAGCGAGTGGGTGGCGGCCTGTGAAGAGATGCTTGATGCGGGGGCGCGCATTCGTCTTCCGTGCACTCTGCAGGGTGGGTGACTTCCAGGCGGTTAGGGTTACTGCCCAGTTTATATGTAGCCAAGCCTGCACTCCCCAAACCCGATGTCATTCAGTGAGACATACACCGAGTACGAGGGCTTTAACTGGACCGGGGCTCATATTTAATTCTTAAATCGAGATCACAGACATATTGATCAGATTTGAAAATCTGTGCTTATGCGGCTGAAAGGATCTCGATTGTATCCAAAGCAGTCGGGGCGTTTCCCCACTTTCATGTTGGCCATTGATTTATATATCTGGGGAGAGTGTTGTTTTTATACTGAGTTATATATCCAGAAAGGTGTTTCCAAACCCAGACGTGCAGGTGTATTTACAGTATGCAGGCAAGGCTGCCACCCCCCAGCCACCGTGCTGCTGAGGGACCCACAGTGGGTGTGCAGGCAGGGCTGCCAGCCCCCAGCCTCCGTGCTGAGGGACCCACAGTGGGCATGCAGGCAAGGGACCCACAGTGGGTGTGCAGGGCCTTTGGACAGTTGGCCTCACGCCGCACCATGCACACTTCGGGACACCCACTCGACTTGGCCTTGCACTGAAACCATTAATCACACAGATTTGAAGAGTGCTTTGAAGTGGAGGAAGCCTGCACGAACAGCTATTTGAATTCGCACCAACAGAGTCCAGAATAAAAACATCCTCAAGTTCACATGTTTAAAGGGTCGGGTCCACGCCTCGTTCTCTAATAACGCTATTCCAGTCATTGCATTTAAACTATGGTGGTAAACTTTCTGGAATCATTTCACTGGAGAACAATTGTGTTGACAACTTTGTGCGCAATAGTGCATTTCTAAGCTGTACAACTAGCACAAGTAGTATCGGGGTATTGCGTGCTGGTACCTTACCGGTTATGTATACACACCTGAGCCCGTAAGCAAGCACGGCCTACTAGCGCCCAAGTGCCTCTGTCTGGGACTGACCCATGGGGCCATAGCCTGCATGTTATCTAAAGGTACCAGCTTCTTGCATGTAGTGTTCATTGGCACCCAGAGAAGGGCGCTCAGTCAATCAGGGGGCTGGAAAAGCGGGTGGTGCCATTTTCATTGTGGGGAAGCAACAGGGAGCCTCTCGGCATTCCCACCACTCCCCCACACTCAAAAACATTCCTGCCCTTTGCCCACACCCTTCAGCCCTCCCCACTTACCTGCTGCCCCACCTGTCGCTCTCCTCACCGCAGCCTCGACTAAGTCCCTTTTCCTATGGCAGTGGCCATCTTGTTTTATTTTTTACAGGAGTTTGGGCTCCCGCAATACATGCACAGCCAATCACCACTAAAATAAAAAAAAAATGTAAACCATTAGCATGTCTATCGCCCCCTTGTCAGGGGGAAAACTTGCCGAGGCCCGAGTGAAAGGCTTGCGCTTGCGTTCCATCACCAGCCATATCCGCTCTCGATGCGGGGGTGTTTGCCATTATCTTGGACCTTACCGCTGTTTCGATCCAGTGGTGAAGGCAACCTAGTTCCACCATACTTCCACCATACTGCAAGCTTAATCCTTGATCCATGCATGAGAACAATCCCGATTTAGGTGTGTGGGAGACGCCTGATAATTGTTGTCAAAAATATTGCTATTTTTGACTTTCTCCTGCCGAAAATATCCCCAACCTCAATACAGTTCAATGGGGTAAATTCATTCTCCCGCTTCTTGTGACAAAATCTCCCTCCCAGGTAATGCAAATCATTGGCGTGTTAGCCAGTGAGCCCCTCCAGTTGTTCAAATCCATTTTCATAGCTATGGCCAGAATGGTATCAAACAGCTTGCCTTGAAGCGCCCCATTTTTCATCAACTCCGGGCCTTCACTGCCAACGACCACTGTTTCATGTGAAAAGTAAGTAGAGATACCACAGATATTTTTATGAAAGGCCAAATTGAAGTAAAGAACTTCTTTGTGTAATGACATTCAAAGAGCATGGACCTCCTGACAGGTTTGCCGGTCCAGAAACAAGGGTGCCGGTAAGCTATGTGTTTGCCTGCTTGAGCTGCTGTACCCAACAGGTCTGGCCCCTGCCAGGTGCAGCGGTCACGGTAGGCAAACCCGTCACAGAAACACTGGCACTGTGCTTCCGTGTCCCCACTCTCATAGAGTCCCATGGGGATTTAGAAATGTACTGGTGCCTGACTTCCCAGCTGCTGTATTCGTATTGAGCTGGCGCACCAGGAAGTCAGGCACCGGTACATTTTTACGGGTCCGGAGGCAACCTGCCAGTAGCACTGGCAGGGTTACTGCCGGACCCGTCATTAGGCCCCATGTGTTTAAGGGTTTGCGCCTTCATTTGACGTGACCAACATAAACTGGCGTCCGATGCATGTTCCTAAACTTGGAGGGAGTGAAGAATGCTCTGTTAAAAAGCACGAAGAGAGTTTGAGTCATGGAGACTGCATGGTATGTCTTTCTGATCTACCTCCATATGAATGCCCGAGTCTTCACCAAAAAAAGTGCTTACCAATGGGCATTCCAGGATGCGCAGATCATAGAGTTAGGGTGGCCTCGCTGGGGAGGGAATGTCTTATATAAAGCTGAGGGTGGGGAGAGACAACCCCAAGAGTGTGCAAGTCTATTCCGGTGGGATGGTTTATGCCCTGTATTTATACAGCAGCTAGCCATATGTTGTCCTGTAGCGACTCAAAGAGGGTCTCCACCCTTTTAGTCCAAATTCTATTCATACATAGGAGGCCCACTTTGAACTGACTGCCCCAGTAGATTGGTTTCCCTTCAATCCTCATATTATTGTTTTCCCAAATATGTCCCACCTGGATTGTTTTTCGACTGCCACTGGTGTAAAGCTCCACATGCGGTGTGTATTGCATGCAGCTTCTGATTGGCGGTTTACAGAGGATGAAAGGAATATCCCAGATTTTACGAAGAAAGCTCAACTGGCTTCTATGTCCTACTAGTCAATCAAAGCTCCTCCTTTCTAAAGAGGATTACTCCAAACGGGTATGCAACCCTTCCAAATGTTGTCAAGCTAAGAAATAAATAACCTAACTCCTTCCAATAACAGTTTAAAATTATTTTCCAATTATCTTTGTGAAATTCTTTTTGTAAAAATGTTTACTAAATAAATGATTGCGACACCGATTTTTCACCAAAAACATTTTTCCATTCCTAAACGCTTTTTATTCTGAACATAAATGAAAAGAAAACCCTTCCTTCGTGTTCTTAAGAAAATCAATATAATCGTAACAAATGTTTACAAAAACCAATAACTTTCACATTTCACAAAAAAAGTGAGAGCATTTACAGAATTACGTTTTTCAATGATCCAACAGTTGTATCCAGATTTCACCCAGTGTCCGGAGCTTATTCCACACCAATCTATCGGAACCTCTCTACGCGCTTCAGGACTTGAGTCCCATCTTCAGGAGAATCTGGACTCCCTTCCTAATTAGCAATATATAAGACACATTACTTATTGCCACATGGTAGACCAATTCCTCAAAATAATCCATATTTCTACTCACAGACATCACTAACCTCTTAAGATCCTCAAGCGATCAATTCTCAATGTGAATGCATGCATTCTCGCTCCGCTTTCCGATAATGGTATCTTACAACACATAATCCATGTGTGATAAACTTTAAAATCACTCTCCTTCAATATCCCCACTGTCCCAAAATTCTTACCTCCTCACCAAGAGTATCAATGACTCCACTGTTTAATCCTCACGGTTCTTCCCAGTCCCCAAATTAACAAGAATAGCGCTAAACAAAGTAAAGGACATCTGCCAGAATCTCTAATAAATGCATCCCAAAGTAAGGCATAGATCAAGAAACTGAAATCCTCTTCATAATGTCCAACTAACGGTGCCCAATGTCCAGTGTATCTAAGTTGAACTCACAAAACACCCCGGCGTCTCCCAATGCCTTACCTCCTAACTTGTAACATCTATCCAGAAAAGTGAGCATCCAAACTCCACCACTCCGTTCTAACTCTGTTTATATCAAACAAAATGGCCTCAGAGCATTTCATGTAACGCTGTGACATCACATGTCTGACATCACTAATGTACAAAAACAACTCTGGATCGATGTATGAATAGTCTCTCAACATTATCGAGTAAATCCAACAACTGGATAACTAGATCCCTTAATAACCGGGCCTCCCCTCTGAAATGATATTAAAACTAAACCTGTGGTCAACAAATAGTCTCACCATCTTGTTCAATTCATATTCCATCAAACATAATGATCGCATGGTTTTACCAGGCGTTAAGGACGGGACCCGCAAAGGGACATTGGAGCTAATAACGGTACCGCAATTAGCGGTACCATTATTAGCGCCTTCCCATTGAGCCCTATGGGGGCTCAAATGGGAATGGGGAAGGGCCCTGGTGAATGGGGAATTACCGCCCCCACCAACCTTGGAATGGGGCGGTAATAGTTCCATTCACCAGGGCGGAGTCGGCATGGGTTTGGAGGTAGCCATGGCGCTAATAGCGCCATGGTTACCTCCAAACTCGTAATGACCCCCAAGTGTGTTATCAAGCAATCTGTTTACCTCTGTATGGGTGGTTCAGTGAACTAACTTTCAAGATGCTATTACAATGTTGGCACTGACTACATGGTTGCTCCCTCTCCAATGCTGTCTCTTATCACCCTTATCTTTCATCTCAGCTTTTACATTTTATTTTAAAGAATAACTTTTTTTGTATGCAAAGATGGGTGCCGCAGAACATTTCTAAAAATAAAAAAACAATCATGGGGGATGCAGGGGTGTCCCCGGCTTGCATTAAAAGGAAAGCGGGGGACAAAGAAAGATTTTTTTTTTTAAACTGACCCTGTAGCGAGCAGAAGTTCTACCCCTCAGTTGGGAGACGGCCCTTGCGTTGCAGGGTGCAAGCCGTGCAGCGGATCAGCAGGAAAGTGAGGAGCAGGAGGTACGTTTTAAGGGTAGGGGGTGCAGGGTGGGGGATAGCGGTCCGAGATCATGTACGTGATTATTTAATTACGGCATTTCAAATTCGTGATTTTCGAATTCACATTTTATGTTTGCAAAATAATCACATACATCCCACAAAGATAGGTGGGCTAGGAAAAAGTCTATCTAGCCTCGGATCCAATCTCAAACCTTGGCAGGTTTTATGAATATTCTACTTAATCTTCTTGCTTTGTGATGAAAAGGTTGTCACATATGCAAAACTTGCTTCCTTTATTTTCTTTAACCTTCAATAAATCGTGTCTATTCATTGATTGAATGATATTTATTTCTATCGCGCTCGTACACAAGTGTTTCAGAGCGCGACAAGGCAAGGGAGGGGAACAGGGGAGAACAAAACAGCGATCTTACTAGGCCCAGTGACATTGAGAACGTGCAAGTGCATGGGAGAGGGGGAGGGGAAAAGTGCATGGAAGGGGGGAGAAATGGAAAGTGCGAAGCAGAGGAAAAACAGATAAATAACAATAAATAAATAATAAAGGCAACAAACAGTGGTAACGCAGCCAGCAATTTGCAAGTGCTAGGTTTAAGGCAGCAGACAGGGTAGGTCTGATAAGTGCAGGAAGAAAAAGGGGGAAAAGGGGGGGCTGTATGGGTACAGATACAAACCCCATTGCAAGTCGTGGCCCGGAGGCAGTGCGGGAGGGTGGCCAGGTGCACAGTGCCAAGAGAGAACAGACCAGCAGGGGAGAGGGGGAGCGAAGGCAGAAGAAAAGAGGAAGGTCTTGAGATGCTTCCGTAACCAGAGATGGTTCTCCTCAAGTTTTAGAGTGGCAGGGAGGCTGTTCTAGAGGGAAGCCCCAGCCGAAGACAGAGATCTACCCCCAGCTTGTTTCTTTGAAAAACGACTGACCCTGAGGGAGTTGGAGGTAGAGGAGCGGAGCTCAAGAGGGGAGCTATTTGCGGAGGGAGAGCTGAAGGTATTTTGGACCCAGGCCCCAGAAGGCCTTGTGGACAATGGAGAGGGTTTTGAATTTAATCCTTGCATCCACTGGGAGCCAGTGGAGAGATTTCAGAGCTGGAGAGATACGATCCCAGGGTTTGAGGCCAAGGACAAGTCTCGCAGTCCTGTTCTGGATTAGTTGTACTTGTTGTACTTTCTGAAGTGAAGCACTAAGTAACTGTTTAGGATATTGAGGTGCTTGAAATCTATCCTTTATGGCCAAGCTTTTCTGTCTAATCTCTTCTTCTGTTGCAATATTTCTCTTATACTGTATAAACTGACTGAAAGGAATATATTTCCAACACTTGTGGGATCGCTATTGGGTTATGTGCGCTATTTACCACCAAAAAAATTCTAAAAAATGGGTCGGCAGCAAGTGATATCTTACCCTCAAACTTCCCACAAAGTTTGTAACAATAATACAAATAAAAACCTGATTCGGGAAGATATCTCGCGCTCACACCTATACTTTAACAAAATTTCTAATCAATTTTGGTCCAATAATATTAATGTAGTAAAACAACTTCAATTTAAAGAGTCCATCAATGCAATGATTCCCAACAAAAAATGTTTTTTAATTTGTCCAAGAAAAACAGCCGACACGTGTTTCGACCTTGGGTCGTTCTCAAGGCTGTGTGGAATTATACAGTCAAATAGTATATAGCAATTAAGAGAAATTATAAAAAGATAACCATACCATATAGTTCCACATGTCAGGTCAGGATGAGAGAGGTTTTTTTGCCTTAATCAAATATTTGAATTGATATGAAAGAAAAAAACACAAATTCAAAAGCCACAAATTAGTTCCTCTATCAAAGAAGTCTCTAAAATGGAGACATTACCCCCATAAAAACCCACTCTTTTTAACGACTCCAGATTTAACTAAATTTAGAAGAAATAATATTTAAAATTTCAAGATGTTTGTTACATGCATAGTTAGTTTTTAAACACAAAATCCCTATATTTTCACCTTGTGAAACCATCTAGCTAGACCAAAATATAAATTTTCAAAGTTAAAATTAAAAATTGTTGGTGAATTTGTAAATATGACTGTATTCCCCTGTTAGTACTTGATCATGCAATATTACTATAACTAAGACTTACCCCATATATAAATCACTAGAATTCACAAGTTTGAAGTATAAAGGATCACTCAGTTTACTTGGTCTTGAGTTGTCACTTCAATTTTCAGATCTGTATAAGAGATTCCTTTTTATTTTAATTTATTAATTCAAATTACTAAACTGACTGGTATAATGAAATAATAATAAATGCTCACCAGCTTTTAACGATTAAGTTTCTTGAAAAAATTTTTTTTGTATAGCAGGATGCTATCACATTCCAATCATTTTGACACATAAATTGTGTAGTCTGGAAACAAAGTTCACCTACAAAAATAATAAGCTCATTTGTATATATCACTATGATTCAATCTCCTCCATTAAAGCATTGATCTTAGATTATCTTTAGACTCACCATTTAAAGGGTTAGATCCCACGTCTCTTGTTTTCTAAAGGGATCCTGCACCCATCACAGAATCTTATATACATTTTGCCCGCGAAAAACCGTGGGCCGTGTTTACAGTGACGTCACGCGCACACGGACGTGATGACGTCATGCGTTAAATGCCGTGATGACGTCACACGTACGGGCGCGCGATATCGTCATCGAATGCATTTAGCAAACGCGGGCGTGTAACTTATCATTTACTATTCTCGCATCAAATGTCTGTTCTTTATCGGAGTTTAAATTCTCACAAAGTGACTCAGCACCCCTCAAATGTACTTCGAAACATTAACAATAGATTTAGACTGAAGGGAATACTTTCTAGTGTTTTCTTTGGGTGGAAGCTATTGGCCAATAGCAAACTATTCCTATTTGTCAATTTAGAACAAATTGTTGTTTCCAATGTATTCACGCAATTGTAAATTTCAACTTCAAGAAATTGAATTCTCGCCTTGGTTATACAGGTCGTAAACTGAAATCTCAGGTTTAATGAATTCATATGGTTAAAAGAATCAGATAGCTGTTCATCTGTCCCATGACATATTCCAAATATATCATTGATAAATCCCGTCATGTGGAATACTGGTGTAGAGCAAACCGCATCCATTGTAAATAAGACAGCTCAACCTCTTTTAGTCTTCTCAAGAAATGTTCCGTATCTTGGACGTTATGGTCTACGTTTCTGTATCAAAGGTTGTACAACCGTGTCAATATATGGGCTAAAGGTTCCAATAGGCTCTCTGTGGCTGCCACAATAGGGTGACCCAGTGGTTTCTGTATATTTTGATGAACCTTTGGCAGAATATAGAAGATAGTGTGATAGGGTTGGGTGCTGTGTGTTATCCAACCAATCTCTTCTTCTTGAATTTATAGACCCTTAATCACTTTCCATATCTCTATAGTATGATCATGATCAATATTTGTGTCTAGACATCCCAACCCTGCAGCTGATGCTCTACTTATTCTGCATAGTCTGAATGATTCGTACACACTAGCCCCCCTCCCCCACCTCCCCCTACTCCCTTGTCCGGTGGCTTTAAGATACTATTTTTCCTTCACACTTTTTGAATAACCCTCCTTTCATTCTTTGTGAAGTTACCATATTTTCTCTTTTTGAATTTAAATTTTTGCCGATCTTTAAGTACCGATTTCTGAATACATTCCAGGGTCTGGTTCTGGACTACTGGTAAAAAAGAACTTTTGGCTTTCATCTCTAAATATTCCCATTCTTTCTCCCTTCCAATCTCTTCATCCTCTATATTATCAAAGAAGACCTTTAGTTTCATCTTTTGCATCAATTTTAGAAAGTCAATCTCTTCCTTCATTAGTGTGCTTGAATATTGCGGGACAAATGTAAGTCCTTTTTGTAGAGTCTGTCTCTCAAATTGTGTCAGTTTATAATTCGGAAAATGAATCGCTATCATAGTAGGCCAGATATATACCTGTGTCTTGCCCACTGAACCAAAGCAAGCCTTGATTGACCCTGAAGGCAATATAGTACCTAATGAAGAGTGGAAAGCCCACCTCACTCCAGGTGTGTTGAATCGCAATCCTGGATCTTTTCCCTTTCCATACACAGGTCGATAACGTTTTGTTGATAATGTTGAAAAAGGAAAGGGGCCCTCCAGCAAGAGCATAGCTAAAACATATAGGATCAATGGTGAGATACCCATCTCAATCATTTACAGTCGACACCACCATGAAAGAGCAAGAAGGGACCGTTTATCTTGTTTCAAATTGCTTTAGTGTTCAATCTTAGCAGTAGCTGAGGTAGCTTTTGGTGCCATGGGGCGGATAATAGGGCCCCAATGGGAGGCAGGGGGCACACTGGGCATCAGGGAGGAGCCAGGGGGGGGGCAGCAGTCCCCTCTAGCCCCCGCCCCCCGGCTCCACCACTGAATCTTAGTGTCTCCTACAGTTCATTTAGAAAATAGCAGGCAACACTTTGGATGCTCTCATCTCTTCCGACATCCCTCTCTCTCTCCCTCTCAATATCTCCCTCTCTTGGATGGACCACTCTCTTCTCTCTTCAAACTTAAAGCTCTCCTCTTGCATCGGCACACCCAGCGTGGCTACTCAGATTCAAAGACACCAGACCAATGAAAACAGTGACAGCGGCTGCCTTTGCCTCCATCTACTCACTGCCTCCTACTCCTGCGGAAGACGCCCTCCCTGACACAGCCCTCGCTAACTTCAATCTCTCCATTTCCAATACCCTTGACATTCTTGACCCTGTCATGAGGGTCCGACTGAAGACCTCCAAAAAGTGCAACTCTTGGTACGATTCTGATCTGGCTGCCCTTACACGCAAGTGGAGGGCAGCTTGAAAGGAAATGGAATGCGTCGGGTGATCCCTCTGATAAACTGGCCTGCCGCCTCCTTCAAAGGCAATATCGCCTCTGCCTCGGCACCAAGAAAAGAGTATTTATTCAAGCCGGCATCTCTGCGGCATCAAACAACAAAGACAAACTGTTCAAAGTCTGTAAGGAACTGGCCAATCCTGCAGCAGCCTCCTCTTCTGTCACACCCGCCTAGGACCTTTGCACTGCCGTGCCTACTTACTTCTCCGCAAAAACACAAGACATCTTTTCCTCTCTCACCTCCACACCACTTCATACACCAACACCTCTGGAGCCTCCCTTGGCTCCTCCACCATTTCTCCTCTCTTTTCTCACTCCCATCACACCTGATGAGGTCACCAGACAAGTTCGGTCTATGAAGGCCTCATCCAAACAGGTGGACCCATGCCCCTCCAAAACCATTAAGGACAACATTGACTCTCACGCTCTAACCTTGGCTGATCTCTTTAATTTCTGTTTTGCCATTGGAGTTTTCCCAACTTCGCTTCAGCCCTCCCTTGTGCACCCTCTACTTAAGAAAACCTCTGCAAACCCCTCCATTCTGGCAAACTACCTCCCCATCTCTATCACCCCTTTCCTGTGAAAACTCCTGGAGACGTTGGCTATCTCTCAGCTCACCCTCCACACTGAATCTGCTGGTTGCCTCCACGACCATCAGTCTGGCTTTAGAGCATCCAGAGGGAGGGAAACTGCTCTTTTCAACACCCATGAAGACCTGCTCTCAAATCTTGACACTAACACTTCCTCTGTCCTCATTATTCTTGATCTCTCCTCTGCCTTTGACATGGTAAACCACAACACCCTGATCGCACGTCTCTGAGACACCCTGGGAATCACTGGTCAGGCTCTGGTGTGGTTAACCTCCTTTCTGTCTGACCGCCCATCCCAGGCAGTACTTGGGCCCTTATCTCCACTATCCCTCTTTCAATCTGTGGTGTCCCCCAGGGCTCTAACCTTTCCCCCTGGTTCTTCAATGTCTACATGGCTGCCAGTTTCACATTTAATTTCCAGTGTTATGCAGATGACACTCAACTCTCCTTCAGGCTACCCTCAGCCATATACTCTACCTCGCTCATATCTGACTGTCTGCAATCCAGTCATGGTGGTCCGCAAACAACATCTGCCTCAATGCCAGTAAGACTGAGATTGTTCGCATTGGGATCCCTGCTCTCACTTTCCCACTCTCACTGTGGCCTCCCTTAGCCCTGTGCCCGCAACCACATGCGAGGCAAAAAACCCTGGGGTCATCTTCGACTCCACTTTCTCCTTCTCCACTCACATGTCGGACATCTCTAAGTCCAACTACCAGCTGCACCTCCTCAGAGGTACTCTTCCTTTTGTCACCTTCCACCAGCGGCTCACCATCTCCAGAGCCCTGGTTCTCTCAAGGCTGGACTACTGCAACAGCCTCTTTCTCAACCTCCCTGCCTCGTCACTGCACCCTATGCAACTCATCCAGAACAGAACCGCAAGTCTTATCTGTGGCCTCAAGCACAGGGTCCGCATCTCTCCGGTGCTGAAATCCCTCCACTGGCTCCCCGTGGCTGCAAGGATCAGGTTCAAGACCGTCTGCATTGTTCACAAGGCTTTCTGGGGTCTGGGACCTACCTGTCTGCAACATTGCCTTCCTAAATACTGTCCCTCCCGAGCCTTCCGCTCATCTACCTCCAACCTTCTACGAGTGAGCCGGTTCTCCAAGCAGAGATTTGGAGGGAGATCTTTATCCTCTGCAGGGGCCTCCCTCTGGAATAGCCTCCCTGGCGCCCTGGGTCTTGATCCTGATCTCCTTAAATTCTGGAAACTCCTTAAGACCTTCCTCTTCTCCTCTTCCTTCTCTCTTCCTCTACCCTGCTAACCTCTCTTTCCGCTATATTGCCTAACTCACTCCTTTTCCACGCAGCATGCTGACTGGCCGCCAGGAGTACCTCAGAGCCTCACAGGTCCCCGGCACCCTCGCCAGTCCTCCAGCACTTGCCTCAGGGTCTGCACTTGCCTTTTGCTACTGCACTCGGTGAATTATCCAGTGAGAATGGCATCTCTCAGCACTTACCCAGTTTCTGACCAACTGGGCGCATCCAGATTCAGCTGCACTTGTCCTCCTCCCCCTGCCGTCTCCTGTACCATCTGTGCCCTTGCACGTTCTGAATGTACCATGCACTGAGGATCATCTATCCTTTCCTCCCTGTCTCGCCTCCCGCATGGTGGCAGCTCTATGCTCTTGGAAAAACATCAGAATCATTGTTATACATATTTGCTGTTATCTACACTGTTAATTGTATTATATGCACTTACTCTGCCTGGCAGACTGGTTATCATTCAGAAACTCAAGAGCCCTGAAAGACTGTTGTTTTTTTCTCCCCTGTTCCCACCCTCCTTGAGCACCTTGAAACACTTGCCTTGTGTTTATGCGCTTTACAAATGAACATTACCATACCATGCCATAACCATACCACTTGCCTAAAGTTTGCCTTTTTGCTTAATATGGGGCGTTTGCCAAACCGGCCCAAATTCTTCCATGTGTGATTTCAGGGAGAGCCTGTAGAAAGGCATAATGTTTGACCTCTCCACATTCAGGTTACAGCCTGAGACATGGGAGCATTGGCATTTCTACTGCATCGCTGCCAGCAGGGCAGGGGTGCGCTGCATAGGCCATAATGTCACCCGGGTATGCAGATGCTTTAATTTGGAACTTGTTGGATCCTACTCCCTCTGTGAGTTTATTGGCTCTAGCATAAGTAGGAATAAACAATGGGAGAGCGGGCCCCCAATCCTTGTTCCCCAGTGAAGGTTGAAATAAGGGGAGAACACCCTGTTTACAAATGTGAAAGCTCTGGAGGACTGGTAGAGAGCCATGATTAAGGAGATTATTTTTTGACCGAACCAATTCCATTTGAGTACCGTGCACAAGAATGGCCAACCGTCAATGGCCTTTTTGGAATGTAATGTGATTGCAGCCAATGGAACATATGTCTCTTTTGTAAATCAATAATGGCACAGAAACACCTGGTAGTAGCTGTTGCTATTCACCCTTTGGTTGAGCTAGTCTGGTCTTTGGGTAATGGCCTCAGAATTAGTGGTTTAATCATCATTGCCAGGACCTTGCTTAAATTCTTTGCCTCAGTGTTGATTAGGGAAATAAGCGTGTAGCTTTGGAAGTCCTGTTCATGTATAATGAATAATAATTGCATCGGAAAATGATCCTTTACAGCTGGTTTTAGACAAGTAGCTGGCAAGCAAAGATTGGATCTTAGAGGAAAGAAGTTCTAGCAAGGGACTTAAAAAGTCAATTGGAAAGCCTTCCTGCACAGGGGCTTTTTTTTCAAGTTTGGAAATGGCCAGATATATCTCGTTCAAAACCACTTCTTAGATTAGATGAAAGGGCCGTGGAAATGTTTCATTGGTCAACCAAACGGATTTTGTGGAGATATTAGTAATTGATGCGGGTGGGATAGGGGGCAGTCTCTGGTGTTTGCGGGTTGTTGCGGTATTTAGCAAAAGCTTGGGCTAATTCAGCATCTTTCACAGTGGTTTTATTGCCAACTTGTATGGCTGTGACTTTGCTATTCTGACTATGCACCTTCAAGAGGCCAGAAGCGTGCCACTTTTGTTCGCACCTCCCCCCCTTTGAAGAACTTCAGCTGCGCTTTGAGTAGAATCACTGTTGCTCCACAGGAACTGAGCTTATTTTTTATTTTTTTATTTTTATTTGTTTTAACCTCTTTGGTTTTTACAAAAATCAAAAATCCATCTTCCAACTTGGGACACCACTTTTGTCCGGCGAGCAGACTCCCTGTTGAGCTCGCAAGCACTTCTACTCCATGCGTGCTGGTAGGCCACTTGTGACAGGAGTATTGTCCCTTCTGAGTGCAACGTCCAAGAATTTAGCTGTCATCCTGGACCATCTGGGGGAGTCTCCTGCGATTAGCCGATACCAGCGAGTTTCTTCGTCCAGTGTAGTTTCATCTGATGTAAGTAGTGCCAAGTATTTTTGCCTTTCTGCTTCTAAGGCTGGGCACGACATAAGAAGATAGTAGATCGTTTCAGCTTGAACTGTATCTTCACATAGGCGACAGTGGGAATCAGGGACACAAGCTCGTGAAGCCAAGATTTCCTTTGTGTTCAGTAAATTTAGTCGCGCTCTCATAAACATTTTCCTCAGCTTCTTCTCTGGTAATCTCTCACAGTATTTTAAAGGGACCCTCGGACGATTGTGGGTAGGAGGAAGGTGCTCTAGGGATTTGTACTGCAGGATCCTTTCACTGGTGTTGATCCAGTCCTGGTTTTCCAATTTCCTCTTTACTCTCCCAGGATTACTTAGGAGCGTTTCAGTCGAGCATGCCAATTCGTCCAGTTTTTCGTGTATTTTTTTGACCCATTCTAGTAGAGGTTTACAGGTTCCCTTGGATATTTCGGTTTCCATGAGTCAAAAAATCGGCGGTGAGCTGGGAGACAGAATCTTCCTGTACAGTTGTACAGCACTTTGGGTTACCACTGAGGCTACAGATGGTAAGCCTAAGTCACAACGTATGGCTGGCATAGGTGCAGGTTTTGGCAAAGCCAGGACTGACTTCCATAGGCAACCTTCGAGCTTAGTCCAGGTTTCCGGTGGTAGGTTCAGATTCGCCGCCATTCCGTAGGTTAGTGCTGGTATTACTTTGGATTTGTAAAACTGGAGCGCTGGTGATCACGAGAATTTTCCAAATTTGTTATCTACAGCACGAGTTTGGGCTGTTAGGCTTTGGATTTTTTCCCACAGAGAGTTCAAGAGGGAGTTATCTTTCAATGTGTTGTCAATCACAACGCCCAGGTATTTGAATTCTTTCACTGATTCGATTTTTGACTTGTTCAGATACCATGAGTGTGCCGTCTGTGATTCTTTAGTGGTTTTGCAGAAAGAAATGATTTTGGTTTTCTTTGAGTTGATCTTTAGGTTGTTATGTTCCATATATGTGGATAGGTTGGCAATCTGTCTTTGGAGGCCAATGGCCGTTTGATCCAGTAGGATCAAGTCATCTGCATACCACAGTCTTATTGTATTCTATTCTTGCGTTTATAGGGACTTTAACACTGGGGACTCTAGCTATCGCTGCTCCGTGTCTTTAATCTTACGAAGTGCCTGTTGGGCCTTTTGACTGTCCGCTCCACGTTACCCAGCTACATAGCCACTGACGTGGCCTCTGAGGGCTCATTTATAAGTATCACATAGTGTTATCAATGACATCCCCTTGGTGACATTATATTGCAAGAACTCTTGAGTAAAACTCTACATTGAAGACTTAAGGGCCTGAGATGAGAGGAGATTGCTATTGTGGCTCCGTATGCTATGTGATGTTTTTGTGATTTATACTGTGCACCACTTTTCATGGTCTCCGGGACTGTGTGCTGGTTTGTTTTTAGTTGCTAGACGATATGTGGTGTTTGGTGTATGAGGGTGCATGGGCAATTTATGTGTAATTGGTTTAGTTTCCTGTTGGGTGTTGTGGAGCGTATGCAGTTTGTGGTTGTTTTAGATTTCTGCTGCGGTAGAGGTATGAGTCTGTTTTTACCTTGTTTGAGGGCGCTTATGCAGGATATTGGAGAGTTTTTAGTAGGGTTAGTGGGGACGTGTCTGTGTCCTTTAGTGCCATGGTTGTTCAGTCGAGTTCATACTATTCGCTAGTGATTTGTGGTAGACTGTTTTATTTCGTTGGGCTGTCTTGTTTTGGTTATTCCATTTTCGGTTGTTTTTGTAATGTCTTGGTAGTTTTCCTTTGTTGATGTTTCCTGTTTAACTCAGTGAGTTAAAGAACAATGTTTTTAGCAGTTTTCTGAACTTGAGGTTATCTTCTGTTGTTTGTATTTCCTTTGGGAGCGAGTTCCAAATTTTTGCTGCAATGCATGAGAACACTGTTCCCCCAAATTACTGCTTTGAGTTTTTTATAGGTTCAAGGCGAATGTCGTTGCTGGACCTTAGTGTTCGGTGTGGTTTGTAGATAGAGATTATTTTTCTGTCTGAATTCTGCTCCTTGGCCATGGATTGCTCTGTGAGTTATGCAAAGTGTTTTGCAGAAAATGTCTTATTTGACCGGGAGCCCATGTAGGGGTTCTCAGTGCTGGTGTGATGTGTTCTCTCTTAGTTAGTCTGAGGAGTAGTTTTGCTGCTGCATTCTGTATTCGTTGTCGTTTTTTGATTAGGTAGTCTGGCATTCCGAGATAGATGCTGCTGGCGTAGTTTATTTGTGACATGATAAGAGAAATGAAAGTGAGTGTTTTATGTGGAAAGATCGAAAAGGGGAGTATCTGCTTGATTGTGTGCCGGCGCAAGAAGCATTTCTTTACTACTGTATTGACTTGCTGTTTGAGTTTCAAGTTGTTGTCCATTAATATTTTGAGAATTTTGACCAATTTAGACTGTTTTGTTTGGTTTCCCTTTTCAGTAGGCCATGGAATGTGATGTGTGATAAACGGTCATTGGGAGCGATCATGATTTCTGTTTTGTCCGGGTTGAGTTGAAGGCTGTTCTTACTCATACAGTGGTTAAATCTGGGAGGCAGTTGGTTGGGTTGGGTTTTGTTCTTCGGTAGCATTGATTTTGTAGATGATTTGTGTGTTGTCTGCGTAATTGTAGCAGGTGAGGCTGTGTCTTTTGAGGAGGGTCATGTAGATGTTGAATTGTAGTGATGAGAGGAATGAGCTGTTAGAAGACCCTCAAGGCCCTTCTGGATGAATTGGAAGAAACATCATGCTCACTACCAATATGGCACCTCTTAAGCTCTTTATCTAAGCAACCTGTGAGCGGGTCTAGTCTTTTTTCAAGATGGCTGCCTCCACTTCCTCCCGTTCCTACATTATCACTCGGGAGGAACAAGTAGGTGCATCGCTACTTCGCTCCCCTTCACTTATTCTGCCCTTAGCGTTTGCAATCGCCACTGTGTACCTACTCCCGCTACCTACTTAGCGGTCATTTTTTCCTTCTTTGTTCCGCTCTGCATATTTCTCCTTTCCAACCTTCAGCTCCATTTCCTTCTTGTTCGGTACAAACATTTTCTGCCGTTTTCCTTTTTTCTTTCTGTCTTGTTCCCGCTTGCTTTCTGTCTGCCTTTCTTGCCTTCCCATTCCGCTTGGAACATTCCTCTCCGCTCCTGGACCTCTGCCATCAGCTTCCATCTACCTTCATTTCTGCGGGTTGCTACTCCGCTGCATCTGCAGCTCCTTACGGCTTCCGGCCACAGCAATCTGTTCAGTCAACGCTACCTTCCATGGCCACTCGCTGCTCAGTCAATTCAGCTCCACAGCACTCTGCATGACCACCAGCTGCTACGGACAGTCTCCATCCTACTCCTTGCAGCTTCTTGCGACTTCAGCCACTTCCGTTGCCTGCTGGGTTTTCTGCCCCACAAACGTTTCCCAAGGGTGCTGCCCCTGGGATATACAGAGCCCAGTTACTGGCCTCTGGACACCTTGTGGGAAGCTCTCATATAACATCACAAACCGAGGATTTACACCAGCATGAACCGAAAAAGACCATTTGTGAGTATATTCTCATTGTTACTAATATGAGCCTTGTGGGACCTGGCAAGTTGTTGTGCGGGGTGTTCAGTTGAAGAGGCTTAACCAGGTTGTTTCTGTTCTTTCTGCCATGAAGGATTTTAGCCAAAGTAACACTGTATTGCCGATTCATATATCACCAGTCTTTTGATCAGTGTCTTGTGGTGGACTGTGCCAAAAGCTGCTGATAGATCAAGTAGTATAAGTGCCGATTTGACATTGGAATCTGCATTGGTGTTTAGGTCATCCCATATTGAAAATAATGCAGTTTCTGTACCTATCATGGGTCTGGAGCCGACTTGTGCCTGGTCTAGTACCCTATTGTTTTCTCCATGTTCCAGGACTTGTTCGTACATGTAGCTTTCTTGAAGTTTTGCCTGGCATGGTGAGATTGGTCGGTAGTAGGTTAGGTCTTCCGTGTTCCCAGTGGGTCTTTAAGGAGTGGCTTTATGTATGCTGATTTAAATGCTTGTGGCACAGTTCCTGTTGCTAGTGAGTGGTTGAAGAGGTTGAGGAAATATTCTGCAGGTGTTTTCTGGGTGAGGTTAGTCTTGTATATGTCAGGTTCGGTGAGAGGTGGTTTAATCTTGTGGATGGTTTTGGCATTGGCCGGTTAGGGGAGTTGCTGGTGTTTTTTGTCAGGCTCTTAATGACTTGCTGGATGTTTTTGATTTTGTTTTTGAAGTGGCCTGCAAGGTCATCGCATAGCTTTTGTGATGGGGCTGGTGTGTTGTTGCATGCTGTTGGGCACGGTCCACCCATTACAGGTCACGCAACTGATAACCTTTTGGCATTCTGTTATCATTCTGTATTCTTTGGGTTTTGTTACCAACACAGGTTTCCTCTCTCTGCACCTGTCATGGGTTTACATTCACTTCTGATTTTTCTTGGCAGTCCCTTGACTTTGCCACAACATGTTTTCCACACAACTCACTCTGTGGTGTTCACCCTCTTCCACCTCCTTACTTTCACAGTATTCATAAGTTCTCATCACTTGCTTTTTACGTAGTTCATATGTTCATCATAACTTTCCTTTAGTTCGGTATTCAATATCACTTGTTCGTAACTTTTCTTTAGTTCGATATTCAATATCACTTGTTTCACCTTTAAATACATTTATAACGAATTGTCCATGTTTCAGTTTGTTCGCATTACCATAAACCCTTTTGCAGCCCCAGGAGCGGCCCGGTATGAGTGTTACCTTTATTTGACACACCAGTATGCGGCTGCTCCTTTGGGCATCCTCTTTCTTCTTTCCGGCTTCCTTTTCGTTCCACACACACTTTTCGGGAGCCTGGCGAGCAGTACTCGTCTTCTTTGAACCTGGCTGCTTTTTGTAGGTAGTTCTACGTCACGTTCCCCCTTCTGCAACACCCGTTGTTGTTCTTCTCTGGGTTTTACATCTGTCTGTTGTGTTTCTGGCCATTCTCCTTATGTGGTTTAGCTTTTTATGGTTGGTTATGCGAGTGGGTGGTAGGTTGCTCTGTAGCATGAAAGAGTGATTATGATCTTGTTCCAGAAAAGGGTCTCTTTTCTTTTGGGTGGGTAGGTATGCTATTTCTTGGTGTTGCTTGTTTTCCAGGTGTAGTGTTTTGAGATGGTTGGACTTGTACCATTTGGTTTGTTTCGTTTTGGCTCTTTCTTGTGCATCAGCCTTTCCTGGTACGGTGCATTTTGCGGTGTGAGCTAGTTTGGTTTCTTGTTTGTTTCTGTTTTTTCCTGGTCCAGTTGGTTGTTCGAGTTTTATCCTGGTGGATTGTCTGTTTGTCCTCAAGTTTTTTTCTCTTTGCTTCGTCTGTTTGTGCTATTTCAGCACAGAGCAGAGTGTAGTTTGTAGGATGATATTATAGGGCTATCCCAGTGGTTGAGCTGCCCAAGGGGCTGCACTGTGTCGGGTCCATGCTTGGCCAGTGTGCGGGAGCTGCGCAAAACCAGTGGTGGTTGCCGTGATAGCTCGCAGAATCTACAATTCCCGTGGGCCGCATGGCGCAGTGTGCGCATCATGTCAGCTGTGCTGTGTGGGATGCCCACACCTCACAGCACCTGGAAAGAGAATCCAGCATATATCTGTGAGTCCCATAAAAGAATGCTGGTGGCACAGAGCGGTGCTCTTCAATGCTGCTAAATCCCCAGTTGACGAGGTGCCATTCCGCTCTGGATTATTCCTTGTTCGTTGGACCTCGGAGCCTATTCTTATTTGTTTGGTCTTTGAGTTACCCCCACCTCATTTCCTAGCCTTAATACTGTGCTGTGATTCTTTAATTCTGCATTCATTGCAACCTCCTTTGTACCTCCTGTCTATCCTATGGTATTGTTGCCTCCTTGCCGTGATTCCGTGTGCATGCCAGTCTTTCTGTGTTCCTGTTTGTATTACCTACCACTGGCTTCCCCACTGTGTACCCTCAACCTCTGCCCCCGTTTCATCGGGCGGTGTTGCCTGTTCTATGGACTCAGGTGAAATGAGGGGATTGTGATCTTGCCTGGGTTCTACTACTCTTGACCATCCATTTCCCTAGGTTTGGTTCCAACACTAGTGTGGTGTAGTGAGGGGGTTCTGTCTGTGCATTCCTCTGACATATTTTTTTGTTTCCTTTCTCTTGCCGTAGTTCCTCACTTACCATTTATGCCCTACTTCTCACTCGTCCTGGGGAGTTCCCCTGCAGGGTGTCCCAGGAGGATAGCTATGGGGTAATGTGCTCGCCTTGGAAACAAGACGATACGAAGCAACACAGGTTCGATCCCCAGGACCGCGCTTAGAAACCTCTGGGTATTAAGCGTTATAAATACGCAACTAAGACATATTCTTGTAACAGCGCCTCAATGTCCCTGGGCTGTGTGAGTGCTTTAAAAAGGCAAAAAACTAAAATAAATAGGGTGGGTAGCGGGGCAGTGTGGAACTTGTTCATGCAAGTACCAACACCGTGATCCTGACAGATTGTTTTAGGGGTCAAACTGTCTCATGGGTAAAGCTATCGCAGGCGTTAACCTTATCCCAGGGCCATAGACCTTATCCTTGGGGCAGGCCTGTCCCAGGAGTTGGGCATATCCCAGGGGGAACAAGCTATCCCAGGGGTGGGAGCCATCCCTGTGGCAAGCAGGAGTTATATCAAGGGTGGGAGCTATCTCAGGGGCTGGCGCTATCTCAGGGGCTGGCGCTATCTCAGGGGCTGGCCCTATCTCAGAGGCAGAAGTTATCCCAGAGGCAGAAGTTATCCCAGGGGCAGAAGTTATCCCAGGGGCAGAAGTTATCCCAGGGGCAGAAGTTATCCCAGGGGCAGAAGTTATCTCAGGGGCTGGCGCTATCTCAGGGGCTGGCGCTATCTCAGAGGCTGGTGCTATCTCAGTGGCTGGCGCTATCCAAGAGGCAGAAGTGTTAGGCGGAAACCTGTGCAGTTCCCTCTGGGACCACTGCAAAAGATTTAGGACTACAGGTGTTTGGCGGTGAACCCACTTGGTAGCAGTCTGTACCACACAGATTCACTTGGTAGCTGTGGCTGAGCAGTCAGACTTCTCTCAAGAAAAGTTGAGCAGTATGTGGAGTATACAACATAGGGCAATTCTTCACAGCAAGACAAGCAAACACGCAACGAGGCTTAGTGTAAAGATAGTAAAGTATTTATTTATAACACAACATCTATGGAAAACACTAAAGCAAATCACGGCAAACAAATCAAACACAATCAATCTACGAAGTAGAAAACGATCAATGCCCCTAGCAAAATATCGACAACTCTAGGTTCTACCGGTACCACTTATTTCCAGACAGAGGTGTATACCTCAACCTAGATGACACTCGAATATTAGTTAGGAAGGGAGAGAAAAAAGATAGGCAGGTCATGAAATCAACACAGTTCAATCCTACGCGGCTAAAATGCAAGGCGGGAAGGCAAGAATCACAATAGATCATAAAGTTCAGAGGCCAGGCCTACTCGGAGAGAGGCAAGGCGTGATGTCCCAAAAAGTCTCTAGTGGAGATGCATTCAAGTCTTTATAGCAAATTGTTATCGGCAGATTGAACCAGTTCAGAACAACAAATGAGAAAAGCTTGGAGGCGACCCAGCGGAACGGAGAGGATTAAGACACCTCACTCAAACCGAACGAAAGGGAAGCCAGGCGGACACGGTACCTTGTTGTGGAGGGCAGCTCCGGCGGGGGCAGTTGTTCCTGGTGGTGGTTGCACGTCGGGTCTTGGCCAAGAGTAGAGATGATCTCGTCGTCGAAGGAAAGTGAAGTCCGGTGCACCACCAGGGAAGAGACCAGCCGCGGAGTGCTCCGTCACAAGGCACCACCTTTTGGTCGCGGTACAGGGTAGTGGCTATCCGGTTGCCGAGGTGCTCTGCACGGGCAATTCGACCACTGCGTCCTGAGGCGAATAAAAAGCAAAGGGGACTGGTTGTTCCCACCAGTCAGGGGAAGAGACTCTCCGGCAAGGAGATCTCCTCTGTCGTCGGGAAGTGGTGAGTCGGCTCAGCAGGGCTCCACCGGAGGTGTCGTCGTTGCAGGTCGGCTCAGCGTTACCCTCGTCGGATTCTTTGGTCCTGTGGCGACTTCTGAAGATCCAGTCCCACAAGCCCTGCTTTCATGCAGAAGACCCTCATTCATTCAGCCTAGCTGTCAATCAACACATGCTAAGTGGGGAGCGGGAAGGCTCACCACCTGGGCCAATCACTCCAGAGTGCGACCTGAGTTGGCAAGGCAACTCAGTCCAGGGTGCCTAAACCCCCTCCCACACCCCTGAGGTAACCCAGACAGAATGGCACCACTTTGGAGGGTCTCTGTACAGAGGCCCGCCAAAAGTGGAACAAAGGGCTCAACCTTTGGTTTAGGAGTCACAGAGACGAACACAGACGCCATTTTAAAACCGAGTTCTGGCAGAAAGTACCACTCGATAAACTTATTTAAGATAAGTAGATCGGTGGTACGTCAGAGATTAATGAGAAAAAGTATCAATCTCCAACAATGGGACGAATCCCATAGGGTTATGTTCGGGATCGAACATAACAAGTAGTTTCCACTGCCACCAGCCAAAACCCGACGAGGGGGGACGGGACAGTGCCCCCTCGAGTAACAGATCCAGGAGTAATCGAATTACCCCTACTAGTACGTCCACAATAAGATGGTTGGTACTAGTTCTGTTAGTACATTTAGGTCTAGTAAAGCCAATGGTGACTTTACATGCCCGGCGAGACAGTAGTCAGTCCCCGGGTATGGAGTATATGGTGGGGGAACCCGCTAGGGCGCCCCGTGTTACGACACGTAGGGTGCGGTGTAACACACATAGAAAAACATATGAGACCCTATGGAGTAAAAGACCCCATAGCCCATCGAACACATTGACATTTCAAAGGAATTACACACATACATGTCCAAGAGTGGGAGAAAAGAGTCTCACTCTTGGCAGGATGGAAAAAAACAAACTCCAGAAATCCAGCAAAGCTGCTGGGGGACTCACTAGGTTAGGAAATTCAGCCTAAACAGAGAATTCTCCCTAACACTCGCCCCCCCCCAGACTAAGGGACAGGAGGATTTAATCCACTCCTGGATGAATCTCATACCTCTAGTCGATGACATACATCCTAGAGAGACCATCAGAATTTTGGTGGTGACACCCTGACCTGTGCTCAATGGTGAAATCAAACCCTTGCAGGCAGATCGACCATCTCAATAGTTTTGGGTTCTCCCCTTTCATTTGCATTAACCATCTCAAGGGTTGGTGGTCAGTCTGAATAACAAAAGTAGAACCATACAAGTACGGCCTAAACTTCTTCAGAGCCCACACGATAGCAAAGCACTCTCTTTCGATTGTTGCCCACCTTGTTTCAGGATCCTTCAGCTTGCGGCTGATGAAGCAAACGGGGTGCTCCCTACCTTTCCCATCCAGTTGACTGAGTACGGCACCTATCCCTACATGGGAAGCGTCTGTCTGCACAATGAAGTGTTGGCGGTAATCAGGAGCTCTGAGTACTGGGGCTTGGCAAAGAGCCTGTTTCAGGTTTTCAAAAGCCTGATTGCACTCCTCGTTCCATTTAACCTTTTTAGGAAATTTGGGCGAGGAGATGACATTCAGTGGAGAAGCTATGGTCCCATAGTTCTCTATGAAATTCCTGTAATACCCAGTGAGGCCTAGGAAGGCTCTCACCTGGGTTTGAGTAGTCGGTGTTGTCCAATTTTGCACAGCTTCAATCTTACTGAGCAAAGGCCTTATTTCTCCACCGCCTACCTCATGCCCAAGATAGACTACCTTACTCTGTCCAATTTGGCATTTACTTGCCTTTATGGTCAGATTGGCTCGTCCAAGAGCCTGCAAAACATCTCTCAGGTGGATTACATGTTCTTACCAGGAATTGCTGAACACTGCGATGTCATCCAAGTATGCCATGCAGAAGTCCTCCATCCCATTCAGAACCTGGTTTACCATCCGTTGAAACGTAGCAGGTGCATTCTTCAGTCCGAAAGGCATTACCTTAAACTGGTATAAGCCAACGGGGGTAGAAAATGCAGTTTTCTCCTTGCCATGGTCTGTCAGGGCTATTTGCCAATAGCCTGACGTCAAGTCAAATGTGCTGAGGAACTTGGCGGCGCCAAGTTTATCCACCAACTCATCTGTTCTTGGCAAATGGTGGGCATCAGTCGTGGTGACTGCATTAAGAGCTCGCTAATCCACGCAGAATCTAAGTTCTTTAGATCCGGCCTTTGGTACTAACACAACTGGGCTAGACCATGGACTAGTAGAGGGCTCTATTACCCCGAGATCAAGCATCTTGCTGACCTCACCTTTGATGTGGGTTCGTACGTTTTCTGACATGCGGCATCCTCTGCTTTTGACCGGCAGACAGTCACCAGTGAGTATGTCGTGCTGGCCCCAAGGGGTCAAGCCTGGTGAAAGCGAGAACAGAGAGGCAAACTGATTCAACATAGATTTGCACTCTTCTTGTTGCTCGGGTGTCAGATTGGAGGAGAGATTCACTCCTTCAATTTTTTCATCTAAAGGTAAGCCTCTGAGGAGATCCGGAAGAGCTTCACTCTCTTCTTCTTCCTCGGATGATGCTAGAAGCAACGCTCCTACATCAGGTCGTGAGACATACGCTTTAAGTCGGTTGGTGTGAAAGACTGTCGGAGCCTCCTTGGGATTGCCCAAGTCCACCAGATAGTTAACCTCTCCGAGTTTACCCACTACTCGGTAGGGTCCCATCCACTTATCTTGCAAGGCCCTCTGCCTTGTTGGGATCATAACGAGAACGAGCTGGTCTTGAGCGAACTCAACCATGTTAGCCTTTTGATCGTGCCAGTGCTTGACCAAGGCTTGTCCAGCTTTCAAGTTATCGCTTGCTTCCGTCATCATGTGCGACATTCTCCTCCGGAGACCTATCACATAGTCAGTCACTCTGACTGGCTTGGGGGAAGGAGCACTCTCCAACCCCTCCTTAATCAGGGCCAATGGACCTCTGACGGGATGACCATAGAGTAGTTCAAAGGGAGAGTAACCTACTCCCTCCTGAGGGACTTCTCTATAAGCAAAGAGAAGGCATGGCAATAGAAGGTCCCACTTACGCTTAAGGGGTTCCTCTAGGGCACCTATCATGCTCTTCATGGTTCGGTTGAACCGTTCTACCAACCCATTGGTTTGTGGGTGGTAAGCCGTTGAGAACTTGTAAGTAACTCCGCAGGTTTTCCACATGGCTTTCATGTAGTGGGACATAAAGTTTGACCCCCTGTCAGAGATTACTTCCTTAGGAAACCCGACCCTGGTAAAAATACCAAGGAGGGCCTTAGCCACAGCCGGAGCTGTAACAGTCCTCATAGGAATTGCCTCAGGATACCTAGTAGCATGGTCTACTACAACAAGTATAAACCTGTTGCCTGAGGAGGTTGGAGGATCAAGGGGACCAACGATGTCAATCCCTACTCTCTCAAATGGGACTCCCACAACCGGGAGAGGCACTAACGGTGCCACGTTCTTGGATCCAACCTTACCAGAGATCTGGCAGGTGTGGCAGCTGCTGCAGTGTTTTTCTACTTCGGCCCCCATCTTTGGCCAATAGAAGTAGAGCGAGAGCCTTTCCTTAGTCTTCTTGAAACTCAAGTGACCAGCCAAAGGAATCTCGTGGGCTAACTGCAAGAACTGTGGTCTGTTCTCTTGGGGTACTACAAGGCGTTTGTAGTCTCCAGGTGCAGACTCGGTCAGTTCACTGTAGAAGAGGCCATCTTCCCAGTGCAAACTGTATTTCCCAGGCTCTTGCCCTTCAGCCTGAGCTTCTGCCTGATGGCGAAGACCTTCCAGAGTTGGACATTCTCTCTGTCCCTTACTGAAGTCTGCCCTGCTGGGTCCACCTTCTGCCAGTAAAGACTGCAGCTCAGGATGGTCAACAGGATCCAGATCTCCAATGAGTTCCTGGCCTTCCATTAGCTCTTCCTCAGAGTCTAATTCTACCACGCAGGGTTGTACCTCCCTCTCAGCCTCGGCTGGAGGTGGAGTTACGGGTGTGACGTTGGACAACCGCGGGGAAGTCTGTGTCGGCTGCACTGGAATGCTGGCGGCTGGTTTCGGGATAGAAGTCTTAGGTTTCCCCTTCGCTTCTGATTTCTTGGAGACAGCGGCCGACAATTCCAGTGGAGCAGGAGTGATTTCTTTCTTCATCATCTCCGGGAGAGTACCGCGCATGGTCCTCTCTCGTGCGGGTCTGGTTAGCTCCTGTAACCGTTTACTAGGAGGTCTGGGAGTATGCGATACAACTCTGAGAGTTTTCAAATCGTTACCCAACAGTACGCGTCCTGGTACCTCACTCTGTATGCTGACAGGTATCTTCACAGTCATGTCGTTACACTGGATGAGAACTGGTAATTGGGGAAGCATCTGCACAGGCCCTCCAGCTAACTTGGTGAGGCGTTTGGGTGCCTTAGCAACATCCTCAGCCTGAAAAAACGATTTATCCACCACAGTTATGCTGGCCCCAGTGTCCCTAATGGCAGGAGTCTCCTGACCATTCACCTGGACACTGTACTTATAATACTCTTTAGTATTATCGGGGATAGAATTATAGACATCTAAATTCTGTTGTTCCCACAACCCCAGAGATACTAAAGAAACGCTGGCTGAGACTCCAATGGGTTCGTCAGCTAGCAGTAGAAAGTTTCCACTTGCCATTTGGACTTCCTCCTCTGGAGCGAAGGCTAAGGAGACAAGCTGGACCCCTAAAGGTTTACCCTTACATTCGGGAATATCCTTTCACGTGGTCAGTCGAGCCACAAACAAAGCATTTACCGAATGCTTTCTGGAATGGTGGCTTGTTCTGACCTCCTTCCGGTTTGGCACCAGAAGACACACTATTCTGCTGTGGTTTTCCCGGTGGCTTACCCTTCTGGTTTTGTTTGGGGCCCTCTTTGAAATGTGAGGTATTCGAATTCTCTTTTGAGTCTTTTTTAGGCTGTTTTCCCCCATCCTTTTTCTGAGTTGCCCCAGAATCCTTATGAGTAGCCCTGTTGGCAACCCACAAGTCAGCAGCCTTAGCTAGTGCCCTGGAATCCAATTCCTTCGAATCAGCCAAGTGCTGTCTGAGCTCAGGAGAACAGGCATCATAAATAGACTCCAACATAAAAAGATTTCTCATACCCTCATAAGTGTTCACTTTGTAACCCTTAATCCATCCCTCTAAGTTTTTCAACCCTTCACTCACCCAGGTAGCCCAAGGGGTACTATCATGCTTTTTGAGGGTTCTAAACCTCTTAAGATACTGGGAAGGGGTCTTCCCGAATCTAGCTATCAAAGCTAGTTTCACACTTTCGTAATCCGTCTTATCCGCCTCCCCCAACTCCATTACCACATCAGTCGCAACAGGAGGGAGCCTAGAGAACAACCAGGGAAGCAACGCATTCCTGGTGATGTCCTGGAGCCCATGATTGTATTCAAACAGTTTCAACCAATCCAACACATCCAATCTCGGTTCATACATACCCACTAATTCCTTCGGCATCCGGGGTCTTTTGGGACTCGAGCTCCTAGAGGAACCAGAGGAGAGAGAAGCATTTTTCATAGACAACTTTTTCATTTCTAACTCGTGGTTAAGTTCTATTTCTCTGAGTCTTAACTCAGCTTGCTTCTGCTCAGCCTGGGCATTCATCCGTCTGAACTCAAGCTCTTGGTTTCGTTCAGATTGAGCCAAGAACCGTTTATATTCTAATTCGAGCTTAATTTTTTCAAGTTCAAAATAAGCAGGGTTACTTGTGGGACCTGGTATGGGCCCCGTAGGCACAGCTGGTAAGGCAGGTAGAGGAGCGGGGGAGACAGTTTCGTTAGCCTCTCCGTCCTCGTCAGCCTCTTCATCGCTATTATCAGAATTACGATTCAGATCAACACCATTACTGTCGTCTACATTCGCTGGGGAGATTGGTTCCTCTGAACCAGTACCCAGACTTTGGTTCGCCAGCAATCTCTCTATTAGTTCTAACTTCTTGCCTCTTACAGAAAGATTCTCTTGCCTACAGAGAGCTCGCAAACTCTCAGTATTTTCACCTGACAAGGACTCTTGACTGTAAGTTTCCATCGTAGACATGTTTGTGAAAGTTGCTTTTTCGTGCTAAGCTTTGTGGTTAGTTATCCTACAGTGTCGAAAAGCACTCTAAACTGTATACTCGATACAAATCCCACCGCTGTACACCAGTGTTAGGCGGAAACCTGTGCAGTTCCCTCTGGGACCACTGCAAAAGATTTAGGACTACAGGCGTTGGCGGTGAACCCACTTGGTAGCAGTCTGTACCACACAGATTCACTTGGTAGCTGTGGCTGAGCAGTCAGACTTCCCTCAAGAAGAGTTGAGCAGTATGTGGAGTATACAACATAGGGCAATTCTTCACAGCAAGACAAGCAAACACGCAACAAGGCTTAGTGTAAAGATAGTAAGGTATTTATTTATAACACAACATCTATGGAAAACACTAAAGCAAATCACGGCAAACAAATCAAACACAATCAATCTACGAAGTAGAAAACGATCAATGCCCCTAGCAAAATATCGACAACTCTAGGTTCTACCGGTACCACTTATTTCCAGACAGAGGGGTATACCTCAACCTAGATGACACTCGAATATTAGTTAGGAAGGGAGAGAAAAAAGATAGGCAGGTCATGAAATCAACACAGTTCAATCCTACGCGGCTAAAATGCAAGGCGGGAAGGCAAGAATCACAATAGATCATAAAGTTCAGAGGCCAGGCCTACTCGGAGAGAGGCAAGGCGTGATGTCCCAAAAAGTCTCTAGTGGAGATGCAGCAAAAGAGAATGAGCAAAGCTTGGAGGCGACCCAGCGGAACGGAGAGGATTAAGACACCTCACTCGAACCGATCGAAAGGGAAGCCAGGCGGACACGGTACCTTGTTGTGGAGGGCAGCTCCGGCGGGGGCAGTTGTTCCTGGTGGTGGATGCACGTCGGGTCTTGGCCAAGAGTAGAGATGATCTCGTCGTCGAAGGAAAGTGAAGTCCGGTGCACCACCAGGGAAGAGACCAGCCGCGGAGTGCTCCGTCACAAGGCACCACCTTTTGGTCGCGGTACAGGGGTAGTGGCTATCCGGTTGCCGAGGTGCTCTGCACGGGCAATTCGACCACTGCGTCCTGAGGCGAATAAAAAGCAAAGGGGACTGGTTGTTCCCACCAGTCAGGGGAAGAGACTCTCCGGCAGGGAGATCTCCTCTGTCGTCGGGAAGTGGTGAGTCGGCTCAGCAGGGCTCCACCGGAGGTGTCGTCGTTGCAGGTCGGCTTAGCGTTACCCTCGTCGGATTCTTAGGTCCTGTGGCGACTTCTGAAGATCCAGTCCCAAAAGCCCTGCTTTTATGCAGAAGACCCCCATTCATTCAGCCTAGCTGTCAATCAACACATGCTAAGTAGGGAGCGGGAAGGCTCACCACCTGGGCCAATGACTCCAGAGTGCGACCTGAGTTGGCAAGGCAACTTGGTCCAGGGTGCCTAAACCCCCTCCTACACCCCTGAGGTAACCCAGACAGAATGGCACCACTTTGGAGGGTCTCTGTACAGAGGCCCGCCAAAAGTGGAACAAAGGGCTCAACCTTTGGTTTAGGAGTCACAGAGACGAACACAGACGCCATTTTAAAACCGAGTTCTGGCAGAAAGTACCACTCGATAAACTTATTTAAGATAAGTAGATCGGTGGTACGTCAGAGATTAATGAGAAAAAGTATCAATCTCCAACAATGGGACGAATCCCATAGGGTTATGTTCGGGATCGAACATAACAAGTAGTTTCCACTGCCACCAGCTGTTAGGGAGAATTCTCTGTTTAGGCTGAATTTCCTAACCTAGTGAGTCCCCCAGCAGCTTTGCTGGATTTCTGGAGTTTGTTTTTTCCATCCTGCCAAGAGTGTGACCCTTTTCCTCTCACTCTTGGACATGTATGTGTGGAATTCCTTTCAGATGTCAATGTGTTCGATGGGCTATGGGGTCTTTTACTCCATAGGGGGGACGGGACAGTGCCCCCTCGAGTAACAGATCCAGGAGTAATCGAATTACCCCTACTAGTACGTCCACAATAAGATGGTTGGTACTAGTTCTGTTAGTAAATTTAGGTCTAGTAAAGCCAATGGTGACTTTACATGCCCGGGGAGACAGTAGTCAGTCCCCGGGTATGGAGTCTATGGTGGGGGAACCCGCTAGGGCGCCCCCGTGTTACGACACGTAGGGTGCGGTGTAACACACATAGAAAAACATATGAGACCCTATGGAGTAAAAGACCCCATAGCCCATCGAACACATTGACATTTCAAATGAATTACACACATACATGTCCAAGAGTGGGAGAAAAGAGTCTCACTCTTGGCAGGATGGAAAAAAACAAACTCCAGAAATCCAGCAAAGCTGCTGGGGGACTCACTAGGTTAGGAAATTCAGCCTAAACAGAGAATTCTCCCTAACAAGAAGTTATCCCAGGGGCTGGCGCTATCTCAGGGGCTGGCGCTATCTCAGGGGCTGGCGCTATCTCAGGGGCTGGCGCTATCTCAGGGGCTGGCGCTATCTCAGAGGCAGAAGTTATCCCAGGGGCTGGAGCTATCTCAAGGGTGGGAGTTATCTCAGGGGCTGGCGCTATCTCAGGGGCTGGCGCTATCTCAGGGGCTGGCGCTATCTCAGGGGCTGGCGCTATCTCAGAGGCTGGCGCTATCTCAGGGGCTGGCGCTATCTCAGAGGCAGAAGGTATCCCAGAGGCAGAAGTTATCCCAGGGGCTGGAGCTATCTCAAGGGTGGGAGTTATCTCAGGGGCTGGCGCTTTTTCAGGGGCTGGCGCTATCTCAGGGGCTGGCGCTATCTCAGGGACTGGAGCTATCTCAGGGGTTGGAGCTATCTCAGGGGCAGAAGTTATCCCGGAGGCAGAAGTTATCCCGGAGGCAGAAGTTATCCCGGAGGCAGAAGTTATCCCGGAGGCAGAAGTTATCCCAAGGGCGGGAGTTATCTCAAGGGCGGGAGTTATCTCAAGGGCGGGAGTTATCTCAAGGGCGGGAGTTATCTCAAGGGTGGGAGTTATCTCAAGGGTGGGAGTTATCTCAGGGGCCGGCGCTATCTCAGGGGCCGGCGCTATCTCAGGGGCCGGCGCTATCTCAGGGGCCGGCGCTATCTCAGGGGCCGGCGCTATCTCAGGGGCCGGCGCTATCTCAGGGGCCGGCGCTATCTCAGGGGCCGGCGCTTTCTCAGGGGCTGACACTTTCTCAGGGGCTGACGCTATATCAGGGGCTAGCGGTATCTCATGGGCTGGAGCTATCTCACTGTTAAGACGGATTTCTGAACTCTGTCCTGGCGGCGCAGAAGTTCAGAAGAAATAATGCTTAGACCCAGTCCGCCTTCAGAGGCACCTAACTAAAAGGAAGTCCGAGCCCTGTGAAGAGTGGAGCCTTGTGCTCAAAAGTACCCGCACACGCTGGTGGCAACGGGCAAAAGGGGAGTCTCTTCGAGGGAAATCAGGCAGTTCAGTTTAGTGCACAAATGAAGAAGAACAAGTTCCGCGACTCAAGCGCAGCCTCCACTGTGGGCAGAAGCAGAGCGCGAGTTCCGAAAAGGGTGCTGTTTTGACACAGCGGGGAAAAGCTATGGGCTCCTGCAGGAGGGCGACCAGTTCCTAGCTATTCTACTCACCGGTCCCCGATGCAAGCAGACCCAGGCTTCTCCGCGTCAGTTTCAGTCGCTGGCAGGTTCAGAAGAGCAGGGAACGTCTCGTCGTCGTGTTGAGTCTGCAGCAGCAGAGTTGAGTAAAAGACGTCCCAAACGAAGAAACCCGCACAGTTTGTTACCACAGCAGGGCAGCGGAGTGGCCGTGTGTATCTGAGCCAAATGTACACTACTCACTTCAGACCTGGGAACGCCAAGTGTACGAAGCGTGTGAGAGTGACAAGGACTCGAAATACTACACAACCTGGCGGCGGTTACAGAGCAAGACTCCTGTGTAGGCTGGTCAGTCAGCTGGATGGCCCAGAGACGCTTCCGAAGGCTTACTAGCAGGAGATGGTGAAGATGCCGAGAATAGCTGTCCCCGCTATTCCAAGGGTCGAAGTACCAGTACAGGCCTTCTGGTTCGATCAAAGGTGAAAAGGGTTTCACAAGGCGACAGCAGCGCAGAGGAGCAGTCCTTCAGCGGGTCACCAGCGATTCCTCGGTCCAGCCTCTTGGTTGCAGGATACTTGGCTCCTGTATTCCTTCGTTCGTGAGAACTCAGGAGATCGATATGGTAGTGGTGTTTCCAGCCCCCTCTTATCCACGGTTCCCTTCGCGCCAAAACGGAGGGGACCCAATGGGAGATCCGCTCATCAACACTCACACCATTCGTGGACCAATCACGGACCACGGTGGTCCCAGGCATTCACACCACCCTAGACTCTCTGGCACCCAGGATGTGTATTGGGACCAGACATCCCAGCCCACATCCTGGAGGCACACACCAGGCATGTAGAAGCCCGCGAAAGCATCTGTGTTTCGCGGGAAAGTACATGCCCAAATAAGGAAGGCCCCGGATCGGCTCGACCTGGGGAAGGTGAAGGGAGCAAGACAGTCAGCGGACAGGACAAAGGAGCCTCGTGGTCTGGCCATTTTGGGAATCAGGCCACCATTTTGGGTTAAGCGCGAGAAACGCGCTTAAAACGCCAAAAGGAGCTCAAAACACAAGAAAAGATCGCTGCCACCATTCCCGTCCGTGAATCACTTGCACCGATCAGTTACAATCCTAAACGAGTATCTAGGGCCTGTAGAAGGCTAGAGACCCAAGAGAGCAGTAACTTAGCTTACAGTGCCCTCTTGTGTCATGTTGCACTAAAGCCGCAACATGATAAAAGAAACTACGGAAAACAGCGTTCCCCAGTGCTGACTGTCTTAAGGGCATGTCAGTTTCCCCATAAGAAAGGAGCGAAAGCCCAGAGGAGTGCAGCAGGAGGCTGCACTTCTCTGGCAAAGTCGAGAACAAGGTGAAAAACAACAGCAAAAAGTTTAGGGGTTGTCACATGGAAGGAAAATTACCTAAAATTACGAAATCTTTCCTAACACTCGCCCCTCCCAGACTATGGACAGGGGGAACTAATCCACCCCTGGATGAGTCTCTTGTTCAGGTCGGTTAAACATTCTGGACAACCCATCAGCATTGCTATGTTGGACACCTGGCCTATGCTCAATAGTGAAGTCGAAGCCTTGTAGACTTATGGACCACCTAAGAAACTTTGGATTCTCCCCCTTCATGTTCATTAGCCACTTTAAGGGCTTATGGTCAGTTTGCACAGTGAAGTGGGTCCCATAGAGGTAGGGCCTCAGCTTCCTTAGGGCCCACACAACAGAGAAACATTCTTTCTCTACCGTGGACCATCTGAGCTCTCTGTCCTTAAGCTGGCGGCTAATAAAACCAAAAGGGTGTTCCTTACCCTTCTCATCTACTTGTGATAGTACAGCTCCTATCCCAGTGTCAGAGGCGTCCGTCTGCACGATAAAAGGTCTTTGATAATCAGGGGCCCTGAGGACAGGAGCCTGGCACAAGGATTCTTTTAAGCCATTGAAGGCCTTCTCACACTCGTCGGTCCAAGTTACCTTCTTGGGTTTCTTCGGAGTTGTGAGGGCAGTCAGAGGGGCAGCTATGGTGCCATAGTCTGCCACGAAGTTTCGGTAATACCCTGTGAGTCCTAAGAAGGCTCTCACTTGGGTTTGTGTAGTGGGGGTAGGCCAGTCTTGTACTGCTTGTACTTTACTGGGAAGAGGCTGTATCCTCCCTCCACCTACTTCATGTCCAAGGTAAACCACTGAGCCTTGTCCAATCTGGCATTAACTAGCCTTTATGGTCAAGTGTGCTTTCTGAAGAGCCTGGAGCACAATCCCGAGGTGTTTCACATGGTCTTCCCAGGTGGCACTGAAAACTGCTATATCGTCCAGATATGCAAGACAGAATTCGTCCAACCCATTCAAAACATGATTCACAAGCCTCTGGAAAGTGGCAGGTGCATTCTTCAACCCGAACGGCATTACCCGGAATTGGTAAAGGCCGTCTGGAGTAGAAAATGCTGTCTTCTCCTTGGCATGTTCTGCTAAAGCTATTTGCCAATAGCCAGCAGTGAGGTCAAACGTGCTGAGGTACTTGGAGGTACCCAAAGTATCCACCAGCTCATCTGTTCGAGGCAAGGGGTGTGCATCTGTCTTGGTGACAGCATTCAGAGCCCTGTAGTCCACACAGAACCTCAATTCAGAAGTGCCTGCCTTTGGAACCAAAACCACAGGGCTGGACCAAGGACTACTAGAGGGTTCAATAACCCCAAGGTCTAACATCTTGTTGACCTCGGTCTTAATATAAGACCGTACTTTGTCTGACATCCTGTATCCCCTACTTTTGGTAGGTACACTGTCTCCTGTGTCTATGTTATGTTTGCAGCAAGGTGTCAAACCAGGCGACTGTGAAAACAGGGGGGAAAACTGCCTAAGCAAACTTTTCACCTCAGCCTGCTGATCAGAAGTCAGGTGAGGGGCCACTCGGACACCCTCAAAGGAGCTATCTGAAGGACCGCTCTGGAACAGGTCGGGAGAGGTTCAGACTCCTCTTCCTCAACGTCTGAAGCCAGTAGCAGTGCTGCGATTTCGACTCTTGGGACGAAAGCCTTCAGCCTATTCACGTGAAACACTTTTGGAGCCTGTCCAGGCCTTCCAAGGTCCACTAAATAGTTAACCTCACCCAGGGGCTCCACCACTGTGTAAGGGCCTGACCATTTGTCCTGTAAAGCTCGAGGCCTTATGGGATTCATGATCAGGACTTGCTGACCAGGTGTAAAGTTGATGAGGGAAGCTTTCTGGTCGTACCAATGTTTCACCAGCGCTTGTCCTGCCTTCAATTTATCACTAGCCAAGCCCATCAGAAGTACCATCCGTTTTCTGAGCCCTAGCACATTATCAACTACGTTGGTAGTAACCGGGGGAGTGGGCATCTCCCATCCCTCTTTGACTATGGCTAAGGGTCCCCGTACGGGATGACCGAACAGAAGTTCGAAGGGGCTGAAGCCAACACCCTCCTGTGGTACCTCTCGGTAGGCAAACAGTAAGCATGGTAAAAGAAGATCCCATTTTCTTCTCTGAGGTTCTTCCAGAGCCCCAATCATGCTTTTTAACGTTCTGTTGAAACGTTCCACCAGACCATTAGTCTGGGGGTGGTATGCAGAAGAAAACTTGTAGGTGACCCCACATTCTTTCCACATAGCCTGCATATACTTCGACATAAAGTTGCTGCCACGATCCGACACAACTTCTTTAGGGAAGCCAACCCTAGTAAATATGCCAAGTAAAGCTTTTGCAACTGACTTGGCAGTTACAGTTTTCAATGGGATGGCCTCAGGATATCTGGTTGCATGGTCGACCAGCACCAGGATAAACCTATTGCCTGAGGATGTTTGCGGGTCAAGGGGACCAACGATGTCGATCCCTACCCTTTCGAATGGTACCCCCACAACTGGGAGCGGTACCAACGGAGCTTGTATTGTCGAGCCAACCTTACCAGATAACTGGCAGGAGGCACAACTCCTGCAGTTACTTTCTACTTGCACCCCCATCCTGGGCCAGTAGAAGTGCATGGATAACCTTTGCTTGGTCCTCTTAATACCAAGGTGACCAGCAAGGGGCACTTCATGCGCCAACTGCAGGAGGAAGGGCCTAACAGCAAGGGGAACCACCAACCTCCTATGGTCTCCTTTTGTAGACTCTGTGGGCTCACTATACAGGAGTCCACCTTCCCAATAAATCCTATGCGTCCCAGGAGGTTCACCCTCAAGCTGGGAGCAGGCCTGTCTCCTTAGGCCTTCCAGAGATGGGCACTCACGTTGGCCTTTACTGAATTCGTCCCTATCAGGACCTCCTTCAACTAACAAGTCTTTTAGTTCAGGATGGTCGTTGGGGTCAAATACTTCAGGCATCGCCACCTCCTCGTCGGGCCCGGGCGATTGACCAACTTCCTCCACCGCAGTGGTAGGCGAGCTCGGGGGAATATTCTCTTTCCCTCGTCTTGACTTGTTTATTCCTTTCGCCTTGGGTTTCCCCTTCGGCTGGGGCGGCCAATTGGTCTTGGCCAATGCTGCCCGTGCTTGAGACCGTGTGTAGGGTCTTTCGGCAGTGTCTCCTACGAGCCCTAAAGCTCTGAGATCATTACCTAACAAGACCTTTCCTGGGACGTTTCTCTGAATGCTCACTGGAATCCTGACTGCTGTACCATTTAAAGTAAGATTTACAGGTATTACTGGGAACATACGGAGTGGGCCGTCAGCCAACTTAGTGGGCATCAGAGTAGCTCTGGCAACTTCCTCTGAGTCTACCAAGGTAGAATCCACTACAGTTCGACTGCACCCACTATCCCCAAGAGCTGGAGTATCTACTCCATTGATCAGCACACTGTCTTTAAAGTAGTGCTTGGTATTATCCAGAATCCTAGCATAAGCCTCTGCGACTTTAGGCTCCCAGGAACCCAGGGAAACTAAAACTACCTCAGCCTCTATCCCGCTGGGAAATGAGTCTGAGGAGAAGGATGCTCCTGTAATCTCTTCTTCCTCGTAGGAGGAGAAGGCCAGATTAGCGGAGTGGACCCCCAAAGGTCTAACCTTACACCGGGGATTCCCCTTCACGTGGTCCGTTGCTCCACAAGCAAAACAAGATCCATTGGGTCTGTTTACATAGGGAGGCTTATTGTAACCAGAGTTCTGTTTTGGAGGCTGACCTCCACTACCCTGTGAGTTCTCTTGTGTCTTACCCTTATTTTTCTTTTTGTGGCCCTTATGAGAAGAATATTTATCAGATTCTCCACCCTCCTTATCTTTGGACTTTTTCCCTTCCTCCTGCTTACCAGGATGAGTTTTGTCCTTATGGGACACTCGATGTGACACCCATAAGTCTGCTGCAATGGCCAGCTTCTTAGGATCTATCTCCTTCGAATCGGCCAAATGCTGCTTAAGCTCCAGGGAAGAAGATGCAAAAATGTGTTCCAGCATGACAAATTTATCATGCCTTCGAAGGTAGAAACCTTATAACGACCCAGCCAGTTAAGTTTTTCAAGGATTCAGTGACATAAGATACCCAAGTACCACCTTCCTTTTCCTTATACTCTCTGAATCGTTTCAAATATTGGGTCGGAGTCTTCCCAAACTTTAAAATGAGAGTTTGCTTTAACATTGCGAAATCAGCTCGCTCAGCCTTCGACATTTCCATAATGGCACTACAGCCAGAATGGGGCAGTCTGCTGTGTAACCAAGCAATCTTATCAGCATTGTCAACTTGTTGAACTTCGCATGCATACTCAAACGCATTCAGCCAGTCCATAATGTCATTCCTTTCCTCATACACACTGAGCAGTTCTTTCGGAAACCGTGGATGAGAGGAGGCCCCAGACCCATGTCCAGGACCCTTGGACCCATTTGCAACCTGAAGCTTGGCCAGTTCCAACTGGTGATCCCTGTCTTTCTGTTTTTCTGCCTGTTCGATTTTTAGTTTGGCTATGCTGAATTCAAGCTCCTTCTGCCTAAACCGCAGCTCTTGCTTCTTGAATTCAAGCATAGCCTCCCCATCAGCACTGGCAGAGGAAACATTAGACCTCTCATCCTACCTGTCCTTGTGGTCGCGGTGGATCAGTGCAGCGGCAGAACCGTCAGTTCTACCAGTGAGAGCAGCCCCACCTCTTTCCGCACTGTCCTCAGAAGTTATAGCGTCAAGCTGCGCTTCTTGCCACGCCACGATTCTTTGGATCATATCCAATTTCGTGCCTTGAGAGGAAACACCTCTCTCCGCACACATCTTTTTCAATGTTTCTGATTTGGAAGCATTTAAAGTTAACAAGGTATTTGTTTCCATACTGTTAGATAGGACTATGGCCTTTTTAAAGTTATACTACAACAATTCAATACGTGTCCTGTTAGGAATAACTTGAAATGCCTTAGTTCGTGCGCAACACTGGATACCTTCAGTCGTATCCCACCACTGTACACCAATTTGTTAAGACGGATTTCTGAACTATGTCCTGGCGGCGCAGAAGTTCAGAAGGCCAACCTAATTACTTGGAACAGGGTAACCTCTGGACAAGCCAGACCAATCAGGGTAGCGATCGCGGCGGTCAAGACCAGGTCTCAAGAGGGGTGAGGGTGACTGAAAGCCCGCAATGAGCACACAAAGCAAGGACACTTACAAACTACTCCAAACAGGTGCTATATTAAAAATATATAGACATTTATGCCAAGGCCTTTAAAACAATGACCGTAGCGAGAAATCACAATACAACTCTAGTAAACCAACACATACCATACCAATACAATATATATACAAATACAACAAGTCTCAAGCGTTAGATGCACGAAATGTGTAGTCCACCTAAAAGGGAAGCAAAACAGGCAGTGCGAAATAATGCTTAGACCCAGTCCGCCTTCAGAGGCACCTAACTAAAAGGAAGTCCGAGCCCTGCGAAGAGTGGAGCCTTGTGCTCAAAAGTACCTGCACACGCTGGTGCCAACGGGCAAAAGGGGAGTCTCTTCGAGGGAAATCAGGCAGTTCAGTTTAGTGCACAAATGAAGAAGAACAAGTTCTGCGACTCAAGCGCAGCCTCCACTGTGGGCAGAAGCAGAGCGCGAGTACGGAAAAGGGTGCTGTTTTGACACAGCGGGGAAAAGCTATGGGCTCCTGCAGGAGGGCGACCAGTTCCTAGCTATGCTACTCACCGGTCCCCGATGCAAGCAGACCCAGGCTTCTCCGCGTCAGTTTCAGTCGCTGCCAGGTTCAGAAGAGCATGGAACGTCTTGTCGTCGTGTTGAGTCTGCAGCAGCAGAGTTGAGTAAAAGACGTCGCAAACGAAGAAACCCGCACACTTTGTTACCACAGCAGGGCAACGGAGCGGCCGTGTGCATCTGAGCCAAATGTACACTACTCACTTCAGACCTGGGAACGCCAAGTTTACGAAGCGTGTGAGAGTGACAAGGACTCGAAATACTACACAACCTGGCGGCGGTTACAGAGCAAGACTCCTGTGTAGGCTGGTCAGTCAGCTGGATGGCCCAGAGACGCTTCCGAAGGCTTACTAGCAGGAGATGGTGAAGATGCCGAGAATAGTTGTCCCCGCTGTTCCAAGGGTCGAAGTACCAGTACAGGCCTTCTGGTTCGATCAAAGGTGAAAAGGGTTTCACAAGGCGACAGCAGTGCAGAGGAGCAGTCCTTCAGCGGGTCACCAGCGATTCCTCGGTCCAGCCTCTTGGTTGCAGGATACTTGGCTCCTGTATTCCTTCGTTCGTGAGAACTCAGGAGATCGACATGGTAGTGGTGTTTCCAGCCCCCTCTTATCCACGGTTCCCTTTGCGCCAAAACGGAGGGGACCCAATGGGAGATCTGCTCATCAACACTCACACCATTAGTGGACCAATCACGGACCACGGTGGTCCCAGGCATTCACACCACCCTAGACTCTCTGGCACCCAGGATGTGTATTGGGACCAGACATCCCAGCCCACATCCTGGAGGCACACACCAGGCATGTAGAAGCCCGCGAAAGCATCCGTATTTCGCAGGAAAGTACATGCCCAAATAAGGAAGGCCCCGGGTCGGCTCGACCTGGGGAAGGTGAAGGGAGCAAGACGGTCAGCGGACAGGACAAAGGAGCCTCGTGGTCTGGCCATTTTGGGAGCCAGGCCACCATTTTGGGTTAAGCGCGAGAAACGCGCTTAAAACGCCAAAAGGAGCTCAAAACACAAGAAACGATCGCTGCCACCATTCCCGTCCGTGAATCACTTGCACCGATCAGTTACAATCCTAAATGAGTATCTAGGGCCTGTAGAAGGCTAGAGACCCAAGAGAGCAGTAACTTAGCTTACAGTGCCCTCTTGTGTCATGTTGCACTAAAGCCGCAACATGATAAAAGAAACTACGGAAAACAGCGTTCCCCGGTACTGACTGTCTTAAGGGCATGTCAGTTTCCCCGTAAGAAAGGAGCGAAAGCCCAGAGGAGTGCGGCAGGAGGCTGCACTTCTCTGGCAAAGTCGAGAACAAGGTGAAAAACAACAGCAAAAAGTTTAGGGGTTGCCACATGGAAGGAAAATTACCTACAATTACGAAATCTTTCCTAACACTCACGGGCGGGAGTTATCCCAGGCACTGGAGCTATCCCAGGGGCTCGAGCTATCCCAGTGGTTGGAGCTGTCCCAGGGCCTGAACTGTTCCAGGGGCTGAGCTAACTCAGGGGCAGAGTTGTTCTAGGGGCAGAGCTATCTCAGGGAAGAGCTATCTCAGGGGCAGAGCTGATTACCAGAGCAGGGCAGTTTGTTTTTCCATTTCTTTTTTCCCTGTGGGCTTTCCTGTGATCAAAGCCTCTTAGTGCTAGGAGCTTGTGATGGGGAGGGTGAATGTCTACCAATGGCAGGACCTCTGAGTGGTGAGTTCTTACTTTGCGAGGGCTTCCTGGTCGTAAGTCCCCTGTGAAGAAACAGAGGGTGTTTCACTGCCTAAACCCTAGGGATCCCTTACTCAGGTGGCCAGGATACGGCCATCACCTTTGGATCCAAACCGTGGGGGTGGAGATGTGCGGGAGGATCACCTAGTGAGGGGTCCTCAGGTAGTGGTGGAGGAACGCCTGATGGCGAGACATGATATCCCCCCTTTCCAAATACCCCTGTCCCCTCCTATTTATAGGATGTTCCAACTTCCCAGATCCCCCCTTTTCCTACACCCACACACTGAGCCGATGAAGAGGAGGTCTGAGGCTGAAAGGAATACTACCCATGCAATACATTGGACATGTCCCACTGATAAGATCAGGCAAGGTCAGGCACTTCACCTTAATTACATACACCTGGTACATATTAGCTCTCCCCACATGGTTAAAAGGTGGAACACTGAGACACACTCCGAGCAAGGCGGTGCACGAGACAGAGCATTTCTTCAATGGCGATGGTAAACCAGGCAGACCAGAGCAACAGGCCGATGGGCATAACCGAGGTACAGAGAAAACTTGGACACCCCGGTGAGAGATTGTTACCTCCGAAGGGCCTTGAAGATTGCTCAAGGAAGCCCAGCTATAGAGAAGCGACAAACCTCTTTTGTGTTTCAAGGATATCAGCTACCCTCCCGGATGAGGGGAAGAGTTGGGGATGTGGAACGGCAGTTGTGGTATCAGCCTTGACTTCAGGATCAAAGCCGCAAAGACGAAAATGAATTTACACAGCCGGTGAGTTGATAAAAGCAATGAAAGTCTGGTCTTTCTTAATTGAAACTTGATGGAAACAGTATCTGATGAATTAAGGTTGCACGTGTGCCGAAAAGACGCGAGAGAAAGCAAAGCATTGTAAAGAACTGTAAATTAAAGATACAAAGTAACAGAGTGGTCTTGCAAAATAACATTGCCCAATGGAAAGTCTCTTTGAAATGTCTGATGCTGTAAAAGCTGCAGGAAGAGAAAGAAACTGAGATGCAAGAGTTGAACGGTTGTTAGGTTTGATCATGGCAGAGGGAAATCTGGATGTGAGAGATGTCTTTGAACTGTTAGGTTTGATCCGGCTAGAGGGATACCTGCATGTGAGAGATGTCTTTTTAAAATTTTAGGTTCCATCCCGGCAGAGGGAAACCTGGATGTGAGAGATGTCTTTGAACTGTTAAGCTTGATCCCGGTAGAGGGAAACCTGTATGTGAGAAATATCTTTAAACTTTAAAATAAGTATTGTGCTTGAAACTAAATTTACTGCAGAGAAAAAGAGATGTTTGAGGAAAGAAGGTGAAAGTGGTCAGATTCGAAAGTCTTCGACAGCGTAAGGAAAGTGAAAAGAGGATTGAGCCTGATGGAGGGAAGCCTATGAAGGTGTGATTGACGCTTGGGGAAAGGAACCCCCTCAAATTGTGATTGAAAGGTTTGAGTGCGGCAGAGGGAAGCCTGTACTGAATTGCGGTAACTAGAAGGAAACAAACTTTTGTTGAACTTTATTACAAGCTAAAAGGTGACCAGAGCTGGAGTGAGAAAAAGCCAAGAGATCCAGTGGATCAAGTAGTGACTTTTTGTGGAAGGGCAAGTGGCCCTGGTCCACAAAATGAACTGCATCCTTGTGTCCGAAGCCAGAGTGTGTAGCAAGATCCAAGTGTGGCACCTTACCTTACTCATCTATGCCCGCTAATCAACCTTTGTCAGCCCCGTATTGCCTGGCCTCCGTACCTATAGCGGCCGGTCGCCATCGTTCCTTACGCCTGCTGTACCCTGCGCATGCTACTTAAACTCTGTGACTATATGTATAATGTCCCCTGTTGTGATGCTTCTATCATATGTGGCCCCATGCCTATACAATTGGGTACCCTGCCTCTAGTGGCGGGGCACTACTTCAGCCTGTTCATACCTGCACCCCGCCAGGGTATGCCTCCATATTTACCTTGCATGCTAGCAGACTACCACGCCTGCCACTGCGCTTTGCATATCAACTGTATCTGCTGACCTCAGTCTTTGTGCCTCTTGGCAAGTCCACTCCATAGCCTGTAATCTGCGCATCTCTATCCGCTTTGCATGTCCTCAGTCGGATACCGCGCACTTCCCTGTGTCTCCAATCCACCCAGTCAACCTCGTGCCCTAGCCATGCTCCCCACCTCAGCTGGCATCCCTCAACGTGAAGCCCACCTACTCCCGTGGCCCAACTAAAATTGGCGCCAGATGCAGCTTCTCCTGGGCATACTGATCCCACACTGCTTGCACGTATGTACACACGTAGCCTACACCAATTGTCTCTTTACCATACTTATTGCCCAAAGTCCCAACTCGGCCTATTGCTACCTTACTCCACTTTCACGCAATACACAATATGCCTCACACTGCTGTTACGTACCCTCCCTATCCCTCCGTGCATACCAGCGCACCCATGCCTGCTCATCAGTCCTCGATGCACCATGCCACACACTTACTGATCACTGTCCAAATCCTAACCTTGCCATTGCTCTGCACTAACATCTTGCACTTACCCTCACTTAGTAACACAACGTTATCCGACCAACTGCTTGCTGCTACCATGACGGACCCAAACCCCTACTTTAACTCTGCCAACCCTCTGGCTACGCCATTTCGCCACTAAACCCACCCCAATCAACCCTGCACCACTCGTGTTAGAAATTCGAGGCTCGGCTCACGCCTGCGACACCCACCTCAGCTTAAACCTATTGAAACCATCAACACAGCCACCCTCACTAGCTACCACATTATGTGCAACGCTGGTTTACTGAATCCTACCACAAGACCAATGTCCACGCAGTCGCAGGCTCACACCACCACCAACTGCCTCACTCACTCTCCCCATAATACATCACCTGCTGTTATCCACCCTAGCCTACTTTGTGCATTAACGATCAGGAACCTAAGATTATCCTCTAGATGCCCTATTTGGTCCTATCACACTAACAGTCAAGCAACGCACAAGATCCTCAACGGCAGTACTAACACAACAAAGCCACGCTTCACTCCCATAACGAACACCCAGCCACACGACAAGACCATTGCCGCCTCTAAACTCAAAGGTGCGCTCATCAACGCACACTCTGTCCTAGCTCATTCCTTGACATTGCAGATCTCATTGTTTCAGAAAACCTAGACTTTCTTGCAATCACAGAAACTTGGTTGCATGCGGCCTCCGGTCCTACACTAACACTGGCCATTCCAGACAACTATTCTTTAATCAGGTGTGACAGGGATACTAACCAAACTAAGGGCGGCGGCCTAGCCGTCATATTCAAGAGCTCGCTCAATATTAGAATAGGCCTCCTGGCCCAACCTCTTCATTCGTAGAAGACATCTCATCCATTCTAGCAACTAACTCTAAGCCTAGCTCTCAAATCATTATCCTGGGTGACCTCAACTTGGGCTATCTTGACAAGAATGATGTCAAAGCCACTGATTTAGCTAATGTCCTGATGGACTTCGGCCACACACAACATATCAATGAGCCCACCCATATTAAGGGTCGCACTCTTGACTGGGTCTCCGACATGAATTGTGATCTCAGCGATATCGCTGTAATCCCTTGCGCTTGGTCTGACCACCATATAATCTCATTCTCCATTAACACCAGCCCACCTGAAGACAAACCTAGACTCGACCCTGCTACCTACACACGGAACAAAAAAGACATCACAGTTGAGAAACTTCTACCTCTCATACTCCCTTTACTGAACTCGGCATCTGAGACTTCCTCTGACCCCACAGTGTTAGTAGATACCTACAAACGCATCATGATAAAAGCCCTCAACACCATCGCCCCAATCAAATTGCGCAAACAAAAACTGCTGACCCATCTGAACTCATGGTTCACGCCGCAATTACTCAACCTGCGCAAAGAAAAGAGAAAAGCTGATGCTCTCTGGAAAAGCTTGCCTTCCCTAGTAAACAAAAATTACCTTACGTCAGCATCACTTACCTACAAAGAAGCCATCTTTAATGCAAAAAAGGAAGTATACAATAATAGAATCACCCAAGCCCAATCCAACACCAAGGAACTATTTAAGATACTCAAGGAACTTGAGTCTCCTGTTGCTCATCTCGACACATGCACTCAGGACACTCTATGGTGCTCAAATATTCAAAAAGCTTTGCTGAACAAAATTGCCATGCTTCAAGCTAAAATTAACGCAAAAAAAGCTACCTCTCAAACTCAACTAGAGTTACCCAGATCCATAATATCCCCTCTCCGAAACACGACTTTAAACCATTCAGCTTCTCACCCCTTACTAGCAAGGAAATAAAAAACATCATAACCAAACTCAAACCTTCCAACTGCCAAGGTGATGCCTGCCTCGCAGCCATCATAAAGGAGGCCGCTCCTGATCTCGCCCCATTTATTACCTCTTTCATAAAGGCATCCCTTGAATCAGGCATTGTGCCTGACAACCTCAAGGATGCGTGGGTTATAGCTCTAATTAAAAAACCTAATCTTGACCCCAGCAATCCCTCCAATTATAGGCCCATCACTACGGTGCCCTATTTTCTCAAAATCCTCGATCGCGCTGCTTACCTCCAAATCCAGGAGTATCTCGAACTCAACAACCTACTAGGGCTTAGACAATCTGGCTTCCGCCCCAGGCATGGCACAGAGACAGCATTATTAGATCTAAAAACCCAAATCGAGGACCTGAAAGCCAAGGGCAAACTGGCACTCTTGCTCCTCCTTGATCTTTCAGCTGCCTTTGATTTGGTCGATCATCAAATCCTCTGTCACCATCTCAAAATTGCCGCTCAATTCTCTGACGCAGCAACCTCCTGGATCAGCTCATTCCTTGCCAACAGAACCATGAGGGTTTTCTCTCCTCTAGCGGCAGCCGATCCAGCCCACGTCCCCTGTGGAGTCCCTCAAGGATCTTGTGTATCTCCCACTCTTACAACGTGTTCACGAAACTACTCTTTGATATCCTTGACTATCTGGGTGTCTCTTACACTAATTATGCGGATGACACCCAGATAGATACTCATCCCTATCACTGGTGATTACGTAACCGATTCCAATTCTCTTAACACCATCTACACCGTCATCCAGGCCTGGATGGCTAATCATGGGCTCTGCCTCAATGATGATAAGACTGAGTTAATCATCCTTGGCTCGCAAACTAAACTCACTAAACTGGACTCCAACTATAAATCCTTCTCTATTGATGGAAATGATATTAAAGTCATCAATGTAACTAAAACTCTAGGTATATACCTGGATTCCACACTGTCCCTCAATCGTCAAACTAACACAGTTGTATCTGCGTTATCCTACACCTGCAAACTGATTACGGCCTGCCGGCCCTTCCTGATGACGGACAACTGTCTGATACTCGCTAGAACCCTCATCCTGTCGAAAATCGACTACTGCAACGCCCTATACTTAGGGACCAGCCAAAGAAACCTTGACAAACTCCAGATCACGCAAAACAACGCCATAAGGGCAGCACTTAACATACCTAGACGGAGTCACCTCTCCAATCCCAGACGTAACCTACAGTGGTTACCTATCTCCTACCGCATCTCACTCAAAGCTCTTGTACTTGCCCACAAGGCCCAGAATAATGCAACTTCTGCCTACCTAGCATCTCGCTTCACGCAACATACAGCCACCAGACCTCTAAGATCCGCCCAGACATATACGCTGGATATCCTGAGCTTCAAGCTCCGATCTGCTGGAGGGTCGAGCTTCCCCATCCTGGCTGCCAAGCTATGGAACTCCTTGCCCAATGCCCTAAGGAACATTCCGCTTTGCCACTCATTTAAAGCCAATACCAAACTTTGGTTACTTGAACAGGATACTTCAGCAGCACCCCGGCATCTGTCAGCTGCTAGAGCTGCCGTGCGATTCTGACCGCATACCTCTGACTCAATATATGTATATATTTTTCTCATATGTGCATAATTTGCATATGTGCGCCTCCCTATCTACCTTGATGTAAATATATCCTGAACATTGTAGCTGTATTGCTCCTATGTATATCTGATCCCGTAACTGTACCTGTACATTGCTCTTTATCTTTATGCTGTAACTTGTAACCTTTGATTTTTATGTATCTATAACCTGTACCTGTACATTGCTCTTTATCTTTATGCTGTAACTTGTAACCTTTGATTTTTATGTATCTATAACCTGTACCTGTACATTGCTCTTTATCTTTATGCTGTAACTTGTAACCTTTGATTTTTATGTATCTATAACCTGTACCTGTACATTGCTCTTTATCCTTATGCTGTAACTTGTAACCTTTGATTTTTATGTATCTATAACCTGTACCTGTACATTGCTCTTTATCCTTATGCTGTAACTTGTAACCTTTGATTTTTATGTATCTATAACCTGTACCTGTACATTGCTCTTTATCTTTATGCTGTAACTTGTAACCTTTGATTTTTATGTATCTATAACCTGTACCTGTACATTGCTCTTTATCTTTATGCTGTAACTTGTAACCTTTGATTTTTATGTATCTATAACCTGTACCTGTACATTGCTCTTTATCTTTATGCTGTAACTTGTAACCTTTGATTTTTATGTATCTATAACCTGTACCTGTACATTGCTCTTTATCTTTATGCTGTAACTTGTAACCTTTGATTTTTATGTATCTATAACCTGTACCTGTACATTGCTCTTTATCCTTATGCTGTAACTTGTAACCTTTGATTTTTATGTATCTATAACCTGTACCTGTACATTGCTCTTTATCCTTATGCTGTAACTTGTAACCTTTGATTTTTATGTATCTATAACCTGTACCTGTACATTGCTCTTTTTCTTTATGCTGTAACTTGTAACCTTTGATTTTTATGTATCTCTAACCTGTACCTGTACATTGCTCTTTATCCTTATGCTGTAACTTGTAACCTTTGATTTTTATGTATCTATAACCTGTACCTGTACATTGCTCTTTATCTTTATGCTGTAACTTGTAACCTTTGATTTTTATGTATCTATAACCTGTACCTGTACATTGCTCTTTATCCTTATGCTGTAACTTGTAACCTTTGATTTTTATGCATCTATAACCTGTACCTGTACATTGCTCTTTATCTTTATGCTGTAACTTGTAACCTTTGATTTTTATGTATCTATAACCTGTACCTGTACATTGCTCTTTATCTTTATGCTGTAACTTGTAACCTTTGATTTTTATGTATCTATAACCTGTACCTGTACATTGCTCTTTATCCTTATGCTGTAACTTGTAACCTTTGATTTTTATGTATCTATAACCTGTACCTGTACATTGCTCTTTATCCTTATGCTGTAACTTGTAACCTTTGATTTTTATGTATCTATAACCTGTACCTGTACATTGCTCTTTATCTTTATGCTGTAACTTGTAACCTTTGATTTTTATGTATCTATAACCTGTACCTGTATATTGTTCTATATCTGCTGCAACTTGTAACTTCCACAAACATACGCCCGTAAGCCTTCGGGCAACGTGCGCAATACAAATAAATAAATACAAAATACAAATACCCTGTGCTACAAAACGTGAGGAAGGCAGTTTGCTCAGCCATACTGACATTTCTTTTGAACACTGATTTTCCTTTCTGCATTACCCAATCCCTTTACACATCTATTGTATTAGAAAGAGGGCTGGCATTCGTTTTATTAGTATAGGCTATTTTATTTTGACCAAGGACTGGCTAGGACTGTATTTTCTTTTTGGTTGATGGTTGAGAATACTCCCATCTTTGTTATAGGGCAAGATGGGCATTTTCCAACTCCTTTTAAACCATCAATAAAGGTTTTGAAACGTGCAGCTCTTGTGTCAGTGTCTACATGTGATGGCATGCCTCTCTCACACTCTTGTAAACATGTATTGGTGGTTGGCTTAATGTGGCTTTAGCTTCCAGTTGGTTTGGGCTCACTTTGTTAAGGCCTTGTAGTGGTATTGGGTGCACAGTGGCGAAAACCTCTTACAGTGGGCTTCACTAGAACTCAACTTGAGTTCTGGTGACGTTTAGGCCACAGAGTACCATTGGTGATAAAGAGTGGCCCCAGAGATGATGATTCAGAAGAAGAAATAACAGTAGTGCCATTGAGTTAGGAAAGTATACGCCAAGCCCTAAAAGCAGTTCTGCAGCTCCAATGGTGGTCACTGTGCATGTTGTCTGGAAACCACCGTAGGTTTAAGTGAATAGACACCGTTGTAAGAGGAGCCCACAAACCCATTGAAACGATTATTGTTGACAATTTGGTGCCTCCCAGGTCAAGGGTCAGAGCCAGAGGAGAAGACAGGAAAAGAAGCTGCGGTAAGCGCTCGTTGATCATGCATGGTTTCTCCTTAATCCTCTGGCTTAGGATTCCACTTCTGATGATGGGGCCAGCTTGAGAGGACCTCAGGGAAGGATGATTGCTTGAGATCCACCCATGGAGGCACACCAGAGAGAAGGAAGCCACAGAAGAAGAAACAGGCAGCAAGTTTGACCATGTGGTTAAAAACCAAAGGGCACCACAAACTCCAGCAGCTTCCCAGATCGAGAAGAGTGAATCAGGGTACTTGCTTGATGTTCTTGGATGAAGAAATGCATGTAAGAAGCTGCAGAGAGACTTAAGGATCCCGGCAGCCTCAGGGCTCCTATTTCTCGTTCCGGTGATGCAGGCATGGTCAGGAGCTTCAGAGAGACAATCAGGAGCTGTGATCCAGTTGCTGCCTCCAGTTCAGGGGAAAGGATCACAGCAGTCAGTTCCCTCTGGTCATCTAGAGAGGCAGGGCTTCACCATTCATTCAGTGGAACATCAAACGATGCAGGTTCAGACCTACAGTCCCTCCTCAAGCAGCAGGTGCATCCAGTTATGTAGGTGCAGGGGTCCAGCAATAGACAAGATGAGTGGGTGAAGGGTCTACTGTTATGCCTCTTGAGAGGTAGGGCTTCACCATTGTATTCAGTGGAGTGTCCAAATGATGCAGGTGCAGACTTACAGTCCCGCCTCAAGCAGCAGGCGCATCCAGAAATGCAGATGCAGGGTTCCAGCAATAGACTAGATGAGCGGGTAAAGGAACTACTTTTATCCCTCTTAAGAGGCAGGGCTTCACCAGTGTATTCAGTGGAGCATCAAACGATGCAGGTGCAGACCTAAAATCCCACCTAAAACAGCAGGCATATCCAGTAATGCAGGTGTAGAGTTCCAGCAATAGACACGATGAGTGGGTTAAGCATCTACTTTTATCCCTCTTCAGAAGCAGGGCTTCAGCATTGTATTCAGTGGAGCGTAGAACGATGCAGGTGCAGACCTACAATCTCTCATTAAGCAGCAGGCGCATCCAGGAATGCAGGTGCAGAGCTCCAGCAATAGAAAAGATGAGTGGGTAAAGGATCTATTTGTATCCCTCTTCAAAGGCAGGTTTTCCCCATTGTATTCTGTGGAGCATCAAACGATCCAGGTGCAGACCTACAGTCTCTCCTAAAGCAACAGGCGCATCCAGGAATGCAGGTTCAGAGTTTCCGCAATAGACAGGATGAGTGGGTAAAGGGTGTCCTTTTATCCCTGTTCAAAGCCAGGGCTTCACCATCGTATTCCGTGGAGCATCAAACGATGCAGGTGCAGGCCTAAAGTTCCTCATCAAGCAGCAGGCGCATCAAGGAATGCAGGTGCAGACCTCCAGCAATAGACCAGATGAGTTGGTAAAGTGTCTACTTATATCCCTCTTCAGAGGCAGGGCCTCACCATTGTGTTCAATGGAGCATCAAACGATACTGGTGCAGACCTACAATCTCTTCTCAAGCAGCAGGCGCATCCAGGAATGCAGGTGCAGAGTTCCATCAATAGACAAGATGAGTGGGTAAAGGGTCTACTTTTATCCCTCTTGAGGCAGGGCTTCACCATTGTATGCAGTGGAGCATCCAATAATACAGGTGGAGACCTTCTGTCCCTCCTCAAGCAGCAGGTGTATCCAGGAATGCAGGTGCAGAGTTCCAGCAAGATACAAGATGAGTGGGTAAAGGATCTACTTGAATCCCTCTTGAGGCAGGGCTTCACCATTGCATTCAGTGGCGCATCAAATGATGCAGGTGCAGACCTACTGTCCCTCCTGAAGCAGCAGGCACGTCCAGGAATGCAGGTTCAGAGTTCCAGCAAGAGACGTGATGAGTGGGTAACGGGTCTGCTTTTATCCCTGTTTTGAGGCAGGGATTCATCATTGTATTCAGTGGCACATCAAACGAAGCAGGTGGAGGCCTACAGTCCCTCCTCAAGCAGCAGGTACATCCAGGAATGCAGGTGCAGAGTTCCAGCAATAGACAATATGAGTGGGTAAAGGGTCAACTTGTATCCCTCTTGAGAGGTAGGGCATCACCATTGTATTCAGTGGAGCGTCAAACGATGCAGGTGCAGACCTACAACACCCCCTCAAACAGCAAGCACATCCAGGAATGCTGGTGCAGAGTTCCAGCAATAGACAAGATGAGCTGGTGAAGGGTCTACCTTTTTCCCTCTTCAGAAGCAGTGTTTCCCCTTTGTATTCTGTGGAGCATCAAACGATGCACGTGCAGACCTAAAATCCCTCCTCAAACAGCAAGCACATCCAGGAATGCTGGTACAGAGTTCCAGCAATAGACAAGATGAGTGAGTAAAGGGTCTACTGTTATCCCTCTTCAGATGCAGGATTTCCCCATTGTATTCAGTGGAGCATCAAACGATGCAGGTGCATACATACAATCCCTCATTAAGAAGCATGCGCATCCATGAATGCAGGTGCAGATTTCCAGCAATAGAAAAGATGAGCGGGTAAAGGATCTATTTGTATCCCTTTTCAGAGGCAGGGCTTCACCATCGTATTCAGTGGAGCATCAAACGATGCAGGTGCAGGCCTACAGTCCCTCCTCAAGCAGCAGGCACACCCAGGAATGCAGGTGCACAGTTCCAGCAAGAGACCAGATGAGTGGGCAAAGGGTGTCCTTTTATCCCTCTTGGGAGGTAGGGCTTCACCATTGTATTCAGTGGAGCATTGCAAGTGCAGACCTACAATCCCTCATTAAGCAGCAGGCACATCCAGGAATGCAGGTGCAGAGTTCTAGCAATAGACGAGATGAGTGGGTAAAGGGTCTACTTTTATCCCTCTTCAGAGTCAGGGCTTCACCGTTGTATTAAGTGGAGCCTCAAACGATGCAGGGGCATACCTACAATCCCTCCTCAAACCGTAGGCGCATCCAGGAATGCAGGTGCAGAGTTCCAGCAATATACAAGATGAGCGGGTGAAGGTTCTACTTTTAGCCCTCTTCTGAGGCACGGCTTCACCAGTGTATTCAGTGGAGCATCAAACGATGCAGGCGCAGACCTACAGTCCCTCCTCAAGCAGCAGGCGCATCCAGGAATGCAGGTGCAGAGGTCCAGCAATAGACAAGATGAGTTGGTAAAGGGTCTACTTTGATCCCTCTTCAGAGGCAGGGCTTCATCATTGTATTTTGTAGAGCATCAAACAATGCAGGTGCGTGCAGACCTACAATCCCTCCTCAAGCAGCTAGAGCAGAGTTCCAGCAATAGACAAGATGAGTGCGCTGCACAGCCAAAATAAAAAACTATAAAAAGCCGCCGCGGCTAGAAAACCTAGTCCGTTTTCTCTTTCGGCTGCGGCCACAGTAAACAAAGAAAATGGCCAACATGGAAAGGGAGAAAGGACTACATATAGTCCCTTCTCCCTTTCCATGGCGGCCATTCTCTTTCATTGTTGTGGTCCCTTCTCCCTCTCCCTTTTCATGCTGGCCTAAAAAAAAAAAGAAGGGAGGTTTGAATACAACAGTGTACCCGGCATGCGAAGCACGTACGTGCATCCATGGGATTACACTGCGGTATGGCTCGGAAACCAGCAAATCCACAAGTGTATCCTGTGGATTCGCATTGCTGGGTACTAATGTCTTAAATTGTTTTTCCACAGGTGGCCAGAGAAGCTCTCTCCTGTGGTTTGAAATGTGTTCTTTCCTTGGGACATTGTGGATTATCCTGCCAGCATCTTTCTGAATGACCTGCAGTTTCTGGATGTTCTTTTTGCTAGCTCCACAAAGCAAGGCATTGCAATAGTCCAGCCTGTTCAGACTAAGGTTTCACAATTTTTCCGAGATTCCAATGGATTTTTTTGCCTCATAATTTTGAGGTTATAGTGGTCTTTTATTGCAGCATTATTGACATTGGTCTCCTTATTAAGCGATGCCTCAAGTACTGCGCCTAGTGTTTTAACCTTATCTACCACCTTGATGGAGCAGGTATTAAGTATAATAATAATTAGGCACTTATATAGCGCTACAAACCCTCAGGTATCTGAGCGCTGCTTATTATTACCCATGGTGTGTGGTACTCATTTATAGACCTCGGAAGGATGAAAGGCTGAGTTTGGCCCCGCCGGGATTCGAACCTGCGTTAGCAGGCTCTGCACTCAAAGGGGGCGCTCTACTGCTATGCCACTTGACCAGTATGAAACTTGTGTATGCTTCATTAAGTTTGCTCCTGGCTTGGTTAGTTCTGAATATCATGAGCTCAGTCTTTGAGCTATTCAAGCACATCCAGTTGCTAATTATCCATTCCTGGATGATGGAGTAGATGTGATGTAGGTTTGTTGTGTCAGTAACATGATCACCACTGACGTCCAGGGTGAGCTGAAAGTCGTCAGTGTAGTTGGTAAAGTGGAGGCCCATGGCTTCTAGTTTTTCACATAGTGGCATTATATTGATGTTGAAAATGGCTGGAGAAATACAGGCTTCCTGAGGCACTCCATAGCTGATAGGAACAGGATCAGAGCAGGCTGTACCCCAACATATTCTAGAGGTTCTTTCACTAAGAAAGGAGCTTCTCCACTCAATGGCAGGGCTGGAACACTTTCCGGTGTCCGCCAATGTTTACAGTAATCTGTGGTGGTCCAGAAGGTCAATCGCCGCAGAGAGATCCAGCAAGACAGGCAGTCCTGTTCTGTCCTTGTCTAGTCACCCTAGCATTTGTGTCTGCTAGTCTAATAATGTGCTTTCAGTCCCGTCATTGCCACGGAAGCCAGATTGTTTATAGTGGAGGCCTGAAGCAGATTCAAAATGTGTCTGTGGTTGGAGGATTGCTGCCTTATCCAGAATTATTAGTGGGAACAGGGTGTTTGTTATCGGTCTTAGGTTTGTAGGGTCTTTAGCACGAACACCTGGCTTCATAGTAGTAGGTGTGACTGCTACCACTTTGATGCTAGTAGGTACGTTTCTATGCAGGAAGGAGGCCTTTATAAGTCTGGTGAAGAAAAGGGCATCACTGCTAATGTTCTTAAGAATAATCTTTGTCGGGAGGAGATCACCTTCACAGGAGGTGGGCCTCATGTTTGCTAGCATTTTAGCAGTATTGCTGATGGTCATAGTCTCAAAACAGAAACTTAGAGTGGTGTTTAAGTTATTGGAGCTAGGGCTAGTCATTTGCTCAGGAGGTGTCTTCATAGCATCTTGTTTGTTGTAAATATTACTGCGGGCCAATAGGACTTTGTCCTGGAAAGCTTTTTGCACTTTGTTGCAGTCGTCTTTGTTTGGGGTGATGACACGGGTGAGGGCAGTAGGTTTTTCCCATTATTTATATAGTTCAAATAGTTTCTTGGTGTTGTTTCCTGCTGTCTCTATTTGAGCATCACAGTAGACCCTTTTAGCATCAAGAATTTGTATTGTGTTTGTTCTTTCTATTGATTTCCATTTGTCTCTATTTTCTGTGTTTGGATTTTTTGCCCATATTCGCTCGGCTGGTCTTTTTGCTTGTTTTCGAGTCTTTAAATCAGGGGTAAACCAACGTTGTCATTTTGCACAATCCCGAATTGTCTTGATTGTTTTGGTGCTTTATTATCAAGTAGGTTGGTAACCAGAAATGTGTAGGTTACCGCAAGCTTAGCCGCGGTGTCTAAATCTGTGGAATTAGGCATAATAGGTTACATGCAGGTTTCTAAATCTGTTGTCTGGAGTTTACTATAGTTTCGGTTTAGGATTTTCTTTGGTGGTTGGCGAGGTAGATTTGCATCTTCAGGCAAACAGATTGTACATTCCACCATACAATGGTCTGACCAAATACAAGATTTTGTATTGAAGTCACATATAGTTAAGCTTCAAGTTGCCACCCAATCCAGGATATGGCCTCCATTGTGTGTAGGCTTTAGGTTATGGACTTTAATTCCTACATTCGCTAGTTGTTGCTCCAGTTCAATAGCTTCTCAGTCCCTAACATCCCCTTTCCACTGGTTTAGATCACCTAAAAGTATGGTGGAAGAGTTTGGGCGGTTTGTGGCACTGAGCAGACGACCCAGATCTTCACTAAACGACAGCATGTCTGAAGGTGGTCTATAAATTAGGAAGATGTTTATGCAGCTGTTGCTAGTGGGGGTCATTTTAGCATGTAGGGCTTCACATCCTGTACATTCAATTTGTGATTCAAAAATACCAATTTCCTTTTTACTTATAATTGCTGCGCCGCCCCCTTTACCTTGTAGTTGATTTTAGTTGGTCATTTTGTAGCCAGGAGGGGTGGCTATATCGATACTCGGGCCACAGTATTCCTGCAGCCATGTCTCTGTTAGACACACGATATCGATCTTATTGTCAAGGATGTAATGATGTACCTCCTTGGCGTGTTTATGCAAGGACCGTTAATTCAGTAAAGATCATTTCCACATACTCTGTGTGGGTTTTGTGGTCTTGTCGTAAGGTGTAGAGCGGGCTGTTTTACGGTGGTTGCTAACGGTACCCGTGTTAGCAAACAGTGGCATGAGGAGAGGACCTGGAAACCTAGGCATGTTTCCTCTTTTTGGTTTACCGGCTAGCCCTGGCAATGTGTTTTCATAATAGCGTCCCGTGTCATGCATAATCTGAACCACTCTATGGTTTCTTACCAATGGCGGATCGAGGTCTTTGCACCCGTACACCGCGTTCAACACGGACCAGCGCCGACCAGCCCAAATGCACCGTCGCTAACGTGCCAAAAATGAATAAAGCCCTGCGCTTGCAAGGAATTGTAGTTCAGTGGAACTACACACTGGGACGTAATGTCAGGCTCACTGTGACGTCATGAATGCAATCAAGATATTACTGAAGTCAAACGATTTTACAGTGCCAAAGAGGCAGATTCAATTCAATTATGCAGGAAACTAGCTGTTCATAATCAGTAAGGTAGGAAATGTCAAAATAAGAAGTGCTTTCAAACACGTAACAGCCCGCCACTCACCGATAATGTAGCATGCAATGCAACAAAATACAGCACACTGCAAGCTAATCTTGTTTGGTAGATGGACCCTAACTTTCCCTGTCAACTCTCGTACTGTGACACAAAAAAAAAAGGTGGCAGAAACTAGGTATGCTTATATGGGCACAGACCAGCCCAAATGCGCCGGCACTAACTTGCCGAAAATTAATAGATAACGCCCTGCGCTTTACAGGCAATTGTAGTTCAGTGGAATTACATGCCGGGTAGTGAAATCAAGATATTCTTTTGAACACAGATTTTTCATTTGCATACATTTCTCCTTTTTACACTTTTTGTACAAGAGATGGAACAGGCATTAGGTTTTGTTAGCATAGGCCATTTTTATTTGACGGACTCCGCTAGGACTGTTTTGGTTATTATTTGATGTTCAAGAGTACTCCCATCTTAGTTATAGGGAAAAATAGAAGTTTCTCCAACACCAACATTTTCAATAAAGGTTTACAAATTGTATTTGTTGTGCCAGTGTCATACTTGTGATACCATGCATTCCCTAAATATGGTGTCAGTGGTGGGATACGACTCCATTGAGACACATTGGAGGACCCTGCAATTCCAGAAACGTAGTCACAGAGCCTCCGACCCCTCTCCCACCACAAAAGTGTCCATAGGCTTTGATATCTGTAGCAGCAGAGAAGCCACTATTCCCCCCTGGGAAAAGAGGAGTGATTCCCACTGACATAGTCCTAATACCCCCTGTGGGTTATTATATAAAATTGCCCCCAAAATATGGCTCAGCCTGGAAGTTTAGTCTAGATGTCCCAGCAGGTGTCATAGATCCAGACTTTCGGGGAAACATAAAGGTTCTCCTACAGAACCATGGCCAAAGTCCATTTGAAATACACTGTGGGGACAACATTGAACAGGGAATTCTTGAGAAGGCTCTATTTCCCAGTTTTCAGGAAGAAAGTGTACCAGGGGAAACTGAGAGATGTAGCCTTATTCTTTGAGGTTTAACATGAGAAGGAGAGCTGGTTCAACTACCTTTATTCTTTTGAACACATATTTTTCATTTGCATACATTTCTCCTTTTTACACTTTTTTGTACAAGAGATGTAGATGTCGGCCATTTTTATTTGACAGACTCCAGTTGGACTGTTTTGTTTTAATTGTTTGATGGTTGTGAGGAATAAGGGCTGGAAGCGCACAGGAGTCACACGTTTTGTCTCTTAATCCTTTTTGGGCTAGTTTTGGAGGCAAAGACTACAATTCCCAGCAAGCCACGGGAGGTTGGTAGTTCTGTGCACAATCAGGAAGAAGGTCACGTGCGCGTTGCCAGCTGCAGTGATTACAAACAGCATAAAGAGCAACGGCGCGTGAAAGAGGTGTGGCTTATTAAGAATCCAGGAGCGGTTGGCGTGAGGAGCATGTCGGCGAAATGCTGAGGAAACCATGGACGGCGAAGCTCTGCCCTAAAGCTACACAAGGTTTCGAGCGTTCTCTCGCACCGAGTTGCATGCGCAACTGCGACAGCATTTTCAGCGTGCTACTAATCCTCCGAGGAGTCCCGCGGGGCCCTCAGAGCTCAGATAAGTGCAGAAGGCATTGCGGGGTGGGAGCTTATGATGCATATGTTTTCTCTCGCATGAAGCTGATACTTGGCAATCAGGGAAGGGCTGAATTTGGGGATAAAGCAATTGGTTTTGTGTAATAAGACACGAGGACATTACGGAACATTTTTGGGGCATATTCTCTCGAATACAGCTCATTAAGGGTGACAAGAGTATTCACTCTCAAGGGGTGATGATGTGTATTAGTTTGTCTGGTTAAACCGCAAGGACATGCATTTATGTGTTTATGTATTGCAGTAGCAAGCTTGCCCTACGGGCCATGTGTTTCGTTCTTCATTGATGGGAAAAGTTCCATTGTCCTGTGTTCATCCCGCTTGCTACTACATGTGCATGTTTTGTGCTCTATGTTTGTTCTGAAGCATACGTATTAAGGTGTGTCCTGATCTATGTTACTGGGTATTCATGTAGTCAATGTTACAGTGTGTCAGGAACTAGGATATACAGGTATATGAAAGGAAGGGTTTTTCCCCAGTGCTTCCCCCTACCTATCCAACTTAGGTTTTGTTCTAACCCTTTTGCCGGTTTCCCTAACTTCCCCACCCCATCCACAACCTCTCCCTAACTCCTCTTCCCCCCATTGGCTGCCACGTGGTGTCCTGTGTTACACTTCAGACACCTGTGCCAACCATGGTGGGAGGGTCGAATTCATTCGGCTTCTGTGGTTCGGGGGAGAGTGCCGATTCTCTCCTCCAAGTAAGTGTGTGTTTTGACAATGGCCGAGACTACTCCCATCTTAGTTATACTGCAAAATAGGAGTTTCTACAACCCCAACATTTTCAATAAAGGTTTTACAAATTGTATCCGTTGTGTCAGTGTCATATTTGTGATACCAAGCCTTTGTCACCCGGGGGTCATAAACATTATTGATCAATTATCTATCAATATTTTTGACTTACATTTAAGGTAATTTCACCAATTAGTACATTTAGATAATTAGGGAAGATGCCTTTTTCTTTCATTTGACGTGCAGACTAAATACCAATAAGCAAACTGCTCTTCGGGCATCCGAGTATGCCCTTTTCGAAAGGGGTTGTAAGCAAACTCTTGCTTATTAATACAGTGCGATACTCTCGAATTGCCATCTCACCGTTTGGATTATTGAAACGGTGTCCATGACCCCTTGTGTGCCACGAGAGAATACTATGTAAATCAGAGACGATTCTTGAGTCCAGGTTGTAAGGTGCTGAGTAGCCATGACCAGTTCTGATTTTGTTCTAAGTTATTTTCTTCCCAAGATTTTACCTTTCACCAATTAACCAGTCTCTTCCTGGATTTAGCAGTTATTGTAATAAGTGCAAATTCTTTGGTCAGAATTCCTTCCTTAGGGGGCATCGTGTCTTATAATCTTAGTTCGTAACCTTTCCTCAGGAGCAATCCTGATAACAAGATGTCAATTTCACAATAAGGTGGGTTTTACAGTGAACTTGATCAATGTTATTTCTTGTTTTATCAATACATTCTAGCCTGTCAATATCAAGAGCCCTCTTAACTGGGGCTTGGGGGTAAATAAATGGAATAGATGCGCTCTGATCATTGACCAATCACATCCTTGGTAAAGAGTTCGTAGATTGCAAAGGTTCTAGAACAAGACATAACTTGTGCTTCCTCGTCGGCCTTACATTTATGGTAATAGATTTATGAGTGGTTCTTTGCTTCAATCTTGCCAATCATAGTTCTCAATCTAATCCTTTCTATCTCTTCTGGTATATTGCCCTTGTATGGCTGTTCACTAGCCATTACCTCTTCATGAACAGATCTATTGACCCCTAAATCCCTTGTTCCACCTTCATGTTGCTATCTTTGAGTACATCTATTATCATTGCCCCACCTTTACTTATTTCTGAAAGCCCAAGCACTACATCTACAGGGATGTGCCCAAGGATCCACTGACTTAAATTCTTTTTCATGTGATTAACTCTCTGCTTTCCCTTTTTTAAAAGGTTGATTTTCTATAAGAGCATTTGCTCTCTTACCATTCTCTTATAAATTATGTGCGGCAGAATCACCTACTTGCCATTGACCATGTTACTCTTCTTCCTTTATTTTCCTTCTTTGTCCCTAATTTGTTCTTCTTCTTGGCCAAGTTCCCAGTGATTGTTAACCCTTTTGTTATTAATGCAGTTCTCTTTGCTAGATTTGTGTTTGCGTATCATAGCGTCTCCTCCCCCGGCATCTTTCTTCTCTTCTTTGCTGATTTGCTTCTGCCACTGTGATCGCTTCCAACCATAATGCCTAATTCAGGGGATTATCATTTTCTAGAGGACTGTCCTCCACTTTACTGTGCTTCAGTGCAGCATTCCCTAAAGTATCCAGAATCTGTTTGTGTAAGTCTCATTAAAAATTCATATCTTGACATAATTTAGCTGCGCGTTTCGAATAAAATGTAAAGCCTGCAACAGAATTTAAAGTGAGTTATTAGGAGTGGATGTGAGGGTTCTGGAGTTACCATCTGTTAGGGAGACTTTTCATTTCTGTGCTAATTTCCTCCCACCTTAGAGACCCCCAGCTCTGAGTGGGACCTTTTTCCTCCCTCTCTCATGCGTTATTCCCTGGTTAGGATTTGATGTTTTCACTGTTTTGATAGGCATCTGCTTTTTGCCTAGTGATACACAGCACCCGCAGTGCAGTGTCACACAGAAGTCCCTTGGATTTCTTCTGAGGCTTAAATACCTTTTCTTGGGTGAACTAATAGTAAGGTGACATTGATCTTGCTTACCTTTTTAATTTGTAGGTTGAGCACACACCCTCTTATGTGGAGTGCTGGAGGGTTACCTAGTAGCCCCTTATCCTACTTTCCCATGTCATATTCTTTGTTACACTCACTACTTTAAATGGCTGGTTGCAGTGGTTACCTTTTTACTACCAGTGTGCATTTTTACCGGAGTCTGACCCCTCAGCTGCAGTACAGCACCCATGAGTGTCCATTTTGTCAAACTGGCCCCTGTCTTCTTTTTTATTGTCATTTTCTGTTTGTAACGTTGAGATAGATTTTAGCCCTTTGTTGGCTGTGCCTTTGGTGGGCTTCAGTGTGTCTGGAAGGAGGGAATCTCCAGAAACTCTCCTGTCCTTTGACTTCAGGTGTGCCTGAACTAAACCAGTCCTGATTGGCCAGCTGGCTGTCTGGGAAGGACAGCCACCCTGCTGGGTGATTGAAAGCCTAGGGCTGCGAATGAATGAGAACGAGCTTAAAAGGTGAGGTTCTTGCGACTACAGGCAGAGTCGACCACTGGAAGAAACATCTGAAGAAGAAATCGTGAGGAGAAGCTCCGGACGTAACGACTTCTCCCCTTGGGCTGGTGGGACCAACTAGCCCTGTGAGGAACACCACGTTGGCGCAATCCCCGACTTGTTGTGCCTCTCTAGTGCTGCAGAATCCCAATGCCAGGGGTCGAGTGTCCATTGTCGAGTCCAACATCTTCCACGGAACAAATCAAGCAAAAAGCTCCAGTAGCCTCCTAAGGACTCTCCAGAAGCAGGAAATCCAGACCCAGATTCCTCTCACCAGAGTCCAGGGCCGAGAGAGCAAGGAGAGTCCAACCAGGGATATTCGTTCTCCACCAGTGCTGTTTGAAAGGCACTGAAACCACAAAGAGCCACTGAATCTAAGAAAATCCGTAGCTAACAAAGTCTTCTCCTGAGTACTGCTGCAGGAGTCTGCCAGACATCCTCCCTCTTGTCCCCACAGCTGAGGCCCAGGAACAAGGGTCTTCTTTGCTGTAGCAAGGAGGAATCCAGCTGAAACACTTTCTTCAAATCAGAGGTACTGTGAGGGCTTGGGGTATTTGCCTTAATGCCATAAATCATGCTTTCTCACTTGAAAAGTTCACTGGCTTACCTTTTGGAGTTGATGTCAACTCCCCTTGCACAGGCTTAAAAGCTTGTGTTCCTTCAGTGATTTTCTTGAACTATCTGACGCCATGAAAGGCTTTAACCAGGAAGTGCATCAGAACGATAGACTTTGTCCAATTGACTTTGTCTCTCTTGGCTCAATAAAGGCCCCCTTCTACATCTATTGACTTTGGCATTGCTTGTCCCTCATAGGTTGTAATTTGTTGAACACTTTCCGTGCTGGGAAAGGCTTACCTAGAATTCATTGGAGGATTCAAACTGTCTTCATGTTATAAGAATGTATGTTCTAACCTTTCTATTTTCCTAACCCTTCCTTCCTGAAAGCCAGAGTCTAAAAAGTATATTGGAGTTTAAGATACATGCAATACTATCCTTGTTATTGTAGTCCCTTCAGGTTGTAGGAGAAATGTATTAGCATATCCAAAGAGTATTCAGCAACTTTATTGACTTTGTAAAGTGATTCCAAAGTTTGCGTGACTGTTACAAACAATTGCCCTTTTTTAAAGAATGCTTAACTAAAACTGATGTATAAATAAATATATATGTATAACTAAAACCTTGAGAGTGTGCTACTTGGTTACTTGCATTGACTGATTCCATCTGTACAGCTCTACAGCTCACATTAACCCCTGTTGAGATAGGCCTGGCTACTCAGTCACACTACCAACTTGCTTAGTACCAACCTATACCAAATATTGGGTTACCTAATACCAGGCAAATACGTCTTGTGTAGTTTCACACAGTGTGACTGCACCAATTCTTACCTAACACCTCCCCTCTATGTTAGAATAGGTAGCATGGGAGAATCCATCAATGTTTCACTTAAATGATCATTGCATAGTGACTCAACTCTCAAACTCCGATCCACTTCTTCTCCATTAATACCAAATAATTAATAGTTGTCAATATCTTCTGTTAGGCAAGGGTGTCTGCAGTACCCTGTGGGAGACTGCACCAGCCTTGTCCTCTTGGCAATAGTTTACCCAACTTTTGGTATAACCATTCACTACACACGTTGGTAGCGTGACTGAGCAGCCAGGCTTATCTCAAGAGGGGTCAATGGGAGCTGTAGGGTTGCAACATAGAGTTTGACAGTGACAAGTATCCAAATAACACGTACACTCAAGGTATCTTGATTAAACAATTATTTATTAATTTAAGAGTCAGTTGAATAAGCCTTCTTTAGAAAGGTGCAAACATGTAACCCATAAATATAATTCAAAATACACTCACTCAGTTTCAATAAATCAGTGATTACCCATTTGGGATGGCACACAGACACTTCCTACATCCTGAGGTGACTTCCATAACTAGGACACTGTGGACATTGATACATCACTGGTACATTTAGAGCAATACTGAGTTTGGAATCAAAAGGATAAGATTAAGGAAGGAAACAATGGTTAACAAGTTTCTCAAACAGGTAAGCACTTTAGATTCCCCCAATGCAATGCAGGTGAACCCTTTCCCAGCTATTCAAGTAAGGTATGTATGACTTTTTGGAGGGATAGGTCAAAACGCAAAGTCAGAGGGAGCTGAGGCACTTCTTGAAGGTAAGTAAAAAGTTTTGCACAGTGATTTTTGAGAGCTTTGTAGAACATGGAAATCCATTGGGTCACAAGCTGGGAGACTTGTTATGGGCAACACTGCAAACAACTCTGCAAAAGGCAACAAATGCAGGTCTCAACTGAGAGCAAGCATGTTATACAGCAAGAGGTAAGTACCCCTTAGTTTACAGTACCTTAGGCCTGAAGAAATTGATTCCAGGTGGCTTCTGTACCTGTTGTAGTATGGCAGATCCTGTTGTTCCTGGGCCTCAGTCGTGGGGTATCCTGCACTACGATTCGAAGGTCGGCGGCAGCAATGGGCAGTAGCATATCGCGGTTTCAGCTTCTCGCGAATAGCACCACCGCAGTTCTCGGATACCTTGTGGGCTTTCCTTGATTCTGGGTTCCAGCACTCTGTTGAGGTGGCTCAGGCTTGGTTAGTCCTGCTTCAAGGGAATCCAGAGGATCTTCCTGGAGCTCGGGTCCGACTTAAAAATTATGCCCTCGATTCTGGTGTTCCTCTCCCTGGCACTCGGTTCCTGCAGCGGCAATGGAAGTACAGGCAGCTTCGAGAGGATTTTCAGATGAGCTTGTCTTGGGGTCGATTGGTCCCACCAACCCAAGGGGAGAAGTCGTCCTTTGCAGGGCTTTTCTAGTCGAGGCGAATTCGGAGCTTCAACACTGCAGAAGGGCTTCACCGGGCAAACCAACAGTCCAGGAGTTGCAGTAGGCGTCTCTTCTAAGTTCTTCTTCCGATTCCTTCGTCCAGTCGTCGACACTGCCTTACTTGCAAAAGACCTCACCTTTTATGCAAGTCTCTCCTATTTATTCGCAGACTAGCTGTCACTCACACAGCAGGGTGGCAGTCCTTTAAGGACAGCCAGTCAGCCAATCACCTTTGGGTGCATTTCTGTAATCAAGGAGATTAAGCACAGGGAGTTTTGGGAACTTCCCTCACTTCATGCCCTGCCAGACACACTGGAGCCAGAGGCGGGATTCACCAGTGAACCCAGACAAAGACAAAATGAACAAAGGGACCAAACATGGTTTGGAGTGCATAATAAATCTCAAAAAGGACCTTTCCAACAAGAAATGGTGAAAAAAAGACCAAGGCCATTTTGACAAAATGGGCACCCATGGGTGCTTTACTGCAACTGCAGCCCGCGGTAAAAAAACACACTGGTAGGAAAAAGTGAACCACTACCAACACCCATTAATTGTAGAAAAGGTAACACAAAAATGTTACATGAGAAAGTAGACAAAGCGGATACTAATTAACCCCTCCAGCACCCTATTGTAAGATAGTGTGTGTTGGGTCTACAAAGTTACCAAAAGTAAGTAAAGTCAATTTCACTTCACTTTTCTTGGAAACAGTAGATTATCCAAGAGAAGGTATTTAAACCTTTGGCAAATCTGAAAGACTTCCCTGTGCCGCTGCACTGAAGGTGCTGTGTGTCACAATGTAAAAAGATGATGCCTATGGAGTTTGTCAGGCTCCAAAACCAAAAGAAACTCAGTGTTCAAATCAATGAAAAATACATAAGAGAGTGGGAAAAAGGTCTCGCTCTCTCCAGGTTAGAAATTAAAAAGTCCTAAAGTCCAGCAAAAGAGCTGGGGGTCTCCAAGGTAGAAGGGAATTAGCTCATTTCTGAGAATTCTCCCTAACACCTTCTATGGCTGCCCCTGCTGGGTACGGCACTTCACTAAATCGCCTTTTCCGCTGCATCAGTCACAACTGAAAGAGGTCCTTAATAAGATGTAATTGCCCCTTCTTAACGGGTGTAGAATTAGCCTCTTAGTCCTCACGTTGCGTGAAATGTGAACAGCACTAACTGACATGGCAGAGGAAGTTTCCAGCTGTTTAGTGCTCCTTAAATTGTAAAGTGGTTTGCTCACAGGCATTTTGAAGTGCTCTGAGGTAGTGATTTCAGAAACTCCTTGCACAGGTCAATTAGCTGTCCCCTTGAACGCTGCCTCCTCAATAGAGCTCAGCAAGGAATTATATCAAAGTTGGATCCACCTGCAAGTCTTATCTGTTCACTGCGAAAACGCGTACCATGCCGCAGACTGCCAACTGCCACAACTTTGCCACAAATGTGTGCAAGGGCTTTGCGCGGCCACAGTAATTCGGTACCACATTATGTAGCACAACGTCAAAGCAGGCAGGCGGAGAAGGTCAGAGCAGAATTGCCCAGTGAGAACCAGAATCAGCGCCTTTTGCCGACTGCCTCAACTTTGCCAGCGACTAAGTCTTTATCCCATGGGTTCCTCGCTCCGAAGGCAGCTGAGGAAACCAAAACCGCTGCATAACCGTCACAGATTTAAAGACTTTGGGGCTCATTTCGAGTTTGGCGGGGCAGTAAAAAAGTGACATAATTGCGTTCATGGCTCTTTCAGCACACCGCTAAACCCCAAGTTTGGCGTTGAAGCATAGCTCTCAACCATTTGTGCCGCAAAGGCGGGTGAAAACACCCGATTTTGTTTTTGGCGGGTGAGAGCCCATTGAAATGAATAGACGTGCAGGAAGCTTGGCGGGTGAGTCAGCTCTTTACAAGGCGGGTGACACCCGCCAAAAGCGTGTGAGAGCTATGGTTGAAGTGAAGGATTGACCTCAAGCATTACGCTGGAGGTAAGTCCTCCACCTTCCCGGCCCAAAAATCAGCAAAATTACCCTTAAACTACCGCCAAACTCGAATGAGTCCCTTTGTCATTTAAAAGCTCCACTTTCCTCAAGCGAGAGGGACAATTTAGTATGTCCTTTGAGTTCCCTTGGCCGTGACCTGCCCGACCCCACTAATTCCTTGTGATATTCTCCACAGGCGGCCTAGCCTATCCCAGAGTCCTCGAACTTTAGCAAGATGCTGCAGAATTCTCCTGTAACTCTAAGGCAGCTGAGCCTTTTGAAAGCATCTCCCTGGCGTATTTGGTTCACTGAGAGAAAGGCTCGTTTCCCCAGCCTAGATTACAGCATTACTGCAGGCCCAGGGCCCTCTTCCGGGGCAGGCTGACATCCCACCTGCTCATTACCGCCGCTTCCCGCGCTTTCAGCCTCCATTTGCCTCAATTTGTTTTCTCGTAGAGGGAAATGTGTCATTCCAGAGAGGAGATGGGTGAATCCCGCAGGCGGCATAATATGGGTAATTTATCCAGAGAAAGCTTAGCCAGCCGACAGCGGCAGCAGGTCAGAAGTACTGGGATTTTCAGAAATAAAAGCCCGTTTAGCAGAACACGTTTCCCCCACTTGCATGCGTTTCAAGGGCTCGCTCTAGACACTTCACAGCAGTGATCCAAGCGCCTGGGAGCGCTCTGCTCCTCTACTTTCTTAATTAAGTTTAACTGTTCCTATTCTGTAATTTTCAAAAGAATTCGGAATGGTTTCGTTTTCAAATAAGTGTTGGAAGCAGTTGAAACTTGCACTTAAATGCACTGAACGTTCGCTTAAACAGCAGGCGCAAGTGTTTAGAGTTTTTTATGTGCGGGAGGTGGCGTGTGTGGTGATGGGGTTTATAGGAAATGGGGCAGGCCAATAGGGAACATAGTTCCAATTCATACACTTCGACCTCTGCTTCATAGCTGCTTTCATTCAAGGCGATTGTAAGCAAAGGTAGTTCTTGTGAAATCACTTTTAAGCTATTCCTTCTAGGTCAAAAGTGAGGTGGCAGAGTTTTGCTCCTCATATAGCAGTCAAAGGTTGTGTTCCCAGGGAGGCGCTAGGGCCATGTCCACTCAGACAAAGGGGGCCATGTGTCAAAGGTAGTGGTCTAAGGGTTTCACTTGGAGATTAAGACCTCTGGGTCATAGATCAAATTCCAAAGGTGTCATTTAGAGAGAAGGGCTGTTGTTTAGCAGCTGTGTCCTTAGGGTTTTGCCCTGTGGCAAGAAGCACTGGTTCAAAATTCATGTTCTCAGGTGTCATGTCCTCTCTCTATGCCCATGACTTGGGAGGTGGGAGGACCTCCTCGACCTAACCCTCACTGCACTGTCTTCCCTCTGCTACAGCTCTCCTCGCCTGCTTGACTGGTCTGACAATCTCGCCGTGCCTTTCACCATCCTGCACACCATAGGTACGAACATCAAGAAAGCGGTAGCCGCACAACTGCAGCAACACATCGACACCAAGCATCTCCTCCAAACCTACCAATTCGGATTCAGACCCAGGTGCTGCACAGAGACAGCAACCATACAGGTGATCGATGATACCCTCAACATCCTTGACAAAAGCCACCGTAGCCTCCTGGTTCTACTCAACCTCTCAGCTGCTTTCGACATAGTAGAACACCAGTTGTTTACATACACCCTACATCAGCGCATGGGGATCAGCAATCTTGCCGTACGCTGGTTCAAGTCCTACCTCGACAACCACAAGCAGGTTGTTCAGATGGACTCCTCTAGATCGACTCCAAAAACACATCCATAGGCTTAAAACCTGCCTATCGCTGATCTAGTCTTGAATGTCCAGTACATACTTGAAGCACAACCCCTCCCAGACCGAATTCCTACTCCTCACCCACAACACTGAACACCCAGACATAATGACCTGGCTATCAACCATGAACTCAGAGGGCTTCACACCAAAACTCACCTGCTACGCCATTTCCATCGGGTTCCACATCAACAAACCCCTCTCCTTCAATGCACACATAGCTAAGAAAATTCATACTGCTTGGTATCAGCTCTCCCTCCTGTGAAAAGACAATCCCTTCCGCCCTCCGTACAGCTTTAGATCAACCGTTCAAGCACTGGTCCTATCCCACCTGGATGGGGATAATACACTCCTCAAAGGCCTCCCGTCACCCTCCCATGTACCCCTAAGAAGTGTCCTACGCATGGCTACATGCCTCATCAAGGGTCCACGCAGATACGACCACATCGCCTCGGCCCACATCGACCTTCACTGGCTCCCACTGCACACACGAGTCACCTTAGGCAGTCACACTCAAGTCACCCAGCTACCTCGCAGAGAAACCCTGCCTCTCCGGTGGATAGCGCACCACCAGAAGCCAGGACACATGCAGACTTGAAACCCGCTGCTACCAGAAAGGAAAGGACCAGAAAACAAGCCTTCTCTGCCTAGGCCTCAAGACTATGCAACCTCCTCCCCATCGGCATCAGATTCGCCCCCACGTTCCTACAATTCAGAAAAGAACTCTAGAACCACCTCTTCAAGGAGTCTTTCCTCCTCAACACTTAGGCCATTATGTCACTGCTCGCGGGACCGGACTCGCTAGACGCCTCCTCCCTGTCACCCGGTACAGCTGTACCCCTCCTCTGTCCCCCTCTGTATCCTACCATCCTCTGTAGTTCTGTTTTGTTGTTACTACTAAAAGGCGCTTGTTATGCATCTGTATTGGTGGATACCTCTGTAAAGCCATCCGTTGCTTTTTGAAGCTAGGTCCGTGCTAAATTTATACCATAATAATAATAATAATAATAATAATAACAGAAGGTAGAAGATATTACTCCTTCCCTTTTAAGAGTAACCATAAAGAAAAGTTATATCTTGCATGCCTGGCTCTGTTTTCTCCTTTTTGGCCACTCGTTACACCACGACACGGGCCATGAGTGGAAATCTCCTCCCACATTTCCAAAGTGCATGGCGGTTCTTCATATTACGCTGTGGTCATGGTAATTCAATGTCGCCTCCTACTGACGTGAAGTGCCCATAATGACTAATACCCCCCCGCCCCCCTCAACTTCCCAGACATGAGATCACTGCTGTCATCTGAGGCTGAGATGGAGAGATGGAGAGGGATGGCAACCACATGGCTTAGTTCCAGTCCAGAGCCGAAGGGCCCTTGAGCTCCTATTGGGGGTCACTTGTTCCAAACTCTCCTTGGGACCCCAGCAACTTTACTGATTTTCTCTTGTGACTCCATTTCGCCCTTCGGCCTGACAGGAAGGAAGGCTCCAAACATTGCGTTTCCACTAGGGCTTTTGGGTCCTGGGAGACTGGTGATGCTTTTGACTAATGTAATGCAAAGCACTTGAATTGTTGTTGCCCTGTGTCCAAAACTTTGGTTTGTTTCCCCCCTCCCACTTTAGGTGCCATGAAGCAACCTTGCATTGCGGCTGGTGCCATATAATACAGGAACGAATATATAAATAAATGAGTACATGCACATTGTTATGTAAGTGCAGCAGTCTGGCTGCAGAGTCTTTTTCTTTTTTAGTCACATTTCATTTTGGGACCCTACAGAAATGGCTGCATAGTGTTTCTTTACAAACGGCAGACGGTAACGTGTATCATAGACATAGTGAACAGACTCCATTCTCTTGCTTACCAGTTGTCTTGACACCTGGTGTTCGCGTCTACAGTTGCACACTATTTGTATAAGTGGGCAGATACATGTAACCTACACAGATGTTCTTATGCTGAACTGTCAGGAGATGAACCTTCTGATTAGTGTTTATGAACATTTGAAAACATACTTCTTACGATGGGGTGTAATGCAAAATGTGGGGGGCCCCCCTGCAAGCCACGCTGAAAGGCCCCAACCCTGAACTCTGCAACAAAAGAAAGCCTAGACCACCACAGATGCACAATACACACAATGATCAGGCTGCTGCAGGGGCAGGCTACACACTGCACTTGGTGTCAGATGTAAGTTTGAATTAAACTTTAAATCTTTCTCTGAGCATTTTAACAAGGGTGCTGTGCCTGGCTCCTGTGTCCTGACACCCAAATGTACTGCGCCAACTCTGTGTGTCACCAGTAATATTAGGCACAATAATGATGCCATAAGAAAACATGTTCATGCTGGCCCTGTCAGTCTATGCCACTATGCCAGTATCCCCATGTATGAACATTCTCTTGATGACTTTGCCATAATGCCAGAACATTCTCCTGCCCACAGGAAGAAAACATGTTAATGCCACTGCACAAATGCTTGCCAAACCCCTGCACCACTGTATAAGAATACTCTTCTTGGTGACATTTCCCACAACGCCAGTAAAACATGCAAAGCTGCAGTAAGGACCCATTTCCTTATTTGGCTGCACAAATGTCTCCACCCACCACGTAAGAACACTCATCATGTAGACTTTGCCATTAACACCAGTAAAACATGCAATGCCACAGTAATAAAACATTTAAGTGGTCCCACCCTTCCCATGTGCGAACACACATCATATTGGCCTTGCCCCTTATGTGAGTAAAAATGCCATGCTACAGAAAGAAAAAGTCCAGTCGGCCTCCCCATTGTGCTATAAGTGCCCCACACTAAAACCCTCTTCCCACGTTCATCAAGTTGGCTTTGCCAATAAATGCCAGATCAACGTGCGGAAAATGTCCATGCTCCAATTCCCTTTGCCTGGGCACAGTCATGCATGCACACATGCATACCCGTTCACCCAGCGCCACTCACCCACCGGTGGTGGTGGATTTTCCCACAAATATGTCGGAGTGTGCAAGCATAGTGAGGGGGCCCGAACCAAACAAAGGTGTACTCCAATCCAAAAACTCAATAGATGCAACTGCCCATAGCGCAGAGGAGCGGTTGCATGATGCTTTTACCCACAATATTTGCCAGTTTAAAATGTTTTCACACTGGCTGTGCTCATGCATGGCCATGATATCTGCACCAATATATGCCAGTATTCTCATGTAAGAACATACCCATTTTTCCTTTGCACAAAATGCCACTAAAGATACTCTAAGAAAACATGCCCATGCAGGCTCTGCCAATATATGGCAGCATCCCCACATAAGAACATATTCCTGTTGGCTTAGCCTTTAAAAATGCCATGACACAACAAGAAAAAATGTCATAACTGTCTGCACCAACATGCCAGTCTAGCCGCGTAATAACACTCATCACTCTTAAGTTATCTGAATAAAATCCCACACCACACTAAGGAAAAGGTAGTCTAGCTGAAATATATTGACAATCTAGCCATGTAATAACACACCATGCTTGCTTTATCATAGATGCCCAGTAAAAATGCCATGTCACAGTAAGAAATGGCTAGACTGTCTTCTGCAAAACACCAGTCTAGCCAGTTAATAGCACTTATCATGCTTGCTTTATTATTATTGGCCAGTAAAAAATGTCATGCCCCAGTATGAAATGGATGTACTGGTTGCACCAAAATGCCAATCTAGCCACAAAATAATACATAGCATGCTTCCTTTATCATGGATGTGTGAAAAGCACATTGGAGCGTCTCATGTGCTTAATGGAATTACCAATAATTATCTCAGGCCCAACAAACTGGACAGACTCAAATAATATGGCAAAGTACTACTATATTATGAGCTCAATGAAGTAGGGCAATCTGGCGAACAACGAATTGTAGTCCACGCACTCACAATAACAATCTGATGATACAAATTCGTCATACCTCAAGATGCGTCAGCTATGACGCCATCTTATGTGTCAAACTATAAAACCTATTGAAGGGAGGGATTGCTTATGGGAATATATGTACCTATATATCATATAAGTATTAATAACATTACTGGATGCCCCTTATCTGGTAGGCACGCATTAAAACACCTCTAAATACGTATAATACAGATTATAGCAGAATAACAGCAGTAGATTGGCCTGTGCAACATTGTATAGCAGGTTGCTACATATACGATTGTTTGGCATTCTCTCCCAACCTTGGACTTTTGGCTCGTTAGTAGCAGGTAAGCAAAACAAAACCCAAGTGCAGGGGACAGCGGACTACTAGCCACTTGCCCAATTAGTCCATCATCTCTCATCGGTCATTCCCTAAGCCAAGGCTTCTGTCATTACTCCTCTTGGCCTCTGGAGACTTGTTGCTCTACATCACGTAAGCATTCTGCATCTTTGACTGTCCAGTACTTGGTACTTACAAATGTTTTCTTCTTTGCTTAATCTAAGAGAAGTACGTCTTATGTACATGGCTTATCCTCTTGACTCCCTCTGTGCCTCGTAATTATTCCTTGATGTGGCATCTCTGATCCCAAGGCCAATAGACATTCTCTGTTCCTCGCACAAAGCTGTTTTTCCAGCGTCTCCTGACTCTGCAGCACTGGTCTGTCTCTGAAGTTGCTTGATTGGTCTCAACACGAGTCTGGTGTCCATCTTTTTCTCATGTCCACTTTGTCACATTACATTTTCTTCTGTAGCAACCTTCTAAATGTCTCATCTACCTTGCGTTTCTGCGTATGTATATTCACTTCGTCTCTTTTCACTTATTTCTTTGGTGCACACTATTTCTTCATATTCGATTACATGTTTCTCTTATTACTTCGGTTACATCTTCATTCTTTAAGTATTTGCACATCATTTCAGTGCGTCATTGTGTCTTCTCTTCATGACTTCACTTTGCAGCTGTGCAGCTCTGAAAAAGCTTAGTGGTTCCTGCAAATTTCCCAATACCCTTTCAGGTCAAGGGTTCATTCGATACGGTTGTCTGAGTGCATAACATCTCTCATACACTCGATGCAGTATTGGCACAATACCTGGTGTCACACATAGGGCTCTTCTCCTGCTGTTCGTTCCAGTAGGACGGAGGTGAGGGGGCGGACTCTATCAGTGATGTACACATCTGCTCCTCTACAGATGGAAGCCCATTAAAACTTAGGAGTGTACCCCACCCCTTAACTCACAGCCCAGACTCCCAGGTGCCAATATCACCTCTTCGGCAGCTCACCCAATCACACGCACACACCCATTCATACAACATTCACTAGTTTACTTAATCACACCTTCACTTGCTCATTAACATGCACACTCAGCCACCCATACATCATACACTCATTCATTCACACACATTAGATAATACATAATTTATACACACCATTGCATGCACACACACACACTTACAATGCAGACAAGAATCGGGGAGATCTTCCTGGCTCGTGTCACGCAGTGGGGCCAGAGCGCCGATCCACAACTGTACATTTCTTTTTGAAGGTGGAGCATGTGCTCCTCGACTCCAGAAAAAAATAATTTTATTTATTTCTTCTGAAATAAATGCTCTGCCTTTAAAAAGAAATACTTCTGAAAAGTATTTCTTTCTGAAGTAATAGGATATTTTTTCTAATTCTCTCTGTGGGATATGACTTAGAAATGCTAATCTAGGGTTAGCAAGGTTTCTTACAGCTCCATTTGAGCAAAGTAGTCCTGATCAAGCAGCCAGGCTGAATTTAGGAGAAAGGGGGAACCATTGTGTAGTACAGTTAACACATATCAGAACAGGTAAGTAAAGGACCCACACAGGTAAGTTATACAAATACCAATCTTTTATTATAGTACAGTAAAGCGGACTTTAGATATTTAAGGTTAGTAGAAATAATGTAGAACATAAATACAACTCAGTTAGGCCACCCACAATGGGTTACACTCTACTGTAAATTACTTTAGCATAAAACACATACATTAAATGCAATCTCTTAAACTAGGGAACAAGTGATGTTATCTCACAAGTAAGCCCACCAACATACACTAACTTTGGAAGTCCAGTCCGAGTCTACCCCAAATGGCTGTAGGTCTTCTAGGTGTCCCAAAAGGTTTCCGGAGGATGCAGGTTAGTAGCCAGGAGGGCACACTCAATTAGTGTATGTTCAGTTCCAACGTTCAGTTAGTGCAGTGCAAAGATGAGGACTTAGGGGATTTAAATTCAGTCCCAGTGAATGAAGGAGCAACTACCTGTGGGGGTGGGCCCCTTATTCACCTTAACACAAGCGGGCCCACCACCTGAGGAACGAGCCCACGTTTTGTATGTAAACCAACTTCATTGGCAATCATCCAGGGAGGAGATAGATGATGTTGTGGAGTCAAACTAACCAAAAGTCTCATTGAACCACATAGGTTGACACATATGGGCCTCATTATGAGTCCGGTGGTAGCCCTGCCGGTAAAACCGGCATGGCTGCCGCCAGAGTCATTTTTTTCTGGCGCCCGGCAATGTGGACTTACCAGGGCATTACAGCCCCGGCGGTCCCGGTAATTGCCCATTGCCAGGCGCCAGAAAATATTACTCCCCATTCCCATTCGAGTCCCATTGGACTCAATGGGGAGGATGGAGGCACCGGCACCGTTCATGAATGGTGCCGGTGCATCAGTCAAGGTCTGCGAGTGGGTCCCTTTCTGCCCACCAGGTCAGAATATGGCACGTGCAACATAAACCGCTCTTGATTGTGGGGACCTTTCCTGATCACCCCAACATTCCCCCCTTTTAGTTAATAATTTACTAATAAATAATAATCATCTTCTTGGGGAATAACCCTGCAATCATCTTTAATACCAGTCCCACTATGGGCATACTCCTCTTCTGATCAAACCCAACTCATCCCCACACCACTTCCTCAATCTACCCACTGATCCACACAATCGTCACAACTTGGTGGGGAACACAAAACAGCTTCAGTCTGAGTACCCAAGTGAGATGAAATTGTTGAGAGACAAATGAATGTGTCATACATGAATTCAGCCCCTCCTCGCCTTTATATCGCTGAAATGAGAGAAGCATATCAGTCCTGACAACTGCCCCCCCTCCACTGACCTACTTCAGGCACAAAAGTGGTTATACCATAAGACAACCCAATCACCTTATCCCGGAATGATCGAAGAGGAGATGAGCATACAAGATATGGCATGCATGGACATGCTGTAACCAAAGAATGACGACAGCGATGTCATCCCACTTCTGACACGCGTCAACGCACGAGACACGAACCAGATATGCATTCATCATGAAGTTACATGAACATTAGGTCAACATGCACTTATAATGAATAATATATACTGAACTCAATAGACAGTAGAAGACATATACACGAATATATTCGCTCTAACACAAGTTGCCTAAAGAACAAACATAATGCTTGTTAATGCAGCAATGCAACAGTGAAAAGCAGACATTTTGGATAAAATCAATGGCACTGCCATGCAAAAATGAATGTGAGAGATTGAAGCAGCATCCAAGCTTCAGGTAGAGCAAAACCGCTGAATTAGCTAAAATAGGCAGAGATGAAGAAACCGAACAGCGCGCCAAGGTTATTGAAGAAAACGGAGGTTTGGACTGGCTCGGAAGAGCGCATTAGATAAACAGTTCCCGAATACAAGATAGATTAAATAAAGAGACAGTTAGCCTCCAAGGACCGGGTGCACATTAATTAATACTAATACTGAGGGAAAAGTAGCTCGAGTAAGTCTACCGCAGACAGAGAAGGCAACAGCACCCAGAGTAAAATAGGTTAAAATCCTGGTAAAAGCTGAGTATAAAAAATCTAAAATGTGGCACCCTCACACATGACTTGGGGTTGGAAAATAGGGGCTATTCATTAGCTCCAGACATGGAGACACCGAGACCCTCACTCCCACCAAATTCTCAGAATGATGATATGAGATAGAGCCCAGTTCAAAGCTGTAGCCCTGGCTCATGGCCTAGGAAATCGGAGATGGTGGATTATAATTGGGAAAGCCGGCACCTAGATGTCCTCTCCCTGCCATAAACTGTTGTTCATGTGCTGATGACCTGCCAAAGAATCAAGGTTGGTGAAGTCAGTGCCAACCAATCATTGCTCTCAAAAGGTGTTGTTTTGCAACAGTTGCATTAACCAATCAAAGAGTGTAGAGATGCCATGTATGCACCATTATCAGTTCAGAGGTGGTCATGGGTCGAGCCCTCACATAGAGTAAAACCAATACTTATATGCTACCACTAACCCAATCCCACCTTCCCGTAGGTTTTACTAACCCAGAAAATGTTATGACTTCAGAAGTTATGTATTTTCGCCTTTGAAACCGTTGTTTTGGACATAAAAAGGAGAGAGCTTTGACACTTGTGTGCTTAACTACTACCCCTGTTTTACAATTGTTCAATGAAAACATGCCTCTGTCATTTACTCTTATTCTTCTGTTTTTGGGCCTGGTATTTCACAGCTTACCTGGGCTGCGCCGGACTAAGATTTAAGATCCTCCATTGCAAAATGGTAGTGTTTCTACCTTTGGACAGGGTCACAGTCATCATAGCAGCTGATTTTGGTACTTGGGCAGAACAACATTTTAAGAGCAATTGACAAGAGCAAAAAACAATAAGCAAAAAGACAAAAACAGGTAGAAGGATATTTACGGTGAAGCTCCTTCAGGATGGCACCCAAGAGAACAATGATTCTACCCATGAATCATTTGTAATTCCTGCCTCATTTTCCATGATCACTCTGAGTTTATGCAAGACAGCAATAGTTTGTGGCAGAGTACCATTCTCAGAGTCATTTGGAGGCAGAAATGTGCAACAAGAACGCCCAATCTTTTTACATAAACCCCCTCCATTGCTGCCAGGAGGTCGAGGGTGTAGCAGTTTTGCAATGTCATGAGACGCAGGGCCCGTAGCTATTCCTTAATGGCACTAAATGCTGACTCTGAGGTATTGATAAACGGCAGGAGTTCAGATCTGGTCACCGGGAGCCACTTAACATTTGCTGCGGTTTGGATGCCAGGTCGCAGAAGAGATGCTAAAATATTTTCTGTATGACTAAACAGCTGGTACTGTTCTGGAATGTCCAATAAGGCAATTTGATGAGGAAGCTAAAAAGTAGTTAGCGCGTTTGGTTTGTTGCAACAGTTCCTGCTTCCCGTTGTCCAACAAAGTCATTGATTTGTCCATATGCAATGATGAAGGAGATGCAAGTAGCACAGGGGACAAAGGGGGCACAGATGTAACTTTGGACATTGGGCAGGTGAGGACCAGTTGCTTCTCAGGGATAATGAGGACTGATATGTGTAGTGAGGAGAGACACTGCACACACCTTTCCAGGCTGGAGGCATCTGCCTATAGGCATACAATCGACAAATTCAAAAATTCTTCAGAAGGGCAGCCATACCGCCAGCAGGATCAGTGATGTGAAGCGTACAGCGGCAGTTCCCATTTGTGCCAATGGGCACCATGCCATCGCCCTTAAAACACAGATAAAAAAGGTTAAATGTCTGTATCTTAACAGGTGTTTCTGGCTCTTTGAGCCACGTCAGATGCTGCAACTAATGCTTGCACACATGCCCACATTCTTGAGTTATACGTGCGACACCTTCTTCTGAGAACCCCCTCAATCCTCCAGCTCTGCAAATATTCACCCCTTGCTCTAAACTCAATTAGACTCTCTGTGTGCAACAAACATTTTTCTGCTCTTTTCAATCTACAACGGAACACTCTTCATCGATCGGCAACACAGATGCTGTAATTGATTGCCCTTATAACTGTCCATGGACCCTGCACAACACTAGGTGCACTAGGCATAGTGCGTCTGCTACCTCTACCTCATGTGAGATAAACACCCCAGAAACACCGGAAGCGTGGGAGATGAGAGAGCAGATGTAGCAATACCCTACAGATCTCTCTCCCCCAGCCTTCCTCATATGGCTATATAATATAGCATCCACTGCAAAACCATACGTATCTATTGTGGGATCGATTTCATCACCCCCATTATCCACAAAATCAACATCAATACTTGTTTTACTCTTGTCAATGCATTCTTATATTATTTTTTACATTTTTTATATTTGAATTCAGCTGAGTAAACTCAACTTTTTCAAAAACAATTTTAGATTACATACTTAAAATCTGCAAGTTTACAAATTTACAAATAACAAGGTCAAGAAACATATAAAGATTTGTGAGAGGAAAAAAGACAAAATATTAAATAGTTAAGAAATCGAATGGTTGAATACTACAAAACATAAACAGTGAAAGCTTAAGAACAATACAAATAATTATAAAAAACAACAGCAAACACCAAAATAATATTACTAACGTAAAAACATTTATGATAAATGACTTAATAAACCAAGACCCGTATTACCATTCGACTTAAAAAGATGTAAAGAATGAATTTAGCCAATAGGGCAACAACCACTCCTTCTGCTTAAAATCTATAGTATTCAGCAATAACAATCCTCTAAGTCATTATTCAAACTCTGAATCATTGACCCTGACCAGATTCAATACATTTAAGAAATAAAAAGTTGCAATCCGAATACTCATTACTTTGGTTTCCAAAATTATTGGCCATCGATTTTCAGGAGACATAAGTCCAAAGTAAGCCAAATGCCGATTGAAAGAACTTCTTCGCAAGTCTGTATGAGCAGGGCAGTCCACAATAATGTGTTTCAGCGTTTCATTTACATTTACATCACCACAAAATCTGCAATAGTTCTCTTTAGGATCAATGAGTCTTATTCTAGCAAGAATGTCCCGTGTTGAATATAGATTAAAGGGAAGACGCTGAATCACAGTTCTAAGTTGCGGAGACGGTGCACTGCACAGATACGGTTCCACTACAAAAGGACTTTTCGGATGAAAACCATGGGACTTGAAATCCTTGTATTTGAGACATTTAGTTCTAGTTTCAATCCAGTCCCACTTGTAAACTTTATCTTTTGCTCTATCCGGATTATTCACCAAGGTGTCAATTGTCACATCAGTCTTAGCCATCACTTCAAGAACAGTCCATGTTCACACAAAAACATGGGAAGAGGAAAGCATACACTTCGAGAGGCATGCTAGAATGGTATCATTTTCAATATTCACTATGCATTTCCGATACAAGGCACATAGACGACACTGATACACAAAGAGCAGAGAAGTAAGACCCAGCTCATGACGCAGCCACAGCCTGGGAGCACATTGTGGAATACCGAGGGCACTCCTCCAAAATTTCACCTCCAATTTATTCAGAAAGGATGCCGGTATAATATTTTTGGTCTCTAATAAACCATATAGTATGGAAGGCATAACTTTCTGCCACCAATATGTTACCGCAGGACAGATGGAGAATTTGCCAAATTTAGATACAATGAGCCGTGTTTGCGATATGGCTGTGTCAAGCTTGTATGTAATGATTTTCAACTGAGAGTCAATATAAGGTTGACCATCAAAAACAAGACCTAAATATAAGTAACTTCGAACAATCTCAAACATCACATTTTTGATTTTTCAGTCCATTTTCGATCTGCGGGTAAGACTAGGCGTGTAAATCACAATTTGTGTTTTTTTTTAAATTAATGACTAGTTCATTCTCGTCCAAATAGGCACTTAGAACTGAGAGTAAAGTTTGAAGACCTATGGGGGTTTTTGAAACCAGAACAAGGTCATCAGCATACCACAACGGTCTGACAACAAAACAATTTAATTTTGGTGAGTTGGTGCAGGCCATTGAGAAGGCAAACATCACATCGTGAATAATAAAATTAAAGAGAGCGGAAGCAAGGGTACATCCCTGCTTCCGCCCTCTGAATGTTGTGATGGCCCTGTTCACATGATCGAGTCCACAAAGAGAAATCTCTCAGGGCAAGCCTGGTGAAGATCTTGCCCGGGGCATCCAATAACGCATTCGGGCAATAGCTATTAGGGGCCCCAGGATCGCCTTTTTAAAAAATCGGCACTATCAACGAAGTACACCATGAGTCCGGCAACTGTCTCGACAGATGTATTTGGTGGAAAACATTATTTAGAATGCAGGCCCATATTTTTGGATTTTCCTTAAACATTAAATTAGAGAGACCGTCGGGACCTGCCGCACGAGAGACTGAGGATTTGCATATAAGTTCCTCAATCAATTCTGTAGAGCACTCTACCTGCCACCCTGTCGCAGACTGATTTTCGTATCTATATTCTCTGAAGCTTCCATCGGCATATAAATGGGCAAAATGGGCCATCCATTGTGCTTCTGACACCCCATTCAGTTGACTACTTGCTTGTGTGTGAATTGATGCATTACCAAGCAAGGCCCCTACCTGCGCCGAGTTTTTATTCTGGGTCGCATTCATAAAAACCTCACTATCTAATTGAAATAAGTGCGCTTTCCTTGCACGTGTCCAATTCCTATATTTGCACTTCAAGGCTCTACGGGTGTGTTTGAGGTAGTTTCATTGTCCCTCTCAATTCTTTCCTATAAGCTATTTTTGTTTGATTTGACAACAACTCAAACCCATGAGTATGAGCGGACTGGTGCATGCATTTGGCAATGTAGATGTTTTTAAAAAAAGACAGCACCTCTACATAGGATCCATGACTAACTTCCCTATGATGATCCATAATAGCCTTATGAAGAGCCACTAATGATTTATCGGACCACCTAAAGTGTGTGCTGGAATTATTAATGGTCAATGTTTGCTTGTGCCATTGTGATTTATTCTGATCCCAGAGCCAGTTTAAGGAAAGGATATGGTGATTGCTAGCTGTCTGTACGATGATTTCCAATGTTGTGGCTTTTTGGAAGAGGGAGTTGGACATGTAGATGTAATCTATTGTAGATTTAGATGTTCCCCTTTGCCATTTGTGAATTTAGTCCACCTCTCCTTGTCTTGTGATCGAGAAGGTCTACACACCTCAAGGGAATCCAAATTGATGTCTCCTGACAAAATTATACCCAGTATATTAGGTGCTTGTAAAGCTAATTCCACAGCAGTAGATAAACCTCTATAAAACATATCATCCGGGATGCCCATCGAGTTATGATACACGTTGATCACTGCTATAAAGTCACTAGAGTTTGAGACTTTAACCATTTGTATGAAGTTATTAGGGGTGGCCCACTTAGTTAACCTCAAACCTTGACTAATTTTAACTGCCACCATAAGACCCGATGTCGGTCGTCCTCTTTGGGCAGCAAGAGCTGGTAACAACAAGACCTCGTGATCATCTCACACTGGAGCCACTAACATCCAAGTCTCTTGAAGAATTACAACATCAAATGTATTTATAGGATCATTTGGGCCCCATTGCAAGTGAGAATGACCTCTCGTATTCCAACTAGCCAAAGAGATGTTCTTCGATGTGGTTTCTGTTAATGGTTATGCCTTCAAAAGCTGGCCTGTCTCACGGTTCTGTGCCACTGATGGCTTACAATATGGACAGAGACAGATCTTGGAAGCTAACGCCTTTTGTTGTGTGATGTCTTTACTCACAGAGAGTCTTATTATTTTGGATCAAGCGTTCTGGATCTTGTGCAATCAAGAATCCCATTTTGAATAGCTCCATTTTTGCTTTCCAAATTGAATTTAGGACTAAGCCCGATTTAACCCAGAGCCGCACAATGGAAAGATTCTGTGCACGGACAAACTCAACCTGGTCAATGTCACCAGAGGAAATGTCCTCCAAGCTCAGTACTTCTCCAAATATGTTCAGTATTGACCCTCGCACCCTCGCCAACTGGTTTACAAATAGGAGACCCTCTTGCAATATCATTGTGGGTACGTTGAATGGTACTAACGGCAGTCAAGTCCTTCTCAATTACAACATGCTGTGAGGGATTAGGCAGCATTGGTTCAGTTAGACGCTGTACTAGATAGGCGTCAACTACTGCTTTAATTGCTAAGGTGCGTTCTCGCAGGTCTCTGTCTTCGGCAGAGTCTTTAGATTTAACTGGCATTGCTGACCCCACACCTCCTGCAGTAGTCAAAGAGCCACTAGAATCAACTCGTGTCTGGTGATTAGGCAGTTTTTCAGATGTGGAGCCAATTAGGTCTATCAGTTCTGACAGTGGAGCATAATTACTAGGATGTGCACAAGATGAGTGAGTATTATTGGATGCAGTTAAATTAGCCGGTATGAAAACTGGAGCAGTACATTTAAGTGCAGATGCTACTACTTCAGCTGACAGTGTTGGCAGCATACGCTTGGCTGGAACACTAGGTTGTTGAATTGTAACCTTGGATGATGCTATTGTAGTCAATTTGCGAGGCACAGCTTTAGATTTAACAAAAGAGCATTTTGCATGCAATTTCTGGCTCGGAATGGCCAGAGACGGACCACACGAGTCAACGCATACAGTGGGTCGTTGTTTTTCAGACTCCCCCTCTATGCTAATCCAGGAGTCATTAAGTGCTACCACTTCAGTGTTAGGCAATTGCTTTTGAGTTAGGCTAATTAGTGTCCATTCCCCGCCAATCAGGCAGACCCTCGGAGACTTGCAAATAACTAACCTGCCCTTCAAGTGTCTTCACCAGAGGAACTGAGGAAATCCAATCTAGTCTATGTTGGATTTTTTTGTTTTGAAAAGATATTTTCGAATCCATTGCTTCAAACAGTTTAAATAGGCTAGCAATGGTAGTATTAACCACAGCCAGTGTAATTTCGAATAGTGCCACATTTTCTGAGGGATTGTCTGAGTGAGCAAGAGGCAGTCTGCGTCTAGGCGTTGGTTGCAAGAAGGAGTCCGCAATAGTATGCACGGACTGTATAGTTGAATCCATGGAGCCTGGCACATCATAGTTTGTTTTAATCGGACTAGGTGTGCACGAGCTGGCATGGATCGAAATGTCAGCTAGCACAGACAAAGACACACTGCCCTCATGTACCGGAGACATAGGATCATCATTATTTATGTTTTTGTTTGTTTTAGGAGGAGAGGCCGCTATAGCCAAGATGGTGAGATCAGAGACAATTGGCAGGACGGGCTGCGTGCACGGGCTGCTGCTAGAACTCACCGGCGCTGCTCCAGACCCCTGTTCTAGCTCTACTACTATACCGCCAGGAGCATCGTCCGCCATACACTCCTTTCTTTTGGCACAGCAGGTGCGGATGTCCCTATTAGAAAGGGGAGTGCGAAGGACTGGAGTTAGAGTGATGTTTTTCCTTGCCACTCGCGTGGCAGATTTTGGTTTACTACTAGTGCTTCTAGTCGGCTGAAGCAGTAAGCCTGAAACGTCAGGCATAATTGATTTTAAAGTGTAATGCATATAATCCCACTTAACCCCTAGTGGTGAAGCCTCTTCAAAATAAAAGTTCAACCAATGCAAAATCCAAAGCTGTGTGCGAAGCTAATGCGTACAACTATCTCACTTTGCAAGTGATAACGAGAATCAATCGAGCACCACACTTCTCACGGAAAGTAATAAAAGCACAAGAACCCTAACACTAGTACCGCTGCACCGCGGCAAAGCAGCCAAGCTGTACTTGAGGGTACTTGCTGGGTGCACGCGGATTTCACAGTTGCTTACAAACCTCAGCTTAAAGTGTGCCGGGATCAAAGGAAATTCTCCCGCAGTCTCCCGGCACTACTAGGCCTACTAGCAAATGATCTCTTCGCCCACCCAGAGACCACCAAAATTTACAATACTCCTCACTCTCAAATATCAGCAATTCCAGTAAAGCCAATAGTAGACACCTGAGGCAGATAAATGGGTGCACAGTGATATTCCTCCCTGGTCGCAGCTGGTATGCGTAGTTATATAGCTGTTTTAAACTACCTCAGAACCAGAGCCCTAGAGTCAATCCGCACTGGGGCGAGTGCCACTAGCACACGAGCACACGTACCCGCGAACACACCATGCAGCCGCCTCAGACTCTATCCACCTCGGCTTTACCTTAAAGGCAATCTACAAAGTTAAAAGAGCTATGGCCGCCCAGCAGCACAGCCACACAGAGTTCAAGTTGAAGTAACTAGGCAGCCCCAGACATAAGCGCCACCCAACACCAACCGGGCAAGGCAGCACCAAGGTAGCGCCAAGAGGATTTACCCCTCCGCGTAGCACCAGGCACCAAACACCTTTCACTGAGCACACTTGCTTGTGGCTTCTCCCAGCTTCTCCGATGGCTTCCCACTGATGGCTTTCCACAGCACTGCTTGGTGCAGCTTTTCTTTCCACACTCTGCCCGTCCTCTGACTATCAAGCACTATGGCCGCACAGCTGCACAGCCACACAGAGTCAAGCCGCACCTCTAAGCAGCGTAACACGCACCGTAACACGCACAGGAAATGAGTCACTAGAACTGAGGCCGCTTCTGACTCTGAGACTTGTATTCTATAGACCTAGATAAATGTAAAGCTTCTATATTTACACTTGTTGTCATCTTCGGACATGATGACAAGTGAACTGCAAAAATCATATAAACACTAATTTTAATATACATTATAAATTTGATTATTTCTTTTTCTAAACAGATAAATTCCCAGATTAATGTTTGCACCCCCCTTTTTCACTGGAATGAACGGCGTATCATTAGGGGATACTTAACCTTGTGCCTTCCCCTTCTTCTGTGCCAGCAGAGGGGTGCCGATTACCCTTCGGGTATCACTAATATCGATCCAATTCCTGTTGCCCTCCACCTTCAGAGTAGCGTAAATAACATGACAACTGTACCTGCTGAGACACAGTTTCCATTTTCTACAAATCTGTTAAAGGTAAGTACGCTGATTCCTCTGCCACCTTGTCTGCGACATCGTTTCCAAGGGCTATTGGATTAGTACAGTGGGTATGCGCAGTGCATTTAACTAAACCCACCTCTGCGGACAAAGTTAACGCTTCAATTAGTCTGGATAGCAGCTCAGCATGCAGGACAGGGATCCCGTCAAATCTCCTAAACACTCTTCACTGCCACCTTGACAAGCCTGAATGTACAGTGGAGGAGACACACGCAGAGTCAGAATAAATAGTGACTTCCTTCCCTTTACTAATTTCTTGCGCCTCTATAAGGGCCACTAGTTCCTGCGGTTGTGCGGAGTAATGCAAAGGCAACGGTCTCTTCAATCTGACCGAGTATTCCCCATCCACAAAGCCCACAACTATTGCACCTGTATGCCACTAACCAGTGTCCTGATTTATTATTGAAGACCCATCAACAAAAAGTACCTCACCTGCCTCCAAGGCATCCTCTTTGACATTTATCCTCTCTTCCTCGTCCCTCCCACAAGTAGTACATTCATTAACAATATCATCAGGCTGCACTGGCTCGGCTACAGATATCGCAGGATTGACTAGGGGACAACGCACAGGATATATTGATGCATTTGACAGAATTACCTCATACCCTGAAACTCTTTGGGTCATCAAAGTCAACATGGATTTTTCTAAGATCGTGAAGATAGAATGCTCAATGTACAGTGTCGCCAGGCAAGAAGATGTTTTAATCGCATATACGCTGCTGCTAAAGCTTGCCCTCAAGGGAACTGTCCCTGCATTACATGGTGTAGCAGCCCATTGCAGTACGCTAAAGGTCTGTTGCCTAGCAATGTTTGCTGGGTCAGGACCGCGGTCATCACCTGCCCATTCGAATGAGAAAGCAATTAGAATGGTTTCTTGTAATTCGGGGTTGCCAAGGCCTGAGTATTGCTGATCGCTGCCTTGAGTTCCCGAAAGCAAGTTGCCATTTCTTCACACACACTCTATCGGACCATTTACCTTCTGCACTTCATTATGCCTCTTCATTAAGGGCCTCACTTAACTAGAGTAGTCAAAGATCCAGCATCTAAAATAATTACAGGGCCCCAAAAGCGGCTGCATTTGTTTCACCGTGGCTGGCTGAGGCATATTCTGAAATGCAGTGGTTCTCTCTGTCATTACCTTCCTTCCTGTGGGCGATATTACTTGCCCCAAATATACTACTTCTGTCTGACAGTACTGCAATTTTTCTTTGTCCATTTTACAAGGGGACCGAGAAAAATGCATTTTTAAATCAATCACTGAACTGGGTCAACCTAGTAGGGATGTTACAGAGAATGGTGGCTGGATTCGGTACAACCGGGAATTCTGCCTCAACAATATTAATGAGGGGTGCAAATCCTAGACCAGCCTCCAACTGGACCCCTTCACCTTCTTCACAGGGTAGATGGCCATGTTACATGGGAACACAGAAGGTTGTACTTTGCCTTGCTTCAACAACACCATCATGGTCTCGTAAATCCCTTCGTCCGCCTCTCTAGACATGGTGTACTGCTTAACCTATGGTCATATCGCACCAGGTTTCAATTTCATTTGCACTGCTCCAACACACTTTAGCAGATCTACATCATGAGAATTGCTGGTCCTTAAATGTTATGTTATGTTACTTGGCATTTATATAGTGCCTTATGTATCATTGGTATGCCCTCAAAGCGCTGGTAGGTTGAACGCCCTCGGGAACCGCAGTTCATGTCAGTAGAGAGAGAGAGTGTCATATGGTGTGTGGGCGCACCGGATATGTGTGCAGCTGGTGTGGTTGTTGCATGATAGCCGCTTCTTAGCAGTAGGTGTGGTGCTGAGGGAATCAGTTGGATGTGTTCAGTCTGGAGGGTGGACACCCGACTGAGTTCTGGCTGTGTTAGGCCTGAGGAGACGCCTAAGCTAGCCGGTATGTGCTCAGCTAGCTGCGTTTTATTAGGATGATGAGGTGTTTGTGGGGTCATGTTAGTATGAGAACAGCTAGGCCGAATGTGTCATAGTAGAAGCTCTGTTCTAGTTGAATGATGGTGTATAGGAGAGAGTAAGCGTAGTAGTGTGATATGGTGGTTATCAGTACGACCAAGCACGAGAGCAGGACAGGTGGCGTACATAGGTGGCGTACATAGCGGCATACATATATACCTATATATAGCGACAGGATGGATAAGGTAAACATGTGGTACAGATAACATGGGGATACAGGTACATAGCATATACATAGCAGAATAGGAGATACAGAGATATACAGAGATATATCCACTCCATCCACTAAACCTTAGCACAGTGATGATAACTATACCACAGTGATGCTATTAGGCACACTTTCTAAATTCAACTATACTACAGTGACGGTATTAGGCACTTTCTAGATTCAACTTTAGCACAGGGATGCTAATTAGGCACTCTTTCTATAATAAACTTTAGCAGTGACATTAGGCACACTTTTTAAGTTCAAACTTTGGCACACTGATGATGTTAGGCACACTTTCTAAATTCAACTGGACCACAGTAACGCTATTAGGCACACTTTCTGAATTCAACTATACCACAGTGATGCTATTAGGCACAACTTTTAAGTTCAAACTTTGGCACAGTGACGCTAATTAGGCACACTTTCTAGATTCAACTATACCACAGTGACGCTATTTAGGCACACTTTCTAGAATAAACTTTAGCAGTGATGATAATAGGGACACATTCGAGGTTCAAACTTTGGCACAATGATGATGTTAGGGTATGAGTAATCGTTTGACTTTAGTATGTGGGTGTACGATGTAACACAGTAAAACTTTTTAGATTTTTAAGTAAGAGTGGTAGGGATTTCTGGCGTGAAGTAATTGCTTCAGTCCCTAACCTTGCCACACTTACATTTGGTTGGTGCTGGTTGACGGCAGGCTACTGGCTTCTTGCTTCTCCTGCTGATACTTGCAGATACTCTCTGGAGCCGCCTTATTTGAGCCGCCCTTTGTCTTGGGCCCTTCGTCGCAGGGCTGCACGGGCAGAGGGCTTCCCTGGGGAGGTCGGTAATGGCCTGGGTAACAGATTTTATGGGCCAATCAGGGCACAGTGGGCGGGTCAGGGGGAGGAAGGCTGAGAACCAAGAAGCAGGGAAGAGGTGACCAATAGGAGCAGGGGGCGGGTCGGGAGGCGGGAGGGATGCAAAATCAGGAGGAGGGCGTGGGGTGGGATCGGGATGCACAGGGGGCTGGTAAGGGCCTCAGGGCCTGCACAATGGACAAGAAAAGGTCTACCAGATAGGGCAGCATCACTCACCGTGCTCCGGATGGAAAGCGGAGCCAGTGGAAACAAACGAGTCGTTAGACTCCAAACACACGGGTCAGGGGCCAATGAGACCAGGGGGCGAGTCGGGAGGCGGAGGGATGCGGAATCATTAAGAGGGCGTGGGGTGGGATCAGGATGCACCGGGGGCTGGTAAGGGCCTTGTGGCCTGCACAATGGACAAGAAAAGGTCAACCAAATAGGGCAGCAACACTCACCATGCTCCAGATGGGAAGTGGTCTGGCACCTTTTCCAAATCCTCTCTCCTTCCAATATAGTGATGTATTTTCAATGATGAGCATGGTCTCTGGTACTTCCATTCGCTCTATCGCTACCTAGCAAGGCACTTAAAGATTAAAAAAAAACAGCTCTCCTGTGTCTTCTGTGTCTTCAAATGGTTTCTCGTTGGACACATCCCTTAACGATAAGGTTGGATTTATGCACAAAACTGTGCGCCATTCTCTGCCTTTATGGTCTTTGCCTGAGAGAACCCCTCTGTTCTTCTTGATCACAACTGCTTCTAGGAGAACCGTAACAATGGTGCCTGGTGTTACCTCAGTCAATTGGTACGCGCTATGTCTGATTTCTGATCCCAGGAACCTTTGACACATGTGTACGAGCGCAATACAAATAAAATATCAATATGTCAGTTCAACAATACTATTACCCCGTTAAAGAAACTAGGCTGCGTGTATAGATACCCTCCTTAACCGCTGTTGCTGTAATAGGCATGCAAAAGTGCTACTTGTCTTACGGGATACAAACCAGTGGTCGAGCATACTATACCTTCCTCTGTAAAAGCAAGCAACATCCTCAACTGTTACCAAAAGCTTTGCTGAGATGTCTGCACAGTACAACAAACGGCAACTACATTTTGAGTACCTACCTTAATACGTAGGTTTCAGTATTAGGAACTGAGAGGATAGTCCCAGAGAATCCCTGTGTGCCCATTTTCTGCCTGACATGGAGAACTCACCTTCCTTAATGCAAGATTGTGTAGCTCCTGTGTCGACTATAAATGAGAATGTTCAGTCATCTACCGGCACACCTATCTGGGGTTCATCTACTGGATCGGTGGTAATGGACAGGACTGAACACATCAGAGACCCCTATGGGCTGTCCTACGCCTGGTACATATTAGCATAGGGTGGCGAAAAAGGACTCCCTCCAAAAACACTTGCTCCAGTGTAATGAGTTACCGTACCTTGTGGTAAAGGATTTTTCTCTCATGTCTGTACTGGTGGTTATGTTGGCATGGTGGGTGGGATCCCATAGGCCTGTGTAGCCCCAGTCACTGGGTTCTGTTCGACCCATGCCTGCTGCGATTTCACAGAGCCTGGGCCATATGGTAGGGTCTGAGATTACATCTGCTGAGCTCCCATGTTAAAATTCTGTGACCTGTCTCGTCAAGCCCGTGGCACATGACCCAACCTCCCGGGATGACAAACACTAAATCCCATAAAACCTTCAATAAGAATTTCCCATTGGCCCATTAAACTGGGGACCCATTCCTCGGAACCCGCCAAATGACCCACTTCCTCATGGAAATCCTACCCTATCCCTCGGAAACCCTTTCCTTTGTCTTGGACCGGGAGCATACCGTCCATCCATCCCTGTGTCATACCCAATTCACCCTGTCCCTGTTGTCCCAGTTGCCCCTGCTGTATCTCCATGAAGTTAGTATTTGCTGCCTCTTCCAAACAAATATTTGCCAATTTCTTCTGAACAAGCTTGGCCGCTGCCTTTTGCGCCTGTTCTCTACTCTCCATTTTCCTTTTCGTGCCTCCTCTTACAAAAATTAACAATATGTGCTTGAATTTCTGGCCAACTATTGGCCTCCATCCCTAACTCCTTATCTAAATCATGCTGAACATCATTGGGGAGTCCCTTCTTTAGCATGTGGTAAATAATTGCCATGCTTCTCCAGTTTCTGCCCTCCACATCTCATGAATAAACTGGATGTGTGCAGCAGGATCATCATCCAATTTTATTGTTTTAGCTAGAATTCAATTTATGTCAGGTGTATCGAGATACATAATCTGCAAGGCCCTCCATACTGTCAGTCTAGAAAAATTGATACCTCTCATGATTGACGGCAAACGTATTTTGGTGGCCGTGGGCCAACCGTCTCATGCACGATACGATAGAAATACAGGTTTCCGAGTTTACCAATGAACGGCCATTTTGATGTAACAAGGATCGCCATTTTGTTTTCTAACAATTGCTCATTGCTTTCTGTTCAAATTGCTTCGCAGCACATTTTCTGCTTACTCTGCTCGACTGTTAATATTGTTGTCTGAACTTGAAAGGACAAGGCGGCAGGGCTGCGAGGCTAATAAGAGTTTGTTGAAACACAACGTAGGCAGCGCCGGGAAGGAATGCCCAGCTCCCTCCCGAATGTAGCCTTGAAGCAGAGCCGCAGGGCATTTAATCATTTCACAGCTGCCAGCTCATAGCACCTCATAGATAGCAAGGTCTGGAATGTGACTCTTCCCCCGTATGTAGCTTGCTTCCAAGAACAGAAGCACTGTGTTCTGTTCAACAAGTGAAAGATGTCTCCGCACTTGCAAAATTGCATATTGTTACTAGAATAGATATTTGAAGGTGTCATATTCGTCGAAAGTGTCCATCATCACACCGAGTTCAAAGAAACCCAATAAAGGGGGGTGTTAAACATGTCACAGCTGATTGTATGATATGCATTTTGTATATATGTAACTGAGGTACGTAATTCACTCTCTTGCGTCCCTCGAGGTCTAGAGATACACGTCGCGGGGCGTGAGACCAAGTTGGCCAACGGAGACTATTTGCTTTGCAATAAACCCTAGCTTTGGGAATACAACCTTGTGTCTGGCGTATCTATCGTGTGTGGTGACTTGCCTTGTTTCCATAGACGTAAGGGACCCCTAGGGGCCCCTTTCAAGATGGCGCCCGAATAGGGACCCTCCCCCACTTGTTCCATCGCGTACGTTGTAATTGAGTAAAGGCGGAGAACGGCGAGGACGGGACGATCGAGCCGGGATCAAGAGGTGTTCGGGGCGCCCTGTAGAAGTGATGAGAGATTCCTAAGCAGATCTGCATACATCTGATCCCTGATCGACGTATCTGGCCAGAAAAAAAGGAGGCGAGGGTCCAGAAACGAGGCTGAAGCCAAGAGACGCAGACACGACGTCATTGGTTGCGTCAGTATACAGATGAATTGTGTCCTGGAGGACAAATTGATTTATCAGGTGAGTCATTCCCCGATTCAAAGTAATCCTGATATTGGTTGAGAGTTGACTTTGCAAAATCAAACGCCCTAGGTAAGGTTGATTAACCAGGGGGAAGGTTGAAACATGCCTGGGGTATTGTCTACCCTAGCGGGGTTTTTCCGCTGTGGTGGACAATCTTTGGAAGATGGCCAAATTGTACCACCTGGGGGAATGCCGGCGTATGAGATGTATGTGAAGTATGGTGTGGGAGCGATAATATTCTGTGAGACTTGTCATAGGCAAACCAGAAAGCAACAAGACCATCAGTGGCCGATAAATGGTAGTTTTGAGATAGCGAGAATAGATAACCTGGAAAGGGTGTTCATAAGAAAGAAAGCGCGTCCTGCAGCATTTGATATCGTTAAGGACTGGAGAAGGGAAGCAATGCTCCGACTTAGAAGTAGAGCGAAGCATGCGTGCAGGCATAAATCGAAAGGTGAAGTAGCGGAAGAAAAGTAGGAGGAGGAGTGGACTGGGAGTCTAAGGAGGTCAGGTAGACGTGACCAGTTGAATATAGAAAAAATATACCCACAACGAGAATTTCACATAGCAGTTGAATTGATAGAAAACATATTGATCCATACAAAACAAGGCCCAAGATCAAAAGCGAGGCCAAACACATCAGTAACTATTGCCCAAACCCCTCCTGAAGCTCAAACTCTCCCTCCCGTAGCTCAAGCCCTCCCAAAGCCACAGACCACGCACGTAACACTTCCTTTTAGCCAACGAGGCCCACAGCAGACACTCCCCGCTTCTGTTGTCCCATCCGCACCTCCCGCCTTAGATACAGACTCGGTATCATCCGTCCCTCCCGGGGTTGAAGTTGAAACCACGGGAGCGAGAGGCGGGACTGAACAAAGTAGATGCACAAGGGTAACTCGCAGTGCAATCAGCAAGGAAAGGAAGGTGGAATTGCAGCAACAGGCAGAAATGCATATGGACGGGAATGATGGGATGGCAGCATTGGCTTCGATGTATGACTTCCGAAGAAGCAACGAAAGACAGGTAGTGTTGGAATGTATGGGTGAATATTTGGTGGAGAGATGGAAACAGTTAATTGGGAAGTTACCACTGCAGCGATTGTTAGATTTGAATGCATTAGCATGCTGTAGAGAAAGAGATGAAGAAGTGAGGGAACATGTATATGGACTTTTTGAACTTAAAAATGAATTGGATAATGATTATGCTGAAATGTTTACTGCACCTGGGTACAGGGGTAAGGATATTGTGAGAGATAGGAAGGAAGCGGTAGAGCCATATATACAATGACGACATTCAATGTCGTCGGTACAGAGGGGCAACAAATTAAAAGTATGTATACGAGAAGCGTTCAGATGGATGTCGGATCCTAGTATTCCCACAATGGAGATACATGAGATATTAGATGAATATTGCATGCCCATGAAAAGAAAAGCACTGCAGTCGATGGCTGAACATTTACTAGACAAAGATATAAAAAACGACAAGGCCAGCCCACCCGAAATAATGGCAGTATATAAGAGAGCACTAGAGCGAGGGACAGGAGAAACAGCCCTATCGCTTGATCTGGGAATATTATTGCACATGAGAGAAGGGGGAGGGACAGTAAGTGCGGCATTTCCTATGAGAGAGGTCCCACCTACCTTTGTGCCCAAAGTAGAGATTCCCGCAGCGGGCGCCGTAGCGGCGCAGGTAACACCAGCCCATTATACCGCCCAATATGTGCATGTCCACTTTTCCAGACAGGAGGTGAACAACATAAAGCAGACGATTCCCGATATAAGAAAGAATCCTGCAGGGTTTTACAAGGAAGTAGAGTCCTGCCTGCAATCATCCGTGCTTACCATGGGTGACATAGACCTAATTTTCACGCCTTGAAACACTTGTGTATAGGCGCGTTACAAATGCCATATCATATCATATCATATCATAATATTCCCAGTGATCCTGCCAACAGACATATGGAAGCAAATAAGGAAGGTGGATGACGTAACAACCTTTGGCGCCACAAGGGCGGATTTGGTAATAGAAGACAGAAATAAAGCGGTTCGAGGAACATCGGGAGCGAACCTGGTAGCATTACCAGCACGCATAGTACAAAAATTAAAAGAAATTGTCCCAGAGAAAAGAATTCAATGGGACAAATTGACTGCATGTGTACAAGGCAAGGATGAGTTAGCTACAGATTATTTTAATAGGTTTGAAGAAGTATTCACAGACTTCAGTGGGCAGGATGTGAGCTCGGAAGCGGGGAAGAGGCTATTTGTTGACAAATATGTGAGGGGGTTAAAACTTCCAATCCAGAACCTAATAATGACATCAGAGAGTGCATGGCAAGCAAAAACGCTGGGCGAAGTATTACACATGGCCCAATATTATGAGCACAGAGTGACTGCGGAGAAAGAGAAAGAGGAGAAGGATAGGGTAAATCTGAAGACACGGGTGCTGCTGCAGCAAGTAGCAGGACATCATAGAGGGAGAGGGAACGCACAAGGAAGGAGTAATTCGAATATGCATGGGGGGGCCATTGGGACCAAATCAGTGCGCGTACTGTAAGGAGGAAGGACACTGGCAAGCACAAGGTCCCCATCTGCAGAATAGAAATGGGTCTGGTCAGAGAAGACAGCACAGAGGGCACCAAGGAGCGAATGGACCAAATAGGAATAGTATGCAGGAGCACCACAATAATGGAGGTAATCAAAACCAAGCCCAAAACCAAAGTGCTCCTAACCAGAATCAGGGCCAGCAAAACCAACAGTATGGAAACCAGAGTGGGGGAAAATGAGGGAAGAGTGGGAACGTTTTCGATACACAGCCAAATACGTATTACAGTAATAGTAGTGATTACACATCGGACGATGTGTTATTTCCCCAATAGGACAGCCCAAGGCAGGGGTCGGAACCAGTGTCTATTCCCGTGAATCAGATAGGACCCTACGTAGAAATGAGAGTCGGGAATGAGGAGCACCGCTTCCTTGTAGATACAGGAGCGCAAAAGTGTTCAATAGACCATCACTTGGTTCCGGATATACCACTGTCAGGGCAAAAGAATGTTTCCGCAGGGTTCGCAGGTACACCAGCCATAAACCCAGTGTCCCAACCAGTCCCAATTACCATAGGACCATTCACTGAACATTGTCCTTTTCTCCTAACAGAAAATTGTGGGGAGAACCTGTTGGGATTAAATTTGTTGAAAAAGTTAGGTGCAGTTATACATTGCACGTCAGACGGGGTGTTCCTGACGATTTGGCCACAAAATGCCCCTGTGTCAGAATTCATGTTTGAAACTTTGCCAGGAGAATTAAGTAAAGTGCCAACCTGTATATGGGCCGTGCATGATAATGATGTAGGATGCTTGAAAATAGAGCCAGTAAAGATCATTCTGAAAGAGGGTGTTACACTGCCGCGAATTCCCCAATACAGAATTTCGGCTGATGGTGAGAAAGGATTGAAAAGTATTGTTACAGATTTGGTGAAATTAGGGGTGATTGAAGAAATTACAGGCAGTACATGCAACAGCCCGATTCATCCAGTTTATAAAAAAGGAGGTAATGAAGTACCATACCGTTTCATAATTGATTTGCGCGCTTACCAAAGTAGTAGATCCACAATTTCCTTTGGTCCCAGACGTCATTACAATATTGACAATGATACCTGTCTCAGCAGAATACTTTAGTGTATTTGATCTAAAAAATGCTTTCTTTAGCATTCCGGTGGACAAGGACTGCAGATATTTGTTCGCGTTCACATTAGGAGGACGATCTTTTACATTTACGCGGATTCCGCAAGGGTACACGGAAAGTCAGAGTATTTACAGTAGAGCATTGAAAGAGCAGCTAGACATGCTAGAATTACCAGTGGGTTGCATACTCTTGCAATACATAGATGATCTGTTGTTAGCTGCTGACACAGAGGAGATTTGTAAAGAAAGCACTGTATTACTATTGTCACACCTAGCGGCACATGGCCATAAAGCTAGTTTGAAGAAGTTTCAATATAATCGAAAGGAGGTAGCTTATTTGGGCTACCTACTTTCGACAAGTATTTCTTGTATGCCTATTCCAAAGACACAGAAAGGATTCAGAGCCATAATAGGCATGTCTTCGTATTGCCGACAATGGATAGGTAATTTTGCGTTAATTGTGAAACCGATGGTGAACTTGACTAGAAAGGATGCGGTCATGCCTTTACAGTGGGATGAGGAATGTCGGAGAGCGTTTGATCAATTGAAAACTGCATTATGTTCGGCTCCAGTTTTGGGCACGCAGAATTATGAGAAGGTTTTTAGACTGTTTGTGTGTGAAAGTGAAGGATGTGCATTGGCGGTTTTGACACAGGAACAAGGTGGAAGAAATAGGCCGTGCGGCTATTTCTCTTCCGCGCTGGACCCTGTAGCGTGCGCATTACCACGATGTTTGCGATCTGTCGCGGCGGCTGCAGCGTCGGTGAAACAAACGGAAGGGATGGTATTGGGGCATACTTTAATTCTGATGGTGCCGCATGCCATAGACGTTCAATTAAATAGGACACAGACGCAACACCTCACCTCTGCTAGACTGACAACATATGAGATTATCTTGTTCACGCCCCATATCCAAATTATGAGGTGTAGCGCTTTGAATCCTGCAGAATTAATGGCACCAACCATAAAAGAAATTGGGAAGAATGTATCACCCCCCCACGATTGCTTAATGGTCACCGAGGAAGAAACCAAGGGGAGAATTGATTTAAGTGACACCCCACAAAAAGAGCCAGATAGAGAGTTATTTTGTAACGGCTCTTGTTTCAAATTACCTGATGGCACGACAACTGCTGCCTATGCTATCACTGCCCTAGAGAGCGTTATAGAAAGCAAAAGAATCCCCCACAACTAGGCACAAGCCGCAGAAATAATAGCATTGACCAGAGCCTGCGAGATTTCTGAAAATTTTAATGTGAATATAGATACTGATAGTCAGTATGCTTTTAGGGTGGTTCATAACTTTGGTCGACTCTGGGCTGAGAGAGGTTTCTTGACATCACATGGTGCCAGAATTCAACATGGCCCTTTGATTGTACGATTACTGTCTGCACTCACGTTTCCAAAGCGCCTAGCAATAGTGAAATGCGAGGCACATAAAAAGGTAACATGCAAAGTAGGAGAGGGAAACGCGTTTGCAGACAGAATTGCGAAACAAACTGCCACTGATTTAAATACTAAAATGATGACAGTTCAGACTGAGGAAGTACCCTGTATGATAGAAGATGGAATTGCAACTGTCAAAGAAATACAGGCCGAAGCCACGGCCGATGAAATAAAAGGGTGGGCAGAGGGCTCTGCGGAGTTAGATCTGGAGGGTTGTTGGGTGGACAAGGGAACTAAAAACTGGATGTTGCCAAATTCTTATGTGACTGCAATGGTCACAATGGCTCACAGCCCAAATCACATCTGTGCGAAAGAAATAATACAGCACCTATCTACGGTATGGCAGAATGTAAACATAAAGAAGAATGCAGAGAGGTTGGTGCAGAACTGTATCACGTGTTTACAACACAATGTAGGAAAGGGAACAGTGACTCCAATAGGCAGTTTTGGCCGCCCTCTATGCCTTTTGAGGTAATCCATTTTGATTTCATAGAGATGGAGGGATGCCAAAACTTAAAATATGTCTTAGTGGTGATCTGTGCATTCAGCAAGTGGGTGGAGGCATATCCCTTAAAAGACTGCACAGCGATGAGTACGGCAAAAGTAATGCTTAAAGAATATTTTTCCCGTTTTGGCTTGCCCCGTGTCCTATGGTCAGACAACGGTCCACACTTTGTGGGTGCAGTGATATTACAGATATGTGCAGGTCTCCAGATTAATAAGAGATTTCATAATTCAAGACATCCGAGTTCGCCCGGTCTTGTGGAGCGGCACAACGGGATCCTCAAGTCAAAAATAAGCAAGATATGTGCAGGAAGCAAGTTGAGTTGGGTGGGTGCATTACCAATAGCGCTCTTATGCATGCGTACGTCTGTACAGGCTAGAACTGGGCTTTCCCCGTACGAAATCGTAATGGGGAGGCCGGCAAATGTTTGGTGCGCACCTCAGCCAAAACGACTTAGCGAGGTAGAACATCCTGTGCTTAGTACTTATTGTGGCCTTTTAATGCAGAAATTGCGTTTGATTCATCAGCAGGTGCAGGAGGCTCTACCAGTGAGATACACCGATCCGGGGCATGGGCTGGAGCCAGGCGACTGGGTGCTGCTTAAAATTTTTTCAAGAAAATCTTCGTTGGCACCTAGGTGGCGCGGCCCCTATCAAGTACTCTTGGCAACGCAGACGGTGATACGGGTGGATGGACGAAAGGCGTGGATCCATGCTACCCATGCCAAAAAGATCCCATTTTAGCTGAAAGACTTGCCTGACCCAGACGACCGGAAAGAGACAGCGGTCCCAGAAACAAAAGAAACTGTTGCCAGTAAACTGCCACCAAATCTGCCCGAGCGAGAAGTGAAACTCGAAACGAAGCCTGAAAAGATTGACAAAAAGGGGGAAGGGCAAAGAGTGCCCCAACATTTCCCAGCAGAATCTACATCACTGTTGGCTGACATGAAATCTGCATTGCAAATACCGGCAGACACTAAACGTGTACCCCTTTGGCGCCCACCAGCACTTGCCAGCACGCCAAAGACCGAATCTGCATCACTGGCGCGGCGCACACCAGCACCTGCCGTAGCGCCACAGGCTGACTTTGAGCCTAGATCTGAAAGTGCACCGGCACTGTTCACGGATCACACAATACCAGGAGTGAGGCGATATGATTTACGGCCTCGAAAGACAAAGTGATCCACAGTTCTTTGATGCTTATGTTAACCTCTGGTTCTGCTCAGGGACGGAGAAGGAACTAGAGGTGTAGATGTCACATCCCGTTATGGTTGGAAATTGCCATGGCGTTTACATGAGCGCTCTTCAACACGCAGAACCCACTGAAAACTACATTTCCCAAATTTCCTGCTATATTAGTCACGTGACACGCACGTACCACGTTGCCGTGTCTTCTGAAGTCCGTATATTGTACTGCCTGTTTGATTGCTCGGCGCTCCTAAACTGTGTTAGTTTCGAGCTTTGTTCCTGACTCCTGTTTCCCCTGTGCTAATTCCGAGCCTTCGCCCCTGCCCTTCCCTTCCTGTTCTTCGACTGATCTCCCGGAATCCTTGAACTTGGTTTGCATCTCGACCTCCTCTTCTATAAGTCCTTTGGCTGTGACGCTTTTGGTATTCAAGTACAGTATTTAAGGGAACCAGCGTGAAGTAACGCTAACTTCTTTTTCCCTGTTTACTATTACCATCATTTATTTCTGGATGTTATCTGGGACGCTTTGCTGAATTTACTTTGGAACACTGTGGATATTTTCTTGGACGCTTTGCTGCAATTTACTTTGGAACACTGTGGATATTTTCTTGGACGCTTTGCTGCATTTACTTTGGAACACTGTGGATATTTTCTGGGACGCTTTGCTGCAACTTTGGAACACTGTGGATATTTTCTGGGATGCTTCGCTGCACTGAGATCCTATAGCACTAGTACCCCTCCATCACCCCTGATAATTGAGTTCCTCTCTGTGTCCACTACTAGTAGGCTACTGGTATATATTTGCTACGGACCAGGTAAGAGTGGGTACTTGGGGGGTGTCATTTGCTGTTAATACGGTAATACCTGGCTGTATACTGAACGTCTGCTCTGTCTTTTCCCTCCTTTAGCTCTGCCGAGTCTGCTCCTGCCTTTTCACTCAAGCCCTCAGCCTGACAGGTGGGATAGATTCATTGTAGGCTGAGCTCTTGGGGGGGGAAGTCTTTGGCATATCACGTTAAAGACGTTCGTGTTTGAAGACAGAAAGTTACTTTTCCATAACCGGAAGAGTTATATCTGCGACAACTGGGATACCAATACCTAGGCTGTGACAGATTTAGGAGCCTAACCGTCTCTCGGTTATGGAGGCTGCAGCGGATCCGTTAGCAGCCCTCATGCAGGCTTTTTCTGCTCTTCGTACCGATATGGCATCAGCACATGCGACATTACATCAACGCATGGATGTTCTACAGAGCTTTGTGCAGCCTCTACCCCATGACGAGGAGTTTGGTGACGCTGCGGCTGCCGCGCCTCCTCCAGTACCACCTCCGGCTCCAGCTCCAGTAGTCCTCCCTGGGCCATTCCCTTTGGCCCCGCCTGAACGCTTTTTGGGTGATCCCAAAATGTATCGGACCTTTGTGAACCAATGTCGCCTTCATTTTCTTTGTCGTCCCTTAGCATTTCCAGATGCTACTACAAAGGCGGCATTTGTTCTTTCCCATTTGGGCGGTACTGCTGCAGCATGGGCTAATCCATTGCTGGAAGCAGATGACCCGGCTCTCTATGACTTCGATAGACTAATCCAAGCCATGAACAGTGTTTTTGACATGAGATATAAAGCACAATCCTCGGATCTGGAATTTTTGGCTATTAGTCAAGGCAAGTCGGATCTCCTGACATATCTTGCCCGCTTTAATCAATTAGCAGCGGAAACCACATGGCCAGAACAGAAAAAATCGGCTGTGTTTTATAAAGGGTTGTCGGACGACCTGAAAAGATGCCTTATCAGTGGTACCTGCTCTTCCATCTGGCTTTCCCGAATTACTAGACCTAGTCTTACAAGTCGATGCTCGACTTCGACAAAGACGTGGCAAACGTCGCTATCCCGATATTCGCAACACCCCTCGATCAGATGGAAACACATCTGTTTCACAGGGAGAAGTCGAACCTATGCAAATCGGGGCAATTAGGGGTCCTTTGTCCAAGACCGAACGAGAAAGACGGATGGTGAATAATCTCTGTTTCTATTGTGGACAGTCAGGCCATTACATCCGTTTGTGTCCTAAAAGACCTGTTAAGTCGTCGGGAAACGCCAGGACTCGCCCTTAAACCGGGTCTTCCGGACGAGTCAAATGATCCCAGGCCCGGGAGAGTATGAGTATTTTCCGTCTTCGCATGTGTACCTTGCTATGTCCTTTACGGCCCCCGGCGTCACTACCTTTTCGAATCCGGTAATGATCGACTCAGGGGCTAGTGGGAATTATATGGACCTTAATTTGGCTAAACGTTATGGGCTAACTATAGTTCCCAAAGCAAGACCTGAGGAGATACATGCGGTAGATGGTTCACATTTAGTGTCTGGACATGTAACGGATCAAACAGGTCCACTACAAATGTCCACATTACAAGGACATTCGGAATCCATCACTTTCGACCTTATCACGGCCCCTCAATTTGGCATAATTCTGGGGCTTTCTTGGTTGCAAAGACACAATCCTGTAGTTGACTGGGTTGAACAAACCGTACGGTTTTCCTCCTCTTTTTGTATGCAGAGGTGCTTTACTTCCCGTACTGTAGCGGTATTATCCCCTTGTTTGGCGATGGTAGACTGCCTTCCTTCTATCAACGCCACGTCAACTAACCCCGTTTCGGTACTCCCGTTGGAATACCGTGAATTTTCTGACGTGTTTAATAAAGGGCTATCAGAAAAACTGCCCCCACACAGATGCTATGATTGCCCCATCGATTTGATACCTGGGGCAGTCATCCCCTATGGTCGGATTTACTCCCTTACACAGAAGGAAGAAGAGTATCTACGGAACTATATTGACAACGCCTTACGTCTTGGACACATACGTCCGTCCCGTTCACCAGCGGCCTCCCCAATATTTTTTGTGCCAAAGAAAGAAGGGGATTTGCGCCCCTGCGTGGACTACCGCGCCCTTAACAAAATCACGGTGAAAAACCAGTATCCGTTGCCACTTATTACTGAGCTCCTCGACAAAATGACCTCCTCCACTATCTTCACCAAGTTGGACTTGCGGGGAGCGTACAATTTGGTAAGGATGAGAAAGGGAGATGAGTGGAAAACAGCCTTTAAGTCGAAATATGGGCTGTATGAATATTGTGTGATGCCTTTTGGGCTTTGTAATGCCCCAGCGACATTTCAACATTTTGTAAATGACATCTTCAGGGATATGCTGGATTGCTATGTTGTCATCTATTTAGATGTCATTCTGATATATTCAGACGCTCTGCCCCAACATGTACAGCACGTGCGTTCTGTTCTACTTCGTCTCAGGGAATACTCTCTCTTTGCAAAATTAGAGAAGTGTGTATTCCATGTATCATCTGTAGAATTTTTGGGGTTTCAGATCTCCCAAAAAGGAGTTCTCATGTGTACTTCCAAGGTTCGGGCAGTTTTGGATTGGCCCGTTCCGAGCTCAGTGAAAGCACTTCAATCCTTCTTGGGTTTTGCCAATTTTTATAGGCGTTTCATCGCCTCATTCTCTGAAATAGTGGCCCCGTTAACCCGATTGACTAGTCCTACTGTTCCTTTTTTGTGGGATGACGAAGCGCAATTAGCTTTCCAGAACCTGAAGGATGCTTTTACCACCGCTCCTGTGTTGCAACACCCCAATCCTGCTCTCCCATTCATCGTGGAAGCAGATGCCTCTGCTATTGCAGTAGGGGCTATCCTTTCGCAGGTTTGCCTCGCTACTCAACGCCTACATCCAGTGGCTTTCCACTCTCGAAAACTTACTCCAGCAGAACGAAACTATACTATTATGGAAAGGGAACTCCTTGCAATCAAAGTGGCGTTCAAGGAATGGAGGCATCATCTTTTGGGCGCAAGACACCCGATAACTGTGTATACAGACCATCGAAACCTTCAGGCCTTGTCACACGTGAAATGCACCAACGCCAGACAGATACGTTGGCATTTATTTTTTACCATGTTTGATTTCACGGTGACGTATCGCCCTGGTCCTTTACATGGAAAGGCAGATGCCTTATCTCGCATTGGTACTGACACGGAAACTGTCAAACAATCCACACCAGTATTACCATCAGGGGCTGTTATATGTGTTTGTTCAGTCTCTCCGTCAATAGTAGTCAGTTTACGGAGATGGGCCAGGGATCATGTTTCTGTCCTGAAGAAAATGGATGCTGAGCTAATTACCGGACTTCCCTACGTTAAAGGTTTATTATACCTACCTGACAACCAAACCAGACGAAAGGCTCTTGAATGGTCCCATGACCTTCCGTTAGCAGCCCATCCTGGCCAGGCAAAAACTTACGATCTTTTACACCGTTGGTGCTGGTGGCCTGGAATGAAGAAAGATACCGAACAATACATCCGTAGGTGTGCTGTATGTACACAGTGTAAAAGACAACCGGGTAAACCCGTGGGTCTTCTAATGTGTATGCCTTTACCACCGCACCCCTGGCACACGGTGACCCTGGATTTCGTGGTAGAACTCCCCTGTATCGGGGGTATGTCCACAATTCTTGTGGTAGTGGATGTCTTTACCAAGATGGCTCGGTTTATACCATGTTCGGGGGTACCCAACGCTCCCACGTTAGCAAATTTGTTCTTTGACCATGTGGTACGCTTTTTTGGTCTACCTACAATACTGATTTCCGACCGGGGGTCTCAGTTTACCTCGCGGTTTTGGTGCACTCTCACTTCCTCATTGGGTATTGATGCCCGCTTGTCTTCGGCCTATCACCCCCAAACGGATGGCCAGACCGAACGTACCAATGGCACTATGGAACAGTTTCTTCGATGTCTGTGCCTACAACATCAATCTAATTGGTTGTCAGTCTTAGGTGCCGCGGAATTCGCCTATAACAACTCATTACACTCATCGGTAGGCTGTTCCCCGTTCTATGCATTATATGGGTTGCATCCAAGGACCCTTCCACCTGTTTTGCCTTCCCTACGGCAGGTTCCTGCAGTCAATGCAGTTGGGGATTCATTGATTGCCATCCGTAAGTCCATATTGGCTCATCTAAAAGCTGCACAACATCGCACCAAGATACAGGCGGACAAACGGCGTACTCCGGCTCCTCCTTATTCCTGTGGGGACCGCGTATGGCTCTCAACAAAGCACCTGGCCATTCGGGGTAAACGAAAACTTTTACCATGTTTTGTGGGTCCTTACACGATACTGAGGTGTCTCAACCCTGTTGCTGTCCGTTTGGACATACCAGCACATTGGAGAGTGCACCCGGTCTTTCATGTCTCCTTGCTTCGGCCTTTTGTACCCGGCACCCGATTGCCTCCCGTCCCAGCTCCACTTACCGTTCATGGCGAGGACGAATACGAGGTACGTGCCATTTTAGACACCCGCCTATGCCGTGGAGTTCGGTCCTATTTGATCGATTGGGTAGGGTATGGCCCAGAGGACCGGTCCTGGGAACCAGCCTCTAATCTAACTGCACCCCGTTTGTTGCGTGCTTTCTGGTTGCATCGCTTGCGCGGGCACAGGAGAAATCGCTCTTTGTGGAGGGGTACTGTCACATCCCGTTATGGTTGGAAATTGCCATGGCGTTTACATGAGCGCTCTTCAACACGCAGAACCCACTGAAAACTACATTTCCCAAATTTCCTGCTATATTAGTCACGTGACACGCACGTACCACGTTGCCGTGTCTTCTGAAGTCCGTATATTGTACTGCCTGTTTGATTGCTCGGCGCTCCTAAACTGTGTTAGTTTCGAGCTTTGTTCCTGACTCCTGTTTCCCCTGTGCTAATTCCGAGCCTTCGCCCCTGCCCTTCCCTTCCTGTTCTTCGACTGATCTCCCGGAATCCTTGAACTTGGTTTGCATCTCGACCTCCTCTTCTATAAGTCCTTTGGCTGTGACGCTTTTGGTATTCAAGTACAGTATTTAAGGGAACCAGCGTGAAGTAACGCTAACTTCTTTTTCCCTGTTTACTATTACCATCATTTATTTCTGGATGTTATCTGGGACGCTTTGCTGAATTTACTTTGGAACACTGTGGATATTTTCTTGGACGCTTTGCTGCAATTTACTTTGGAACACTGTGGATATTTTCTTGGACGCTTTGCTGCATTTACTTTGGAACACTGTGGATATTTTCTGGGACGCTTTGCTGCAACTTTGGAACACTGTGGATATTTTCTGGGACGCTTCGCTGCACTGAGATCCTATAGCACTAGTACCCCTCCATCACCCCTGATAATTGAGTTCCTCTCTGTGTCCACTACTAGTAGGCTACTGGTATATATTTGCTACGGACCAGGTAAGAGTGGGTACTTGGGGGGTGTCATTTGCTGTTAATACGGTAATACCTGGCTGTATACTGAACGTCTGCTCTGTCTTTTCCCTCCTTTAGCTCTGCCGAGTCTGCTCCTGCCTTTTCACTCAAGCCCTCAGCCTGACAGGTGGGATAGATTCATTGTAGGCTGAGCTCTTGGGGGGGAAGTCTTTGGCATATCACGTTAAAGACGTTCGTGTTTGAAGACAGAAAGTTACTTTTCCATAACCGGAAGAGTTATATCTGCGACAACTGGGATACCAATACCTAGGCTGTGACAGTAGAGGAGAGAAGCGTGAGAGTTGTGCAAATCGGACAATTCAAGACTCATGGCTCCTCGGTGCAATCATAAAAAGTACATGTGTCCGGAACCAGAGCGGACAAGCTGGGTGCACATGGTACTAAGGCAATAGATAACTGTTCAGAAGTCCTCTGAGCAGTGTGAGAGAGGACAAGTGATCTTGCCTAGAACGAATAAGCAATCCAGGCTATAAAGGGCTGGCAGACTGAACTGTGACAATTCTGTTGAACTTATTGACATCAGGACAAGTGCAACGAAGAGAGATATCCACAACGAACTTTAATCAGGAAGAAGAAGGACGATGAGAAACATGTCGGGACCGGTTTCAGCCTCCTCCTGCACCGCTGCTGAGAATGAGTTAATTATAAAGACTGTAAACTTAAGGAAAACGCATGGTAAAAAAAATTGTATGCTGGCACTGACAATAATCATGTGCTTCATGAGTGTCGTAGCACCAATAACAACAGCCTTAGTAATATGGTATGTGGAATCTATACACCCATTGGGAATGTTTTTACCAATAGTTAATATATCCACTACTGAAAGCCCGGTTCAGGTGATTACTTATACCTTGTCCCCAATGGAAGAGAGACACAGAGAAGGGTATGGGAACAATACGCTGTTACTGATTATGAATATGACACATGCAATTCTAAAGAAAAATAATTGTTGGGTATGTGCCCGTTTACCACAGCATGAAGGGAAAGGAATAGGTTGGTATGTACAACCATTGCTATTAAGTTCTGCATGCAGTGCATCTTTAAGTGCAATGTTCTATGGAAAGTGGAATAAGAGTGGTACGGGTCAATCAGACAGAACAAACATGAATGAGTTTGAGGAAATAATTATGAGGCCTGTGCATTGTTCCATATTCCATAAAGCACAAATGATGACCCCAGAACCTACGAGAAAAAGTACACGAAAAATAACACGGCAAAATAGTCAAGATAGGTTGTCCCCACCAGTTAAAACATCTGTGATGACGTTTCATGTAAGAACAGACGGAAACAAAGATGCAGTTCCCCCTTCTTACACAGTGAATTATAACCCGAGAACTGTCCCTTTTTGTCTAAAAAAGAAAGGCTCCTATTCAGTAGGAACGTTTACTGGATGCATGAATACAGTGGTATTAAAATGGGAAATAGAACCAGTATATGTGGGAGATCCAGTCTATTTTATATGCGGAGAGAAAGCATATCCTTGGTTGCCCAGAAACTGGGGTGGTACATGTTACCTAGGTCTACTGTTCCCGGGAGTGTTCCTCTTAGAAACAGCAGACATGGCCAGACTTTCCAGATCTAGAACCAAAAGGAGTAGCGAAGGTGTTTTGATAGCGACTGTTAGCAAAATCATTCATTCCATTCTTGTCCCAGATAGTGAACTCCTATAACATAAGGCAGCTGTCCAGAATACTAAAAGATACCATAAACACAACGACAGATATACTATTTAACATGACGTTGGAAGAAAAAGGAATCGGGTTAATGACGCTGCAAAATAGAATGGCTCTCGATGTGATCCTGGTTGATCGTGGGGGAATTTGCAAGATTGTGGGATCAGCGTGCTGTGTATTTGTAGATGACTATTCCCCTACGATTTTTGAAGCAATAAAGAAAATGCAGGTCCTAAGCTTCGAACTCCCTACTGGAGAAGGGGGCTGGGGAATAGAGTCCTGGTTTTGGGGAATACTGCGTTCTTGGGGATGGAAGTTGATCTCGATATTAGTAGAGGTGTTTGGAATATTCATAACGTGCTGGTGTTGTATGCACTGCCTACCGTTAGTTTGCACTGAGGTAACTGAGGGATGTACGAAGGGATGTATGCATATGATAACAAAAAGAAAACAAACTTATGGCAGGGATGACAGAGACACAAATGAAATGAAAACAGTGAAAGAATTAATGGCTATAGATAATAATGAAGATGATGATGCTTATAGTAGCATGCAAAACTCAGACATAAGTGCTTTAGACTTATCATCATCAGAGGAGGATACAATAAATGAATGAGACGTTTAGCATACGGCCAAAGGAGGATTTGTCAGTCTAGAAAAATGGATACCTCTCATGATTCACGGCAAACGTATTTTGGTGGCCTTGGGCCAACCGTCTCATGCACGATACAATAGAAATACAGGTTTCCGAGTTTACCAATGAACGGCCATTTTGATGTAACAAGGATCGCCATTTTGTTTTCTAACAATTGCTCATTGCTTTCTGTTCAAATTGCTTCGCAGCACATTTTCTGCTTACTCTGCTCGACTGTTAATATTGTTGTCTGAACGTGAAAGGACAAGGCCGCAGGGCCGCGAGGCTAATAAGAGTTCGTTGAAACACAATGTATGCAGCGCCGGGAAGGAATGCCCGGCTCCCTCCCGAATGCAGCCTTGAAGCAGAGCCGCAGGGCATTTATTCATTTCACAGCTGCCAGCCAGTCTCGTTATATGGTAGAATATGTTAGAATAAAGCAGCTAAAGGCTTGAATTATGCTCTTCTTACGGCCCCCCTTTACCGAGCCCTGTAGAGTGTGTCGGCTCCCAGGACACGAATAGCACCTCATAGATAGCAAGGTCTGGAATGTGACTCTTCCCCCCGTATGCAGCTTGCTTCCAAGAACAGAAGCACTGTGTTCTGTTCAACAAGTGAAAGATGTCTCCGCACTTGCAAAATTGCATATTGTTACTAGAATAGATATTTGAAGGTGTCATATTCGTCGAAAGTGTCCATCATCACACCAAGTTCAAAGAAACCCAATAAAGGGGGGTGTTAAACATGTCACAGCTGATTGTATGATATGCATTTTGTATATATGTAATTGAGGTACGTAATTCACTCTCTTGCGTTCCTCGAGGTCTAGAGATACACGTCGCGGGGCGTGAGACCGAGTTGGCCAACTGAGACTATTTGCTTTGCAATAAACCCTAGCTTTGGGAATACAACCTTGTGTCTGGCATATCTATCGTGTGTGGTGACTTGCCTTGTTTCCATTAGCATAAGGGACCCCTAGGGGCCCCTTTCAATACCTACGCCCTGCAATTATTAAAAGCTGCTCCATCATGGGTTTTTGTATCCAACTGAACTCCCGGATGCCCCGATCTCCTCCAGAACTTGTCTGACTGCTCCCCAATTAGGGTTGTGAATAAGCTCTTCATGTCCCCTAGGGCCAACATGACACTGGCAGTGTGTTTCTATAATGAATAAATCCACTTCCCTGCCCCTGCAGTGAGCGAAGGGAGTGTCTTCATCAAGTTATTCCGGTCCATGTGTGACCACAGGACATACTGTGCCTTTCCCAGACCCTTCTGGAACAACGGAAACTGAGTTACACCTGATTTCACAGGGGCTTCCCCATCTCTCCCCTGCTACTTGCTAGGATCATGCGAGTACCCTGGCGTGCCCTTCGTCCCCATGGTGTACTCTCTGTCACTGCTAGTGAAGCGGGAGGTAGTGCTGCTACAACCGGCTCTCCCTGCTCGACATCCGATTCCCATTCCTCTTTATCTCCTCTTGTTATCACCTCCCTTGATGCTTCTACAGGCATGGAAGCATACTCAACACTACCCTGGGGTGCCGTCTCTCATCCCCCTGCTCAAATCCTGTACCTGTGGCAGTATCCCTGTTCTCCATATCCACCTCGATCGCTTTGATAACTGATGTATCCAACCTAACAAGAACTTGCCCATTCCTCCACCTTCATTCATGTACATCCCTTAACTGTCTTCTCCCTTCTTCCTACTCTCCATCTCTTTGTCGCTGTAACAGCACTACTTCTTTCCCTCTTTCTCCGCTAGCCTCAGTGCTTCTTTCATGTTTTCCCACTCTTGTGTCTCTTCTGCTCTTTGTGGCCTATCCTCTTTCATAGCAGTAAAAGGTCTAACGCCCTCCTTATCCCTTGTTCACAATCATTCATCCACTCCTCTGACTGCCGGCCTCACAGTTTCTCTTTCTTCCACCCATAATCTATCTGTTAATCTAGAAGTCGGGAGCGTTATTCCCTTTCGGATCTCCAAGCTCAGTCTTTCTGTAGTCCTACCCCTTGAAGGAGTTACCCTTCCACTTTCCTCGCTATTCCACTTCATAGGCATCGCAGCTGATGGAAGCATCACCTGTGTCACTGGGGAAAATGGAGGTTCGAACTCAGGGTCTGTGTACCCCTCTCCGGGCAATAAAGGATAGCACCCATATGGGGGAGGTACAGAAGGAATTCCACACCCTTAACATTATGGCCCTTCCTGTCTCCTCATACAACCTCCATAGCTCTAAGATGTTTAACCGCTTTTCTAGTTTTGAGCCCTTGTGCCTTGTAGTCAAGAAAGTATGCAAGTTCTCCAATACCCCTGTATTAAAGGTTGCCTCGATAAGCCAAGAATGTTCCCCTTAGTTTCCCACAGCCATTCCCTATGGTACTTTAGAATTTTCGCCTTATAGCCTTAAAGCCAAGAAGTACCGAACACAAATGATTCAAAGGAGTCTCCACACTCCAACCCAATTTACACAAACCGATATCCCCAAAAATAGCACCGAAGCCGAACAAACCGATTTCCCCAAAAATAGCACTGAAGCCGAACCTGCGGCACAAACATTTTTCTCACCTGAAGAACCCCCCTTTTTATCCTTGTCCCTGTTTCTTAGTGGTTACCTGCAATCACTCACCGTTCTTGCCTTCACCGCAATCACTTCGCTCAATTACTTGCTTTAATTGTACTTCACACTCTTACAGAAAAGAAAGCCTCTTATCAAAAATCACTCGCCGGCCAATATTTCCGAGGTATCTCCTTCACTCGAGCATTAGAAGGAGCGCAATGCTTTTCACTACAACACTGTTGCATTCGCTCTCTTCATCACTAGTACGGTTTTCTCTACTACAAAACCATCTTTCCCTGACTACAGGAAGTTTCCCTTAACAACATCGACCAACCAAGAAAATCGAGGCGAGGGCTACGCCCGCCCAGTCAATACAGTATGAAGGATATGAAGGGTATACTTCAGAAAGGCATCTATGGGTGGACTTACCATAAGAAGCCACCTCACCTCTAGGTGAGGGTTCCCGCAACCTGACAAGCAAACTGAAGGGTACCAGGACAAACCTCCCAAAGGCCATGCTGTATGGGGTACCACCTCACACCTCTAAAATAACAAACTAGGTAAACAATAAATACATGGGACTTACAACGTAAGACAGTTAACTCACCCCTTGAAAGCAAAACCCTGACTAACTACACGCACGCACTCCAAGTTTACCCTTATTAAACCCCTTAAATCAATGAAACAACCCTCTTTTACCCCTATTTCTTCTCTTGCTTTACCGCTAAACGTGCACTCACGTGAAACCAAAGCTCTCCGATCTGGTGCTCTGTCAATTTGACTTGCACATCTGGGCTACGGTACCATGCATCCGGGCAACAGACAGCGCTTTAACCAATATGGAGCCCGCACAGAAAACTGGTCCACACAGTGAGGTGCTGCAGCCATGTTGTGCGGACAAGAGACCCCCGATGTTTTGGAAAACCAGGGGACCATTCGTGATCACCAATTTTGTGGGAGCAGGCCCCTTAATCACCTTAACCCAAGCAGGCCCACCACCTGATGAACGAGTGTACGTTTTGTATGTAAAGGAAGTTTAGCGTACAATCGTCCAGGGAGGAGCTAGGTGACACCAAGGAGTCAAACTAACCCAAGTCTCACTAAACCACATAAGTTGACACATTATATAAAACTTTGCAACAGTTAAAACACTCCCATATATTGTATTATGATCCACCTCCCCCACACGTGATTGGACAAAACATCTTCAAAGAAATCCCTCTTGTTTGAGCAGAAAGTACTTTTGTTAGGCATAAAACGTAAGTTCTCCTCCGCTTATCACCCACAGGCAAATGGTGTTTGTTAGCGATTAGACAGATAATTGGAGGAGCACATAGCGATGTTAAAGATCACTTTGAAAAAGGGATGGCTATATTGCCTGCCACTTGCTTTGTTTGCACTGAGAAATCAGCGTTTTTCGGATCACCATCTAACTCCACATGAGTTGGTGACTGGGCGCTGTATGAGAACCCCATTGACTCCTCAAATTAGGGTAAGAACTGATGCCCACATTGTACGGAGGGCATTAGGTGACGAGATGCATGATTATTTAACAAAAATAATTGCAAGTGCTTCCTTCATGTCTCATCAGATCAAGAACAGAAGGGAGGCGTCAAAAAGAAGTGACAAAAACAATCACATGCAAGAAATAGAACATTTGCTTAAACCTCCAAGGTTGTATCTAGGAGACAAGGTGCTAGTATGCAAATGTATACGCACCTAGAGTATGCCACGCTTTGAAGGGCCCCATGAGGTCGAAGAAGCTAGCCCTACTACAGTTCAATTGAAGGGACGAAGTGCGTGGCTACATCTACACAACGTCAAATCTTATAAAGGCGAAACATTGGATCCTCCCGAAGACATCCTAAGAGAAGCAAGAGAAGTAGTTTCCACGTATGCAGACTCACCAGATGGCTAGACACGAGAACAAGGAGAATGAAGTGCACACAAGCACTATATATTAGGGTTTAACGTTTTTCAAATTAACTAAATATCATTGTTTTTTGAAGTTGACAAAGAGAAAATAGACTTGCAGACACCTTGGAACACTCCTTTTTAGACAGGCTCAAGAGACAATGAGAGAAGAGTCCAGACTTTGAAGAAGAAAGAAGAGTCTCGACCGTTGTTTGTGATACCCATCATTACAATAGTATGTACATTCTCATCTGTTCTTTTTTCCTATATACTGCAGCCTTGTCCAGCCCTAGTACGAAGAGGAATACATATGATCGTGTTTTTGGAGGATCCTGAGAATAATTGTATTGTCTGGAGAGTGATAATTTCAGCAATATGTCAGTTTTTAAGATAGAAGTGATGAAAAAGGAGATAAATGTGAATGTTAAAGTAAATACAAAATGGAGAGGCTTCAACATTTCAGAAATTCTTTGCCATCCAGAAAATCAATAGGTTTTCATGTAATATTGAAGGTGGTATCAGCTGGTATTATGATTTGTGTTTTTATCCTAATTATCATGGCATTACAAAGTGTTGCAAAATATGACACCGATATGGAGGGTATTTATGAAACATCTACTATTGACACCAATAAAAGTATAAACAGCCTGTTTTATAAACTAACCAGGAGTCTATTTATGATTTAAAAGGGATATTGAGGAGAAATATGAAGGTATAAATACTCTTGAAAATTTGATTATTTTAAATTACCCCTGGTACCAGCACATGAAAGAGGTGGGCGAAAGAACGCCAGACCAAAGTTGCTATGTTTGTTCCCTAATACCGTATGCCATGAATGCGGCAAGAACATCTATTGTCTTCACATGATGCAAAATTCCTCAGTCATCAAGCAGCAGGCACAACCAGAGGACAATTTGAAGGAAAATAGGCTAGGTTCTGATGGCGATCAAAATTTGCATTGCTATATGAAGAGGCCTATGTGAAAACAAGAAGGATGGAAAATGGACTAGGATGGACAAGTAAGAAATGTATGTATCCATCCCAGATTGGAGAAAGAATAAAGGTTGTCTAAATGAAAAAGCTGATTGACCCGGTCCGGCAACCTCCTGCCAGCTTATCATGGCTGAACACGATTCAAGAAAATACAAAGACTAAAAAAGCCATTTCTGGCACACTGAATTTAAGAACTTAATCATCAGGCAAATTCTAGAAAAAGTATTCTTAAAGAAGAACTAGACACTATGAATAGTTACTATAATCAATTGGACAAAAATTAAACCTTCAGCATTAATATACAATCAGGAAACTAGATCCATCTCCTGATGAACCATTGACAATATCAATGGGGAAACACGTGTCGAGCTAGGAACTGTATGGAAACCAAAATGCAACAAAAGTCATTGCACTGAAATCAAAGTACAACAAGAGTAAGGAAATTGTACAGAAACCAAAGTGCTACTAAGACCGGCATACCCATTAACTTGAAGAGATTAGGAATTGTACTGTAACCAAAGTGCAACAAGGATTGATTTGACATATATAAGGTGTGAAGCTAACACTGGCAGAATAGGATTTGTTTATTTATTTAAATTGAAGTTGGATAATAAAGAAGATTTGAACAATATCATCAACATTGAATTGGACTCCCTCCAAAAGAAACATTTTTCTTTGGACCTTGACTCACCTGTTAATTCTTTATAAATAAGGTTGGCGCATTGTAGTAAGCTTTTCCCAATTCTTTATTTTTTTACAGTGAATCTGTGTAGCAGCCACACAGTTATTGGGAATTACTCATGCTGACAACATTAGCTATCTAACATTTGTTTTTTTCTAGAAATTCATATAAGATGTCGCCAAGGGAGTGCTTTGTTGGCTGTAATCTCTTTTTTCTTTATTCAGAAATGACTGAAAAACCAGGAGAGCCAAGATGCAGAGAAAGACCTCAGCTAGTGATATATGGACGTGTCTTCACCAGTACGGTATTGGAATAAGGGCTATTGGCCTGCACTGCACATCTATTGAAGAAAGAATCACCAAGCATAGGGCAGATAGTGAGTGACAAATGCCTGGAATCATGGGCTAAGTATTCAAAACTACTCACATGGGTCGATAATGAAGCAGGACCGGGATCTATAATACCACTGAAGAATACAACAACATGCTTCAGGAATGATGGACTGATCCTGTTTGGAAAAAACAAAGGATGTGGACAGATAATTGAAGTTTCAGGAATAAATGAAGGCACTGCATTATTAATGGATCGATATTGGGCCTGTGGATCCAGAGTTTACATGCAGTTTCCTAAGAATTGGGGAGTAATATGCTCCATGGTTACGCTGATGAAAATCAGAGTTCCAAAACAGTATAGCCCTCTGCCTGGTATTTCCCAATAAAGAGAAAACACAGATTGCATTGTGGTATTCCAAATGAAAGGTAACCCAGCTTTATTTGAAGTATGCAGCTGGGGAGAACACAAGATCAACAGCAAAAACCCATCTCTACTGCTCATTGATCCTAATTGCTAAGCTAGATATAGTATCTTTATGTCCAACTCCACTAATTGGGTAACTCTCTAACTAAGCTCCCACCCATAAAATATCCCATAAAAATGTATGTCCTCATCATGCTTGAATAATATTGGCAAGCTCTAAATTACTTCTGTAGTGAAAAGGACATATGCTTATCGGTTAACATACAGTGACACTGGGCCTCATTATGAGGTTGGAGGTAGCCTTGCCGGTTTTTGCAGGAGGGCTACCTCCATACCGGCATGAAAATCCGGCACCCGTGAATGGGCTACAGGCTTGCTGTGCTCGTGGGTGCCTTTCATTCAAGTTCTTGCCCAACTTCCAGTAATTCCGCCCCCCCCCTGTCTTGCAACAGTACACACACCATTCTGTTCTTGACACATTTATGAATAACTATCTTGTGAGTCATGCTACTTCCACAATGGTAATATTTTGTTGCAGCAATTATTTTTCTTTTTAGCTGCATCCGCGTTTCTCTGTTACACCTAGCCGATCGATGAAACATTAATCTGTCAACTACTTATGAAATGTCCTAGTCTGCAGTGTTGTCGTAACTGATTCACCTTAGTGGTTGAATGGTTGGTGCCCAGATACTGGTATCTTGTTCCGTTATGTAAGCTACCATCCAGCCACTGCAGTATTTTCCTAAATTAAATGTATTTATTTCCAATAGCATGCTTAGCTGGGGGCCTCTCTTAAAGCTACAGAGCTTAATTACCTGCTGTGCTGGTGCAATTTGAAATGGCAATTGTTTGTAAAGTTTTTTCCTCTGCAGGACACATTTGCTTTGCTATCTACCAATTTCCTGGTGCATGCCTGTCACATCATTTCCCTTACTATAGGTAGCAGCAACCTTATCTGCCTACACTTTTCTGCCCTACTTGTGTAGTGAGTCCCTATCATGTGTACACACCTTCCTGTCACCTAATCTATTCTATTTTAAAACACACCAATTGTGCAAGCTAATGCCTTTTCTGTTCCTTACTTGTGTAGCGGAAAATAACTATTCTTTGTGTCAGTTGCATATCCATGGGAATTTAAAGTGCAGTTTGAAATGTGTCCTTTCTTGTTTTATAATTTAGTTTCTTCTGAGGAAGGCAGGGGGTCAGAGCCTGAACATGCTCTCTAGTTAATAATTGCCCCACTACATTCCCCTGTTTGGTCGAGTCATCAACCACTCCTTCATTTTGACTCATCATATTATAGCCATCCTTGGGCAGCCAAACTCTGATGACCACCCTCAAGTCACCTCGTTGTGCTATGTATTCTGCTGGACTGCATGTCATAAGCCAGCACTCGCCATTCTCGTCCCATTTCATTCAGTGTTCATTGTAGGTATGGGTATCTTTTGTGCATGTAAACAATGCTCCAGGGTGTCTAGCTGGGTATCCCAATGGGTACATGGGACAGTAAACGTCATCATCAGTTTGAGTGTACTTATGTACAGTGTCAGCCACGTTAACCATTACTGTCATTTGGAGTGCCTTCTTGCCAGTCTTTTTACATTTGCTTATTGCTATTCTCAAGATGCAAACGACCATTAGGACCAGTACCAAAATTGCCAACAGAAATGTGAATGCATCTGTCAGACAGGTAGGCATCCAGGAGAATAGATAACTGAACCAGCTATCATCCTCAATGTCATCCACTTCCTCCTCCATTTTATCGTGCAGCTCTTTCAAGGAGTATATGGCCTCTGTCAAGGTCCCATTCTCCTCAACATGTGCGGGTAAATATCTACAGCAACTTGGCCCTATCTTTGCGTACACTCTTCCATCCAGGGCTATGAGGAAGTCCAGAACATACCTGTTCTGTAGGGTCATCAATCTGACCCCTCTTAACTCCTTGATGGCATTTATTGTGGCATTAATAGTTTGTAACAGTTCCCACCTAGTTATCTGGATTCAGTGTGCATTTGCTGCTGCAGACATTAGAAAGGATGTGAAGAATGTTGTAGTTTCCCCAAAAAACGAATGCCTCTCTGGGATTTCATCGAATGCAGCATTGACCTCCTTGAATAAATAGTTAGTTCTTTTCATGCATTTTAGGCCTAGGGATCTTCCTGTTTTGTGCCATTGTAGGGAAAGTTCGATGTCAACCTCACCTTGTGGCATTACAAATTCTGTTGCATTTAGTAGCACTATTTTACATATGCCACCCCAGTTGGGTGGAAGCTGCATATAGGTTTTTGTACTGCAGGCCCAGTGATGGTTCTTTAATGGTGCACTCTGGATATTCTGATCCCTTCAGACCTTCCCCTTTCTATCCCTCTCACCACTCCTCTCTCCTGGAGTGATCACTTTTTCCTTTCTTCCCAGTTCACTCTCTCCACCCCTCAGGCCAAGCCAACTCCAACACTGCCACCTACCTTCTCGGTTATCCGACCCATGGAGCGTGTGTCAGTTGAGGCTTTCGCCGCCACTTTCACACCCTCCTCCCCCTTCAGTTGACTCACACCATGAAACAGCCCTCTCTTTGGTCCACTCTGCTATATCTGATACTCTTGATGTTCTTGCCCCTGTCATGAGGATCCGCTTGAAGACCAAAGCCAAGTGCAACTTCTGGTATAACCCAGACCTCGCCACCCTTAAATGCAAGTGCAGGGTGGCTGAAAGGAAATGGCGTGATTCCTGTACATCCCTTGACAAACTGGCCTGCCGCCTGCTCCAAAGGCAATACCGACTCTCTGCCTGCACCAAGAAGACAGCCCACATCCAAGCTTGCATCTCTGCGGCATCCAACAACTCTGCTGAACTCTAAAATCTGCAAGGAGCTGGCCAATCCTGCTGCTGTCTCCACCTCTCCGGTCCCCTCCCAGGCCCTCTGTACATGTTACACTCACCTGGCTCCCACAGAAGCGTCGATCTGGACTGGACTGCTGCGGTCTCCACCAATGTGACGTGTAGGGCCGAGATAACGGACTGGATTGGCCCACCTAGCTTCGTTTGCTTGGCCCGTATGAATATTCTTCTGCAAGTGGAAGTTGAGCATAAATCCCCCCACCCCGCTGTTCTCCCCACTGATCACCTTGGATGTTCCCTCTTATAGTCTCACCTGATGATTTGAAAAGATGAGCTCTCCATCCTGCATTGAGCGCAGGGGCGCGTAGATAACCAGTTGCTTCACTGGCTCGAAGGAATTGGTGAGTTCCAGGACAATATTGATTCTGATATTCCCGGCAAGACGCCGTAAGTATGTAATTTCGTAAGAGTTCAAATGCCTGACTTTCACTCTTGTCCGATTCCTTGCAGGTTGCAGCTTTACCCTACTGAAGAGTTCCTCGTGGCAACCGGTAATGTTCTGGTAAGGATTTGTATTATCAAACACAGTTCGATAAAATAATGTCCAAATGTAACCTGTTGCTTTCTTCCTTATTCAGGTGCTGAGAGAAAGTATGAAGTCTCGGGGAATAATGCCTCCGGCGGTAAAATCAGGTAAGTCTTTTGTGGTGAGGAGGGATCCCCTTGTTAGTCCCTTGTTTCACCTTGCTGTCCTTTTGTTTCCCCTTAGGGGCCGGGGTTCGGCTAGGATGCAGTGGAAGCTGCGCCGACCCGTGAAGAAGAATAGTACCGCCGGTGATAAAATCAGGTAAGTCTATGGGGGGTATTCTTCTGTGTATTCCCTTGGCCCACCTTGCTGTTCTTGTCTTCTCCTTAGGTGCCGGAGTGCGGCGGTAACATGCAGGAGGATGCGGTGAAAGGTGAAAAAGGCCGGTGAGTTCAGTGCGGCGCTGCAGCAGGCGAGGCGACGCACATAAAATAACTTCTTTCTTCCAGCTCGAAGGCGCGAAGGATCAGGAATTCAGGTAAGGATCAAAGGTATTGCTCTTGTTCTAACCTTTTCTCCTTCTTTCTCCCTTTTTCTAGGAGCTCTAAACTCGAGGCGGGCGTGGCAGATGACTGGATGCAGACTTGCTGACACGGTGAGCGTTACGCTGCTGGTTGCAGAATAACGCGAAGCGTGTGCTGTTCTCCAGGCATCGTTTAAATAGCATCCAAAGTAGTCCCAGGTAAGTATTCCTCCCCAGCCCCACCCGAGTAAAAAAATAGTCCCTAGGTAAAATAGTCCCTTCCAAGCCTTGTTTGGCTTGGAGCTCTTTCACCATGGTCTGCATCAGGTAAGTTTGCAGCATGGTCTGCATCAGGTAAGTTTTAATCTATGAGCCTGGCACCTATGGCACCAGGACTGACCCTCCATATGAGCCTGGCGCCATAGGTGCCAGGACTGCACCCAAATAGCCCCTAGCGGGGGTTGTTGGGCTTGCTTGGGGTAACTTGATGCCTGCTTCCGGGGTTGCTGGGCTTGGTCTGGGTCCCCGGGGGTAGGCATCATGACAGTACAGCCCTGGCTTCTCTCTTCCTTCCCTCCTCTACTCCCCTCTCTTCCTGTTCTGTGTTCCCCCCTCCTCCCCGCTTCACTGCCTTTCCCCTGTTCTCCCCTTATGAGGTTTCTAGACAAGTCTGATCTATGACTGTCTCGTCAAAACAGGTTCTCCCCTGTTCCTCTAAAACCATCAAGGACCACATTGACACCCTCCCTCCTGCTTTGGCCGACTTCTGCAACCATTCCTTTGCCACTGGAGTTTTCGCGTCCCCCCCCCGAAGCACTCCCTCGTGCACCCTCTTCTTAAGAAACCCTCTGCCGACTCATCCTGCCCAGCTATCGCCCAATCTCCATCACTCCTTTCCTGGGCAAACTCCTGGAAAAGCTGGCCATCTCCCAGTTTAATCTCCACACTGCATCTGTTGGTTGTCTCCATGATCATCAGTCTGGCCTCAGAGCTGCCAGAAGCATGGAAACTGCTCTCCTGAACATCTGTGAAGACCTGCTCTCCAACCTTGATTCCAACACCTCCTGTGTTCTCATCTTACTTGATCTCCCTTCTGCCTTTGACACGGTAAACCATGCCATCCTGCTCAACCATCTCTGTGATAATCTTGGTATGACCGATCAGGCCCTGGCATGGCTGACCTCTTTCCTCTCCAATCGACCCTCTCAGGACCAACTTGGGTCCTTCATCTCCTCTATCTCTAACTGTGGTGTTCCCCAGTGATATGATAGTTTATTTATATAGTGCCTATACACAATGTGTTTCAAAGCGCTTCAAGGAGGGAGGGGACATAGGAAAATGCAGTTACATTCAGCAAAAAGTCCTTGAAACAATACAGAATGTGAAAATAACTATCGTACTAGGCCTGTCGACATTTCTGATAGTGCAAGTGCATAGAACAAGTAAGGCAAGAGGTAATGGATAGGAAAGAGAACAAAGCAAGAGGTAACATTACTATGTCTGACGACAATTTAGGGGGGCACACAGACACTCACAGGGGGTAGGGGGGTACACAGACCTCTCTCCCTGGCTGTTCAACCAATACCTGGCACTTCTTGCCCACCGCATTGCTGCTCTTTGCTTCAACTTTCAGTGCTATGCGGATGATACCCAACTCATTTTCAGGCTCCCTTCCGCCACTTCTTCTCCCTCTCTCATCTCTCTCATCTCTGACTGTCTGCTATCCAGGAGTGTTGTGCGGCCAATGACCTCTACCTTAATGCCAGCAAGACTGAGATTCTCCTCATCGGCACACCTGCTCCCTCCTTTCCTGTCACTCTATGGCTGGCCTCTCTTGCCTCTCTTCAGGCTCCCACTTGTGAGGCAAACAAACTTGAGGTCATCTTCGACTCCACACTCTTCTTCTCACCTCACATCTCTGACGTCTCTAAGAAGTCACACTACCAGCTGCACCTCCTCAGAGGTATTCTTCCTTTCCTCTCATTCCCCCAGAGGCTCACTGTCTCCAGAGCTCTGGTTCTCTCTAGGCTGGACTACTGCAATAACCTCTTTCTAAATCTGCCTGCATCTACACGCCGCCCTCTGCAACTCATCCAAAATAGGACTGCAAGAATTGTCCTTGGCCTCAAGCCCTGGGATCGTATCTCTCCAGGACTGAAATCCTTGCACCGGCTCCCAGTGGCTGCAAGGATTAAGTTCAAAACCCTTTGCATTGTCCACAAGGCCACCTGGGGCCTGGGGCCTCAATACCTTCAACTCTCTCTTCCTAAATATCTTCCTTCTCGAGCCCTTAGCTCATCCACCCCCAACTCCCTCAGGGTTAGTTGCTTCTCCAAGCAACGGGTTGGTGGTAGATCTCTTTCTTCGGCGGGGCCTACTTCTGGAACAGCCTCCCTGCCTCACTGAAACTTGAGGAGAACCATCTGCGGTTCCGAAAGCACCTCAAGACCTTCCTCTTTGCTTCTGCTTTCTCTCCTCCTCTCCCCTTGCTGAACTCCTGGCTCAAACAGAAATTGCTCTGGTCACCTGCCTAGCCTCTGTTCTCGGGCCCGGGCTCCTTCCCCGCCAGTTGCACCACTGCACTGCCTCCCTAGCAACCCTGGCACACGAGGCTGTTTCTGTATCCCTACAGCCGCTACAGCACCTCACACCTGATGTCTGCACTTACCCCTGCACTCGCCACCACTTGGCTGTGCTTCTTATTTATTGTATTTATTGGTTTTGATTTATTTACGGTCATCCTATGTACTGCACTGCCCACTTCCCTTTCCCCTAGCACTTTTCCTTTTCCCCCCTCCCCTGCATTTGCGCGATCTAATTCTCACCTGGCCTAGTAGGATCGTTGTCTGTCTTCTCTGACGATGTCTTACCATCTTTCAGCTTAACCTTCATTCCGACTCTGTTGGCTCCCTCCATGACCACCAATCTGGCTTCAGAGCTGCCAGAAGTACGGAAACTGCTCTCCTGAACATCCGTGAAGATCTGCTCTCCAGCCTTGACTCTAACATTCCCTCTGTCCTCATCTTACTTGATCTCTCCTCTGCGTTTGACACGGTCAACCATACCACTCTGCTCAATCGTCTCTATGAAAACCTGGGTATCATTGTCAGGCTGTGGCCTGGCTGACCTCTTTTCTCTCTGATCGACCCTCCCAGGTACAACTCAGGTCATTTCTATCTTCCATTTCCCTCATGCGGTGTCCCCCAGGGGTCTAACCTCTTGACCTGGCTTTTCAACCAATACCTGGCAACTCTTGCCTACTGCATCTCTATTTTCTTCTCAACTTTCCAATGCTATGCTGACGACACCCAACTCCTTTTCAGGCTTCCTTCAGCCTCCTCCTCTCCTTCCCTCATCTCTGATTGTCTAATCGCCATTCAAAATTAGTGTGCCACCAACGAGCTATGTCTAAATGCCAACAAGGCCGATATCCTCCTTATTGGTACACCAGCTCCATCCTTTCCTCTCACTCTCTGGCCTGCCACCCTTGGCCCTCCTCCTACTCCCACCTGTGCGGCAACAACCTCAGGGTTAACTTTGACTCTACACTTTCCTTCTCCGCACACATCTCTGATGTCTCCAGAAAGTAAAACTTTTTATTGCACCTCCTTAGAGGTACTCCACCTTTCCTCTCCTTCCCTCAAAAGTTCACTGTTTCCCAAGCTCTGGTTCTCTCCAGACTGGATTACTGTAATGGATGTGGATAGCAAGATTGTTGTGGGTTTGATTTTGGCAGAGATGGAAGCTTGGGCCAACTCGAAAGGCCTCATTCCTAAACAGCAAACAGAGTTTAAAAGGGGTTTATCAACCTCTCAAAATGGATTCGTTTTGAGTTGTCTCAGTGCGCAGGCCCTGGGGAAGGGTGGCTCTCCCCTGTTTGGATCGTGGAACGATCTTTCCCAGGCGTTCGATACTATTAATAGAAACCTTCTTTGGAAGAAATTGAACGCTTGGGGAGCTCCTCCCAATCTCCTATCTATTCTTATTGAACTTCCCCACAATTCAACAATGTGTATCAGGTTTACAAGAGCAGGCGCTCTGTCAGTTCCAATTAAGATAAAATGAGGAGTCCGACAGGGGTGCTTGATTGCCCCTTTTCTTTTTATACTTTTTTTCTTTGATTTAAGCCTATGGCTGCATGACAAGAGCCTCAACTCTCCAATAATTGGAGATATTAAAACTAATTGGTTGGCTTAAGCTGATGACACGGTGGTCTCTTTGACCACTCACAGGTCGGGCTCCAACGACTACTCTCAGCATTAGCAGAATATGCGAAATGTAATGATTTATGAATCAAACCCAATAAGTCAAAAATCCTGGTCTTTAAACATCCAAAAAAGATTGTTAAGACATATATTTGGGACTTGGAGAAGCGTCCTGTAGAAGTAGTAACTGAGATTACTTATTTGGAGGTGAGCATACAAGCTTATCATAGGCCATGCTATGGCAGAAATTGACCTCAAGATGCTCAATATGGGGGCCCAGATGAAAAGAATTCATCACAAATTTTGCAAATTCTCTATTCAGCCCCTGGTGAGGTTCTATATAGGCAAAGTTGCTCTGATTATCCTGTTTGGCATGGACTCTAATCCCTTGTCCCGTAAGGATAGCTCAGGGGCAACGTGCTCGCCTTGGAAGCAATACGTCACAGAGCACCATAGGTTCGATCCCCGGGTCCAGGCTTAGAAACCTCTGGGTATTAAGCGCGTTATAAATAACCTATCATAACATATCATATCATATCATATGGATTGGGATACAATAGAGGCCAAACTGTGACAGAGGCCCTTAAATATACCCAATTGTGTGCCCATCGGATGTGTAAGATATGAATTAGGATTGTCCTGACTTGATGATGGAGTGGAAATGGATCTCCATGTTGAGACTAATTGTAGATCCGCCCAAAGGGTCGTTATATGAAGATGTGGCTCTGTTAAGACAAGAAGGATCAAATAACTTCCTCCAAAATCTTAATATGAGATGTCAAGATATATTGCTTGACTCAGATTGTTCAGTGGAATTGCTTATTCAAAATCCTATGATGGTCAAAACTTGTATGTTATGAGCTGATTGGATTAGGGCAATTGATAAAATGAGGCAAGCAAAGTTGTCAGCATCACAAAACAAGATTGATAAATTGAGATCCTTCCTGCCGCAATATTTAAATAGATCCTCTGTTTCAGCTATCAGATCTATCTTTCTGAGATTCAGATTAAATTTACTTCCTGTGCGGGAAATTCTGTCGATAAGATATAATGAGAAGTATCTGACTGCTATCTGTGATAAGTGTGACGACAAGGTAACTCAATGGGCCTCATTACACGGATGACGGTAGGGATTTACCGGTACCGGTAAAATACTGGTACCGGTAAATCCTTACCGCCTTACTACGAGGTCCCTTTGCGGTTTGGGGGATTTAACGCCTGCTTTTTGCAGGCGTTAAAATCCAACCCGCTAAGGGACCTCGGAGCTAATTACGGCACCGCAAAATTGCGGTGCCGTAATTAGCGCCTTCCCCATTCCCATAGAGCCCTATGGGGCAGAAATGGGAATGGGGAAGGGCAATGGTGGAAGGGGGATTTACCGCCCCTCCAACCTTGGAATGGGGCGGTAAATCCCCTTTCCGCCAAGGCGGTGCCAGTATTTTACCGGCATGAACCATGGCGCTAATAGCGCCCTGGCTCACCGCCTACCGTGTAATGAGGCCCTATGTCTATATCATCTACTCTCCAAATGTCCAGGCACATGGGCGTTGAAAGTGTCCAGACTTCAGAGATGTGTGCATGATGTGAGGTGGCTGAACTCAGAGGCCTTTTGGGAAAGATTATCATGTGGTAATGAACCTTTTTTGACCTTTGAAGTAGTGGCTGGTCTAAAATAGTTAGGTTTAGGGAGGACAGATTTAAAATGAGAGAACAATGTGATCTTATGAATTGCTTGATTTAAGGATAAGTACGCCTGCCTATTAGTAGGCAGGCTTTTAGATTATGATTTCTTTTTAAATCTTTTTTTCTCTTCCTTTGTTGTATGTTTTTAGTAATATGTCTTTGATTTTATTATCGATTGTATGATATGTGTTTCTATAGAGTGTTAAAAGTCATTAACTGTTTATATTTGCTCTTTTTTTGTATATGGCTATAACCCTATAAATAAAAATCATACATATTAAGCATCCATTCCTTCTTAGGCTCCTCTGTCTCTTCCTCAAAGGCCTTCCAGAGCTCTATATACCTAGCCTGTTCCTGCCCTTGTGTATGGCGTGTAAGTATGTGCACATATGTTGAAGCACATATTTGGAGTGAGTGCCTTCTTGTGGCCATAACATGTACATGCTCGGCAAGGCCTCTGTATTCACAATGAATGTGGGAAATTTTCTGTGAAGCCTATAATTATCTATTATAGATCAAAGGTTGTGGCTATACTAACGTATGGTTCTGAATCATTGATTAATATAGACCGCACAATATGGCTGTGTCTGGAAGGCATCTTCTGGGGAAAAATTTTGGCCCTACCAATGACGTATCCAATGTCCCGCATCTGGTACGCGATAGCGGTACAATCATTAGAATCCATAGTGGTGTGGAAGCATATCGATTTGTATAGGAAAACCATCACGGATGAATTAATTCCTACAATAGAAATGTTACATAACAAACTGTCCTCAGTAGCAGATACAGAGCTAAATGAATGGAAAAGAGCTGTGAAGAGTAAACTCATGGCAGCAGAGGTCAGCACAGAAATGTTTAACTACCACCACAAGATGTAAAAAACGCATAAGAGAGAATGATTGGATTAACACGATTAACTAAAAATCACAACATCAGCTGACACTACCCTGTGCAATCGAGATAAGAGCCATCAATCATTTACCACAATATCTGGCAATTTTTCCGGCTCAAGAAAAAACGGGACAGTTTCCTACGATTTCGCCTTAATTTGCTTCCAACACGTGAAGTTCAAGCAAAGTCCAAACACATTTCGTCCACATTGAATTACTGCTGATTCTGCCAAGATCCAGAAATTGTAGAGTCACTGTAACATAGCATCATGAAGTGTACAGCATTGTCGCAAAAGCCTTATTGTGCCAGTGGATCCAGAAGAAAGGTGGGCGCAGATCCTTTTAGGAAACAATAAGGACCTTGTTATCACAATCATCCTTTTCTGGAAAGATATTATGAAATAGAATGAATGAACTCTATGAAAGGAGCAACAATACATTTGACCGAGAAGGAATTGGCTGGAGGATAATCAAGTGTGAAGGTTTTTATAACATAATCGTCTTATAAGATATAAATGAAAGGTTTGTAATAAACTATATCATTAATAAAAACAAATAAATAAATAACATGGTCATCTTCCAAGCAGTGCCTTTCACCCACTCAGCATGATACTTAATGATGTTAGTACTATATGTAGGGAGCACTTTGCATAGGTGAATTATTGTGGCAATAAGACCCGAGGCGGCAGGCCAATAGCGCCCCAGGTAATGCCCCCACGGCTGTAGTTACAGGCCCGAGCATAGCGAAGGCCTTAACAAAGCCCCGGGGGCATTACCGTGGGCGCTACTGACCCGCCGCCGAGTGTCTTATAGCCATTAGTACCCCGGCCCGTTAGACCGGGGTACTAATTGCATTTTTTTCAGTTTCGAAACACTTTCGAAACAGAAAAAAAGAAAAAAGTGGAATAAAATGGCCGCCGGGAAAGGGAAAACGTAGTCTGTTTTCCCTTTCCATGGCGGCCATCGAGAGCGGACGCGCTGGGAACAGAACTGTTTCCAGCGCGTTCACTCCCAAGAAAAGAAGAAAAAAGAAGGAAAATTGGGTTGGGGGGCGGGGAAGGGATATTTTGCGGGGGAGAGGTGTGGAGGAAAAATAAAACTTACCTGAGTCCCCAGCGGGGGACGAAGGCAGCCTCCAGCCATGGGTAGGCTCGGAGGGGGGATTGTCCCGTTTTGAGCCTCCTCATTGGCTAAGGGGCTGCTACGCCCCTCGCCAGGAACAGAGTACCCAGCATGCGTGGGACGCACTAACGTACACAGGAATACCGTGTGGTATGGCTCGGAAAAGAGCCAATCCACACATAGTATTCCCGTTGTACAGCATGCACCGGGTACTAATGGGGTATCTGACACGGTGGCAACTTTTAAGCAGCGCACAGCTTGGCACTTACACAGAATAAACAATGCAAATAGTGGTCAGTTTACCGATAATCAGAACACAAATATGCTTCACAATTCTCTCACACTTTTCCCTTGCTCGCACCCCCTCCTCACTTCACATATACACCACCTATTAAATAAGTTTTCAATTTCTAAGGCCACGTCCCAATATCTAAATTTTACCCCTGGGTCACAACAACAAAATCTGCTCACAAACTAAATGTTCATACTTACCCCATCAACCTCTACCAAACAATACTATCTGCTACACTCACAACACACAAGGAAAAACACCTCTAGAGGACCTGCCTTACAACATAACACAACCAGCAATCAACAATTTAATCAATTAAAACACAATACAAGACAATAAAATACAGCTGTGTTCTGTTTTATTTTCTTTTACCCCGGGTTATCCTTATCTCTCTATCAGTTTTACTCTACCCTCAAAAGAAGGTTGGGCCCTCAGGGCCCTACTGTTCAGCCTTCCAAGACCTTGTCTAGCGATATCCTTTATCAACTTCACTGTTTATTAAATACTATACACTACATTTCTCAACCCCCAAATGTTACCATGCACATAGCATACTCACTTTCCGTGGACCTTTGAGGATTGCGGGCGCTGGGGTCCCCTCATTTTGCCAGTTCCTCCTTTGCTTCCAGCGGGCGGTGGAAGACTAGACAGGATTCCACTCCAAAGCCGGCTCCTGATGTCCTCCTGCTAAGTTGTGCACAAAAAATACTACTCTCCTGACTGATCTGCCATTCAAAACAGAGGGTAGTGGGGGCACTCCAAAGTCCACAAAACACCAACCATACTCTTCTACCAGATGAAAATCAGAGGTCCAAAACAGTATAGCCCTCTGCCTGGTATTTGCCAATAAAGAGACAACACATAGTGGATTGTGGTATCCCAAATGCAAGGTAACCCAGCTCTATTTGAAGTATGCAGTTGGGGAGAGCACAAGATCAACAGACAAGCTCTCTCTCTCAAATTCCTCACCGTTCTGAACAGCAAACACTGTTTATGTAATGTAGATGAGTCACTCTGATGTCATCATAATCACTGAGCTATGAAAACTCTACTGCTCATTCGTCCTAATTGCTAAGCTACATATAGTATCTATATGTCCCACCCTACTGATTGGGTAACTCTTTATCTAGGGTCCCACCCATAAAACATCCCATAAAAATGTAAAACCTCATCATGCTTGAATATTATTGGAAATATCTAAATTACTTCTGCGGTGAAAAGGACATATGCTTATCGGTTAACATGCAGTGACACTCTCCGTGAACTTGCGGCATGATGGCACGTGTATGTAGATGGGAGGAGAGGACAAGCAAATTGCATTTGTTCTTAATTAAATAAAACAGCCCATGTTATCTCTGCCATGATTTCTCTGAGTTTCAAGGACTTGTTCTTGCCCAACTTCCAGTAATTCCGGCCCTCCCCTGTATTGCAAAGTAAACACGCCATTCTGTTCCTGACACATTTGTGAATAGCTATCTTGTGAGTCATGCTCCTTCCACCACTTTAAGATTTTGTCACAGCAATTATTTGTCTTTTTAGCCACATCCACGTTTCTCTGGTACGCCTGGCCGATCGCTGAGACATTAATCTGTCAACTACGTATGACATTTGCTAGTCTGCATTGTTGTCGTAACTGATTCAACTTATTGGCTGAACGGGGGCTGCCAAGATACTGATATCGTGTTCCATTATGTAAACTTGGTATCCTGGGCTTTTGACATTATTCTTAGGCAGCTACCATCCAGCCACTGCAGCATTTTCCTGAATTAAAAGTATTTGTTTCCACTAGCATTCTTAGCTGGGGGCCTCTCTTAAAGCTACAGAGCTTAATTCTCTGCTGTGCTGGTGCAATTTAAAATGGCAACTGTTTGTCACGTTTTTTTCCTCTGCAGGACCCATTTGCTTTGCTATCTACCGATTTCCTGGTGCGTGCCTGTCATATCATTTCCCTTCCTATGGATAGCAGCAACCTTATATGCCTACAATTTTCTGTCCTACTTGTGTAGTGAGTACCTATCTTGTGTACACGCCTTCCTCTCACCTAATCTATTCTATTTTAAAACACACTAATTGTGCAAGCTAATGCCTTATCTGTTCCCTACTGTGTAGTGCAAAATAACTATTCTTTGTGTCTGCACTTGCAGGAGAATTTAAAGTGCAGTTTCAAATGTGTACTTTCATATCTTATAAGTTTGTTTCTTCTGAGGAAGGCTGGGGGGCAGAGCCTGAACATGCTCTCTAGTCAATAATTGCCCACTACACTACATGTACCAGCATTGGTGATTCCCCAAAGTGACCTGCATATTGTTGAATTTCCAAAAATGGATGAGCACCTAAGGACGAAGAGATCACCTGAACTCTGCTGACTGAAGAAAAGCAATTATTTTTCAGCAAAATCAATGGAGTCCTATGACAGTGTCCCATATGAGCATAAACTGTTCAGCAAGACGGCAATGATAATGGGTCTCTTCACAAGTTGGGTGGTATCCCGGCTATAATACCGCCCAACTGTAATAGCGTTAGCGCCCACCGGTCTGGCCGTATTACTGCTGGATCACAGGTTGGGTGCTAATGGTAAATCCCCATTCCCCATTAGGTCCATTGGATCCAATGGGGAATTTTTGGTGCTAACACTGCACGCTAATACAGCCGGCAGTAATACCATCAAAAACAGGGCACTCAACAGAATTTTCAGCCGCCAGAAAAAGCTGGAGGTAAAACAGACCATTTAGCACCCAACTCGTTATAGGGCCAGCCCTTAAATGCGGCAGTAATACCGTTATCACCAGATTTAAGTGCTACAGCCCAACTCGTGATGAGGCCCAATGACACCTATATTCCTGCCAGGACTTCAACCTGCAGTAAACGCCAAGTGGATTCATATTACAAGATGGGAGTTACTGCAGATGATTAATGCAACAATAAAATGATTCAATGCAATCAGAGAAGAATTGAGAGCCATCAGGCTGATGACTCTCCAGAACAGGAATGTTCTAGACCTGATTATAGCAATGGAAGGAGGCATGTGCGTCAATGTCGGGCCTTCTTGCTGTATGTTTACACCATCTCATGATGGAGGAAATGGAACCCTGACTGAGGCAATAACTACGCTGGCGACACTGCTTACAAAAATGGAGGATGAAATTGATGAGACACAGGAGATGATTGGTTTACATCTTTATTCTTGTGGATTCCAACTTAGCTGGCAAACACTTTTAAAGTACTTGGAGCAATACTAGTGTTCCTATTGCTTTGATTCTGTCTCATAAGGATCATTGTGGGACAATGTAAAAAGACAGCCAAGAAAGCTATTGGGATGAAGATAATGATTGATATCGACACTGGAGCGAGTGAGCAGATACAAAATAAAGCCAGTACCCATGAGAATGTAAAGAAAAGTACCCTTGCACCTCCAGGAACCAAGTTCCATTACCCTAAGGATCGGAAAAAATATATAAGACGTTGGATATTCTGTTCACCATCTGGAGAGTGCTGCCGAATTACCTGGAATGTGGATGAGCACATACAAAATGCAGGCCACCTGAAGTGGGTGATAAAGATTTGGATCCCAAAATAGAAACAGGATGACAAGAAGATGCTGATAAATGATGATGAGGAGATAAAGCTAATGGAGGAAGAAAATGTTGTTGAAAATTCGACCTGAGGGAGGAATGAAGAGGAGTGGGTAGATTCTATCCTGCCAGTTCCCACACCCTCATTGCCATCATAGTGGAATAATCAGAGAAGAGCTGTAAATTGGACCCCCTACATCGGTCCTATACCGCATCGGGTTTATGGGAGACGTTATGCACTCAGCCAGCCATATAGAATGTACCCTCGTACTGCAAGTGTGGAAGGATGTCGTATGGAAGAATGCTACATTAACAGATGTCACCTGCCAAGATGTCAGAATGCATCTGTGGACATCATGGACGCTTATCAAGTTGAAATATAAGAGTAATATGAGCCTAAAGCTAAAGTAATCGTGGATTTAAAGAAGATAAAGTAATTTACTGACCAATAACTTTAAATCTGCAGTAACGCAAGGTAGAAAGACGATGTATATGAGCGTGCTATAAAGGAATATATACAACATGGCAAGGCTGGCCATATTAGGAAAATGAATGCTGGCTCACGTTGAACATAACCAAGCTACCTCAGAGACAGGCCAAGGCTGTAAGAATCAGGAGACACAAGAAAACAGTTCTGTGTCCAGAGTCGACGATGAGTCAAGGTTTGCCTCGAGTTAACAATGCTATTTTGGGGGATAAGCGCAAAGCACAAAGGGAGTACATGTTTAAGCTCTGAATGTGGGATTTATAAATGATGGAAGATGAAAACACAGGTGAGAGCCAAACTGAAGGACAATCAAAAGTGTATAAAGTTCATATGAGATAGAGTGAGAAAATCTCCAGAGGTCAACAACACCTTGCATAAATTGAATCAAATACCAGTAATGGAAGGATGAAATGGACACATTTGTGGTCTCTTCACATGTGACTCAGAAGTCAAAAACAACGGCTATTCATTAGATCCTTAAGCTAGGATAGCGCTGTGCTCACACTCCCTTGAATGTTCCAGGACACTGAGCAGCAACAAGGTCAACTACAAACGGAAGACTTTGGCTGATAGCCTACCAATGAGAGATGATGGACTAATTGGGAAAATGATGAGTAGTCTGACGGGATTCAAACACCAATGTTTCATTTCACGTACGTACTGCTAAGGAGCCTAAAGCCCAAGGTTGGGATCAGTGAGGTTGGGGGATAACCTAACATATAATGTTGCAGTTATGTTATGTTATGTTACTTTGTATTTATATAGCGCCTTATATACCATTGGTATGGTCTGAAGGCGCTGGTAGGTTGAACGCCCTCGGGAACTGAAGTTCAGGTCAGTAGAGAGAGTCAAAGGTGCGTGTGAGCACCGGATATGTGTTCAGCTAGTGCGGTATTCGTATAGTAGCTGCTTCTTAGTGGTAGGTGTGGTGGTTGAGAGGTCAAGAGTATGTGTTCGTTCTGGCAGGATTTATCCAGACCGATTGTGTCTTCGTTAGGCCTGAGGAGAACGCCTGGCTGTGGGGTGAGTAACCAGCAGTGTTTAGTTAGAGTGATGGGGAGTATGAGGCAGATGTTGGTATGAGAACAGTTATACCGAATGGTGTCATAGTATCTCTGTGTTCTAGTTGAGTGGTGGTGTAAAGAGGAGAGTAAGCATGGTCATGTGAGATGGTGGGTTAAATGCTCATCAAACGTTTGATGCATTCCAAGCCATTCCATGTAAGTCGTGCAATTCCATGCATTCCAGTTCGCTCCATGCCCTCCCGTCCGCTCCATGCCCTCCAGTCTGCTCCACGCACTCCAGTCTGCTCAACGCACTCCAGTCCGCTCCACTCAAGTTCTTTTATGCACTCGATCCTCATATTTCACCTGTACCATCCACATACTTCCCGGTACCAGTAGCCAATCCACTGTTATGTCCGCAATAATCAGTTCTATACATATTTAGAGGTAGTTCAAGGCATACTCTACAGATAAGGGGTAGCTTATGATGCTCTAATCCTTATATGTTCTAAAGGTAGATATGTTCCCTTCACCACTCCCTTCCCTTGATATGTTTTGTATTTTGCTACGTAGAATGACATCATAGATGACACATATTGGGGTATGAAACCTTCATGGAATCAAGCTGCTGTGTGAGTGTGAACGCAACAGTCCGATGTCTGCCAATTGACCTTCTTTATTCAATTGATAATAAAGTAGTACTTTGCCATACTCTTTGAGTCTGTCCGATTATTTGGTCTAAAATCTATTATAGTAATTCCATTTAGCACAAAAGATGCTTCAAGGTGCTAAAGCACAAGATCATGAATGTTTTATACATATATTCCAGAATTCCCAAATAGAAATTGCTCAAAGAGTTAGACTGGGGCTGTTGATGGAGCATATCGCAGTCATCTGTGAAGTATTAAGATCCCTGAGGTTCCAGATAAATTAGGACAGCTCTTGTTTGGAACCTTTCCATGATCTGCATTATATAGGGGCCCGCTTCTAGACCTCACAGGGATGGCTTCTACTACTGATGCACCAAGCCACCCCCCTGCATGGTCTCTTGAGGCTTCTGCTGGACAAGGACAGGGGTACGGCCAGGGTAGTTCTTAGAGTACAGGGTCACATGGTGGCGTGTGTCTTCCGTGGGCACAGCTTCACATGCGTCTGCTGGTGTCAAACTTTCACCACTCTTGGAGGATGGATTCCAAGATGTACAAGGAATGGATTGTCATTCTCTGATCTGAGGGTTCACTTGGTGGGTGGGTGGACTTGGGCAATCTAAGCAGGGTTTTCCATTGGGTCACACCTTACTGGACATTGTTACTACCGATGCTAGTGGCCAAGGTAGGGGGCAGTGTTTGGGGCCATGAGCTCTCAGGGGTGCTGGATGTTGAAGCAGGCTTCACAATCATCCACTTGGAGGTAGCTGGCAGTGTTCTTTCTTGCACTGAAAATGTTTATCCATTCCATCCTGGGGTTGCCTGTTCTGGTGCAGACATCCAATACCTCAGCGTTGGCGTACGTGAATCGTCAGGGTGGTACAAAATCATGTCAACTGTAGTCTTTAGCGTTCCAGTTGGGTTGCTGGGCAGAGAGCATCCTGCTGTCATTGTGGGCAGTTCATGTCAGGGGGTGGGCAATGTCCAGGCCAATGGCCTGAGCAGAATTGTTCCTTTGTCTGATTAGATCTTGCACAGGTCTGTGTTCGCCCGATGTGTCAGAGGTTCAGGATTCCAGTGCTAGACCTGTTCGGTCGTCAATGGATGCTCAACCGCCGTGGCTTTGCTCCTGGTTCTCGTCTCTGGGGGCTTGGAGAGTGAATGCCTTGAGGCAGAACTGGCTGAAGGTCCTCCTTTATGTAGTTCCTCTGATTCTGCTGCTTCCCAAGGTGCTGCAGAAATGTAAGAGCTCAGGGTCGGAGGTGATTCCAGTGGTGCTGGTGTGGCCAGGGCGCTCCTGGTACCCTCTTCTACTTGACCTGGCTGTGGCTCTGGGATGATTCCTGCCCTGCTCGTGCCCTTAACCGAAGTGTGTGCTGGTGTTCCTCCCTGGGGCCTTCCCTTGGTTTTGCAAGCTCTGCAGGACTCTCCATTTGAACCAGGTGAGTCCATTGAGATCAGGTTTCTCACAGGGAAGACAGCGTTCTTGGTGGCCATTACCTCTGTGAGGAGGCTGGGTGAAATTGGAGCATTGTTGTGTACAGTTCCCTTCCTGTGGGTCCTCTCAGGTTTGCTGGTTCTCAGGTGTGATCTGGGGTTCCTTACTAAAGTCAATTCTAAGTTCCATTGGGTGCAGTATATTGTGTTTCTGTCCTTTCCCAGTCCCGCCTCGTCCCTGAGGAAGAGCGGTGAAACAAATTGGATGTTCAGTTTTGTCTTGGCCTATCTGGACAGAACATCAACCTTTCGGCAGTCAAACAGTCTGTTTGTAATATTTAGATGTTTGAAACCTGGTTTGAAGGCATCTGTACCTACGATTGGCCATTGGATTCGGCTGGCTATTGCCTTTGCCTATTCTGGGGCGCAGGTCTCTTTGCCAGCTTCTGTTCCAGGTTGCTCTACTATAGTTATTTGGGGGTTTGAAGCCTGGTTTGAAGGCATCCGTACCTACGATTGGCCATTGGATTCGACTGGCCATTGCCTTAGCCTATTCCCGGGTGCAGGTCTCTTTGCCAGCTTCTGTTCCAGGTTGCTCTACTATAGTTTTTTGGGGGTTTGAAGCCTGGTTTGAAGGCATCCGTACCTACGATTGGCCATTGGATTCGACTGGCCATTGCCTTAGCCTGTTCCCGGGTGCAGGTCTCCTTGCCAGCTTCTGTTCCAGGTTGCTCTACTATAGTTATTTGGGGTGTGAAGCCTGGTTTGAAGGCATCTGTACCTACGATTGGCCATTGGATTCGGCTGGCTATTGCCTTAGCCTATTCTGGGGCGCAAGTCTCTTTGCCAGCTGCTGTTCCAGGTTGCTCTACTATAGTTATTTGGGGGTTTGAAGCCTGGTTTGAAGGCATCTGTACCTACGATTGGCCATTGGATTCGACCGGCCATTGCCTTAGCCTATTCCGGGGTGCAGGTCTCTTTGCCAGCTTCTGTTCCGGGTTGCTCTACTATAGTTATTTGGGGGTTTGAAGCCTGGTTTGAAGGCATCCGTACCTACGATTGGCCATTGGATTCGACTGGCCATTGCCTTAGCCTATTCCGGGGTGCAGGTCTCTTTGCCAGCTTCTGTTCCAGGTTGCTCTACTTTAGTTATTTGGGGGTTTGAAGCCTGGTTTGAAGGCATCCGTACCTACGATTGGACATTGGATTTGGCTGGCTATTGCCTTAGCCTATTCTGGGGCGCAAGTCTCTTTTCCAGCTTCTGTTCCAGGTTGCTCTACTATAGTTATTTGGAGGTTTGAAGCCTGGTTTGAAGGCATCCGTACCTACGATTGGCCATTGGATTCGACTGGCCATTGCCTTAGCCTATTCCCGGGTGCAGGTCTCTTTGCCAGCTTCTGTTCCAGGTTGCTCTACTATAGTTGTTTGGGGGTTTGAAGCCTGGTTTGAAGGCATCCGTACCTACGATTGGCCATTGGATTCGACTGGCCATTGCCTTAGCCTGTTCCCGGGTGCAGGTCTCCTTGCCAGCTTCTGTTCCAGGTTGCTCTACTATAGGTATTTGGGGTTTGAAGCCTGGTTTGAAGGCATCCGTACCTACGATTGGCCATTGGATTCGACTGGCCATTGCCTTAGCCTGTTCCCGGGTGCAAGTCTCCTTGCCAGCTTCTGTTCCAGGTTGCTCTACTATAGGTATTTGGGGTTTGAAGCCTGGTTTGAAGGCATCTGTACCTACGATTGGCCATTGGATTCGGCTGGCTATTGCCTTAGCCTTTTCTGGGGCGCAAGCCTCTTTGCCAGCTGCTGTTCCAGGTTGCTCTACTATAGTTATTTGGGGGTTTGAAGCCTGGTTTGAAGGCATCCGTACCTACGATTGGCCATTGGATTCGACTGGCCATTGCCTTAGCCTATTCCGGGGTGCAGGTCTCTTTGCCAGCTTCTGTTCCAGGTTGCTCTACTATAGTTATTTGGGGGTTTGAAGCCTGGTTTGAAGGCATCCGTACCTACGATTGGACATTGAATTTGGCTGGCTATTGCCTTAGCCTATTCTGGGGCGCAAGTCTCTTTTCCAGCTTCTGTTCCAGGTTGCTCTACTATAGTTATTTGGGGGTTTGAAGCCTGGTTTAAAGGCATCCGTACCTACGATTGGCCATTGGATTCGACTGGCCATTGCCTTAGCCTGTTCCCGGGTGCAGGTCTCCTTTCCAGCTTCTGTTCCAGGTTGCTCTACTATAGGTATTTGGGGTTTGAAGCCTGGTTTGAAGGCATCTGTACCTACGATTGGCCATTGGATTCGGCTGGCTATTGCCTTAGCCTATTCTGGGGCGCAAGTCTCTTTGCCAGCTGCTGTTCCAGGTTGCTCTACTATAGTTATTTGGGGGTTTGAAGCCTGGTTTGAAGGCATCCGTACCTACGATTGGCCATTGGATTCGACCAGCCATTGCCTTAGCCTATTCCGGGTTGCAGGTCTCTTTGCCAGCTTCTGTTCCGGGTTGCTCTACTATAGTTATTTGGGGGTTTGAAGCCTGGTTTGAAGGCATCCGTACCTACGATTGGCCATTGGATTTGACTGGCCATTGCCTTAGCCTATTCCGGGGTGCAGGTCTCTTTGCCAGCTTCTGTTCCAGGTTGCTCTACTATAGTTATTTGGGGGTTTGAAACCTGTTTTGAAGGCATCCATACCTACGATTGGACATTGGATTTGGCTAGCTATTGCCTTAGCCTATTCTGGGGCGCAAGTCTCTTTTCCAGCTTCTGTTCCAGGTTGCTCTACTATAGTTATTTGGAGGTTTGAAGCCTGGTTTGAAGGCATCCGTACCTACGATTGGCTATTGGATTCGACTGGCTATTGCCTTAGCCTATTCCGGGGTGCAGGTCTCTTTGCCAGCTTCTGTTCCGGGTTGCTCTACTATAGTTATTTGGGGGTTTGAAGCCTGGTTTGAAGGCATCCGTACCTACGATTGGGCATTGGATTCGATTGGCAATTGCCTTAGCCTATTCCGGGGTGCAGGTCTCCTTGCCAGCTTCTGTTCCAGGTTGCTCTACTATAGTTATTTGGGGGTTTGAAGCCTGGTTTGAAGGCATCCGTACCTACGATTGGCCATTGGATTCGGCAGGCTATTGCCTTAGCCTATTCCGGGGTGCAGGTCTCTTTGCCAGCTTCTGTTCCGGGTTGCTCTACTATAGTTATGGCGGTATCTTGGGCTGTTGCAAGGGAGTGCTGTTTCAGGACTTCTGCAGTGGGGTGACCTGGATACATTCACCAGACACTGTTGCCTTAAGGTCTGCACGTTCAAGGGTCTTCCTCCTTTGGGGAAGGGTTGTTGCGTGCTGTTACACATGGTCAAGGGTGATTTGCTGTGCTGTCTGGGAATTTGGTGATGGGGATTTGCAACTGCACTCCGTTTGGTCTGTGTTTTTGTTTTCATGTATCCATTTTTCACTGCTGTCTTGTCTTTGATATGACTCACAAGTGAGCACGGCGATGAAGAAGAGGGATATGGAGGTAATGAGCTGGTTACTTATCCGTAATCTTCATTACCCCTAGTTCTACTCTTCCTCATCACAGCACTTACTTGTGAGGTCCCCGGCCTCCATCTGAGGAATCCATTCCATCTTTATACTAATACCCATACCTGCCCCACCCCTCTCCTAAGAGTCCATTACTCTCCCACCCCCACACCATGCTCAACATCTCCTAACACATCATGGCAGGTGTTTCATGCTTCACCAGGGCATGCTAGAAGAGTCGTACGTACTGTCACGAGGAAGAGGAAGAGTGGGAGTAATGAAGATCACCACTAAGTAACCAGGTCATTGATTTCAAAAGTTGTTTGGTCATTCTTTTGCTGGCTCTGCCCACGTTTGGCTCATCAAGCCATCTCAGACCCCTGTCTCGGCTTTACTCATGAATTATTTTGCTCGCCCACTAATAAAGTTGAGAGTTACGCTGCAGCACTCCTTTTATGTATTTGAAAATCCTGAGGGTCCCTAAATGAATTGCTCCTGTCTGAAAAATGAATTGAAACCTCTTCGAAATAACCCAGTCTCATCAAGAAAAGCAAACATTGCTCTAAACTAAATGAATCTCCAATTTGCTGCGTGAAGATGAAGAGAAATTATAATTTACTCTATGTCCTCTTGACATAACAGGCGGGCAAGAAGAATGGCCTTTCAGCTCCCCCTGTGCTCTGATCGGTGCTCTGCTGCTTCTGTCTGTAGAAGACTGGTAGAGATGGGGCTAAGGAGGTCACACCATAGTTTATGAATTAGGGTGGGAGGGCTATGAAACAGATCTGCAGGCAGAGGAGGGGCAAAGCAGGACACAGCCATAGGTTATGAATAGGGGGGATGGATGGGGCTATGAAACAGATATGCAGCAGAGGAGGGGCTAAGGAGGGATGGATGGGGCTATGAAACAGATCTGCAGGCAGAGGAGGGGCTACGCAGGACACAGCCATAGGTTATGAATAGGGGGGATGGATGGGGCTATGAAACAGATCTGCAGGCAGAGGAGGGGCTAAGGAGGACACAGCCATAGGTTATGAATAGGGGGGTGGATGGGGCTATGAAACAGATCTGCAGCCAGAGGAGGGGCTAAGCAGGACACAGCCATAGGTTATGAATAGGGGGGGTGGGTGGGGCTAGGAAACAGATCTGCAGGCAGAGGAGGGGGTAAGGAGGACACAGCCATAGGTTATGAATAGGGGGGATGGGTGGGGCTATGAAACAGATCTGCAGCAGAGGAGGGGCTAAGCAGGACACAGCCATAGGTTATGAATAGGGGGGGTGGATGGGGCTATGAAACTGATCTGCAGCAGAGGAGGGGCTAAGCAGGACACAGCCATAGGTTATGAATAGGGGGTGGATGGGGCTCTGAAACAGATCTGCAGGCAGATGAGGGGCTAAGGAGGGATGGATGGGGCTATGAAACAGATCTGCAGGCAGAGGAGGGGCTAAGGAGGACACAGCCATAGGTTATGAATAGGGGGGGTGGGTGGGGCTAGGAAACAGATCTGCAGGCAGAGGAGGGGGTAAGGAGGACACAGCCATAGGTTATGAATAGGGGGGATAGATGAAGCTATGAAACAGATCTGCAGGCAGAGGAGGGGCTAAGGAGGACACAGCCATAGGTTATGAATAGGGGGGGGGGGTGAATGGGGCTATGAAACAGATCTGCAGGCAGAGGAGGGGCTAAGCAGGACACAGCCATAGGTTATGAATAGGGGGGATGGATGGGCTATGAAACAGATCTGCAGGCAGAGGACGGGCTAAGCAGGACACAGCCATAGGTTATGATTAGGGGGGATGGATGGGGCTATGAAACAGACCTGCAGCAGAGGAGGGGCTAAGGAGGACACAGCCATAGGTTATGAATAGGGGGGACGGATGGGGCTCTGAAACAGATCTGCAGCAGAGGAGGGGCTAAGGAGGACACAGCCATAGGTTATGAATAGGGGGGACGGATGGGGCTCTGAAACAGATCTGCAGCAGAGGAGGGGCTAAGGAGGACACAGCCATAGGTTATGAATAGGGGGGACGGATGGGGCTCTGAAACAGATCTGCAGCAGAGGAGGGGCTAAGGAGGACACAGCCATAGGTTATGAATAGGGGGGACGGATGGGGCTATGAAACAGATCTGCAGCAGAGGAGGGGCTAAGGAGGACACAGCCATAGGTTATGAATAGGGGGGACGGATGGGGCTATGAAACAGATCTGCAGGCAGAGGAGGGGGTAAGGAGGGATGGATGGGGCTATGAAACAGATCTGCAGGCAGAGGAGGGGCTAAGCAGGACACAGCCATAGGTTATGAATAGGGGGGATGGATGGGGCTATGAAACAGATCTGCAGGCAGAGGAGGGGCTAAGGAGGGATGGATGGGGCTATGAAACAGATCTGCAGGCAGAGGAGGGGCTAAGCAGGACACAGCCATAGGTTATGAATACGGGGGATGGGTGGGGCTAGGAAACAGATCTGCAGCAGAGGAGGGGCTAAGCAGGACACAGCCATAGGTTATGAATAGGGGGGTGGATGGGGCTATGAAACTGATCTGCAGCAGAGGAGGGGCTAAGCAGGACACAGCCATAGGTTATGAATAGGGGGGGTGGATGGGGCTATGAAACTGATCTGCAGCAGAGGAGGGGGTAAGGAGGACACAGCCATAGGTTATGAATAGGGGGGTGGATGGGGCTCTGAAACAGATCTGCAGGCAGATGAGGGGCTAAGGAGGGATGGATGGGGCTATGAAACAGATCTGCAGGCAGAGGAGGGGCTAAGCAGGACACAGCCATAGGTTATGAGTAGGGTGGGTGGATGGGGCTATGAAACAGATCTGCAGCAGAGGAGGGGCTAAGGAGGACACAGCCATAGGTTATGAATAGGGGGGTGGATGGGGCTATGAAACAGATCTGCAGGCAGAGGAGGGGCTAAGGAGGACACAGCCATAGGTTATGAATAGGGGGGATGGATGGGGCTCTGAAACAGATCTGCAGGCAGAGGAGGGGCTAAGGAGGACACAGCCATAGCTTATGAATAGGGGGGAGGGAGTGGACTATGAAACAGATCTGCAGGCAGAGGAGGGGCTAAGGAGGACACAGCCATAGGTTATGAATAGGGGGGGTGAATGGGGCTATGAAACTGATCTGCAGCAGAGGAGGGGCTAAGCAGGACACAGCCATAGGTCATGAATAGGGGGGAGGATGGGGCTATGAAACAATGAAACAGATCTGCAGGCAGAGGAGGGGGTAAGGAGGACACAGCCATAGGTTATGAATAGGGGGAGGATGGGGCTATGAAACATATCTGCAGGCAGAGGAGGGGCTAAGCATGACACAGCCATAGGTTATGAATAGGGGGTGGATGGGGCTCTGAAACAGATCTGCAGGTAGAGGAGGGGCTAAGGTGGACACAGCCAATGGTTATGAATTTTGGGGGGGGTGAATTGGGGGGGGGTGGATGGGGCTCTGAAACAGATCTGCAGGCAGAGGAGGGGCTAAGGAGGTCAAAGCCATAGGTTATGAATAGGGGGGGTGGGTGGGGCTATGAAACAGATCTGCAGCAGAGGAGGGGCTAAGGAGGACACAGCCACAGGTTATGAATAGGGGGTATGGATGGGGCTATGAAACAGATCTGCAGGCAGAGGAGGGGCTAAGGAGGACACAGCCACAGGTTATGAATAGGGGGGATGGATGGGGCTATGAAACAGATCTGCAGGCAGAGGAGGGGCTAAGGAGGTCACAGCCATAGGTTATGAATAGGGGGGGTGGGTGGGGCTATGAAACAGATCTGCAGCAGAGGAGGGGCTAAGGAGGACACAGCCATAGGTTATGAATAGGGGGTGTGGATGGGGCTATGAAACAGATCTGCAGGCAGAGGAGGGGCTAAGGAGGACACAGCCATAGGTTATGAATAGGGGGGGTGGGTGGGGCTATGAAACAGATCTGCAGCAGAGGAGGGGCTAAGGAGGACACAGCCATAGGTTATGAATAGGGGGTGGATGGGGCTATGAAACAGATCTGCAGGCAGAGGAGGGGCTAAGTAGGACACAGCCATAGGTTATGAATAGGGGGGGTGGATGGGGCTATGAAACAGATCTGCAGGCAGAGGAGGGGCTAAGTAGGACACAGCCATAGGTTATGAATAGGGGGGGTGGATGGGGCTATGAAACAGATCTGCAGCAGAGGAGGGGCTAAGGAGGACACAGCCATAGGTTATGAATGGGGGGGTGGATGGGGCTATGAAACAGATCTGCAGGCAGAGGAGGGGCTAAGCAGGACACAGCCATAGGTTATGAATAGGGGGGATGCATGGGGCTATGAAACAGATCTGCAGGCAGAGGAGGGGCTAAGGAGGACACAGCCATAGGTTATGAATAGGGGGGATGGATGGGGCTCTGAAACAGATCTGCAGGCAGAGGAGGGGCTAAGGAGGACACAGCCATAGCTTATGAATAGGGGGGAGGGAGTGGACTATGAAACAGATCTGCAGGCAGAGGAGGGGCTAAGGAGGACACAGCCATAGGTTATGAATAGGGGGGGTGAATGGGGCTATGAAACTGATCTGCAGCAGAGGAGGGGCTAAGCAGGACACAGCCATAGGTCATGAATAGGGGGGAGGATGGGGCTATGAAACAATGAAACAGATCTGCAGGCAGAGGAGGGGGTAAGGAGGACACAGCCATAGGTTATGAATAGGGGGAGGATGGGGCTATGAAACATATCTGCAGGCAGAGGAGGGGCTAAGCATGACACAGCCATAGGTTATGAATAGGGGGTGGATGGGGCTCTGAAACAGATCTGCAGGTAGAGGAGGGGCTAAGGTGGACACAGCCAATGGTTATGAATTTTGGGGGGGGGGTGAATTGGGGGGGGGAGGATGGGGCTCTGAAACAGATCTGCAGGCAGAGGAGGGGCTAAGGAGGTCAAAGCCATAGGTTATGAATAGGGGGGGTGGGTGGGGCTATGAAACAGATCTGCAGCAGAGGAGGGGCTAAGGAGGACACAGCCATAGGTTATGAATAGGGGGTATGGATGGGGCTATGAAACAGATCTGCAGGCAGAGGAGGGGCTAAGGAGGACACAGCCACAGGTTATGAATAGGGGGGATGGATGGGGCTATGAAACAGATCTGCAGGCAGAGGAGGGGCTAAGGAGGTCACAGCCATAGGTTATGAATAGGGGGGGTGGGTGGGGCTATGAAACAGATCTGCAGCAGAGGAGGGGCTAAGGAGGACACAGCCATAGGTTATGAATAGGGGGTGTGGATGGGGCTATGAAACAGATCTGCAGGCAGAGGAGGGGCTAAGGAGGACACAGCCATAGGTTATGAATAGGGGGGGTGGGTGGGGCTATGAAACAGATCTGCAGCAGAGGAGGGGCTAAGGAGGACACAGCCATAGGTTATGAATAGGGGGTGGATGGGGCTATGAAACAGATCTGCAGGCAGAGGAGGGGCTAAGTAGGACACAGCCATAGGTTATGAATAGGGGGGGTGGATGGGGCTATGAAACAGATCTGCAGGCAGAGGAGGGGCTAAGTAGGACACAGCCATAGGTTATGAATAGGGGGGGTGGATGGGGCTATGAAACAGATCTGCAGCAGAGGAGGGGCTAAGGAGGACACAGCCATAGGTTATGAATGGGGGGGTGGATGGGGCAATGAAACAGATCTGCAGGCAGAGGAGGGGCTAAGCAGGACACAGCCATAGGTTATGAATAGGGGGGATGCATGAGGCTCTGAAACAGATCTGCAGCAGAGGAGGGGCTAAGCAGGACACAGCCATAGGTTATGAATAGGGGGGACGGATGGGGCTCTGAAACAGATCTGCAGGCAGAGGCGGGGCTAAGCAGGACACAGCCATAGGTTATGAATAGGAGGGGTGGGTGGGGCTCTGAAACAGATCTGCAGGCAGAGGAGGGGCTAAGCAGGACACAGCCATAGGTTATGAATAGGGGTGGTGGATGGGGCTATGAAACAGATCTGCAGCAGAGGAGGGGCTAAGGAGGACACAGCCATAGGTTATGAATAGGGGGGACGGATGGGGCTATGAAACAGATCTGCAGGCAGAGGAGGGGCTAAGGAGGACACAGCCATAGGTTATGAATAGGGGGGACAGATGGGGCTCTGAAACAGATCTGCAGGCAGAGGAGGGGCTAAGGAGGACACAGCCATAGGTTATGAATAGTGGGGACGGATGGGGCTCTGAAACAGATCTGCAGGCAGAGGAGGGGCTAAGGAGGACACAGCCATAGGTTATGAATAGGGGGGCGGATGGGGCTCTGAAACAGATCTGCAGGCAGAGGAGGGGCTAAGGAGGACACAGCCAAGGGTTATGAATAGGGGGGACGGATGGGGCTCTGAAACAGATCTGCAGGCAGAGGAGGGGCTAAGGAGGACACAGCCAAGGGTTATGAATAGGGGGGACGGATGGGGCTCTGAAACAGATCTGCAGGCAGAGGAGGGGCTAAGCAGGACACAGCCATAGGTTATGAATAGGGGGGCGGATGGGGCTATGAAACAGATCTGCAGGCAGAGGAGGGGCTAAGGAGGACACATCCATATGTTATGAATAGGGGGGATGGATGGGGCTCTGAAACAGATCTGCAGGCAGAGGAGGGGCTAAGGAGGACACAGCCATAGCTTATGAATAGGGGGAGGGAGTGGGCTATCAAACAGATCTGCAGGCAGAGGAGGGGCTAAGCAGGACACAGCCATAGGTTATGAATAGGGGGGGTCGATGGGGCTATGAAACAGATCTGCAGCAGAGGAGGGGCTAAGCAGGACACAGCCATAGGTTATGAATAGGGGGGATGGATGGGGCCCTTTCATTCTCACTAGGTTGAACGGGTATGGCTCATATTTTGTTTTTACCTGTTGCCTCACAAGGACCTCCTCACCCAGTTCTAGGTCTTTTGGTCTGGCGCCTCTCCCATGATCGGCCTCTTCCTTGTCTTGTTGCTTCCTTTCGGTGTGCCTTCTTATGATCTCACAATCAGTGTCACCCCTGTCTGGTGGCATGTTGACAAATCTGGTCCTCACCTTGTAGGCATCATTATTTCGGAAGGTGCTTTTCCAATGGCTTCATGGGCCGTATGACTCTGTAGCCTCTTAAAATGCCGCAGAGCGCCTGGTGAGGGCAGATGCCTTCTATACGTGCTTTTTGAATCGTTCTTTTGATGGAGGACATGAATCTCTCAGCCATTCATTTAGCATGGGGCCATCTGGGTGATACCTTTTGGTGGTTGAAAACCATGTGTCTTGCAAACGTTGTGAAGTCATGACTGTTAAACGGTGGCCCGTTGTCTGATTTTATTGTGTTTAGGATTCCCCACTTGCTCAGTACTTCATCGATGATAGTGGCTACCTTGGAAAACACTGTTGTTGGTGTTTCTTTATTATAGGGAACCGTGAGAATTCATCTATAAAGACAAGTAGTCTCCTGTGTCAATTGGTCCCTAAAAGTCAATAGCCGTTCTTTACCATGGTCTTTCTGGTATTTGGGTATGTTGTATCGGTATTGGGGGCTCAGTTCTTGTAGTGCACTGGCATAGTAGTCTAAGGAAGGCATCGTATCAAACAGTAAGACAAACACAAGTGATCACAGTTCAAGGGTGTTTATTGAACTTCAATTGAACGCCTATCTAATCCTAAATCTAAAGATGGGAGCAAGCTACGACCATCAAATAATAATAACAGTCCTAGTCTGTCAAAATCAAAGTGCCTATACTAATAAACCTATTGCCAATCCTTAGTTCTAAATACAAAATAGGATGGCAAACTATTTTATGCAAAAGAAATGTGTACAAGAAATGATAGGCAGGATATTCACGCCATTGGCTTCCCTTCCACATGTTTTCAGCACAGGACAAGGTGGCACACTCAAGCGTAGCACACTCTCTGTCTTCTCTAGCACGAGGAGACAGTTCAAGTCTTCAATATCAGGGCCTTCTGTACCAAAGTCTCTTTGCCATTGAAAAAAAGTCTCTTATTTCAGAGGGCCTGATGCAACACGACAAACAGTACATTTCCTTTCTTCTTAGGATTTCACATATTTAACTTCTCGCATGATTACTGTTGACCCCGGGACCCCTCCGCCATGTCAGACCTACTTTGACACAAAATCTTCAATTGGTCTCACTCCGCCGGGCTCGGACCAAATAATTCACACATACAACTTCTTGGATGATTTATTGTTCACCCCGGGTGCCCCTCCGTCGGGCTGAGACTCACTTTGACACAAAACCTTCAATTGGTCTCCACAAGGCGTGGTCTGACTCTTCTTTATCAGACTTTCTCTACTTTATCAAAATCGAAGACTTTCAACTGTGCGCAGGGTTTTGCTTGACCCGTCGCAACACCACTTTGATTCACATTCACTTGTTCTCTTCTTGATATATTTCTCCCTTTCTTTTTGACACTTCTCTGCTGGATACCTTACAGGTAATATAGCTTGCTTCAAAGTTCAGTCCCTCATCAGCAGGTCAACTTTACTTGCGTCTCTTATCACACACATTTTAAAAATGTTCGTTCCAGCACTCGCCATACAATGTTGCTGCTTGCAACCTTGGCTTCAACACAGGCCGGTCTTCTATCGGTCTCCCCAACTCACCGGCTGTGTCGATTTCACTGACGCTGCTTTATTCTTGGAACCAAGGACAGTGGCTGGTGATTCTTCCCGCCTTGATTATTGACGCAGCAGGGCCCCGGGTATCTCCGACACACAATGCAGGATTCTTCAGCCTAGTTTCCTGGGCTTGCGCTTTATATGCTCGAGGTTTCAGGAAAATAACAGTTCCTTGTCAAAATGGTCAAGGGAACTTTCCTCCTTGTGATCCCTTTCTGTTTTTCTGTCATTCCTCTCACATTCAGCTTCTGTCTTGAAACTGCTGTTTCCTCGTGTGTTTTGCCAAGCTCAGAGTGTCCTCTTGTGCTCCTCCTGTTATCCGTGTGGGGAAGCTTAACGGAAGTCAGGTGTGTGTAATTGCCTGACCTCGCCTGACCATTGTATTGGGGCATGTCAGATATACTGCTCGGGTGTTAGTCGGTTTTCTCTCATAGCGGGCTGTCCGTGAGTACGTGTTTCTGTTGTAGAGGAGTAGAGTTCCTAAATACCCTACCTGGTAGGATGGGGTAAAGGTGTTACAGGGAAGGGGATATCGCGTCTCACCATCCGGAGTCCCACTCCCACTCCCCGAAGACCCAACCCGCACTGGTCCACCCTCAGGAACTGGATCCAAAAGCGATGGCAGTGTCCTGGCAACCCGTATGAAAGATACCCAGGGACTAGTGGGCGAGACACCTTCTGGTTTCTTACAGTAGGCACTGTCGCACCATGTCTTCCACTAGCGTGCCCATATATGGGAACCCCACGCGTCACCAAAGCTATTTATTTGTGTTTGCAGCTACTCTGTGGCCCTCATGTGCAGTGTGTATGACCGATCGTCTCAACGTGGGTGGTATTATTAATTGGCATCCCCTGGGCAGGATTGCATTGACCTTCAGTGCTAGTTCTCTGTGCACATTTCCCAGTCGATCCAACTCCATCCGATTTGCATCTGGATGGACTTGAGCTTGTCTGTGGTAGTCCTTTCATTTGTTTTTGTTTGCAAGCTGGATAGCTAGTGCCATGGATGGGTCTTTGACTGCCTCTCGGGCTACCGTTTCCAGGGTGAACGTGCGTGGGAGTGCATTTGCTCTTACATAGTTATTGTATTCTAGGTCGCCCTCTATTGTTTTCTGGTTCCCTCACGGGTGATGTGAAATGTAGTCTGCTTCGTTACGGTCCCCCCCGGGTCTATGGACAATGGTGTAGTCATACTGCTGTAGGCAGATCCCCCATATTTCAATCCTGGGCAGCATTTTGGTGCAACGGCTCCCGAACAGTGAGAGCAGTGCCTGGTGATCCGTGATTAGTGTGAATGTTTTCCCAATCACAAAGTTTTGGAATTGCTCACAGGCCCAGACTGCGGTTAGGCTCTCCTGTTAGTACACTCTCTCTCTGTTGGGGAAAGGGCCCTGCTGGCGTTGGCCACAATATGTTTGAGTTCAGTGTCCTTGTCTTTCACCTGTGCTAAGATGGCACAAAGGCCAACAGGGCTCGCATCAACAACTATTTCAGTGTGCCAGTCGGGGTCAAAGTAGGCTAGTCTCTAAGCTTCTGCTAATGCTCTCTTGATCCCTATGAATGCCTCTTGACAATCGTCCGTCCATTTGAAAGTAGAGTCTTTCTGCAGGAGCCGTCGCAGAGGCTCTGTTTGTGACGCATAGTGTTGAAGGTATCTGCCGTAGTAGCCAGCCATGGCCAAAAACGAGCATACTACTGCTACGTGTGTGGGTGCTGCTAGGTTAGCGATAGTACTGACTTTGTCAGGGTCTGAGGCCATTCCTGCATCAGAGAATATGTCCGAAAAATCTCAGCTTCTTTTTATTGATGTTGCATTTAGCCAGATTGAGAGTTAGGCCCGCCCTCTCTAGTGCCGCGCATGTGGCTAGTAGGGCTTGATCATGTTCCTCTTGTGACGTCGCATAGACTAGGATGTCATCACTGTAATCTAGAGCCGACTTGATGGGAAGGATCACTTCAGAGTTTGGCCTTCTGAAATATGTCCACGCTGGAGGAGATGCCAAAATTCAATCTTCTATATCTGAAGAGGCCCTCTTGTGTTGAGAAGGTTGTTATGATTCTGGATTCAGGGTGCAGCTACACCGGGTGGTACCCCTGATTGAGGTCAAGTTTTTAGAATGTGTTGGCCTTGTTTAGTTGTACAATAAGGTCCTCAAAGCAGGGGCCAGGGTGCCACTTCCTCTGGATAGCGGTGTTTGTGACCCTCATGTCAATACATAATCTGGTCTTGCCTCCTTCTTTTGGGACTACTACTAATGGGGAAATCCATGGTGTTGGGCCGGTGGCCTGTTCGATGATGTGATATTATAGTAATTGTTTCAGTTCTTGGGATACAGCTTCTTGGTGGTGGAATCCTTCTCTCCACAGGTTTTCAGGGACTGGTCTGAGTTTCCACAGTCCTTTGAATAGTTTTGGGAACTGTGCCTGCATATATTCCTTAAAAAGGGGTATGTATCCTACAGATGGAGTCACTGATTTCTGGAAGGGCTGTGGCAGACTGGACGACGTTGCTGTCCTGATAGTGGATGTCGATGACTGGTCACAGTTTTGTAATTGAGTAGGCATCTCCCTTTTGTGGGGCTGTGAATTACGCGAATGACAGCCTCCGTTGATCGATCTTGATATGAAAATGCACCTGGAAATTTGCTGATAGATTGTAGTGGTTGGGTGGCACCACATTGGAAGATTCTAGCCATTGATGGGGATAGAAGGTATCTTGTGGCCACCTGTAGGAATTCTTGTTCCCCCATAATATTTACAGTTGTGCCTGTGTCTATCAGGAAGCAGTGACGTTTGTTTCCCATGTTGATGGACACTCTTGGTGCTTCCTCTGCTTCCCGGCTGTTCTGTATCAGATTCACATATTCATCCTGGTATTCTTGGTTGAATTGAGTTGGGTAATTGAGGTATTCTTGTGTTGTGTTCATTGCATAGCCTTCGGGCGGGTATGGCGGATCATCATATTCATCTCTGTATCGTGTGTACTGTGAGCATAGGACTTCTGTTTGACTGTACCCTTCATCTGGTATTTCTTCCACCGTCATTATACAATTCTGTGGCCTCCCTCTGTTTTGTGGAGAGAGGTAGTTTCTGCTTCCTTGTCTCCAGGTGTTTGTGGGAATTGTTCTGGGCCTAGGGAATGATCTGCCCTCTTGACAGACTGTTTGGAAATGGCCTTCCCTCCCGCAGTTGGAGCGTTGTTGCGTGTGTGGTTGGTATGTCTCTGAGTGTGGGAAAGCTAAACCACATCTGTAGCATAGTCTGTGAGTTCTGCTCCGTTATCGGTAGGGTGACCGATAGGTGGGTTGTGTTCAGTCTCCTGGTTTCTGTGCTTGTATTGTGGCCACTAGTTCACCTTTTTCTAGTTTATTTCTGGGGGTGTTTTCTATGGATGCTGCTTGTACATCAACCCTCTCATAGATTCTTGCCATTTCTGTAACTTCATCTATGGGGAGTTTTTTTTAAAATAGTTGTTTCCTGAAGTTGGAGGAGATGCACTCTTCGATTCCCCGGAGTCTGATGGCTTCATTGTCCGAGAGTGTAGAGAACTTGCAGTGTACTAGTTTTGGGCATAATCGTGTTATGAATGAATCAACTGGTTGCACACATATCATTCATGATCTCTGTTGGGTTGGATTATGAGCTTCTTGTTTAATGTGTCAATTAAAGTCTCATATGTGTTTCTCTCTTCCACGAGGATTGTTTTTATGATAGCCTTGATCTTTTTTCCTGCTAGGTTCATGAAGATGTCAGGTAATGCAGGTGATTTGTCCTCCCCCGCTGCTTTGACGAAATCCTGAAAATCTTCCACCCACTCTATCCACCTTGGGCCTTTGTCAGCCTGAGACATCAAAGTGAAAGTGAGTGGCCTCCAAAGGAAGGCTACTCTGGTCGTGAAAGACACTTTGCTTTATAAGTTGCACCCAATGCTTTCTGTACCTTAGGTTTTTGCTGCCATAGCTGGTAAGCTTTTAATTAAGATCAGCATCTCGTTAAGATTGATGAATGAGGGTGGGCAGAATCGCTTGTGGATGTAGAGCGCTGGAACTTTTGTCGCTGGTACGTCTGGATTACGGATGGCGGGATTGCCGGAGATGTGGGAGGAGAAACAAGGAGTTTCGGCAGTGAAGTCCCCTACTCACTGGCAAGTTTGGGGTCAGACAGTGGGATCGCTGGAGTGATGAGCAGGATCACCTGGGATGTTGCTGTCGGCGGCATCGCTGGCTAAACTGGAGCACAGCGTGATCATCCGTACCGGAGCGCAACAGTGTGATGTGTACGGATCGCCTCAGGTACTGCCAGTAATGGATGTCGGCACCGACGAGCGTGTCTCTGTGTCGGATGCCGGGATGCTGGATCAGTAGTGGGTAGTCCTATGGCTTTGTCTCCACTTGTTACTCGTTAGGAAATAGATGAAAGACAACACGGACACAGATTTGAGGGCATAACCACTCTTTACTTTATTCAGCACTCAATTTCCCCTAAGAGCCAGGAACCAGGGAAGTACAAACTGCATAACAAACCTGTCACAATCATCCACGTGACTCTCATTTACTTCACTTTCTTTACTGTGGCGTTTGTTCACTTCCGGGTTAAAAGGCATTCCGTCATTCCAAGATGGCCACGATGCTGAGAGCACCATGACCGATGCTCCTCCGACCCACGGGGCCACAAAAAGGTTAAAAAGTAGCTTCATGCCCTCACCAGGCATGAAAAACAGAGACTTCGACCCTAAGGAAGAACAGGACGAAGGAGGCAGACGCTATCCACGGCGTACAGCCGAAATAGCAAAACCTTGTGTAAGTGGTGCAGAGGAGCTCCACAAGGGACGAAACCCCACTGGACACAGCACAACAAGTAAGCAGCCCTTAAACTAGCCAGTAACCCCCACACACTGAGCCTCTCACCCCAGAGGAATACGTCACTGCAGACGCCCTCCACCCATTAAACTCCAGGGCGTGAGCCTGAAATGCCGGCATAAAGACAGGCCCAGGACCAGGGAAAGGGGAAAGTGGGAGCCCCCACTAATCCAGCACAGGGCCTGGTGGCCAGTGGGCAGAAAGCACAGCCTCAGAAGGCAAAGGCGGCCGTAGCCCAAAGGTACCATTACTCCATCTCAACCATCTCAAAGTGGCAGGAGACACCTAAAGACCCCATAATAATTGAAGCATGCAAGGGGGTCCAAAAACAAGTCAGCAAAAGGACACACTGCACCTCCTGTAGGGTCTACAGAAGCATTCCCTTTCAGAATTAACGATACTTGTATTCTGCAGTCACACGGCTCCCTCAGTTTAGATCCTCTGTCATCTCTCGTCCAGCTCCAAGCATCTGCAACACTACCGAACCCTACACACTATTCCTCAACTTGGTAGGTGAGAAACCAGGTTATATATATAGGGTTTAAGAATTGAAGTCATTAAGTCTAATACTCTGACAATGTTTCTTAAGGCATACTCCTAGTATGAGAGCAGTCCCGCCTCCTTTGCTCTGATCTCAGTCTCAGAAGTACCAGAAGGAAAAGAATAGGTAAATCTCTTTCTAAAGGGGAAGACTGGCTCCAATGCCTCTCTAAACATCTTCTCTTTTACGCAGTTCGTACCAGGGGTAAACATCACGACTCCTACCGAATTCCGGTCTAAGATTCCACACTCCTTGAAGCCTTTTCTTGGACATCACGACCTACGCACCCCAGCTTCACGGGGTTTTTTCCCCTCGAGGGTTTCCCTGGTATCCGCTCACAGTGCCAGTTTACCTAGCCCTGTTGAGAGAGTCCTAGGGGAACTTTCCTACCTTCAATTCTACTCTGAAGACCAGGGTAGTGTTTTATTCACTATTGCATGCGAATGGCCACTGTGAAGATCTAGTCTTAACGTCTGTTTAACTCATAAATAAGGAGGTCAATTGGTATCACAATTCACAGACACTAACAGATATCGGATAGCAATGCCCGATATTGTTAGCCGTATTGATTGACGTCACAGTCCCGATTCGTGTGCAATTGACCATATCCACCAGCTGGAATGGAACAACAGATTCAACAGCTCATGGCGGCTGTACAGACGCTATCAGCAGAGGTACAGCAGCTCAAGCAAGAAAATGTAGCATTGAGGCAGAAAGTCGGTCGATCGACTCAGAGCTCAGAGGTTCCTCTGGGTCCTTTGCCCTCCGGTCAATTTGATGGCAATCTGCATTCCGTGAAAGAATTTCTAGAATCGTGTACGGTCTAATTTGCCTTCAAGGCGGCGTTTTTTCCAACCAACCGTGACAAGCTGGGTCACATGATTTCACATATGACAGGAGCCACTTTGGCCTGGGCGACTCCATTAGTGACTAAGAATCCCATATTAGATTCCTATGCAGCCTTCTGCAACAGTATAAAAAGCATGTTCGGAAGGCAGGAAGTGACCATTGCCTTGCAAGAGTGTCTCCTAGACTTGAAACAAGGTAGCCAAGATATATTATCCTACAAAATAAATACAAATATAAATACAAATAACCCGATTTAAACAAATGGCTGCAGATACAGCCTGGGTGGATGACACTCTAATGACTTTATTTAGGCATGGTCTATCAGAGGAATCGAAGGATGAGGTGTCAAGAGTTCCATGCCCCCACAACCTGTCTGAGTTCATAGCATTAGTGATACAATTAGACTACCAACTCCAGGAAAGACACAGAGAGAAGAGGAAGGGTCAGAGTTGTAGAAATAGCATGGAACTTATTACCTCTCCCTCCAAATCAGTTTCCACCGAAGAAACGAGGCAATTGGGGAGGACTCGTGGTCCCTTATCGGCAGAAGAACGCTCTAGAAGGAAATCCCAAGGCCTCTGTATGTATTGTGGGGCCAGTACTCAAGAATGCCCCATAGCTCCTCCTAGAAAGACGGGAAACACCAGAGCCCGACCGTGAAGGGAACAACGGTGCCGGGTATTCAAACATCTACCAGTTCCGTCCAAAGTGCCTTAGCTCCTCCACAAAGATCTCCCTTGGAAAACAACATGATAGTATTGGGAGTAGTGTTAGACTGGGACAACATTCGGTTAGAAAGTGTACCAGCTCTGATTGATAGTGGAGCAGCGGACACAATTTTATTGATGACCACTGGGCAATAACCCACGGAATTCCCAGATTAGCCAGGAACATGGCGCTACCTGTGGAGCGTGTTGATGGAAGTCCTTTAACCTTGGGTCCTATCAGAGACCAAACAAATGTTCTCATCATGACTATTGCAGCTCATCAAGAAACCCTAGAATTAGATCTCATAAAGACAGCACATTACCCTATTATTTTGGGACTGCCCTAGTTGAGGGTTCACAACCCATACATCAACTGGACTGCGGGTACTATATTTTTGGGCTCAGATCATTGTGTTCATCACTGTCGAGCATTCAAATCTACCGAAGTCAACCAGGAACCTTCAAGAGGACATCACTATGTCCACGCACAGAATATTAAATGAGGTTTCTGCCGTTCCATCCGAGTACAGTCAATACCAGATAGTCTTTGCGCAGACAGAGTATTCAGAGCTACCACCTCATAGGAGAGATGATTGTGCAATAGACCTACTCCCGGATAGCCCTCTCCCCTTTGGCTGCATGTACATTCTGTCAGCCAAGCAAAAGGAGGCATTGAAGGAATATCTTCACACCCATTTAAAAAATGGTCTTATCACCGAATCTACGTCCCGGCAGCAGCGTCTCTTTTTTGTTATCCCCAAGAAGAACACTTCGGAACTACGCCCATATATAGATTATAGAGGCCTTAACAAAATAACAGTACCGGACAAATATCCTATGCCTTTAATTCCGGATATCTTGGAGGCTGTCAGAGGCGCCTGTATCTATACCAAAAAGGACCTACGAGGCACATACCATCTAATCAGCATCAAGTCGGGGGATGAATGGAAGAGAGCATTCAGGACTCCATTCGGCCACTATCAATACAGAGTAATGCCTTTTGGGTTGTCCAATGCACCAGCGGTCTTCCAAAGATTCATGGATCATATATTGGCTGACATAGCCTTGCATTATGCCATCATTTATCTCGATGACATACTCTTTTTTTCTTCCAACCGGAAGGATCACATTACCCATGTACAGGAGGTATTGCATCATCTTCAACATACCATCTCTTCTGTAAGATCGAAAAATGTGAGTTCCACAAAAACAGTGTTGCATATTTAGGGGTCATCTTATCAGCTCAGGGCATTTCTATGGATCCAGCGAAAGTCTCTGCAATCAAGGAATGGCCTACTCCAAGAACCATTAAGGAAATCCAGAGATTCCTTGGTTTCGCAAACTTTTACAGAAGATTCATACCGCACTTTTCTTCCCTAACTCAGCCTTTGACTCACCTCTTTAAAAAGGGTATTATCTTCTCCTGGACGACGGATACTCAACGATCCTTTGATGAACTGAAGTCCCTTTTTACAAAGGCCCACATTTTGGTTGTGCCCGATCAACGACGAAGATTCATGGTGGAATCCGATCATTCACATCAGTCATTGGGAGCTGTTCTTCTCCAACCCGATGCCAAGAATATCGAGCGACCAGGGGCATATCTCTCAAAAACATTATCTCCTGCTGAAATCAATGACACAGTGCTGGAGACAGAATTATTAGCCATTAAACGAGCATTTGAGGAATGGTGGCACCTACTATGAGGAGCTCGGTACCCAATTGAAATCAGAACAGACCACCATAACCTTTGTTTTCTCCAATATGCCCAAACCTGCAACAGCCCACAGACTCGATGGGCTCATTTCTTTCCCCTTTTCGTACCATTTTCACGTTTATACCCAGAAAGACTAACCTAAAGGCCGATGCTTTATCCCGAAGCGATCCGTTGGAATATTCTCCGTTCCAGTCCGAACAAATCTTCCCAAAGGCTGTATTTGTACCAGTAGTTCACCATTTCCTACAGAAAGTCGAAGCTAAGTCCAAGGAATTGGAGATCTCCCAACCAGGCTTACTCCTATTGCATGATGTGTTAACAAAGAGTAAAGGTCTACTGTTCAAGGATGAAAGAGTGTTTGTCCCGATGGATGACCTTTGTAAGAAAGTACTGAGGCTTTGCCATGACTCACGTGCTGCAGGACACAGAGGGGTCACACATACCCTAGAACTAATCCAACGCCATTTCTGGTGGCCTACCCTTAAGCAGGATGTGAGGGAGTCCCATTTGTCTGCAGACTAAAACTTTGAGAGTGTCCCCATTGGGAAAACTGGTCAAAATGCAACTGCAACAAAACCCTGGCAAATCATTTCCACAGATTTAATTGTAGATCTTCCGGAGTCTGAAAGGTGTACCACAATAATAGTTACGATAGACACCCTTAACAAGATAGCTCACTTTATTCCGCTGCCCTCCATACCGTCGGCTTCTCTCATGGCACGAATATTTCTAGACAGGATATTTTCCTTACATGGATTACCAGAAACCATCATATCTGACCAAGGTCCACAATATACCTCCAAATCTTGGAAATCTCTCTGTGACACTCTCGGGATTTCTCGAGCTTTAAGTTTGGGATACCACACTCAAACCAACGGGCAGATAGAACGCTTAAATCAATCCTTGGAAGGATATCTAAGATGCTACATATCAGCGGCTCAGGACAATTGGAAGGGTATGCTGCCGTTGGCTGAATTCGCGTACAACGCTACTCACCCTGCCATCCGAGCCAGCCCGTTTTTCTGCACGTATAGCTTTCATCCTTCGGTATTCCCCACATCCATCCCTCAATCCACTACGTGTCCAGATTTGGATAACTTGGTGGACTCCATTCAATAGGGTCATAAGAAGGCTTGTCAAGCCTTACAAGAAGCCCAGTCACGGAACAAGATACTGGCAGACAGACATCGAACCCCAGCTCCATCCATTCAAATCGGAGACAAAGTATGTTTGGCTAGTAAATACCTCCCCAGGAGGCTGGTGACTTCCAAACTCTCTCTGAAATACTTCGGCCCTTTTTCTGTTTTGGCAAAATGTGGATCTGTAGCTTTCACCTTGCACTTACCTCCCTCCTGGAAGCAGATCCATCCCACGGTCCATGTGTCTCAGTTGAAGCCAGATATTCGGAATCACTTCCATCTGGTCTCTACAGATTCTCCCCCGCCGGTGCTGACCACCACTGGTCCAGAGTACGAAGTAGAAGCAATTTGATATCGGCGGGGTGTTCTTCAATTTCTCGTTGATTGGAAGGGGTATTCTCAGGCGGAGAGATCATGGGAACCGGCTTCTGCGGTACACGCCCCACGTCTTATCCGCTCTTTTTTTCAGTGCCACAATGGCAAGCCGTAGTTTGCCTCCCTACGGAGGGGGCATACTGTTGTGGGTCAGGGTTGGCGGTGCGGTTGCTGGCTATGGAAACGCTGGCATCGTGCTGCCATTATCCATTCTGCCGTCTCCAAGATGGAGCCGCGAGCGTTGTGCAGTGTTGTATGCACTCAACTGAGGTTGGAGACAGTAGCTCCTTCCCCTTTCCAGGAAACAGTTTATCAGTTCTGGAAGACATTGCAGCTTTGTGTTGCTACTGCTACCAGAAGCCATGCTCCGTAGGTTCGATCCCTCTACACTGATAGCTTTTAGCGGCAGCTACTCTGAATCCTTTCTTACTAATCCTCTTTTCCCTTTCGTGTGCATTTAGGGATTTTCTCTTGTTCCGCAGTCCGTTCGCTACAAGAAAGCCCGGAGTTCACATACCAAGTAGGTGTTCCCACCGGTCATTCTGTTTAACTACAGAAGCATTCCCTTTCAGAATTAACGATACTTGTATTCCGCAGTCCCACGGCTCCCTCAGTTTAGATCCTCTGTCATCTCTCGTCCAGCTCCAAGCATCTGCAACACTACCAAACCCTACACACTATTCCTCAACTTGGTAGGTGAGAAACCAGGTTATAGATATAGGGTTTAAGAATTGAAGTCATTAAGTCTAGTACTCTGACAATGTTTCTTAAGGCATACTCCTAGTATGAGAGCAGTCCCGCCTCCTTTGCTCTGATCTGAGTCTCAGAAGTACCAGAAGGGAAAGAATAGGTAAATCTCTTTCTAAAGGGGAAGACTGGCTCCAATGCCTCTCTAACCATCTTCTCTTTTCCACAGTTCGTACCAGGGGTAAACATCACGACTCCTACCGAATTCCGGTCTAAGATTCCACACTCCTTGAAGCCTTTTCTTGGACATCACGACCTACGCACCCCAGCTTCACGGGGTTTTTTCCCCTCGAGGGTTTCCCTGGTATCCGCTCACAGTGCCAGTTTACCTAGCCCTGTTGAGAGAGTCCTAGGTGAACTTTCATACCTTCAATTCTACTCTGAAGACCAGGTTAGTGTTTTGTTCACTATTGCATGCGAATGGTCACTGTGAAGGTCTAGTCATAATGTCTGTTTAACCCATAAATAAGGAGATCAATTGGGATCACAAGTCACAGGGCCTCATTACGACCCTGGCGGATGGACCATGGTGCTAATAGCACCATGGTCCATGTCGGTAACTTTCCGACTCCGCCATGGCGGAATGGGGAATTACCACCCCATTCCGAGGCTGGCGGAGTGGTAATTCCCCCTTCCGCCATGGCCCTTCCCCATTCCCATTTTTGCCCATAGGGCATAATGGGAATGGGGAAGGCGCTAAGTACGGTGCCTCAAATTGCGGCACCGTACTTAGCACCAAGGTCCCTTTGCGGCATGGTTTTTAACGCCTGCAAAAAGCAGGCATTAAAATCACCATCCCGCAAAGGGACCTTGTAATCAGGCGTTAAGGGTCGGCGCCATTTACGGCGCCGTAAAACCCTTAACGCCTGACTTGTAATGAGGCCCACAGACACTAACATATAACAGATACCAACCACACCTAAAAGGCCCCTCTGCAGGAAAACAGCAGGACAATGACAAGAGCCCCTCAAAGAGCGCTGAGTGAACAAGCATTATGATAGAGTGCCACACGAGTTATTATCGCCTGGGCAGGGCATGTCACAAGAGGTTCTAAAAAAGGTCCTGGGGGGGTGAGTCTTGGAACAGGTTCAGAAGAACCTGCGGAGGCCAGGTCTGGGGTCAGTCAGGGGTTCAACCCTCGAGACACCAATTCGATGGGGGCTAGAGGCTGGTTGAATCCACGCAGACCAGGGAGGGGAGGGGGAAGGGCACTCAGGGTGGGAGGGGCCGGGGTGGAGGAAGAGGCCAAAGTGGGAAGGGTGGAGAAAGGGGGGAGGGATGGATCAAGGGGGCACCCCGGAAAGGAGGTTAAACGCAGACAACTACTAAAGATACACTCACACAATGACGGCCAACAACAATAAACATATAATCCTATCCCTGAACATCAACGGATTAAACTCCCCAATTAAAAGGAAAATAATAGAGAGATTTCTAAGAAGGGAACGCGGCGACATAGTAGCTCAGGAAACTCTTGTCCATTCCTGCGACAAAGGCAGGATTAGGTTCTGGGGCTACTCCCAAATCCTTCAAGCAATGCCACCCAATAAGAAAGGAGGGGTTCTGCTGACCCTGAAAGACGATCTGGACCTTACACTGACTGCAACTGTTGGTGACGACCAGGGAAGATACCTGGCAATAGCCCTGGAGGGGAGGAGGGAAGCCTATACAGTAGCTATGTTGTATGCCCCCAACTCAGGGCAGGGCGCATTTATTCAAAAGGCTTTAACCAGACTCGAGAAATGTACAAAAACCCCCATTATCCTAACCGGTGACTACAACATAGCGTGGGATCCCACAAGGGATAGAAGAGAAGCAACAAGGGCGTAATCACGCAAGGGAAACCATTGGGGGAACTCAGGAAGAAAATGCAAAACTTAGCCATGGTGGACATATGGAGGGAGATAGAGGGAAACAGGGAAGGCCACACATTCTATTCACACGTCCACCGTACGCACTCCAGGTCAGACTATCTTTGGGCCTCCAGGAGTCTACTTGGCCGAACACTGGGAATTAAAATGGGAACGATAATATAACCTGACCACGCTCCCATAAAATTAACACTGAAAAGAAACCGAGGTCCCTCTGGGCAATGGAAATGGTGATACCCCCTGTTTCTGTTTAAAGATGAGAAACTGACCCAAGAAGTCACAGAAGGGATTAAGACCTTTGTTGAGACGAACAAGCCCGAAAACACAAAGCCATGGACTAGATGGGATGCATTCAAGGTGACAATAAGAGGGAAAATCATAGCCATTAAAGAGAGGAGAGAGAGGGGAATTACACTGGAGGAGACACAATTGGAGGGGAAGCTTATGGAGATAATGGGCCTCATTATAAGTTTGCCGGTCCGGTAACAAAGGTACTGGTAAGCTTGGCGCTACTGTTGTTACCGGACCGGCGAACTACGAGTTCTGTTTATGGGTGCTTTCCCACCCGCCAGGTCTGACCTGGCGGGCGTACCGGCACCCGGAAGCAGAGCATGTTGGATGCACCAGCACCATTCAAGAATGATGCCGGTGCATCCGACCTCCCCATTCTCATTGAGCCCTATGGTGCTCAAATGGGAATGGGGAGCATTTTATTCCGGCGCCTGCAAATGGGCAATTACCAGGTCCGGCGGGCCATAATGACCCAGTAATTCCCTGTTCGCGGGTGCCGGAAAAATTTGGTTTTACCGGCAAGGCTACCGCCAAACTTGTAATGAGGCCCAATGTCCCGCGTGGGAATGGCTCTGAGTGCAGAGACATAGAGGAAGGACAGGACAATAAAGGGCCAGTTAGACCTAATACGAACTAGAGTGGCGGAACGCATCCTACTATCCCTGAAGCAGAAATACTATATAAAGTCAAATAAATCAGACAGATCACTGGCCAGATTACAGAGGAGAGAAGAAAGGGCAAAATCTATCCTAAAAATGAAAGTCGAGGGGGACACCACTAGTTCTAACACAAAAGATATTGAAAGAGAGTTTGTCAAGTATTACTCTACAGTTCAGAACGGTTAACAACTACAAACAACAAGACTATAGTACCACAAAAAACAACACCGTCTATAGCTTATGTTTCCTGTTATTCACTACAGAGCAATAAAATAAAGTCTGCAATCAAAAAGAATTGGTGCACATTGACAAATGATGCGAGAGTGGAACATCTTTTCAAGGAAACCCTGATATTTGCTTACCAGAGGAACGCTAATTTGAGAGATAAATTAGTAAAGACCAGACCGGGGATGAAAAAAACAAGTCACCACAAGAAAAGGAACATACCTGTGCCTTCACTGCAGCAATTGCAATTTCATTACAAAAGGAGAGACTGTCTATCATCCCCGTACAGGAGAAAAGATCAAACTCATGTGTTATGCTATGTGCGACATACCAAACATCATCTATGGGATCAAATGTCCCTGTGGCATCTACTATGTGGGACAATCCAAAAGACCAGGGAAATTTCATTGGAACGAACATAGATCCTGTATACGGACGAACAATGTCAACTCAGCAGTGGGAAGACACTGGAATCAGATGAAACATAATGTGAGCCAGGTAAGGATACAAGTGCTGGAAGTTGTCAGACAACATGATGCACATGAAGATCTTGGCAAACGATTGAACCAACAAGAACCTTATTGGATAGATCGTTTAGATGCCCGCAAACCACGGGGGATAAATGAAGAGATTAATTTTCTATGTTTTTTGTAACATTTGTAGTTTTTTCTGTGGACACTCAGAATGCTTCAGTTAATTCTCTTTGTGGTTGTTGTTTTGTTCAATTTGTAAATTTTGTAAATTTTGCACTTTTAATGTAGACCATGAAATAATATACAGAAGCAACTGCACACGTTGACTGTGAGATGAGAGGAATTAGAATATCAGGGTAACATGAATGAATCCCACATAGGAAACCTTTCCTTGTGGGACGTAAGGCAGTGTAACCCAATGCCTGGTCATGCATACCGAGCACACTACTCGGTACGTCAACGATGAATATTTTGTACATGCACTAGCAAACACTAGTATTTTGTACATGCACTAACAAACACTAGTATCCTGGACACGTTATCTTTGTAATACGTGCACATATACGCTGCATCTCAGGAGTGAGTCACCATTCTCATGACAATGCACTGGATCATAAGTATGTAGATAAGGTTATCTGAAATCTTATCATTTCTACTTTATTTAATTTTAATATATCCACGTTAATCACGATAATATGGCAAACTAGAGACACTACCATGGGGAAAACACACGCGCGTGCCCGTACACGATCATAATAACACAACACTAAACCTGTGCGCATGAGCGTAGGGATATTCTAATCGTAATTACATACGATCAAACACAATAAGAATACAGACAGATTAGATAGTTGTACAAACGGTTAGTAACAATAAATGAACCATAATATCTCTATCGAGTGAACGATAGAGACCACAATCGAGTGAAAGCGCAGGATCTAAGCGCGCATGCGCGGAATAGATCAGATTTACAAAACTGCATCTAACCATGCCGGCAGCTCCTTTGAGCTATCATTCGTAATCAAGTCACGGAAGACTTTGGAGGTAAGCGTATACTAACTATGAGGCTAACAGGGAGTCAGAGGGAGGATGGCCACACTAATTAGGTTACTTTTGTAACTCTTATAGATTGAACAGCCATATTGATCTTCACTTAGGTAAGCAAACCGAGGTTTTCACCTACCAACATACGTGTTTTGAACTTGGATGTTATGCAAAATAGATACTATCACTCAATTACTTATTTTTTTAGGATTTATTTTGGACAGTGATACAGTTCAGTGAATGCACAGTATTACAGGTATGAACATCACATTAGTTCTAACTTAGTAGCAATATCGTCAAGAAATTGTATTGATTTTTATTTTTTCTTTGTCTATATTTTGAAACCCTTTCATGGACTACTACTATGTTCTGGTACGTGCAATTTCAAAACTTCTTTTGAAACTATTGATAATGGTACACTACGTACATGTGCAATGGTCTATATTGAAATAATTCTTGTTTGTACTTTGATGTGAAAAACCATGCAACAGATAAAAGTGGATACTCTGATATGAGGATATAAGATGATTAACAATCAGTGCCGAAGACCCCTGACGATGCACATAGTCCGAAATACATTGGCAATGATACAATGGGCACTGATATGTCAGGCAACAAATAAATGAACTAAGGCACTGGAGTGTCATAATAATGATATATACTACGCTCTACTTTGATTCATTCAATTTAAACAACAGGGTTTGGAAAATAATCAAGTGTAACGAACATTAATATACTCCGGAAGGAGAATTACGAGTGAGCACACTCAGGAACGGAAGGTCCTCCGTTCCTATTTTTCGAGGCCTAAATATAAACACACATAAGTCTGAGGTCCTCAATCTCACACTCCCGAAGGGAACAGAATGGGAACTCAAAAGGGGCTCCCCTTACAGATGGGTGGATCAGACCATGACCTACTTAGGAATCAAACTGGCCAAATCAACAGAGGAGTTGTATCGGGCAAACTATCCGCTGCAGTTAGAAAAGCTCAAGAGTAAACTGATTGACCGGGGACCCTTGTCCTTAACATGGCTGGGCCGAATAAACGTGCTAAAAATTGTTATATTACCCCAGTTGCTCACTTTTCGGTGCTCCCAATCCAGGTACCGACCGTCTTATTTATGACCATCCAAAAACATACAAGTAGATTCCTCTGGAATAATAAAACACTGAGAGTAGCCATCAGGGTGACGAAGCTGCCCAAATCCAGAGGAGGACTGGGAGATCCAGATTTCAAAGCCTACTACTTGGCAGCCCAAATTAGAATAATACGACACTTGAGATAAGATCTGGACACCTATGGACAGGGCAGTAGTTGGGGAAAACCTGGAAGGGATACTCTGGAAGCCCAAGGCAGATAGACCGGCCCACATTTACAGCAGCACAAAACTCTCTCTAGTGGGAGACTCGTGGGACGAGGCAAACAAATGTGCTAATAGCACCACCTTCCCATCCCCGCTCACCCCGATATTCGACAACCTGCAATTTCCCCCAGGGTTTAAGACCACCACCTTTACTAAATAGCAGGAGGGAGGATGCCAAAAGATCAGGGACATGTTTGAAGGGACTCAGTTATAACCCTTCAATCAATGTAAAATAGACTTTGCACTGGGAAAGGGGGGCACTTTTGTTATACGCAAATGAGGTATTGGCTTCACCACCCTGCTATAAAAGAGGGAGGGACACGCCAATTAACCCCCTTTGAAAAATACTTAACCACGAACCCGGGGGACAGGCGTGTGGTAGCATCGTCATAGAAATTGGGCGAGGACCCGGCTCAAACGAGCTACATGAAAAGATGGGAACTGTCCACGGGCCACACAATAGAAGAGACCGATTGGGCAAAACTACGTTTAAATATCCCTAAACGTATGAGATCCCTCCAAATCTGAGAAATCTGGATAAAACTGCTATTACAGTGGCCATTGACACCAGCAAGACCTCATAAAATGTACCCCGCCGAATCCAAATATTGTTGGAGAAACTGCAGGATGGAGGGAACGTGGAACCACATATAGTTCTGTCCCGATATAAGTGAAGACTGGGGAACTATACAAGAGGCGCTAGAACAAATCCTGGGGGTGAAGAGTGGAGGCAACAGAGGCCTGGCACTGATAGGCCTAGATGGATCCCTGGCGGACCTAACCTCGAGAGCCGACCGCAAAGTATACATCATCCTAATGATGGCGGGGGCACTGGCCATAGCACAAACATAGAAGTCTAAGGAACCCCCACTGGAACACGAATGGGTAGGGAATATGTGGAACTTCACAGCCCTAGAGTGGCGAACTTAATCCCTCCCGGCAGATAATTGAGCCTATTTCACAGACTGGTTGAGGGTCTTGGACTTCCCACAAGCAGGCCCAAGGAAAAGGCACCTCCTCGGCCTGGTATGATAGCCTCAGACGGACCATCAGGTACTGGTGCAGGTCTGGGGACCGACCAGGAAGGGAAGGCACTGCAAATATCCCCAACATCGTGGAACAGGGGGGTACAGGATTAGAGCACACGCCCAGGGACCATCGCCGGACCAGAAGGGGGGGAGGAGTGGCACGGTTAATGTTGATATGTTATGTTTCAAAATGCAAATAAAAAGTTATGTTTTTTAAAAAAGGCATTCCGTGTGAAAAGCTCTGCGACACTTTTGTATTAAAGAATGACCTCGCCCACTTCCGGCATTAACCAGTCTAGAAATGCTCTAGACGAGGGTTTCTTTCCTGTGCTGAGAATATTCCAAGTCATTGCGTTGGTTTGTTTTAAATAGCATGAGCTCTCTGGGAGGCTCTGCTTTCTAGCAGCGTCCTCATTTATGTTATTTATTTATTTTATTGGTTTTTTTGTAACGCGCCTAATACCGTACCTGAGTTCGGTTTCTAAGCTGCTCTGCGTTGTCTTGCTTCCAAGACAAGCGCGTTTCCCCTGTGCTATCCTCCGTTCACATTCATGTGTGGAAGAGCCCTTATTATGGGCATGCATCTCCTCTGTGCACGTGTGCATTGCAGCTTGAGCATCTAACCTCTTGCATGCACCCAGAGGAGGGAACTGCACAAGAGAGGGCTTTCACCCCAGGCCCGGTTCCATTTCCATAAAGACACAGAAACGGGTGAGGACATTTTATTTAATCTTATGGCGGAACTCGAGCTGCAGACTGTGTCCAGGGGTTCATGGGCTCTGGGGTGCAAGAGGGTGAGTGCCGCTTTCTTTGGTATCCTGCTTTTATTTCTAAACCTGCTCCTTTCTTTGCAGAATATGAGCAGCGTTCCTGTAATAGAGGAATAGCTTGAAACTGGGGATGCAGGGAACACAAGGTTCCAGTAAAGTCTGGGGGTGGGGGGCACTCACTATTGCTCTTTCTCACTCACACCCCCTGCCGTAAGCTGATGTCTAGGGCGAGAAGCTTTCTAGATTAGGTTTGGGGGCACCTCCATGATATGCCCCTCTCTGTCCCTGGGACATTTCCCCTCCCTGGCACACTAGCTAAGTTATCAGTACCAAATACTCATTGTTTTGATCTGGTTTCTATTCCCAAGCTTGTGGCATACCTAAGGGGTGTTGAAGTGCCCACGTGTTCCATGGCATTCGCAATATGCTCACTAGGTTATGTGTGTTACAGGCTCGTCCTGCTGCCCACGATCCCAGTGCTCATCCAGATCCCACACACCACCTCAGACACAGCACGCACTCGGCACTTGGACACAAATAATACACAGGAGAGCAGAAGTAGAGAGAAATGGGCTGCAATGCAGACACACCCCAGTGCATAGGAGGGCTGCAATCTGCTCTGCCCCTCCCAGGCCAGGCTCATCCTTATGTACAATGGAGCAGCTCAATCTAGTCTCCACCCATAAAGCAGCACGTATAATGCACGCATGATAACACACAGGTCATTTCGCCAAACAGGAGGAAGAAAGTACATTTCACAAGTGCAGGCGGATTTCTGCGAGGGAGGCGCTGGCAGCCTTGGGATTTGAGCCAGCAGCTTCATTACTGTGTACTTCTCAGGAGGGGCTCTTCATGCCAGGCAGTCTGAGGCATCACAACATTCCACAGCTGAGCTGTAGGGTGCTCTGCCACATCGCTTGGCATGGGTGTTCAGCTGTTAGACCAGTCTCATAGGCAAGTCTGTAGGCCAGTCCATTTGTATCAAATGAACCTCAAATAAACTAAAAGGAAGTGCAGCATCAGAGAGGCAACCGTGTGCCTCCCTTTGTGTTTTGGCACTTATAGTGCTTGATGCATAATGAGGAACAGTAAAGTCAAAACTACATATAGTGATCCAGAATGCAAAGTGAATAGCAGCACTGGGTGATGAGCAACTCCCGGATGGCAAGGGGCTTTTCGTTATGTGCATCACATTCAGAGCTTCCCATGGTCGTGCTTGAGAAGGCCATCCACCGTATTTTGTCTTGGAATTCTGGTACTTGCAGTTTTAAGTACCAGAATCCCAAAAGAAATAAAAAGGGCTGGAATAGCCTTCTTTCCCCTGGCCACGAGAAACTGGTGAGTGCTATACCTTCTTATGCAAGATCTCGCTTGATAATTACCTTTCATATTGTGGGTTGAATGTTGTGTAGTGATGCACAAGTCAACGAGCACAACATCAATAATACAGGTCAACAGTGAGAAAAACAACGTTTCACTATTAGGACAAAAACACGCATTTCTTAACTGATTTATCCATGTATTATTCCCACCTTGAATATTATATCTCATCATTGGATCCTTACAAGTGTAGACATGCACCAGCCTTCATCTGGCCTGTCCGCCTGTGTAGGCCCCGGATCGTCTGCCCTCTCAGAATGTGAATTGTATGCTTAGAAGGCTCATGGTATGGTTTTGATGATTCAAGGGTCTTTATTTTCTTAAGACAAAAGTATGATTTTCTCCGAATATTCACAGGCAAGGGGACAGTCTAGCTATGAGGTGTTCCTCCATCTCGACCCCTCGTGGCCTCTTTGAACCCTATCCCAGGTTTCCCTAAACCAGTGGTCTCCAACCAGTAGCTTGTGAGCTACTGGTAGCTCAGCTGAGGCTTCCCAGAGCTCTTTGATCAGACACCAAAATGAGCCCTTTGTGTTTATTTTGGTGTCTGAAGTCCCTGGGACATTTCCCCTGCCCCCTCCCACTCCTCTTCCTGTAAAGTAAACAGTCAAATGTTATGTGCAGAGTGAGAGGAGGGGCTAGACCTGGGCTTGAAGGGCTTGGGCAGCGTCCCAACATGGGGTTAACTATCAATAACAAAAGTAAATGGGAGATGTGTGTTGTGGCCATTGTCACCAAGAGGTGCAAATGATGGTGGATTAGAAAAGGCCTGGGTGCATAAATCTGCATGCTGTGCAAAACTAAGCTTGGTCTGTGATTGTTTCAGTCTCACTCTGTTTCTTTAGATTTATTTCAGCTAGCATTACTTTGCCTGCTGGTAATTGTAGGCTTTCAATCAGTATGGGGGAAATAAAGATACAGCTGTAATCGCTTTCTCAGCACGCGTGTGTGTGTGCATAGAAGAATAACAATCTGTGTGAGTCCCAGTTTACAAGAAAAAAGGTAAATCTCGCTGTGCGTGTTTATGGTAAAACTGAATTATTTTTATATTTTCAGATATTGAGTTCCCGGTTTTAAAGCTATAGTACCTAAACTGTTTTAAAGCTTAGGATAGAACATGGCGTGAGATGGAGGAGTCCACCTCTGTGGATGTCCCAAAACAGGAATTCAAGCGATAACTGCAATTTTACATTTAAGTAAACATGGAACACTACTAGCGGCACTACTAGCGGCACTACATTCTGGTGCTTGTCCACTTACATTTATAAAACTAAACATGAATGTAAAGTGACATGTCTAGCAATACCAGGACTTAAAAAACATGTGAGATGTTTTACGAGATGATAGTTGGAATGAATTGTCCTTAAATGCTCTTTTACAGATGGTGCAGTTGTGAAGGGCACGGTGACTCCCATGAGTCTGTTGTAAGCAAGTTTAAAAACTGTCCTGAATGTATGTCGGCCATGTCAGGTGTGCAATCACTATGGCAAAAAAGGTATCTGCACTATCAGCCAATGTGATTGCCCGTCAGAATCAAAACCTTGATCCTGTCTGACAGCATCTGAGTGCTGTTGCTGTTATAAGCTTTACATCAGGTTACTGAGCACTGCTAGATAGCATGCAGGTTAATCCTTCACAATGAATGTCTATATTAGTTTCCTACTTCTTATATGCTTAACAATTTCTAGGAAACAGCATCTAACAAAAAATAATAAAATAAATATGTTTTTGAAGTTATTGATATATTAATATCACAGTAAATACATATGGTATTCCTTCATTATATGAAGAGCAAATAAACTGCCCAGAAACATCTTGATTGAAATTCGCATACTCATGGATATCACCACCCTAGTAGCTCCTGTCTATTGGCTATTAACGACAAGTAGCTCTTGCCAACAAAAAGGTTTGTGACCCCTGCCCTAAACCCTTAATGGACCTTTAAGACTAATGACAGGTACCTCTCCTGTCTTCAACGCAGTCTTCTTTTTTGGTGAGGTCCTAAAAGCTGCACCTTCCCAGACTCACTCCCTCTGTGATTTCCTAAGAGCGCCTTACTCTAGAAATCTCCTCAAAGTGATTTTTCAAAAAGATATTATTTTTGTGCCAACTCCAACCACCCTATTCCTTTCTGTCTGGCCCTCCAGTTCATTCCGCTCCCTGCTCTTCTAACTCCTGACTCACCCAACCACTAGACTACTTGTCTGAGTTCTCCTCTTAGTAAGGAGCTTAAACTTTCTGCACGCCTGCTGAAGGTTGTCTCGCAGTGAACTTGTGAGAGAGTGCCCTGCTCTATCACCCCTATTTGCAGAGTCGGGGAAACAGCCAGCAACCGAGATCCATGCAAGTGGCGTTCACATGCAAATCCTCCATTTATTTTAAGCGTAAGGTCCGCAATGTCACATGTTGAACTACATCAAAATGAACACTACTTTCATTGGATGAAGAAAATAGCCTCTGGTTGAAGTAAAGAATTTGTTCTTGCTCTCTGAGTGTTTGGGTCTGCCTAGATGGAGCTTTAGGCAAGCAATGGGTACAAGGAAGGGTGACCAAAGGATCGTCCAGCTCTGAGTGTCCCCCGGCACCTGAGCTACCCTATTGGCCGCCCCCGAGCCAGCTGACCCAGAGGTGTCATGGCGTTCATAGCACTCATGCCCCAGTCCCAGAAGGCTATGCAGCAATTTATTCACCTCATCCTGCAGAATGGTCGAACACTCGGGTCGAACACAATGTCGAAAGAAGGAACAGAGACTCCCTGCATTTGCAAGATGGTCGCCCAGCGGCACAGCCTTGCACCCGAGAGACTAATGTGAGCGCTACCCGCAGAAAGGCGGTGTGGCTGAGTGGCTCGATGGGGGCTTTGACTGTGGCCCAAGACCGACCAGGGTCCTCAGATGGGCGGTACCACCCATGCAAGGGCGAGAACGAGGCAGAGGAAGGAATTAAGGCGGTTCAAAAGCCCAAGGAGTGAAGGGTGTTTGGGTGGAGTGGAGGTGGACCAGAGACCAGGTGCAAGGACGGCGGAGATGAGCGTTGCAGAAAAAGTGCCGGTGTTTGTTGAAGGGAAAGTGTTTGTGGTGCGAGAGAGAGGGTGGTGGGGCCTGATTGGTAGAGAGTATGGGTGACCGCATGGTAGACTGAGTGAGAGGGGATAGTTATAGAGTAGTAGACTGACTGTGAGAGATTTACAGGTAGGACAGAGAGTTATTGGACGGCAAGAGTAGAGTGGCGAGTAGGGGGAGGGGAGAGGGGAGTAGGATGCTGTGAGGAGACAGGAGGGGAGAATAGAGAAGAATGGGGAGAGTAGTGGAGGAGAGAAAGGGTGAGGAAAGCAGAGCAGAGTGCGAGTATACATCAGAGGGAGAGTAGGAATCCGACAGGAGGGAGCGAGATAGGTCGAGAGAGAGGGGGAGGGATGGGGAGAAAGAGTAGAATAGAGTGAAGGGTTGACAGAGGGAGAGGATTAAATTGTAGATGTTATCGATTGCTATTTGGAAGCGCTGGCGTTTAGCGACCCCTCGGCTAGGGTAGGGGGGTGACTCTAAGCAAGTAGGGAATGGTGTGCCGTCGGTGTGTATGGAATTGAGGTGGCGAGTAATTTGATTCTTTAATTTCTGCCCCCCTGGGGAAGTCCCCGTGTGGACCCTGCCCACGCCCTGACTAGAATAAAGAGCGTGATGTGTACAATTCTGAAAATCAGAACCCATGAGCCATCATTGGAAGTCTAATAGTTATGGAAGCTGCCCGTGACCGCCTGCGCCGTGGGCAGTGCCTTACCTCATCCCCACGTGTCGTCAAGGGTACCCATGTGCTTGCCAACCAATCATGGTTTATTCTGCGTTCAATGTCCATGGGGCTGAACATGGGCTTCCATTCCTGGCAGGTGTGTGTGGGGGGGGTGCCAGGAGCATTGTTGCATAGTGTAAACACGGATGTGGTTCAGCAGTGTGTCATGTGGCAGACACTAGCATGTTGGGTCTAAACCGCTGCATGTGTTGTCTTACAGGTGCGAGTGCAGGCATTGTCTGGCAAGGCCATTGCAAGTGTGTTCTTTCAGAGACACACGCTGGCATGTTCGGACACAGCCATCGGAGCCTTTTCTCCAACGTCACGTGTGTTTTCGTACAGGGGCAAATGCTGGCATGTTGAGGTTAAGCCGCCACATGTGTGTGTTTATAGGGGGGAAAAGATGGCCTTGTTGGGGGGGAAAGTCCTCACATGTCTCCTCTGATTGGGCAATAATGCTATGTTTAAGGTCAGTAAGATAGCTCAGCGGGTTGAGCGCTCGCTGCTGAGATCTTAGCATAATCTGCAGGTCGCAGGTTCGAATCCCGGCAAGGCCAACTCAGCCTTTCATCCTTCCGAGGTCGATAAATGAGTACAATTTCGGTTGGGTGATATTGTATGTAAATATGTGCTCTGTAAAGTGCTTTGGATTAAGGCGCTATATAAATAACACATCATTATAGTGGGGGAGGGTCATCATCTTGCATAATATGTTCACCCCCCCCCAATTGGAGCATGTTCTGATGACCTCCATGCGCACATCAGATCATTGGAAGGAGGCACAGAGTCTAGGCATGGAATGCACCACTGTGCTGCTGCTTGCTCTCATCGATTACATACATTGGAATTAACCCCTTCTTTGCAGGAATCCAACGTCTCCTTCACGATTGTAATGCACCTAACACCCAGGAACAGACATGCATAAGAGCAGCTCTATGTGACAGAATGGTGACAGAATAACCCTTCTGCGCTGCCAAACCCAGAAGAGGAACAGAATAACATGTATCCCATGTCCCCCAGCTCGCCCATGGATGCACGTACACAGAGACATGGTGACGTGTGTGTAAACACTTCCCTGGGCTGTGTCCAGGGCACACTCCTGTCTGGGGCTTGGACACTTCTCAGTGCAGGGGGTAGTGGACATGTACCTATGAAGAGAATGGAAAGACTGTATAAGCAGCCACACAGTTTGCCAATTAACATCTTATTCAATGGGAAACACACTTTATAGATTAGCAGTTTTTCATTTTTTTTAAATTAGTTTCATTATTGCGTTTTACATAGAGAATAGAACAAGAACAATTTGAACGTCCCAACTGAGCCTGTATGAGTGGTTATATATTGTTTGAATGGTGTCAGCTGCCTTGTGACCGCCTCCCTAAAGGTTGGGGTATTTAACCAGTGTTTCAGTTGGTTATATTTAAATCGGTTGCTCTCCGTCAGGCCTATGTCCTGGACACATTCCCCAAACCAGCTAATGGTCTGTCTTTGGTACATGTCTAATATCTTTTGGCAGCCTACCCTTTCCCACTTTCTGAAAGCCCCCTTTTCCATCCCTGGTTGAAATTCTGGGTTCCCAAACATTGGGTAGAATGGAGATGGCTTCACCGTGAGAGTACCCCATTCGATTGCCGAGTCCCATACTTCTACCCCAAACCCAAGTATTTCACTGATCTAACAGGTGGGTGTCTATTGCGTTTATTCAGCCACATAAGTCCTGGAATGGGGGCTCCTCCTACTGCTCTGTCTTGTCGTGCCCATATGCTATGTTGATATCCGGCTAGCCATTCACTCAATACCTGCAACTGGGCCGCTTTGTAGTTTTAATAGAAGTGAGGGAAAGCAAGGCAACCCCTGTTCTTCGGGGCTGTAAGTGTGGTCATTGCTACCCTGGGGGTCTTTTTTTCCAGATGTAGGTTGTTGGGATACTAATGGGTAGTTCCTGGAAGTAATATAAGAGTTTCGGTAATACCACCATTTTTACCGTCGTCATTTTCTCTCCCACCAGGTAATTGTAAAAGGATTCAATTTTGTGAGCTCCGCTTTTGTATTTGTATTTCGTATTTTATTTTATTTTATATACCGCCTTACGCCAAAGCGCTGTACATAAAATCAAAAACAGTACAAAAAAGGGAAGTCAATATTTAAAACACAAAGTATTTCAGTAATTGCAGTTAGACCTCGTTAACCAGATGAAAGAAGATGGAGACGTAGAGAAACCCGGAAAAAAGAATAGACCGTAATAGGTAAAGTACACAAATAATTCCTTTCATCCCACCTCTAACATAGCATCTAACAGGTCTATTCAGTCTATCCATCTTCCACGGTCTAGTTGTTTTAAAGATGGCCGCCATTACTCCTCCCTCCCTTCTCTTTAAAAGCACTCTTTGCATTGCAAACCCTGCGTTACTTCAAAGCTGACTGCTTGCTACGCTGCCGGAATTTGAACCAAGTAGGTGCTCCCTACTTTCTTCCTTCCTACCTCTCCCTTCCCACCTTCCTTGTGCCTTTCTCTCCCTGCTCTGTTTCAGGAGTAGCTTCTCACTGCACTTTCGCTGCGCTCTCTATTTTGCCACAAATTCATTCCATTGTATTTTCCGACTGAACAACATAGAGCAGGAAATAAAACTCTTTGACAGTAACCGCATGAATTCATTACGCGCACGGAGAGAGATACTCCGCTGATCCGGGGCCGCGTGTTTGGTTAAGTAACTTTAACTATCGCGGACCGACTTTTCTTCAAGCTCCGCGTTCCCCGTTCCATTTGTTGAGGACTATCTGCGTTGGTAGCATACTTGGCTCATCAATCTCAGCTTCCTTCAATACCACACGTGCTTCATTCATACGCACCTCATACATCACCACAAAGCATATCCTGCAACTATACACAACACGTGCACCATACTTCCAGTTAAAAGTGCTGAGTGTTTTTACAAAGCTAAGCAAGATGGACATAAGTCACCCTGACCTATTCCTGCAGTCCTGACTCCCACTATCTCTGTTTGTGAATACACAGCCCACACTAAACACCTTTTTTTCTTTCTTTCTCTATCCCTACACGGGAGCTGTGCTGGGAACTGAATTACAATAGAAGACCTCCTTCTTCCTGCTCCACAGTGAAAGGCTATAAAGCCTACCCTTGAAGCTTCCGCTAAGATTCTTCAAACGATCCATCCCTGGTCAACTATTTTCTCGTTCTTCACGGGTTTTCTTCCCCAGGAGGGTTTCCCCGATGTTACCCTTGTATCTGTCTCCCCATCTCAGGGCCAGGGGTGGAGTCGGGAAGGCTCCCCGTCACTTCTCTTCGTACCTACCTTCCATCAGGTAAGGGTTCCGTGAACCGACCTAAAGTTAAATGTTATATTATCTGTAAAGCAATCATAAAAGTCATAACAGTATTCCATTTTAAAGGTGCAAGAAGAGAGAAAGTCTGAATGCGAGATTGAGCACAGGGAGCAGAAGGAACTACAAGACGGAAATGGGAGGCAGACCAAAGAGGACGTGAAGGAAGATAAAAAGAGACAAGCGAAGAAACATAAGGAGGCGCAAGACCATAAGGAGCTTTGAAAACCTGACATCGAAATTGAACTTTAGACGTTTATGAAAAGAAAACCATCCAAGTTGAACCAGAGAAGAGCAAATAGAATCACGAGGAGCCAATTGACCAAGAACATGAAAAGAGGCATGAAATACAGATTTGAGTGGAGCCAAACGCGGGATAAGAAGTCCAAAAAGAGAAGAAGAGCAGTAAAAAAGTTGTGAAAAAATTAAAGCAGACACCAATAACTTTGGGCTTTGAAAGTCTTAAACAAACAGGCATTCCAGATGTTATAAAGGTGAAAGAAATAGCCTGGAGCGAGCAGTGAGTGAGATGTGATGGGTAAAAGAAGATCAGAATCAAGAAAGAGGCCTAGATTGTGAACTACTGATGAGATAGGTAGCTGAGCCAGAGGACATACAATAACAGAAGGTAAAGGACCAAAGAAGTGGAGCTAGAAGGAAAGAAAATAACCTCAGTTTTTGCAGCATTAAGAACAAGAAAATGATCGAACATCCATGATTGGATAGCCAGTGAGTAAACACTACGTTTGTGATGGATATCATCACAAAAAATGTGGAAATGAAAGAAAGAGCTGTGTGTCATCAGTGTAGAAATGATGCAAGAATCCAAAAGAAGAAATAACCCCAGCTAAGGAAGAAGTATAGAGAGAAAAAATAAAAGGACCAATGACAGCCTTGAGGAACACCACAAGTAAGTGAATATGTTTCAGAATAGACCCCATACAAAGAAACTAAATATATTCTCTGAGATAGATATGATTCAAAACAAAATAGAGTGGAGCCAGAAAAACCAAAAGAGGAGAGAGCAGAGAACAAGCGTGTGTGATCAACAGTATTGAACGTGGCCGACAAATCAAGAAGTATAAGAAGAGAAGACTGTTTAGCATGGCGTGTAGAATGTAGAGAGTGAAGAACCAAAAGAAGAGCCGTCTCAGTAGAGTATCCTGGGGGAAACCCTGATGATTGGAAACGAGGAAGAATAGAATTTTGAGAGACGAAAGTAGAAAGTTAAGCATAGACTACGCGTTCGTTGATTTTGGAGTGGTATGGAAGAAGTGATATAGGACGGAAATTAAAAGCAGAAGAAACATCAGCAGAAATAGGAATAAAAAGGAAAGGTAGACAAAAGTAGGCAAGAATTAAATAGAATTGTAAGATAAGAAACAAGTGAAGGATAGATTTTAGATATAAGTACAGATGGTATAGGATCCAAAGGAGAAGAAGTCGGATGGGCAAAAGCAAGACGACAAAGAGTATCTTCATTAGTAATAGGAGTGAACCCTGAGAAGATTACCTTGGGGGATCCAGAAAGAGAAGCAGAAGGCATAGAGCTATGCTGGGTACGAGAAGACTCGTAGAGTGCAAGATCTGTATCAGTACGAGAGGAATTAATTGCAGGATCTGTAATAGGAGATGAGAGCACTCGAGAAAGAGTTTGAAAGAGACATCTAGGGTGAATAAGATTGTGAGTGAAGAAGATCGGAAAATTAAGATTTTTTGACAGAAAGAAGACAATTATCATACAAAATATGATCAGATACATAAGAAGTATAATTTCCTGGTGTCTTCAGTTCTAACCAACATCTTTCTAAGCGTCGAAGGACACAGCGCATGGCACGAAGATGGGAAGAAAACCAGGATTGAGGTGGTTTGTGTGACAGATGAAATGATGAAGAGGGATATAGTGAATCAAGTGAAGAAGAAAGAGTAGAAGCAGCTTCATCTGCTGACAACTTAGAGAATGAAGCTTGAGATCTGAGTTTAGAAGTGCTTGTGGAAGTAAAAAGTGTTGTGTTAAACGTACGGAGATCCCAACGTAAAAATGTAGGAGAAAAGGAGGAACAAGAGAAGATGATGATCTGATAAATAGACCGGAAGAGAAGACACAGGAGATGCGATTATAGATGAGATAACTATAAGATCTAAACATGAGCCCGATATATGAGAACAGGGTGTAGAAAGGTGAATAAGGAAATGAGAGTCAAGAATGGAAAGAAATGGAAGGGTTGAAGGAGTAGTTGAGATGCGGAGATGAAAGTCACTAAGAACTATAAGAGGGACAGTAGTGGGAAGCAAAAAAGACAGCAATGTATCAATGTCCTCACAGAATGAGGTAACAGGACCTGGTGTGCGATAAATCAATAGAAAGGAGATTGAAGATGTAGAAGAGATCGCAGAACAAATTGAGTAAGAGAATTCAAATGTAGAGAAATGAGAGAGGGTTAAATTATGAGAGACAAAGGAAAAAGAGGAATGGTATAGGATACCAGTGCCACCACTTCGAGAGGAAGCACAAGGGGTGTGGCAAAAAAGATGTAGCAGAAGTAGACAATGAAGCAGGTATAGCGGTGTTAGTCGCCTGTCATGATGCCTACCCCCGGAGACCCAGACCAAGTCCAGCAACCCCGGAAGCAGGCATCAAGTTACCCCAAGCAAGCCCAACAACCCCTGCTAGGGGCCATTTGGGTGCAGTCCTGGCGTCTATGGCGCCAGGCTCATAGATTAAAACTTACCTGATGCAGACCATGCTGCAAACTTACCTGATGCAGACCATGCTGCAAGAGCTCCAAGCCAAAAGAGGCTTGGAAGGGACTACTTTACTTAAGGACTATTTTTTTACTCGGGCGGGGCTGGGGAGGAATACTTACCTGGGACTACTTTGAGGCTATTTAAACCACGCCCGAAGAGCAGCACACGCTTCGCGTTATTCTGCATCCAGCAGCGTAATGCTCACCGTGCCTGCAAGTCTGCATCCAGCCTTCTGCCACGCCCGCCTCGAGTTTGGAGCTCCTAGAAAAAGGGAGAAAGAAGGAGAAAAGGTTAGAACAAGAGCAATACCTTTGATCCTTACCTGAATTCCCGATCCATCGCGCCTTCGAGCTGGAAGAAAGAAGCTATTTATGCGCGTCGCCTCACCTGCTCCAGCGCCGCGCTGAACTCACCGGCCTTCACAGCATCTTCACATTCCACCGCATCCTCCTGCATGTTCCCGCCGCACTCCAGCACCTAAGGAGAAGAACAGCAAGGTGAGCCAAGGGAAAACACAGAGGAATATTAGTTACCCCCCATAGACTTACCTGATTTTACCACCGGGGTACTATTCCTCTTCTCGAGTCGGCGCAGCTTCCACTGCATCTTCGCCGAACCCCGGCCCCTAAGGGGAAACGAAAGGACAGCAAGGTGAAACAAAGGGACTAACAAGGGGATCCCTCCTCACCACAATAGACTTATCTGATTTTACCGCCGGAGGCATTTTTCCATGAGACTTCATACTTTCTCTAAGCGCCTGAATAAGGGAGAAAGCCACATGTTACATATTCACATTATTTTATCGAACTGTGTCGGATAATACAAATCCTTACCAGAGTTTTACCGGTTGCCATGAGGAACTCTTCACTAGGGTCAAGCTGCAACCTGAAAGGAATCGGACAAGAGTGAAAGTCAGGCATTTGAACTCTTACGAACTACATTCTTACGGCGTCTTGCTGGAAATCTCGGAGTCAATATTGTTCTGGAACTCACCAATTCCTTCGAGCCAGTGAAGCAACTGGTTATCTACGCGCCCCTGCGCTCAATGCAGGATGGAGAGCTCATCTTTTCAAACCATCAGGTGAGACTATAAGAGGGGACATAAAAGGTGATCAGTGGGGAGAACAGCGGGTGTGGGGGGATTTACGCACAACTCCACAGGTGGTTAATTCCCTTTCTCCATTTGCAGAAGAATATTTCTACGGGCCAAGCAAACAAAGTTAAGTGGGCCAGTCCAGTCCGGCATCTCGGCCCTAAGCGTCACATTGGTGGAGACTGCAGCTGTCCAGTTCAGATCGACGCCTTTTTGGGAGCCAGGTGAGCGTAACATCGCCTAGATCCATGTTTCTGTAATACAGAGAAATTGTAATTGTAACCGTAAAAACATGTCAACAACTGTTGATGGTTTATTGCATTATGATCTGGCACTGCAGACAGCAGTGACCAACTTAGCCCGATTGTGTCCCAGCTTCGCCTGGAGGCGGATCTTGAAGCTGGCGGTGAGCGAGATCAGAACAAGGCAGGGGGCGTGTCCCCTCCCGTTGCCTGATGATGTTAGGCAACAATATAACCAAGTTAACTGGCGTTCTTGCAAAGCTCCGGAAGAGCGAGCTGGCGTTGATGTTGTAACTGTACTCCTGTACAGTTGTGAAGCGTATCTTGTATAGCAACTGTCTTTATCTTGTCTAGCAACTGAGGCGAGTTTGCTCTGTACATTTTCTCTATTTTCTTTGTGAGGGTTATGCCTAGATAAGTTATACCTTTTTCTGCTTGTTTTAATTGTATTCCCGCCCCAGCCTATTCATCACTTCGGAGGCCACTGATAGGTTAAAGATTTCAGATTTTTGTCTGTTGATTTTTAGACCTGATATACCCCAAATATTTCCAGTTATTTCATTAATATCGGTAATGAGTTTTCTGGATCCGATTGAGCTACTAACATGTCATCAGCAAATGCTATTGCTTTGTGTGCCTTTCCCGCCATTTATATTCCCGTCAGTTGCTCCAGTTTTCAAATCCTAATCAATAGGGGTTCTAAGTAGATAGCGTATAGCAGCGGGGATAGTGGGCAGCCTTGTTTAGTACCTTCAACATCCACCTGGATACTTTTTGTCCTTCCACTGGACTCTTTCGTGACCTCTGCAACTCTCTCTCACTCTCTATTCTCCCCTCTGGCCCGACTCACTCTGCAGGGCACACTCTGGATGTTCTGATCTCTTCAGACCTTCTCCTTTTGATCCCCCTCACTACTCCTCTCTCCTGGAGTGATAATTTTCTCCTTTCCTCCCATCTCACTCTTACTACCCCTCAGGCCAAGCAAACTCCAGTACTGCCACCTACCTTCTCGGTTATCCATCCAATGAAGAGTGTGTCAGTTGAGGCTTTCGCCGCCACTTTCTTCCCCTCCTACCACCTTGGCCAACTCACACCCTGACTCAGACCTTTCCATGCTCTTCTCTGCTATATACGATACTCTCAATGTTCTTGCCCCTGTCATGAGCTGGAAGCCCAAAGCCAAGTGCAACTCTTGGTATGACTCAGACCTCATCACACTTAAATGCAAGTGCAGGGTGGCTGAGAGGAAATGGCGTGCTTCTGGTACATCCTCTGACAAACTGGCCTTCCTCCTGCTCCAAAGGCAATACCGGCTCTCCGTCCACACCAAGAAGAGAGCCCACATCCAAGCCCGCGTCTCTGCGACATCTAACAACCCGGCCGAACTCTTTAAAATCTGCAAGGAGCTGGCCAATCCTACTGCAGTCTCTACCTCTCCTGTCCCCTCCCAGACCCTCTGCACGGACCTGGCTTCTCATTTCATCTCTAAAACTCAGAACATCCTGTCCTCTTGCTCTTCCTCTCTCCATCTACTCCCTGCTCTTCCTCTGGCCCTTCTTTGGCCACCTCTCCTCCCTCCCTCTCTGCCTTTCCCCTGTTCTCCTCAGACACGGTTTCTAGACAAGTCCGATCTATGAAAGTTTCATCAAAACAGGTACACCCCTGTTCCTCCAAAACCATCAAGGAACACATTGACATACTGGCTCCTGCTCTAGCTGATTTGTGCAACCACTCCTTCACCACTGGAGTCCCCCCCCCGAAACACTCCCTTGTCCACCCTCTTCTTAAGAAACCCTCTGCCGACCCTTCCTGCCCAGCTAACTATTGTCCAATCTCCATCATTCCTTTTGTGGCTAAACCATTGGAATAGCTGGCCAACTCCCAGCTTAATCTTCACTATGAATCTGTTGGGTGTCTCCATGACCATCAGTCTGGCTTCAGAGCTGGCAGAAGTACGGAAACTGCTCTTTTGAACATCTGTGAAGACCTGCCCTCCAACCTCGATTCCAACACCCTGTGTCCTCATCTTACTCGATCTCTCATCTGCCTTTGACACGGTCAACCATGCCATCCTGCTCAACCGTCTCCATGATAACCTGGGTATCACCGATCAGGCCCTGGTTTAGCTGACCTCCTTCCTCTCCGATCGACCCTCCCAGGTCCAACTTGGTTCCTTCCTCTCCTCTTACTCTACCTGGGGTGTTCTCCAAGGGTCTAACCTCTCTCCCTGGCTGTTCAACCAATACTTGGCACTTCTTTCCCACTGCATTGCCGCTCTCCTCCCCAACTTTCAGTGCTATGTTGATGACACTGAACTCATTTTCAAGCTCTCTTCTGCCACCTCTTCTCCTTCTCTCATCTCTGACTGTCTATCTGCCATCGAGAAGTGATGTGCCGCCAATGATCTCTGCCTTAATGCGAGTAAGACCAAAATTCTCCTCATAGGCACACCTGCTCCCTCCTTACCTGTCACTCTCTGGCCGGCGTCTCTTGGCCCTCTTCCTGCTCCCACCTGTGAGGCCAGAAACCTCGGGGTCATCTTCGACTCCACACTTTCCTTCTCTCCTCACATCTCTGACATCTCTATCACACTACCAGCTGCACCTCCTCAGAGGTATTCTTCCCTTTCTCTCCTTCCCCCAGAAGCTCCCTGTCTTCTGAGCTCTGGTTCTCTCTAGGCTGGACTACTGCAAGAGCCTCTTTCTAAATCCCCCTCCTTCTACTCTCCACCCTCTGCAAATCATCCAGAACAGGAATGCGAGATTTGTCCTTGGCCTCAAGCCCAGGGATCCTATCTCTCCAGGACTGAAATCTCTGCACTGGCTCCCAGTGGTGGCAAGGATTAAGTTCAAAACCCTCTGCATTGTCCACAAGGCCTTCTGGGGCCTGGGACCTCAATACCTTCAACTCTCTCTTCCTAAATATCTTCCTTCTCCAGCTCTTTGCTCATCCACCTCAAATTCCCTCAGGGTTAGTCTCTACTCCAAGCAGCGAGCTGGTGGTAGATCTCTTTCTTCTGCTGGGGTCTCCCTCTGGAACAGCCTCCCTGCCTCTCTGAAACTTGATGAGAACCATCTTTGGTTCCAGAAGCACTTCAAGACCGTCCTCTTTGCTTCTGCTTTCCCTCCTCCTCTTCCCTGCTAATCTCCTGGCTGAATCTGAAACTGCACTGGTTACCTGGCTACCCTCTGATCTCGGGCCCAGAACCCCTCCCCACCATTTGTATACCTGGACTTCCCCCCTGGCAACCCTTGTACTCGGCAACTGTTTCTGTATCCCTACAGCCCCATCTAGCACTTGACACCTGATGTATGCACTTTTATTTATTGTCTTTAATTATTTTATTGTTATGCTATGTACTGCACTGCTCTCTCCCCATTCCCCCCACACTTTTCCCTTTCCCCCCTACCCTGCACTTGCACAATCTCAAATGTCACTAGGCCTAGTCGGATCGTTGTCTCTGTCTACCATCTGTTTCCCCTCCCTTGCCTCATCGTGCCTTCAAACACTTGTTTACAGGCGTGTTATAAATGCCATATCAGATCATATCATACCCCGTCCTAGTGTTACTTTTCCTGAGACTACTTCGTTGAGAGAGATACGTATTGTTTGTGAATTATAGTTAGCCTGCACCATCTGTAGAAATTTCGTACCGAATCCCATATGTTTTAATGTCTAGAATTGCAGGGACCATTCGACTGTGTCAAATGCTTTTTCTGCATCCAATGATACTAGTATTGCTGGATTTTGTGTTATTCCCATTTTTTCTATTAGATGGCAGATTCTGCGGGGATTGTCAAATGTTTGCCTCGATAGTATGAATCCGATTGGCCCTGCCCAATTAATTTTGGTAACAGATGAGTACACCTATCTGCCAATATTTTGGTATATAGTTTTGCATCCAGGTTTATTAGTGCTATTGGACGATATGATCCTGGCAGTGTTGGGTCCTTGTCTTGTTTGTGAAACAATATCAATTTTGCCTCATTCATTGAGGTTGTGATTGCCCCCTTTGTTTTAAATTTGCTGAATAGTTTCGTGAGGATGGGGGTCAGTATATACCCAAACCTTTTATAAAAGCTTGCCAGGAATCTGTCTGGCCCCGCGGGGCCTTGTTTTTTGGTAGATCCTTGATGGCCTTCTGTACTTCTTGTTCCCTTATTTCCTCATCTAGACATACCCTTTCGTCTTCCAATATCTGCAGGAGATGAACTCTCTCTAAGTATTTTAATTGTTTAATTTCCGATGGGCTATCTGTCGCATACAGTGCATGATAGTATTCTCTAAATATTTCCTCATTTCCTCGTTTATCGTTGTGTCCTAGACTTGGCTATTTCAGAGTTTTGTGATTGTCTGTATCCTCTTTTTTTAATTTTAGTTGCTTTGTTGGCTTTCACATAGTGCCATTGCTTCAAGTAAAGTAGTGCTGTCTCCGCCCTCTTTGTTCTAATGGTCTCTAGTTGTCCTTGGATGTGTCTCTTTGCCCTCTTCAGCTTATTATTCAGGTTTTTTAATATTGCCACCTGTATGTCTCTTATCTTGCCCTCCAGTTCCACCTCCCACTGCCGTCTGTTTATCCCTCCCTGCCTTTAGCGCTATGAGATGCCCCCTAATTACCACCTTGAAAGCGTTCCATATAATTTCTTGAGGTGTGTCCCTTGTTTCATTGTCTGTAAAATATTGCGCTTTAACAAACAGGGATTACAACAATTTTAGAACCCTCCGGGTATAGACTCCACCATTAGATTTCTGACATCTTATAACGCACAATGAAATTGTATGGATCATACATAAGTGCATGAATAATTTGCATAATATCAATACATACATCCACTAACACTGTCCCTAAACAGAAGTACACCCTATCCCTGTCAGGGGAAGCTATCCCTAGGTCTAACAGGATAGAGGGAGAGAACTGTCCCTATCTCTACAATCTAATTCTACAACATACATTTAAAAGTAAGTCTAAATATTGCTCCATCTTTTTCCTTATAGATTCAACCTGTTCCAGGTCATGTAGAAGGTCTGTGGGGAACTTAAACTCATAGCCCTCCCTTCTTGTTTCCCACTGTGATGTTCATCCATATCGAGGCATGGTCTGATAGCGTAATGGAGCCTAGTTCTATGTTTCTTACTTTCCTCAAGAACCCTGTCAAGGTCCAAATGTAATCTATCTGCGACATGGAGGAGTGTACATGTGAGTAGTGGGTGAATCCCTGTTTTTCCCCTCTTATTGCCCTCCAGACGTCTTGAGGGGCAAATCTGGCCATCTTCCGCTGTAATGTCTTGGATGGGGCATGTGCTCCTTGTACTGTGTTCCCGCTCCTATCCTGTTTGGGGACCCACGCTATGTTGAAATCTCCCACTAAGATAATTTCCCCTTTTGAAAAGTTCTCTAATTTTGGCAGGACTTCCCCTAGGAAGCCATCCTGTTCCACATTTGGGGTGTATATCGACACCAGTGTGACCATTTGGCCTCGAATGGCTACATTTTGAAACTTGTACCTTCCCTCCTTGTGTCCGATGTGGAGTCTTTTACTTGTTCTCCCAACCCATCATGCATTGCACTTAGCACCCCTGCCTTCTTCTCCCCCGAGTTTGCTTGGTAAATGTGTCTGTATCCTTTAATTATAAGTTTCCACTTGTCTACTTTACGTATGTGTATCTCTTGATACATGAGGATGTAATAAAGCTGAACCGAGAGGGTGAATTTGAGGTAGTCACAAGCATAAGATTGCCTTCGCATTACTCAGCACAAGCTGTAGAAATAGTGGTGCTTATCGCAGCGCTTAAGAGAATTGAAGATGAAGAATTGACGCTGTACTCTGACTTCGCCTATGTGACATCAACCGTACATGCAGGTTTGTTATGCAGGAAAAGGAGGGGCTTACAGATAGCACTCTGGTACAACATGCAGCCTTATTGGATAAACCTATAGAAGCATTAGCATTTTTATTGACTCTAGCAGTCTAAAATGTGCAGTGCATATCTAAGGGAAGACGTAATTTTCTGTGGAAATGAAGCCGCAGAATTAGAAGCCAAAAAGGCAGCCTATTTCCCAACCATTTCTGATTCTGAAATCGAAAGTGTAAACAGATGACATGATGATGCATGTTGGTAAAGGAGGGCTCTAACATGCTTCCTATTGTCAAGTTAATTGAGATACAAGGTCAAGCCCCACAAGAAGAGAACAATTTCTGGAAAAAACAGGGGTGTTCTTTATCCCCCACCGAAGCAATTTGGAGACGGGATAGCACTGGAAAGACAGTTATGCCTTTAGCATTACTGAGGGTAGCACTGGAGTAGCTCCACTTCCCCGCGCATATGACTCGAGAGAGTTTTGCTGATACAAAATGCATAAAAGTGGTTCTCGCAAAACCTGCTATAGCATGTGACACAGTTTATTGTGAATTGCATCATGTGCCAGAAATTCCCTGGAGGGCACACTTTGTGAACAGCCAGAGGAGCAATTCCTAGACCTAACGGCCCATTTCAGCACGTGCATATAGATTATGTAGATGTGCTGCACACATGCAACGGCTACAGATATATGCTCATCGTGGTATGTCCTTTTTCTAGATGGATTGAGGTAGGTCCATGCACACACCCTGACGCCACATGTGCAGCCAAGTTCCTTGTGCGTGAGGTGTTCCTAAGATGGTGTGCATGCAAGGTTTTGCGGTCTGACAATAGACTGCATTTTGTAAGTGAACTATATGAACAAATACTTCTTCTATTAGGCATTAAGCAAACATTTTCCTCAGTTTATCATCCAGAGGGGAATGACGTCTGTGAGAGATTAAATGGAATACTAAAGGAGAGGGTTGCAAAAATAAACATATTTCTAAAGAAGGGATGGCTACATTGCCTACCGCAGGTCTTATATGCCCTAAGAAACCAGCCTGGCTCAGTTCACCATCTAACTCCTCCTGAGTTGGTGACTGGACGCCATATGAGAGCCCCCATTGCTTCTCCAATTTCAAGATGGATGTCCATAGTGTAGCAAAGGCACTAGGTGACGAGATGCATGATTATCTAACAACAATGACTGCAAGTGTTTCTTTCATGTCTCAACAGCTTAGGAATTGAAGAGAGGGGTCTAAGCGAAGCAACAAAAGGTGATAAATCCATGGAAGCTGAATATTTGTTAGCGCAACCCAGTCTGTACCTGGGAGACCAGCTGCTGGTACACAGGTTTGTACCCACTTGGAGCATGCTCCGTTCTGAAGGACCAAATGAGATGGAAGAAGTAACCCCCACAGCAGACAAGTTGCATTTGCACGATATTAAACCATATAAAGGAGCAAAGACAAGGAAAATGAAGAGCACAGCAGCACCTTAGATTAGAGACCAATATCTTCGAACATTTGACAAATAATAAATAGACTTGCAGCTATCCTGGAACTTTTTAGATAGGCTCAAGGAACAATGATTTAAACTACCGGAGCTGAAAGAAAAGAAGCATTTTTCATTGTTATGTTACCCATTGTAATAACACTACACATATTCCTGTATACTGTTTTTACCTATATATTACAGTCTTATCCTGCTTTAGTACAAAGACACGTGAATTTAGTGAGGTTTTTGGCAATCCTAAAATTAATCATATTATTTTGAGAATAATTATAGCAATCATTTTGCAATTCTTGATATAAAGGTGTGGTTCATAGAGAAATACAGAGTTATATATTAAAAGTCTGAGCAAAGCCGTAGACATTTCAGAATATAAGAGGCTCACTGCCATCAGGAATGTCAACGGGTTTTCAGGAAATAATAATTGTGATATAAATTTGTATTATGATTTGTGTTTTTCTCCTGATTAGTATGGCATTTAGACAGGTTATAAGAAACAATACAGATATGGTGGGTAACAAGAAATATTTACTATTGTCCCCGATGAAAGCACAAACTGTATTCTTTATAATCTTACTAGGCACCTATTTCGATTTAAAAGGGGTGTTGAGGAAGACCATGAAGATATAAATACATATCTTGATAATTCGCCTCATTTAATAGATATCCTATGGTATCAGGACATGAAGGAGGTGAGAGAGTGAACATCAGATGAAAGCTGCTATGTCTGTTCCTTAATACCTTGTGCCATGAACGCAGCAAGGACATTTATTGCCAAGGAGACTTGCACATGATGCAATATGTATCAGCCATCTAGCAGCGTGTACAACCAGAGGGCAACTTGAAGTTAAATGGGCAAGAGGAACATTTCCATATAAAGATACCTATGTGAAAACAACGAGGATGGAGAGTGGAATGGGTTGGACAAGTAAAAAGCTCATGTATCCATCGCAGATTGGAGAACAAATAAAAATTGTTCAGATGAAGAGTATGGACTACTCAGATATGACTGAGAGATCAGGAGAACCAGGATTCTGGGAGAGACGTCAGCTATTGGTGTATGGACGTGTTGCCACCAGTACTGGATGGGAAGAAGGACTATTATCTTGCCTTGGACACTTATTGAAGAAAGAACCAGTAAGTGTAGCGCAAATAGTGAATGACAAATGCCTAGAATCATGGCCAAGTACTCTACGTTACTAACGTGGGTGGACAATAAAGCAGGACCAGTAGCTTTAACGCCACTAACAAATGCAACAACATGTGCTTCAAGAATGAAGGCTCGGTTCTGGTTGGAGAAAACAAAGGATGTGGACAGATAATTGAAGTCCCACGAATGAATGGAGGAACTGCTGTATTGCTGGACCGATGTTGGGCCTGTGGATCCAGAGCTTACATGCAGTTGCCTAGTAATTGTGGAGGAATATGTTCTATTGTAATAGTACATGTTCCAGCATTAGTGATTCCTCAAAGTGATCACAACCTTGATGAATTTCCAAAAATGAATGAGTATCATAGGAGGAAGAGGTTGCTCAGCCTCTGCCGGCTGAAGAGGGAGAATTATTTCTCATCAAACTCAATAAAGGCCTATTGAGATATTCCAGATGAGCATAAACTGTTCAGCAAGACAGCAATGATAATGATGTCTATAATCCTGCCAGCACTCCAGACTGCAGTAAACACCAAGTGGCTGCATATCACCATATTGGAGCTGTTGCAGATTATCAATGGAACAATAAAATGATTTAATGCAATCAGAGAAGAATTGAGAGCCATCAGGCTGGAAACTCTCCAGAACAGGTATGTCCTGGACTTAATTACAGCAATGGAAGGAGGCGTGTGTGCCTAGGTCGGGCCTTCTTGCTGTACATACAGACCATCCCATGATTGACAAAAATGGAACCCTGACAAGAGCAATAATTATGCTGATGATCCTGCATACAAAGATGGAAGATGAAGCTGATGAGACAGCAGGAGAGGACTGGTTTTCATTCCTATTGTCATGGACTCCAACCTGGCTGGTGATTGCTTTCAAAATACTTAGAATAATACTAGCGTTGGTATTACTAGGATTTTGTCTCATAAGGATCATCTTGGGGCAATGCCAGAAGACAGCCAAGAAAGCTATTGGGATGAGGATAATGATTGAAATAGGTGCTGTAACTGGTGAGCAAATGCAGGATGAGGAAAGTACCCATGAGAACATAAAGAAAAGCACCCTTGCAACTCTAGGAATGACGTTATACTAACGAAAGGATCATAAACAATAGCTAGGATGTTGGATATTCTGTCCACCATCAGGAGAATGCTGCCACATGACCTGGAGTGTGGATGAACATATAAAGAGTGCAGGTCACCTGAGGGGGTGACAAAGATATGGATCCCAAAGAAAGGACAGTATTAAGAGAAGATGAAGGAGATTGAAGAGGAGAATGTGGTTGAGGCTTCGACCAGAGAGGGGAATGTAGAGGAGCAGGTGGATGCATTTTACCTAACTTCCGCCACCTCACTGCCATCCTGTTCTCCATGTGTTGTCCCTATAACGGATTGAGTATACGAGAGACGATATGCACTCAGACAACTGTATCAAATGTATCCTCGCAATGAGAGAGTGGAAGGATATTGTGTGGAAGGATGCCTGCACGCACCATTGGACATCATGTAATGCTGAGTGAAATATGGTGAAGGCACAGTGATGTCATGAAGAAGATGTGCGAAGACATACTGAAACAATATGAGAAAACGGAAGATTGACGATGCAACTGATACGGCAAGATAAACATGTACGCAATAAAATAGTAATCATGTATACAAAAGAAGATAAAGTAACTTGATGACCAATAAGTGCAAATACGCAGTAACGCAAGGTAGAGAAGACACATAGAAGCTTGCTATAGAGGACTATATAACGTGGCTAGGACGGCTATCATTGGAAAATGGATGCCGGCTCGTGCCAAGATTCAATCCAGCTACTTCAGAGACAGACCACGGTTGCACAGCCAGGAAATGCTGGAAAAGAGCTTTGTGTGCAAAACAAAGGGGAGTCTATGTTGACCTGGGATCATGAACGCTATTCTTAAGGAATAGCTGCAAAGCACAAAGGGAAGCAGACAGATAAGCCATGGGCATGAGAAATATTTCTCTTAGATTAAAGAGAAATCATCTGAAAAAAACGAAGTATTGGTCAATTAAAAGTGTATAAAGTCGACACAAGATAGCGTGAGCAAGTCTCTAGAGGCCAAGAGGAGCAATGCCACCCAGCATAATTGAGTCAAATAGCAGTAAATAAGAGGTCGAATTGGACAAATTTGTGGTCTCTTTACATGTGATTCAGAAGTCTAAAACAAGGACTATTCATTAAGCCTCGAATAAAGATAGTGATGTTCTCGCACTCACTTGCATGTCCCAGAACAGAGAGCAAGCTACAAGGTCAACTACAGATGGGAAACTTTGGCTCATGGTCAGACTGATGAGAGATGATGGACAAATTGGGAAAGTGGGGAGTAATCCAACGTGACTCAAGCACCTGGGTTTCGTTTCGCTTACATTTTATTTATTTTATTTATTTATTTTATTGATGAAATCTGTTATACGCCAAGACCCTGAGGTATCATGGCGTAGTTACAGACATCTTGGTTATTATACAATGATACACAATTAAAACGAGGATAAAGAATTACAGTCATTGTTACAAAAGTTAAATGAAATACACATTCATTACAGGAAAAGGAAACAGTTATTACCTGGGTTGTACTTTACAGTTGATTCAAAGGCCTAGGGTTCTCAAGGCTAGGTATAATCAATTAAAATTGGTTAAATAACCAAGTTTTTAGTGATTTTTAAAGCATTGGAATGACTCTTAAGTTTTGATATTTATCAGGAGTGCGTTCCAGTGTTTAGGGGCCAGAACGATAAAGCAACTACCCCCTGCTCTAGATCTTTTGTAACGCGGGATTTCAAGGAGTGTGTTTTTACTAGATCTGAGGGTTCTAGTTGAGGATTGTTTGAGTAGTGTGTTGTTAATATATTTAGGAGCTTTATTGGCCATGCATTTATGTGTGATACAAAGGGTTTTGAAAATGATTGAGCCTTGATAGGGAGCCAATGGGTTTCATTCCTGATGTCTGAGATGTGGTCAGACATTGAAATTCCTAGCGCTGCCCGTAGTGCTTTGTTCTGCATACATTGCAGTTTAGCAAGGTTGGTATTGGAGGTGCCTAAAAGGAGTACATTACAGTAGTCCAACTTGGATAGTATTAAGGCCCTAGCTAGGGTGATAAGTTTTTGGGTGTGAGGAATTGGCGACTTAGAGCAATAGGTTTGGCAGTGTAGGAGGTAGCTGAGGAGATAGAATTCACTTGATTTGCATCTAGATATACACCTAGGGTTTTAACATGTTTGACTACTGGTATCATAATGCCATCAATTTTGAATGTCGAGTAGTCGGGATGTAGGGCATTGATTTTATTTGTGGATCCTACAATAAGAAGCTCTGTTTTTTCTTCATTGAGACAGAGGCTATTGTGAGCCATCCCGTTTTGAATTAAAGCATAGATTTTATTGATGAGTAGGGTGTCCTGTTCGTAGTTACCTGATAAGGGGATTAGGATCTGGGTGTCATCTGCGAAGTTACTGTAGATGACACCCATAGCATTCAGTGCTGCAAATAATAGCTTAGTGTAAGTATTGTAGAGGGTGGGCGATAGGCAGGATCCTTGGGGAACTCCTATGGGAACTGGTAGGGCGTCAGGCAACTCTTTCCCTATAGATACTTGTGATGTGCGCTCTGCTAGGAAGGATTTTACCCAGCAGGTTGCCTCCCTCGAGAATCTGAAGTCATTCGTTAGAGTGGCACAGAGCTTGTCATGGTCTACTAGATCGAATGCGGCAGATAGATCTAGCAGCATTAGGAGACAGAGTTATGCTGCATCCCTTGTGGAATCCATTTGGATTTGCAAGTCAACGAGTGCAGTTTCGGTTCTGTGGTTTGGGGCAAAATCCAGATTGTCTGGCACCCAGGAGCTGGTGTTGCTCTAGGTGGCTTTGGATTTGGGCATAGGCTAGTGTGTCTATTATTTTCAGCAAGAAAGGTACAGTAGTTATTGGTCTGTAATTAGTGGGGATTGGTGGGCCTAGTGTTGGCTTTTTGAAGAGTGGGGTCTCCCACATTTCTTTAATGCTAGCAGGGGCCATTTGGAATTAAACGAGACATTGACAAAGTTGGTGATGCTCGGGGTCAGGATGGGGAACATAGTAGTACTAGGTGGGCAGGAAATTGATCTCCTTTACAATTAGAAGCTTTTAGTTTGGATATAGCGTTCAGCACTACATCTTGTGTCACTAGGGAAAAGTAGAATATCTCACAGGCGTTGTCATTCGATAAATTCTTGGTACAGATGGGCATGTCTTTGTTTGCTAAATGTTTGCTTTTAGTGACGATTTTCATTTGTAATAGTAGGATTTTAGAGGCTAGCGTGTTTTGGATTGTGGTGCACCATATTTTGTTAGAGTTAGCGGGTGAGGTGTCTTGGCTTGGATCTTCCAACTCTCTAAGTATAGTAAACAGCTCCTTGGAGTTTGAGGAGGCATTACCGATGCTCAAGTTGACTGCATTAGCCTTATGGGATATGATGGCTGCTTTACAGGCTTTACTGGCTTCACTGAAGGCATTCGCTGAGTCTGGAGTATTCGTTTTTTGTGAATGTGCGCGAGGGATCTTTTTTTGCATCTGAGAATTACTAGTTCATCATTGAAACAAAAACATGTGCCTTTGTCAATGCGTCGAGTTTTGGTTGTGATAGGTGCTACTGAGTCAGTAGTGGTTGTAAGGAATTTCTGGTAGCAATCTGCCAGGAAATTGGGATTCTTGTGGTAGTGGCCAGGGCTTATCTTAGAATAGGGGAGAGATTGTCCGCTGTAAATTTTCTAATATTTCTTGTTTCGTAGGTGTCAGTTCTTTTGGTCATAGAGGGGTCTGTATCGCTGCTGGTTATTGTGAAGTTAATGATAAGGTGGTCAGACCAATCAAGAGGTAGAATGGAATCAATGGATGATTGTGAGTTGAGGGTGAGGATCCTGTCGAGTGTTCTGCCTTTATTGTGGGTGGGGCATTTACTAATTGTGTGAAATTCATATCTTTGAGAGCTGCATAGAAGGCTGCAGCTTTGTGATCATGGTGATTATTTATGTCACCGAGTATGATACATTTGATGTTCGGCTTGATGTGAGGGGTGAGTAGGAGGCGGATGTCTAGATCAGGGTGAGTATTTTTATTGGGTGATCTGTATACGAACAAAAAGTTGGGTGTGTTTTTAGGGTTGGAGGTGAATTTGGCTATGAGGAATTCTTATCCATCTGTTTCTTCAAGGGGGCATGCCCTAATTTGCAGGATTGATTTGGCTATTATAGCAACTCCGCCTACTTGTGCACTAGATCTATCAGTCCTGAGAATGTTGAACCCAGGTGGTATGGTGAGGGATAGCAGTGGGCCTGATGCTGGGTGTAGCCAGGTTTCTGTAACAACTAGGATATCTAGTTGTTGGTCAATAATGAGATCATGGATCTCAATGGCATGGGATCCAAGTGAGCGTGTGTTGATGAGCGCACCTTTAAGATTAGGTGTGAGATCTGATGGGGGCATAGAGACTGTAGTTGAGGTTTGTGGGGCTTCGGTGTCTCTGGTTTGTTTAGCTATGGTTTTGGGGGTTGGCTTGAGTTGACGGGTCATGGGCATAAAATTAATTTTATGTTGTTTGGGAATGGTTGGCAATGTGCTGGTACCTGGATGGAAATATTTGGTGCGTGACCTTAGTCTGCTGCGTTTGATGTTTCCCTGAATAGGGATTCTGATGCTGGGAGTCGCTATAGTTGGAGTATGCTTGGAGGGCGTCAGGAGAGTCCCGAGGGTAGGCTCTGGGTTGGTATTAGCTGCATGGTGGTAGTTAGTTCCTGTTCCTGGAGGGAAGGAAATGGTGAGGTAGTCGGTAGGAAGGGACCGGGAATAGGGCGATGTGAGTGGCAACCAATTCTGAAGAGACCTTTGTCCTGCGAGATGAAAGCACCTCCTGTGCAGGGTACAGCATTATGTATTACACAAAAATGGTACATGATGGCTAGTAGGGGGCCTAACCTGGTTTGCTATTAGCGAAGGAGGAAGTTATAGGTTCTGTGTGAGGGCACTGTGATAATACGCAGTTGTACTTGGTGAGATGAGGTTGAGGGAAGGTCTAAACAATGCACACGATATATATTGGTAGTAGAAAAATACTAAAAGTAATCATTTGGTGTATACAAACTCGAACCATATTGGGATTGCAAGATTACAATATCAAATACGTTAGCCTACTAGCATGCATATCAGAAGTAAATTGACATAGAACAAATTGGGCAGAACATGTTTCTAGTAGACAGTATGGCAATAGGAATCCGGCCTTGGTCAATGTTCGTTGCAGGCCTTTGATTGCATTGTTCGATACAGAGTGCGCAGCCTATATTTCTAGGCAATGGGAGCAATATTGCGAGGTAACAACTGTGATACTACGTGCATTCTTTGAACAGCAGACCTTGTGCTGTGTAGCCAAAGGGCAACACCTATAATTGCCTAGATTGGCACGTGGGGATGTGTGCTTTAACTGTTATCCAGAACTGTATTCACTGCGTTATGCATTATGTCCTGCAAGGTATGGGTCACTGTGGTAGATGTTGGGCCGGTATAGTTCGTGCTGGTTGGCGTGCTGCAGAGTGCTGGGCAGATCAGTGTGCGTTAAAAAACTAGTGCATGCAGCTCCTCGTAAATCGACCCACTCAATATGTCGATGTCGCAGCTGTGGTGTTTAGGTGGCACGCTTCATACCGGATCGCGTTGTGCAGAGTCAGGATAATTGGTACAGGCAGAATGTCTCATGCCCAGCTAACAAATGTACGTGGATTAGAGGAATTATTTTCAAGGGTACTCACAGTTGTGTTGTAAAGTTAAATGGTCACGCCTTGCGTCCTGCCGCGGACAGACGCAGAGAGGCCCTTTAGAATGCACCCCTTCGGAGATGGGGCCGGCTTCCGCCTCTGGTCAAGGGTTTGTTGGTAAATAAGGTTAAAGAGCCGAAAGTCCAAGGTTGGGTGAGCATGCCAACCAATCGGTGGGTCTATGTGGTAACCTGCTGTACAATGTTGCATAGACCAATATGCTGCTATTTTGTCTGCTAAAATCAGTATTATACGTATTTAGAGGTAGTTCGAGGCATGCCTTACAGACAAGAGGTAACCACTGGTGTACTAACCCCTATGTATTCTATAAGTATATATGTTCCCCTAACCAATCCCTCCTGTCAAAAGGTTTTACAGTTTGCCACGTAGGATGACGTCATAGATGACGCAGATTGGGGTAGTAAACCTCTGTGTAATCAAGTTTGTGTGTGAGTGTGCAAGCATCAGTCCGATGTCTACCAGTTTGCCCTGCTTTATTAAATTGAGAATAATGTATGTTTTCTGTATCGGACTCAGAATGTTTAAGTGTAAAATAGATATGATTTGTGTTTGGTAAAAGTTTGTAACAAAACTATACACCAATAAATAAATAAAAAATAAAATAAAAAAGAATAATCTGGTACTTTGCCATATTCGTGGAGCCTGTCCCGTTATTTGGTCTGAGATCTTTATTGGTAATTCTATCTAGCACATGAGATGCTTCAAGGTGCTCAACTCCATGGGGCTCACAGATGCCACCTTCTAGTAGAATTCCTCCCTAGGGACTCACAGATGCCACCTTCTAGTAGAATTCCTCCCTAGGGACTCACAGATGCCACCTTCTAGTAGAATTCCTGCCTGGGTGCTCACAGGTCCCACCTTCTAGTGGCATTCCTCCATTGATGCTCATGGATACCACCTCCTACTGGAATTCCTCCCTGGGGGCTAACAGATCCCACCTTCTAGTGGAATTCCTCCCTAGGGACTCACAGATGCCACCTTCTAGTAGAATTCCTGCCTGGGGGCTCACAGATCCCACCTTCTAGTAGAATTCCTCCCTAGGGACTCACAGATGCCACTTTCTAGTAGAATTCCTCCCTAGGGACTCACAGATGCCACTTTCTAGTAGAATTCCTGCCTGGGGGCTCACAGATGCCACCTTCTAGTAGAATTCCACCATAGGGGCTCACATATCCCACCTTCTAGTGGAATTCCCCCCTGGGTGCTCACAGGTCCCACCTTCTAGTGGCATTCCTCCATTGATGCTCATGGATACCACCTCCTAGTGGAATTCCTCCCTGGGGGCTAACAGATCCCACCTTCTAGTGGAATTCCTCCATTGATGCTCAGAGATCCCACCTCCTAGTGGATTTCCTCCAATGATGCTTACAGATCCCATATCCCAGTGGAATTCCTCCCTGGGTGCTCACAGATCCCACCTCCTAGTGGAATTCCTCCAATGATGCTTACAGATCCCACCTCCTAGTGGAATTCCTCCCTGGGGGCTCACGGATCCCACCACCCAGTGGAATTCCTCCATTGGGACTCACAGATAACACCTTCTAGTGGAATTTCTCCATTGGTGCTCACAGATCCCACCTCCTACTGGAATTTCTCCATTGATGCTCACAGATCCCACGTTCTAGTGGATTTCCAACATGGATGCTCACAGATCCCACCTCCCAGTGGAATTCCTCCATTGATGCTCACAGATCCCACCTTCTAGTGGATTTCCTACATGGATGCTCACAGATCCCACCTTTTAGTGGAATTCCTCTATTGATCCTCACAGGTCCAGCCTTATAGTTGATTTCCTCCATGGGAGGTCACAGATCCAACCTTCCATTGGAATTCCTCCATGGACGGGGGTCACAGACCCCACCTTCTACTGGATTTTCTTCTAGGAGGGTCTGTCACAGGTCACCCCCTATATTGAATTTCCCTTTGTTGGGGTTCTGTCTGCCTGTGTCCTGGATGGTCACCCCATGCAGCCCTATGTATTCTAACATGCAAATGTTACTCACTTCCCCAAAACATTAGGTACTCACAGGTTTAGGTACAGCTTTTTATTTTTTCACCAGAGACATCCAAAAGCACAGAATTTACCACAGAGGCTGTGACGCCCCGCTTTCAGATGATGTCCTAGACCTTGTGCTGTGACGTCAGCTCCCTGTAACCTCCCCCTGCCCTCTCCATGTGCTGTGACGTCAGCTCCCTGTATGACGTCAGCTCCCTGTAATCTCCCCCTCTTCTTGAACCCTGCATTCTCCATCTGCTGTGACGTCAGGTTCCTGTAATCTCCGCCTGTACTTGAACCCTGAACTCTCCATGTGATGTGACGTCAGGTTTTCTCTGATTTCACTGTAGACACTCGGAGCAGGGGCTGATCAGCTTGGCTTCTTTCTTGAGGTTCTCCTCAGATTCAACTGTAGACACCCGGATCAGTGGTTGGTCAGCCTGCCTTCTTTCCTGAGGTTTCCTCAGATTCCACTATAGACACTCTCAGCAGGCACTGGTGAGCGTTCCTTCTTTCCTGAGGTTTCCTCAGATTCCAGTGCAGACACCCGAAGCAGGGGCTGGACCGCTTGCCGTCTTACCTGAGGTTTCCTCAGATTCCATTATAGGCACTATCAACAGGGGCTGGGGAGCCTGCCTTCTTTCAAAAGGTCCTCCTCAGATTCAACTCTGAACAACCGGAGCAGTGTCCGTGAGCGTGTTCCGCTGCAGACAGCACAAGGGTTGAGCCTTGTCGTGGAATCGCCATGTCTAGTGTCTCCCCAAAGAATCCACTTAGATGCTTTTCTCTGAGAAGCAGGAATTTGGGGTGCTGAGGGAGTAGGTGACTATCTCAAAGTGTTCCTCCTCTCTCTGCTGCCTGCTGAAGCCTGGTCTCATCTGAGATGGCGCCGCGCTTGGCTTGTCCGGGATGACGGTGCAAAGCATGGCCTTGGTCTGCTGAGGAGTTGCTGAGGGGCTGTTCTCAAACTCTGCTGGGTTGTCCAAGGGGAAGCGGAAGGGATGGCAGTTGGCTCCCTGGTCCTCCTGGTCCCAAGTCTGGGCCTTGGTGAAGTCTGTGAAGGACTTGGTCCTCGTGTGGCCCTGTGGCCGCACCTCATTGATCTCCTCCCGGGCGCGCAGGGATGCGTAGCTGGTGGTGAGGCTGTTGGCGAAGGATGGGGGGCTGTGCTGCCCACTGGCCCAGCCCACCCTGTGGGTGCGTCCCTCCTTCGCCATGCCCACCGTCCTCTTGACTCTCTCGCAGCCCTTCACCAGAAGGTTCTTCCGGCACAGGATGTACACCCAGGGGTCAAGGATGGGGTTAAACGATGCAAAGCGGATGGCAAGGAGGTCCTTCCGAATATCTGGGGGTTCCCCGGCCAAGATATGGATCGTCTCATGCAGCTGATTGACAAAGATCTGCACCTGTAAGAAAAGGAAACAAGGGATCACTTTCTGAGAGCACCAGTGGGTGAAGAGGCGGCTATTCAGACACGAACTAGACGACAGACTCATGTCAGGCCTTGCGCGGCGCAGCCCGGAGGGGGCACTGCTGGCGGTGAGAGAGAGTGAGAGAGATAGGGGGAGAGTGTAAGAGAGACAGAGAGATGCAGAGATAGCGAGACAGAAAGAAGAGAGAGAGAGCTAGAGAGAGAGATGTGCAGAGGTAGCGAGACAGAAATAAGAGAGTCAGAGAGATGCAGAGATAGCGAGACAGAAAGAAGAGAGAGATGAGACAGAAAGAGTGTGAGAGAGACAGAGAGATGCAGATAGAGTGAGGAAGAAAGAAGAGAGAGACATAGAGATGCAGAGATAGCAAGACAGAAAGAAGACAGAGACAGAGAAAGGCAGAGGTAGCTGGACAGAAAGAAGAGAGACAGAGAGATGCAGAGATAGCGAGACAGAAAGAAGAGAGAGATGAGACAGAGAGGGTGTGAGAGAGACAGATGCAGAGATTGCAAGACAGAAAGAAGAGAGAGAGACTGATGCAGAGATAGAGAGACAGAAAGTAGAGAGAGATGAGACAGAAAGAGTGTGAGAGAGACAGAGAGGTGCAGAGAGAGCGAGACAGAAAGAAGAGAGAAACAGAGAGATGCAGAGATAGTGAGACAGAAAGAAGACAGAGACAGAGAGAGGCTGAGGTAGTGAGACAGAAAGAAGAGAGACATGAGACAGAAAGAGTCTGTGAGAGGCCGAGAGATGCAGAGATTGCAAGACAGAAAGAAGAGAGAGACAGCGAGATGCAGAGATAGCGAGACAGAAAGAAGAGGAGAGACAGAGCGATGCAGCGGTAGCAAGACAGAAAGAAGAGAGACAGAGAGATGCAGAGATAGCAAGACAGAAAGAGAGAGATGAGACAAAAAGAGTCTGAGAGAGTCAGAGAGATGCAGAGATAGTGAGACATAGAGAAGAGTGAGATGAGACAGAAAGAGTCTGAGAGAGACAGAGAGATGCAGAGAGAGCGAGACAGAAAGAAGAGAGAGACAGAAGGATGCAGAGATAGCGAGACAGAAAGAAGAGAGACATATGAGACAGGAAGAGTGTGAGAGAGACAGCGATGCAGAGATAGCAAGACAGAAAGAAGTGAGAGACAGCGAGATGGAGAGATAGCAAGACAGAAAGAAGAGAGAGACAGATGCAAAGGTAGCAAGACAGAAAGAAGAGAGAGATCAGACAGAAAAAGTGTGAGAGAGACAGAGATATGCAGCGATAGCGAGACAGAAAGAAGAGAGATGAGACAGAAAGAGTGTGAGAGAGACAGAGCGATGCAGACATAGTGAGACAGAAAGAAGAGAGAAAGAGACAGATGCAGAGATAGCGATATAGAAAGAAGAGAGTCAGACAGAAAGAGTGTGAGACAGAAAGAAGAGAGACAGAGATGCAGAGATAGCAAGACAGAAAGAAGGGAGAGAGACAGGTGCAGAGATAGCGAGACAGATATTAGAGAGAGAGAGAGACAGAGAGATGCAGAGATAACGAGACAGAAAGAAGAGAGAGACAGAGAGATGCAGAGATAGCAAGACAGAAAGAAGAGAGAGAAATAAATGCAGCGATAGCGAGAAAGAAACAAGAGAGATGAGACAGAAAGAGTGTGAGAGAGAGATGCAGAGATAGCGAGATAGAAAGAAGAGAGAGACAGAAAGAGTGCGAGACAGAAAGGAGAGAGACAGAGGGATGCAGAGATGGCAAGACAGAAAGAAGAGAGACAGAGATGCAGAGATAGCAAGACAGAAGGAAGTGAGAGATGAGACAGAAAGACTGTGAGAGAGACAGAGAGATGCAGAGATAGCAATACAGAAAGAAGAGAGGGATGAGGCAGAAAGAGTATGAGAGAGACAGAGAGATGCAGCAATAGTGAGACAGAAAGAAGAGAGAGAGACAGAGAGAGGCAGATATAGCGAGACAGAAAGAAGAGAGAGACAGATGCAGAGATAGCGAGACAGAAAGAAGAGTGAGATCAGACAGAAAGAGTGTGAGAGAGAGATGCAGAGATAGTGAGACAGAATGAAGACAGAAAGAGTGTGAGAGAGAGAGAGGATTAAAGAGAGAGAGAAGGAGAGTGCGAGTCAGAAGGAGTGAAAAAGAGGCAGGTAGAGAGAGTGAGAGTGTGAGAGAGACAGAGATGCAGAGATAGCGAGATGGAAAGAAGAGAGAGATGAGACAGAAAGAGTGTGAGAGAGACAGAGGGATACAGAAATAGCAAGACAGAAAGAAGCGAGTAATGAGACAGAAAGAGTGTGAGAGAGACAGTGAGATGCAGATATAGCGATACAGAAAGAAGAGAGGGATGAGGCAGAAAGAGTATGAGAGAGACAGAGAAATGCAGCAATAGTGAGACAGAAAGAAGAGAGAGAGACAGAGAGAGTGTGAGAGAGACAGAGAGATGCAGAGATAGTGAGACAGAAAGAAGAGAGAGAGACAGAGAGAGGCAGATATAGCGAGACAGAAAGAAGAGAGAGACAGATGCAGAGATAGCGAGACAGAAAGAAGAGTGAGATCAGACAGAAAGAGTGTGAGAGAGAGATGCAGAGATAGTGAGACAGAAAGAGAGACACAAAGAGTGTGAGAGAGAGAGAGGATTAAAGAGAGAGAAGGAGAGTGCGAGTCAGAAAGAGTGAAAAAGAGGCAGGTAGAGAGAGTGAGAGTGTGAGAGAGACAGAGAGATGCAGAGATAGCGAGATGGAAAGAAGAGAGAGATGAGACAGAAAGAGTGTGAGAGAGACAGAGGGATACAGAAATAGCAAGACAGAAAGAAGCGAGTGATGAGACAGAAAGAGTGTGAGAGAGACAGCGAGATGCAGAGATAGCGAGACAGAAAGAAGAGAGAGAGACAGTAAGAGTGCGAGACAGAAAGCAGAGAGACATAGAGATGCAGAGATAGCAAGAGAGAAAGAAGAGAGAGAGACAGGTGCAGAGATAGCGAGACAGATAGAAGAGAGAGAGACAGATGCAGAGGTAGCGAGACAGATAGAAGAGAGATAGACAGATGCAGAGATAGTGAGACAGAAAGAAGAGAGAGATGAGACATAATGAGTGTGAGAGAGATGCAGAGATAGCGAGACAGAAAGAAGAGAGATGAGACAGAAAGAGTGTGAGAGACAGAGAGATGCAGAGATAGTGAGACAGAAAGAAGAGAGAGATGATGCAGAAAGAGTGTGAGAGAGACAGAGAGATAGAGAGATGGTGAGACAGAAAGGAGAGAGAGACCGAGAGATGCAGAGATAGCAAGACAGAAAGAAGAGAGACCGAGAGATGTAGAGATTGCGAGACAGAAAGGAGAGAGAGAAAGAGATGCAGAGATAGCAAGACAGAAAGAAGAGAGACCGAGAGATGAAGAGATTGCGAGACAGAAAGGAGAGAGACAAAGAGATGCAGAGATCATGAGACAGAAAGAGTGTGAGAGAGGCAGAGGGATGCAGAGATAGCAAGACAGAAGGAAGAGAGAGAGACAGATGCAGAGATGGCGAGACAGATAGAATAGTGAGATGAGACAGAAAGAGTGTGAGAGAGACAGAGAGATGCAGAGATACCGAGACAGAAAGAGAGACATAAAGAGTGTGAGAGAGAGAGAGGATGAAAGAGAGAGAGAGAATGAGTGAGCGAGTGAGAAATAGTGAAAAAGAGGCCGGTAGAGAGAGTGAGAATATGAGAGAGACAGAGAGATGCAGAGATAGCAAGAGGGAAAGAAGAGAGAGATGAGACAGAAAGAGTGTGAGCGAGACATAGAGATGCAGAGATAGTGAGACAGAAGGAAGAGACTGAGAGATGCAGAGATAGCGACACAGAAAGAAGAGAGACCGCGAGATGCAGAGATAGCGAGACAGAAAGAAGAGAGAGACAGAGAGATGCAGAGATAGCGAGACAGAAAGAAGGGACAGAGAGACAGAGAGATAGCGAGACAGAAAGACGAGAGAGACAGATGTAGATATAGCGAGACAGAAAGAAGAGAGATGAGAAAGAAAGAGTGTGAGACAGAAAGAAGAGAGAGAGAAAGATGCAGAGATCACGAGACAGAAAGAAGAGAGAGAGACAAAGAGTGTGTGAGAGAGAGAGGGGATGAAAGAGTGAGCGAGTGAGAAAGAGTGAAAAAGAGGCAGGTAGAGAAAGAACAAGGAGAGAGCGAGAGAGAGAGAAGGGGAGAGCAGGAGAGAGAAGGAGAGAGAAGGAGGGAGAGCAGGTGAACAAAACTGGGGAGAGAGCGACTGAGAGAGAGTGAGAAACAGGTAGGTGGAGAGAGCGAACGAGGAGAGAGATAGAGAGAACGAGTGAAAAGAGAAAAAATGAGGCAGGTAGAGTGAGAAAAAGAGTGAGCGAGTGAACGAGTGAGAAAGAGAGTGAAAAGAAACAGGTAGAGACAGCGAACGAGTGAGCAAGTGAAAAAGAGAGAGAACCAGTGAGCAAGTGTGAAAGAGAGTGAAAAGCAGACAGGTGGAGGGAGAGAACGAGTGAGTGGAAAGAGAGTGAAAAAGATGCAGGTAGAACCGAACACAGAGAGAGCGAGTGAGAAAGGTGGTGAAAATGGGGCAGATAGAGAGAGCGAACGGGGAGGGAGATGGCGAGACGAGTGAAAAGAGAGTTAAAAAGAGGCAACGGTGGAGAGAGACTGGGGAGGGAGAGAGAGAGAGTGTGAAAGCGACCGAACAAGAAAAAAAGAGATAGCGTGAGAAAGCGGGAGATAGACATACTCGGACAGAGAGAGTGTGTGTGAGAGAGATGCAGAAATAGAGGGAGAGAGGCAGGCCCATCTCCGACTTTCAGGAAAATCTTATCCTTTCATTGTCTGTCAACCTCAAAAGGTCCTCCCAAGTCCTGCTCCTGGGCGACCTTAACCTAGGGCTTAATGACCCTAAAGATTCCGATGCTAATACCGTCAACAAAGCCCTACTATCCAAGTAACTGCTAACACGCCCATCCCATGGTCTGACCATCATTATATTCAACTTAAGCTCCAATCTAAAAAAGGCTCTTTAAAGCCTACCATTCCATGCCCAGCTGCCTTCGCCAGGAGCTCTAGGCAGCTCACTGCAGAAAATATTGCACCTTTCCTAGCGGTTCCCGCAATCCAAGCCGCCTCAAAAAAGCTAAAAAAGCCAAACATTCAAATTCATGGTTCTCAAAGGACCTACTTGACCAACGAGCCAAAAAAAGGATAGCACTCTCTGCCTAGAAAGCCAGCCCTACTGAGGCCACCAGGAGTGCCTTTAAGGCCATCTCTAAAAACTACAAAACCAACATTATCCAAGCTAAAGCCACCTCGTTTAACTCCAGGATCAACGATGCAAAATCAGGATCCAAAGAAATATTCACTATCTTCCGTGAGCTTGAGAAGCCTTCCACTCCTCCTCCCACTCTCCTCAAGGACAAAAACTGGTGTAACAACATTCAGTCCGCTATGCTGGACAAATTGAATACCCTCCAAACCAAAATCTGAGGCCATCAAAAAGCCCTGAACCTTCTTATAGCAGACTTGCACGACAACTCGCCTGCCGGCCCCAACTCTAACCCATCCACCCCTTTTGATTTCAAAGAATGACAGAACTGGAAGTCATTGCTTTGCTCAAAACCATCAAACCTACGAACTGTAAGGCCTACGCCTAACTCATGAAAGACTCTGCACACCTCCTCGCCCCTTTCTTAACGGCCTTTATTAACTCTTCATTTAAAACTGGCCTTGTCCCTAAGGACCTCAAGGAAGCCTGGGTTTGTCCGCTCCTTAAAAAACCATCCCTGGGCCCAACGGTCCTAGGGAACTATAGGCCTATTACCACCGTCCCTTTCCTCCTAAAAATCGTGGACAAAGCAGCCTACCTGCAAGTTCAGAAATTTCTCGAAGACAACCGTCTTCTAGGCCTGCGGCAATCTGGCTTCGGCCCATGGCATGGCACTGAAATGGCCGTTCTTGACCCAAAGAATTAAATGTACGATCACAGAGACTCCGACAAACCTGCGCTCCTATTGCTCCTTGACCTATCAGCGGCTTTTGATCTGGTAAAGCATAACACCCTCTGCCGCCATCTTGCCACTGCCGCCAACTTCTCCCCCAAAGCCTGTACTTGGATCTCCTCCTTTCTCCAAGAAAGGGCTATGAAAGTCTTCTCTGACTCAGCCTCTGCCACCCCCAGCATCATCAAATGTGGATTCCCTCAATGCTCTTGCATTGCGCCCACCCTCTACAACCTCGTCACGAGGCCTCTATTCAGCATCCTGGACTCTCTTTGCATCTCGTACACCAACTATGCGGATGACACACAGGGGCTTATTCCACTCACCAGCAATTACAAAGAGGACATGATCACCCTTGCCACCATATACTCCACGATCCAGTCCTGAATGGCGGATAACTGGCTGTGCCTTAATAGTGAGAAAACTGAAATCATCTTAATAGGCTCCCCCACTACCCTGGGCAACCTGGATCAGCAGTACTTGTCCTTCACTATTGACAAGATTCCCATCAAGGTATCTAATAATGTCAAGACACGTGGGGTCTACCTAGACTCGGACCTGACCATGGACAGACAGGTTAACGCTGGGGTCTCCTCATCCACCTACTATTCCAAAGTGCTCGATGCAGCCAGGCCTTTCTTATCCCGTCAGAACTGTCGCACCATCGCTAGGGCGATACTTGGATCAAGGTTGGACTGCTGCAATACCCTCCTCGTGGGGACCTCGTGTAAGAACCTTGCTAAACTCCAACTGGTGCAAAACAACGCCCTCAGAGCAGCCTCGGGCACATCAAGGAAAGACCATATCTCCGAGGTATGGAGACAGGCCCACTGGCTCCCAGTCAAAGAACAAATCATCTTTAAGACTCTCTCGCTTACTCATAAATGCCTTCATGATCTGGCACCACCCTACCTTGCCCAAAGAATCCCTAAGCACACCTCCACAAGGCCCCTCAGAAAGGGCTATGCCAACACTATCATCACTCCTAAATCGCTGAAAGTTTGCGCTGGGGGGTCCAGCTTTCCCACACTGGCCGCTTCTCACTGGAATGCTCTTCCCTTTCACCTAAGGATGATCGAGTCCCATCAAGCCTACCGTAAAGCCATCAAAACTAAGCTCTTTGTGCTCTAGCACACTAAAATTGCACTGTGCTAATTTGCTTGTACCTGAACCACTAAAATTGCACTGTGAAACCTAGGCCTTTTCTCCCTCTTTAGGACTGTCAAAATGTAGGTATGTCTTCTCCCCTGTCTTAGAATGTCCTGTGCTTTTCTGTGCCTGCATCCTGTGTGCCGTCGTCTTGTCCCGTAGCTCTACTCACTTGCCTCTCACTGTCTTGTTCTGTCTACCCCTGGCACCCCTCCTCTCCCACCTACTTTATGGTGCTCTCTGTCTCCCCTATCTTTTCTAATTGCTTCTCTATTGACTATCCTGCTCTCCTCACTAAGTCTGATAGGAAGAAGTTTAAAAAGGACATCCTGGTCTCCAACCCAGGCCTCCCTATCACTGACACCTACACCAGTGCCTCCTCCAAGGAAACTCTCACCGACATCCTCTTTGTCGTTCCTTCACCAGATCTATGGACCCCTCATATGGTCTCTGTGCTCTCTCCTTTCTCCTCTTCTCCCATTCATGGTGGCACCCGTTCGGACGCCCTCCTGGCCTCCTTACTATCATCTAAGGTAATCATTAATGTCTACTCTAATGGGAACTTCTTGGTCCAAGGCACTCAGGCCAACCTCCATCTCTTTGATAGATGCTTTCCACGCCTCATCACTTCCTTTCTTCTCCTGCTGTCCCCTCTCCACTTTCCTTGGCTACCTTGCCTTCCCTCTCTGCCCCCTCTCGGGCTCTCTCTATACTTCCGCAGGGTGCACCTTTGATCTGTACCCCTCCCAGGAAGTCCTTCAAGCATGGCAACCTTCTCCACATTGCCACTCTTAACTCCCGCTCTGCTGTCAAACATTCCTCTGATATCTGCTGCCTTCTTGAAGAACTTGACCTCGATGTCCTCAGCCTCACCGAGACATGGTCCACGGCCAGCTCTGTCACCAGCTTTGACACGCTCCTACCAGATGGCTACAAGATCCTCTCCGCGCCCAGGCCCAACTGCTCTGGTGGGGGTGTAGCCCTTATCTTCCCTGAGTGGATTCCTGCCTCTGTCACTCCTACGCAGGCCTACTCCTCTTTTGAATGCCTCGTCTGCAGGCTCTCTCTCTCCCCTAGCCATTCCCTTACTGTGGCTACTATCTATCGACCACCTGGTCAGATTTCTTCCTTCCTCTCTGAGTGGGCGGACCTCTCCTCCTCACTCCTGGCCTCAGCCACTCATCTCCTCCTTCTTGGAGACTTCAACATCCACCTGGATGCCTCCTGTCCCCCCTCTGGACTCTTTCGCGACCTCTGCGACTCTCTCTCACTCTCCATTCTCCCCTCTGGCCAGACTCGTTCTGCAGGGCACACTCTCGATGTTCTGATCTCCTCAGACCTTCCCCTCTCTGTCCCTCTCTCCACTCCTCTCTCCTGGAGTGATCACTTTCTCCTCTCCTCCCACCTCACCCTCCCTACCCCGCAGGCCAAGCCACCTCCGTCATTGCCACCCACCTTCTCGGTCATCCGACCCATGAAGCGCATGTCAGCTGCGTCTTTCGCCGCCACCTTCTCACCCCCTCTTCCCCCTCTGGCTGACTCTCACCCTGACACAGCCCTCTCCACGCTCCACTCTTCTATATCTGATACTCTTGATATCCTTACCCCTGTCATGAGAATCCACCTGAAGCCCAAAGTCAAGTGTAACTCCTGGTATGACTCAGGCCTCGTCACCCTAAAACGCAAGTGTAGGGTGGCCGAGAGTAAATGGCGTGCTTCAAGCTCATCCTCTGACAAACTGACCTGCCGCCTGCTGCAAAGGCAATACCGGCTCTCCGTCCTCTCCAAGAAGAGAGCTTATATCCAAGCCCGGGTCTCTGCTGTATCTAACAACTCGGCCGAACTCTTTAAAATCTGCAAGGTACTGGCCAATCCTGCTGCAGTCTCCACCTCTCCTGTCCCTTCCCAGGCCCTCTGCACGGCACTGGCTTCTCACTTCATTTCTAAAACTCAGGACATCCTGTCCTCACTCTCCTCCTTTCCCCTCCCTCCTGCTTTTCCCTGCTCTTCCTCTGGCCCTTCTGCAACCACCCCTCCTCCCTCCTTCTCTACCTTTCCCCTTTTCTCTCCAGACGAGGTTTCTAGACAAGTCTGATCTATGAAAGTCTCGTCGAAACAGGTTCACCCCTGTTCCTCCAAAACTATCAAGGACTATATCGACTCCCTGGCTCCTGCCCTGGCGGATTTCTACAATCACTCCTTCGCCAATGGAGTCTTCCCTTCCCCACTGAAGCACTCCTTTGTGCACCCTCTTCTTAAGAAACCCTCTGCCGACCCCTCCTGCCCGGCTAACTATTGCCCAATCTCCATCACTCCCTTCCTGGGCAAGCTCCTGGAGAAACTAGCCATCTCCCAGCTCAATCTCCACACTGAATATGTTGGTTCTCTTCATGACCATCAGTCTAGCTTCAGAGCTGACAGAAGCACGGAAACTGCTCTCCTGAACATTCGTGAAGACCTGCTCACCAACCTTGACTCAAACACCCCTTGCGCTCTCATTTTGCTTGATCTCTCTTCTGCCTTTGACACTGTCAACCATGCCATCCTGCTCATCCATCTCCGTGATAACCTGGGTATCACTGGTCAGGCTCTGGCTTGGCTGACTTCTTTCCTCTCCAACCGACTCTCCCAGGTCCAACTGGGATCTTTTCTGTCTGACATCTTTTTCTCTACCTGTGGTGTCCCCCAGGGCTCTAACCTCTCTCCCTGGCTGTTCAACCAATACCCGCCACTCCTTGCCGACCGCATCGCTGCTCTCTGTCCCAACTTTCAGTTCTATGCGGATGATACCCAGCTCATTTTCAGGCTACCCTCGGCCTCCTCCTCTCCTTCCCTCATCTCTGACTGTCTGTCTGCTATCCAGGAATGGTGTGCTGCCAACGACCTCTGCCTTAATGCCAGTAAGACTGAAATTCTACTCATCGGTGTGATGCTGGAAATGCATCGGAGGGACAGGGCCTCCGTATCCTTGTCCTTTTTCTGTTCTTATCGTGTGTTCTGTCGTGTTTTCCGCGCAGAAGTCCACGCGGGACTCCTGGCGGTGCAGCTCTCTCTTTTGGTTTGGTGAACAGACCCATGGGATACCCTTATGGCACCCATGGGTAGGGGTACAACCCTAAAACCCCTAGTGTATGTTTTTGGGCACCCGTGGGTGGCCCACAGAGCAGGGTATGGGCTGGTGGCAGCTACATGCTGAATTTGACAGGTGCGCTGGGTATCCGCCATTTTGGGGTACCCCGGCCCTGCCATTGGAATCAGTTGATTCCTGATAGGAAACAAGATGGCCCCGGTGGCCTCTTGCTTTCTATCCCCTGATACCTTGTTTTCCCAAAGTCCTGGGAAGCCCTGACTCTGTCCCTTCCCCCTGACTGGCTGTTGGGTGGAAGTTCCATATATGGTGTTGTTGTGAAGGCCCAGCTAGACTTGCTGGAGCCTTCCCGCTGACTGTATGTTGTGGGTACCTCCTGTGGGTGGGACCTGGGTGAATGGGGAGTGTGACCAATATGCACTCCGTGTTGTGGCTGTCTGGTTTCTGCCATGAGAGACAAAGACTGAGACAGCCCTGCCCGAAACTGGACTGAATGCAGTGTGTAGAGTTGAATGGCTGAGTACTTGTCTCAATCCACATTCCTTGTTGTGAGTGTCTGAGCGGGAGAAGAGTGGCCTGAATGCCCTGCGTGCCTGATTGGCTGACCGACTGCATGAATGCCCTTCTGTACGATTGGCTGCTGAGTGTGTGCCAGCAGTGTGGATGAGAGACCGAATAGTATATCTGGGGACCTCTCACCACTGGAAATTGTTCAGAAGCTGAAGTCCACTACGACGAGTAACTGGAACAACTGACGCTTGACCTTGAGGCCCTGCTGGAAGAGAAGGATTGCCGTGGCTCTCCTCACGATCTAAAGGCTGCTGTGTCTCCAAGGACTGACCCAGAGAGGACCTGGTAAGGCGCCCTCTTCCCGAGCTACGAGGGACCATCGTGCACAGCTGACCTTTGCCAACGCTCCCTGGTAGACAGACCTACGACAGGCTGCCGACCCGATACGGGGACTGCTGAGGAATCCCAAAGCGAAGCGCCCGGACTGTTGTCCGCCACTGTCGACGACCGCCGTCGCCGACCGGAGCCGCCGTGCTCCCGTTTGCCAAAGAACTTTAACTTGATCAACGGACGCTCTCGTCTGCATCACCGTGCCGCCTCCTGTGGGAGAAGGCCTGACCGTCGACGCGCCGAGGAGTATCCACCGGTGGGTTTCCCGCCACCCAAAGACCGCAGCGACGCCGACGACTCGACGCCCTTGCTGGGCCACAGTTCTTCTTCATCTCTTTGCGGTCCAGAACTATCGTCACCGAGGTGCCCCGCACGCCTCTTCCTTGCAGGACGCCAACGCTCTGTCGTCGACGAGCACCGCTCGGATCAAAGCCTGCTGCCTCATCGACGTCGTTCTACCCGGTTCACGGTCGGACGTTCGGCGCCCCGTGTCTCCCGCTTGAAAGGGGCGACACTCAAGAAGGGCCGCCGATTCCCCGACACCGAACCCCGAGTCCGCGACGCCTCTCGACGATCCGTGGCTCCTGCCTTAAAGGGAGTCACTCCAGAAGGATCGGTCGACGCCTCGCCGACGAACTCTACTCCACCAGGTACATTGGGGGGGTAAAACATTGTAGGAGAGAACGAGACTCTTGAACAATATATGGACTGGGCTTGTTTTATATATCGTTATTTTACAGGTTGCCCAGGTGGGGGGATCTCCACTCAGAGCTGTGTCCAGTAGCCAGGACCAGTCGTCTGCCTATTGTTTCATCCGTCTGCTTCCTCTCTTCTCTCTATTGCTGGTTTCATTGCTATTGATCCGTGTGGCATTTTTACAGCCTTGTTGATGCACTCTAATCGAATATTAGTGGTACCACTTTAGAATTGTAGATATTTACCATTGTTGATTTTCCGAAGCACAAAGTGCATTATTGTGATAAGTGTACATAACCTTTGAATATTAATTATATAAAGACTGTGTTTTCAGTAATACAGTGTGTGGACATTCCTTTGTGGGGGGCTTGGGGATACACTGTACTTAAGAACCAGCCTGCATCACCTCCTGAGAAGCTAGGCCTTGATTGCTCGTCCATTGCTACCATAATAGAGAATCTTGGCTGGGGTCCTCTGTGCCTCTCCTCTACCATATAGAGAGCAGAAGTACAGGCACCCCCTACCGGTCTTTACAATCGGCACCCCCACTCCCTCCTTCCCTGCAGCTCTCTGGCTGGCCTCTCTTGCCCTCCTCCTACTCCCAATCGCAAGGCTAAAAACCTTGGGGTCATCTTCGACTCCACACTCTCCTATCACATCTCTGACGTCTCTAAGAAATCACACTACCAGCTGCACCTCCTAAGAGGTATTCTTCCTTTCCTCTCCTTCCCCCAGAAGCTCACTGTCTCCAGAGCCCTGGTCCTCTCAAAGCTGGACTACTGTAACAGCCTCTATCTAAATCTTCCTGCCTCAACTCTCCGCCCTCTGCAACACATCCAGAACAGGACTGCGAGACTTGTCCTTGGCCTGAAGCCCAGGTATCGTATCTCTCCAGGACTGAAATCTCTGCACTGGCTCCCAGTGGCTGCGAGAATTAAATTCAAAACCCTCTGCATTGTACACAAGGCCTTCTGCGGTCTGGGGCCGCAATACCTTCAACTCTCTCTTCCTAAATATCTTCCTTCTCGAGCTCTTCGCTCATCCGCCTCCAACTCCCTCAGGGTCAGTCGCTTCTCCAAGCAACGAGTTGGTGGCAGATCACTCTCTTCGGCAGGGGCCTCTCTCTGGAACAGCCTTCCTTCCTCCCTGACACTTGAGGAGAACCATCTCAGGTTACGGAAGCACCTCAAAACCTTCCTCTTTGCTTCTGCTTTCTCTCCCCCTCTCCCCTGCTGAACTCCCTACTGTGACTGCACTGGTTGCCTGGCCTCCCCTTCTGATCTCTGGCCCAGGCCCCTTCAATTGCCCACCTGCACTGCCCCCTGGCAACCCCTACACCGGGGGACTGTTTTCTGTACCCTTTCAGTCCCCCTACCAGCACTTACGCCTGTACTTCCTTGCACTTGCCACCAAATGGCCATTATTTATCTTATTTATTCCAATTCGCATGTACTGCACTTTCCCCTCTCCCTTCCCCCGCGCACTTTTCCTTTCCCCCCTTCCCATGCACTTGCGCGATCTGAATGACACCTGGCCTAGTAGGATCGTTGTCTGTCTTCCCCTTGTTCCCCGCTCCCTGCCTCGTCGCGCCTTGAAACACTAGTGTATAGGCGTGTTATAAATGCCATATCATATCATATCAGCTGTACTCCACTGCGCTGCTTTAGTATTCCTGGTGTGTTACTGATTGCGTCCACTTGATAATGTCTGCAAGTCACCTACCTTCATGTTCTAAGGCACTGATTTCTATGCACATGTACCTAAGAGACCAACTCGGTCAACTGTAACCTACTTAATTACACGTTCATGCAAGTTTTCATGTAACAGCGCCTCGATGCCCCAGGGCTGTAAGTGCGCTACACAACTGCAAATAAAGAAACAATGGGAGCGAGTGAGAGGAGGTAGAAAGAGACAGAGTGTGGGGGTAGGAGAGAGATAAACCGAGAGAGAGGGAGAGCAGGTGCGTGTGGGACAAGGAGAGCGAAAGAAATCGGGAGAGAGAGAAGAGACTGAAACACTTGTGTATAGGCGCGTTATAAATGCCACATCATGTCACATCACATCATATCACATCACATCATATCACATCATATCACATCACATCACATCATATCACATCACATCACATCATATCACATCACATCACATCACATCACATCACATCATATCACATCATATCACATCATATCACATCATATCACATCACATCATATCACATCACATCACATCATATCACATCACATCACATCACATCACATCACATCACATCATATCACATCATATCACATCATATCACATCATATCACATCATATCACATCACATCATATCACATCATATCACATCACATCACATCATATCACATCACATCACATCACATCATATCACATCATATCACATCATATCACATCATATCACATCACATCATATCACATCATATCACATCACATCACATCACATCACATCACATCACATCACATCATATCACATCACATCACATCACATCACATCATATCACATCATATCACATCACATCACATCATATCACATCACATCACATCACATCATATCACATCACATCACATCACATCACATCACATCACATCATATCACATCATATCACATCATATCACATCATATCACATCACATCATATCACATCATATCACATCACATCACATCATATCACATCACATCACATCACATCACATCATATCACATCATATCACATCATATCACATCATATCACATCATATCACATCACATCATATCACATCACATCACATCATATCACATCACATCACATCACATCATATCACATCACATCACATCATATCACATCACATCATATCACATCATATCACATCATATCACATCATATCACATCACATCACATCATATCACATCACATCACATCACATCATATCACATCACATCACATCACATCACATCACATCACATCATATCACATCATATCACATCATATCACATCATATCACATCACATCATATCACATCATATCACATCACATCACATCATATCACATCACATCACATCACATCACATCATATCACATCATATCACATCATATCACATCATATCACATCACATCATATCACATCACATCACATCATATCACATCACATCACATCACATCATATCACATCACATCACATCATATCACATCACATCATATCACATCATATCACATCATATCACATCATATCATATCACATCACATCATATCACATCACATCACATCATATCACATCACATCACATCACATCATATCACATCACATCACATCATATCACATCACATCACATCACATCATATCACATCATATCACATCACATCATATCACATCATATCACATCACATCATATCACATCACATCACATCACATCACATCACATCACATCACATCACATCACATCATATCACATCACATCACATCACATCATATCACATCACATCACATCATATCACATCACATCACATCACATCACATCACATCACATCATATCACATCATATCACATCACATCATATCACATCACATCATATCACATCATATCACATCACATCACATCATATCACATCACATCACATCACATCACATCATATCACATCATATCACATCATATCACATCATATCACATCATATCACATCACATCATATCACATCACATCACATCATATCACATCACATCATATCACATCATATCACATCACATCACATCATATCACATCACATCATATCACATCATATCACATCACATCACATCATATCACATCACATCATATCATAGTGCTCCTCATTTCTCATTCTGCTATCGCATTTGCCCCCCCAGAATTCTCTGGTACTCGCCCCAGGCTGCCCCTTATTGAGGGGATGGGAGGGGGGGGGGCTAATAATCAGCAACACAGGGCTTGCGGCCGCTGCACACAGCAATTATTCCTGCAGGAAAGTGCTGCGAAGCCATTTATAAAAGCTGACATTCTTATTATATTTTAATGGCCCTTTCCACCTGTCTCTTTCTTCTTTGAGACACACATGATCTCTGACCTTTGAGCATCCCAGTACGAGTTAATTTGCCATTTGTGAATGCCAAGGCGGCCGCGTGTCAGCGAATCCTCACCCTTTTATTCCCTGACCTTTTTTAAACATGCTCACATCGCTTTGTTACGCAGCACCTCTTCTAAGCACTGTAACGGCGCGAGGATGGAAGCCTGAACTGTCCCTGTCACGAACGACTGGGGCCGCTGTCCTACAAGCTGATCACAGATGCCTGAGGCTAGCACTTAACTCTCCGAGCTACCCTGGCCATCAGGTACTGTGAACCTGTGGCCAGCTCATCAGTTACTGTGCCAGACGTGGCATGCCTGCTGGCTACTGTACCAGACGTGGCATGCCTGCTGGCTACTGTGCCAGGCGTGGCAGCCCTGCTGGCTACTGTGCCAGACGTGGCATGCCTGCTGGCTACTGTGCCAGGCGTGACAGTCCTGCTGGCTACTGTGCCACACCTGGCAGGCCTGCTGGCTACTGTGCGCACACCTGGCAACCCTGCTGGCTACTGTGCCACACTTGGCAGGCCTGCTGGCTACTGTGCCAGACCTGACAGGACTGCTGGCTACTGTGCCAGACCTGGCAGCCCTGCTGGCTACTGTGCCACACCTGGCATGCCTGCTGGCTACTGTACCAGACGTGGCATGCCTGCCGGCTACTGTGTCACACCTGGCAGCCCTGCTGGCTACTGTACCAGACGTGGCATGCCTGCTGGCTACTGTGCCGTGACCTGGCAGGCATGCCGGCTACTGTGCCAGACATGGCATGCCTGCTGGCTACTGTGCCACACCTGGAAACCCTGCTGGCTACTGTGCAACACTTGGCATGCCTGCTGGCTACTGTGCCAGACGTGGCATGCCTGCTGGCTACTGTACCACACCTGGCAGCCATGCTGGCTACTGTGCCAGACGTGGCCTGCCCGCCGGCTACTGTGCCACACATGGCTTGCCCGCTGGCTACTGTGCCGTGACCTGGCATGCCTGCTGGCTACTGTGCCACACCTGCCAGGCCTGCTTGCTAATGTGCCGTGACCTGGCATGCCTGCTGGCTACTGTGCCACACCTGGCAGCCCTGTTGGCTACTGTGCCACACCTGGCGTGCCTGCTGGCTACTGTGCCAGACCTGGCAGGCCTGCTGGCTACTGTGCCACACCTGTCAGGCCTGCTGGCTACTGTGCCACACCTGGCAACCGTGCTGGCTACTGTGCCACACTTGGCATGCCTGCTGGCTACTATGCCAGACGTGGCATGCCTGCTGGCTACCGTGCCAGGAGTGACAGCCCTGCTGGCTACTGTGCCACACCTGGCAACCGTGCTGGCTACTGTGCCACACTTGGCATGCCTGCTGGCTACTGTGCCAGACGTGGCATGCCTGCTGGCTACTGTGCCAGGAGTGACAGCCCTGCTGGCTACTGTGCCACACCTGACAGGCCTGCTGGCTACTGTGCCACACCTGGCAACCCTGCTGGCTACTGTGCCACACTTGGCAGGCCTGCTGGCTAATGTGCCAGACGTGGCATGCCTGCTGGCTACTGCGCCAGACGTGGCTTGCCCGCTGGCTATTGTGCCAGGCGTGGCATGCCTGCTGGCTACTGTGCCATGAACTGACAGGCATGCCGGCTACTGTGCCAAACCTGACAGGCCTGCTGGCTACTGTGCTAGACATGGCAGCCCTGCTGGCTACTGTGCCACACCTGGCATGCCTGCTGACTACTGTACCAGACGTGGCATGCCTGCTGGCTACTGTGCCACACCTGGCAGCCCTGCCGGCTAATGTACCAGACGTGGCATGCCTGCTGGCTACTGTGCCGCACCTGGCAACCCTGCTGGCTACTGTGCCACACCTGGCATCCCTGCTGGCTACTCTGCCACACCTGGCATGCATGCTGGCTACTGTGCCACACCTGGCATCCCTGCTGGCTACTCTGCCACACCTAGCAGCCCTGCTGGCTACTGTGCAACACCTGGCAGCCCTGCTGGCTACTGTACCAGACCTGGCATGCCTGCTGGCTACTGTGCCGCACTTAGCATGCCTGCTGGCTACTCTGCCACACCTAGCAGCCCTGCTGGCTACTGTGCAACACCTGGCATGCCTGCTGGCTACTGTGCCGTGAACTGGCAGGCATGCCGGCTACTGTGCCAGACGTGGCATGCCTGCTGGCTACTGTGCCACACCTGGCAATCCTGCTGGATACTGTGCCACACTTGGCATGCCTGCTGGCTACTGCGCCAGACGTGGCATGCCTGCTGGCTACTGTACCACACCTGGTAGCCCAGCTGGCTACTGTGCCAGACGTGGCATGCCTGCTGGCTACTGTGCCACACCTGACTTGCCCGCTGGTTACTGTGCCGTGACCTGGCATGCCTGCTGGCTACTGTGCCACACCTGCCAGGCCTGCTGGCTACTGTGCCGTGACCTGGCATGCCTGCTGGCTACTGTGCCACACCTGGCAGCCCTGTTGGCTACTGTGCCACACCTGGCATGCCTGCTGGCTACTGTGACAGACATGGCATGCCTGCTGGCTACTGTGCCACACCTGGCAACCCTGCTGGCTACTGTGCCAAACTTGGCATGCCTGCTGGCTACTGTACCACACCTAGCAGCCCTGTTGGCTACTGTGCAACACCTGGCATGCCTGCTGGCTACTGTGCCGTGACCTGGCAGGCATGCCGGCTACTGTGCCAGACGTGGCATGCCTGCTGGCTACTGTACCACACCTGGCAACCCTGCTGGCTACTGTGCCACACTTGGCATGCCTGCTGGCTACTGTGCCAGACGTGGCATGCCTGTACCACACCAAGCAGCAATGCTGGCTACTGTGCCAGACGCGGCATGCCTCCTGGCTACTGTGCCACACCTGGCTTGCCTGCTGGCTACTGTTCCGTGACCTGGCATGCCTACTGGCTACTGTGCCACACCTGGCATGCCTGCTGGCTACTGTGCCACACCTGCCAGGCCTGCTGGCTACTGTGCCGTGCCCTGGCATGCCTGCTGGCTACTGTGCCACACCTGGCAGCCCTGTTGGCTACTGTGCCACACCTGGCATGCCTGCTGGATACTGTGCCAGATGTGGCATGCCTGCTGTCTACTGTGCCCGACCTGGCAGGTGTGCTGGATACTGTGCCAGACCTGGCATGCCTGCTGGCTACTGTGCCACACCTGGCAACCCTGCTGGCTACTGTGCCACACTTGGCATGCCTGATGGCTACTGTGCCAGACGTGGCATGCCCGCTGGCTACTGTGCCACACTTGGCATGCCTGCTGGCTACTGTGCAACACCTGGCATGCCTGCTGCTACTGGGCCAGATGTGGCATGCCTGCTGGCTACTGTGCCACACCTGGCTTGCCCGCTGGCTACTGTGACAGACCTGACAGGCCTGCTGGCTACTGTGCCAGACATGGCAGCCCTGCTGGCTACTGTGCCACACCTGGCATGCCTGCTAGCTACTGTACCAGACGTGGCATGGCTGCTGGCTACTGTGCCACACCTAACAGCCCTGCCGGCTCCTGTACCAGACGTGGCATGCCTGCTGGCTACTGTGCCACACCTGACAACCCTGCTGGCTACTGTGCCACACTTAGCATGCCTGCTGGCTACTCTGCCACACCTAGCAGCCCTGCTGGCTACTTTGCAACACCTGGCAACCCTGCTGACTACTGTGCCGTGAACTGGCAGGCATGCTGGCTACTGTGCCAGACGTGGCATGCCTGCTTGCTACTGTGCCACACCTGGCATGCCTGCTGGCTACTGTGCCATGAACTGGCAGGCATGCCGGCTACTGTGCCAGACATGGCATGCCTGCTGGCTACTGTGCCACACCTGGCACCCTTGCTGGCTACTGTGCCACACTTGGCATGCCTGCTGGCTACTGTGACAGACGTGGCATGCCTGCTGGCTATTGTACCACATCTGGCAGCCCTTCTGGCTACTGTGCCAGACGTGGCATGCCTGCTGGCTACTGTGCCACACCTGGCTTGCCCGCTGGCTACTGTGCCGTGACCTGGCATGCCTACTGGCTACTGTGCCACACCTGCCAGGCCTGCTGGCTACTGTGCGGTGACCTGGCATGCCTGCTGGCTACTGGGCCAGACGTGGCATGCCTGCTGGCTACTGTGCCACACCTGGCTTGCCCGCTGGCTACTGTGCCAGACCTGACAGGCCTGCTGGCTACTGTACCACACCTGGCAGCCCTGCCGGCTACTGTACCAGACGTGGCATGCCTGCTGGCTACTGTGCCACACTTGGCATGCCTGCTGGCTACTGTGCCACACCTAGCAGCCCTGCTGGCTACTGTGCAACACCTGGCATGCCTGCTGGCTACTGTGCCAGATGTGGCATGCCTGCTGGCTACTGTGCCACACCTGGCAACCCTGCTGGCTACTGTGCCACACTTGGCATGCCTGCTGGCTACTGTGCCAGACGTGGCATGCCTGCTGGCTACTGTGCCACACCTGGCAGCCATGCTGGCTACTGTGCCAGATGTGGCATGCCTGCTGGCTACTGTGCCACACCTGGCAGCCATGCTGGCTACTGTGCCACACCTGGCTTGCCCGCTGGCTACTGTGCCGTGACCTGGCATGCCTACTGGCTACTGTGCCACACCTGGCATGCCTGCTGGCCACTGTGCCACACCTGCCAGGCCTGCTGGCTACTGTGCCGTGACCTGGCATGCCTGCTGGCTACTGTGCCACACCTGGCAGCCCTGTTGGCTACTGTGCCACACCTGGCATGGCTGCTGGATACTGTGCCAGACATGGCATGCCTGCTGTCTACTGTTCCCGACCTGGCAGGTCTGCTGGATACTGTGCCAGACCTGGCATGCCGGCTGGCTACTGTGCCACACCTGCCAGGCCTGCTGGCTTCTGTGCCAGACCTAGCAGGCCTGCTGGCTACTGTGCCACACCTGCCAGGCCTGCTGGCTACTGTGCCACACCCGGCATGCCTGCTGGCTACTGTGCCAGACATGGCAGGCCTGCTGGCTACTGTGCCACACCTGCCAGGCCTGCTGGATACTGTGCCAGACGTGGCAGGCCTGCTGGCTACTGTGCCACACCCGGCAGGCCTGCTGGCTACTGTGCCACTCCTGGCAGCCCTGCTGGCTACTGTACCAGAAGTGGCATGGCAGCTGGCTACTGTACCAGAAGTGGCATGCCAGCTGGCTACTGTGCCACACCTGGCAGCCCTGCTGGCTACTGTGCCACACCTGGCATGCCTGCTGGCTACTGTGCCACACCTGGCAGCCCTGCTGGCTACTGTACCAGAAGTGGCATGTCAGCTGGCTACTGTGCCACACCTGGCAGCCCTGCTGGCTACTGTGCCACACCTGGCATGCCCGCTGGCTACTGTGCCACACCTGGCATGCCCGCTGTCTACTGTGCCACACCTGGCAACCCTGCTGGCTACTGTGCCACACGCATGTCTCCCCGCCAACACAATGAATGTAATGCTGTGCCCACACACTGCTGTGCCACAAAAGGCCTGACCGATGATTACACAGTATTCTTGAACAGAGGGCCTGTTCTCCCCGCTATGCCCATTGTTTGCTGTGCATGGAACCCCCTGTGCAGCTGCTACTCTGAGGCTAAAGACTTGCCCATCAGTTAATATCTCTGCGTGTAATGCCTCCCCATCAGTTCTGCACCCAGCAGACACAGCATCTTCTCTGTTGACTCAGCAGCACCCGCTCTGTGTGGAAGCCATAAAGTGGTGAAGCTAAGCCACTTTGCTGATATAATTTAGGGAGCCATCAAGCGTGGCAACCGCTGGGCAGTGACAGTCTATTAATCAATGTCATCTTTCTCCAAGTCCTTTCCCTCTGTGCTCTTCTCCTTTTCCTCTGTCCTCTTCTCCTGTTCCTCTGTCCTCTTCTCCTGTTCCCCTGTCCTCTTCTCCTTTTCCCCTGTCCTCTTCTCCTGTTCCCCTGTCCTCTTCTCCTTTTCCCCTGTCCTCTTCTCCTTTTCCCCTGTCCTCTTCTCCTGTTCCACTTTCCTCTTCTCATTTTCCTCTGTCCTCTTCTCCCTCCCGTTCTATAATGAATAAAGGATGGTTTGTGCTGATGTTTGAGTGTGAGTCTTACATTTGGGAGCACATTCACACTCAGTAGATATAAGCTCACTCCTCACTCCTCATACACCACTACCAAAACGTTCTTAATCATTGTGTTGGAGTTTCACACCTGAAAGCAGAGTGCTCAGTCTCATATCTTGCAGATAAATCTTCTTCATTGCTTGTGTCACCCCTCAGATTATCATCTCACTCTCCTAGTGTGAATATTACACATTGGGCCAGAGTCCTATCAGGCTTTCCAGTAAAAAATGCCATGGCAAAACACGTGCCCAGGCTGGTGGCACAAATATAGGCCAGTATGGCCACAGAAAAACACACATCACGTTATCTTTAAGCTTGATGCCAGTAAAACTGGCCATACTATCATAAGAAAATATGTACAGACAGGCTGCACCAATGTAGGCCAGTGCGGCCATGTATGCTGCCCTTTCCTTTATGCTGGTAAGGAATGCCAAGCCACAGCAAAAACTCCATAAAGACTGTCTGCACCAATGTAGGTCCCTATAGCAACGTAAGAACAATCATCCTGCTGGCTTTACCCTGGAAAGCAATAAAAAATACCATGCCACAGTAAGAAAGGTTTTTTCACGGCCATACTAACCTACATTGGTTTGCCCAGTCTGGACATCTTCAAAACATGTCAATCCAGGATATATTTATGTAGGTCAGTGATGGGCTGCACCAATGTAGGCCAGTATGGCCACATACGAACTAAATTAACATATGACCTCACCTATGTTGACTGTATAGGCATATGATAGCATTGTGGGGATAGTCGAGGCTTCTGTTTACATACAACAGCCACAACCTTAACTTTTGATTGTGCAACAAAAGGAATTGCATCGGTTCCCAACTTGTACCATCAGTGGTGCTGAGAGTCTTTTGCCCTTGGATGGATGCCTTAGAAAGTCACATCTGAAAGGTATATGAGGGCGGAAGCCCTCTATTGAGAATGAACCGGGTTTAAATAACATGGTCTATGGGACGTGTGCCACTCCGAGGGAGTACAGCCACATTTGAGCTCAATGCACCCTCAGAGAGGAGAAATACCCATGTGCATATCAGTCTGGTGCACACACTGGGCAGGTGGTGCAGTCTGACTGTGGACTCTCTTAAGTGCACGCATCCTGCTTCCGGACCCACGAGACCCCCCTCCGGCCCGGCTACTGCCCGGTGCTGGCTTCGCCCACACACTGGAGAGATTGTGCAATTCACTTTAAAGGGGAATTCGATTTCTAAAGGATTCTGTCTTTCAACGCATCATTAGAAACCTGGTTCCATCCACTTCAATACTGTGCACAGCCTTTTCAGTAGCTCGGGAATCCGGAGCCCAGGGGCCTTGGGTCAAAGTCTGTGCCTGACTGGTAAATTCATGGCATTAAATCCGACGTCACAGCGCTCTTTCCTATGGCCGCACACAGCTAGGCTAGAAGAGTTCTTTTTTATAATTGTAATTGGTTATTTATAACGCGCACGGACCCGGGGATCGAACCTGTGGCTTCCAGGGCGAGCACGTTGCCCCTGAGCTATCCTCCCCATAAGAAACATGAGACGGAACTTTGCCAAATTGAAGATTTGCAGCTTCTCTGCAACGAGTTCCTCTGTTTCTGCTCCTGCTTCACACACTTGCTTCTGAGTTGCCCCGTGTGCCCTCATCCCCAGAGAAACGACGGGGCAACAGCCCTGAGCTGCCCCCAGCGGCCCTCGCCTCTTTGCTCGGGGGAGTCAGGGCAGTTTCTAGGCAATGCAGTGCTCTAATACGCGCCCCCACCCCACTGCAGCCCCTCCCCTACATTAAAAAACCCATTGAAATACCTACAAAAGGAGGTTTTAGTAACTGGCAAGGAAAGTAATGCGAGGGGATTAGTAGAGACAGGAAAGCAGAGAACGAGAATGCTGCGTTTCTACTCCTGGTCATTATTTCACTCACATAGTCATGGTCTAAAGTGCATTTTCTTACATTTTGTTGCTGAAACTTTTTCCATTGTTGCTGCATAATCTATTTTTGCTGTCAATTAAGGGTGAAACTAGCGCCCGTCGCCCCTTCAGAAAGAAAAGGCAATGCATATGTTTTAAATCCCTTTAACCCCTTAAGTGCCAAGGACAAGTACGCTCGTCCTATTTGCGTAGACTAGCATAATAGCCTGGCAGTTATTGCAGAAACTCCGCTCAACAATTGACAACAGCACCCGGGAACAGACGCCCCGGCGCCCCACAGGTTTGTAGACTATGCATATTTAATTGTATGGTGAATGCGATCTCACAAAGACATTATGTTCTCTGTTCAAACAGCCTAACCTTTGGTCTCAGCAACCTATGCTTGTGTCACTGCTACACTATAGCCTTTGAAGCAATAGGACCAGAATCCCCTCTAGACGTGTAATGACACACTTTGGTTAAGTGTGAAGATGGGATTTGAACCTTGTTTGCAATGCAGGCCCTTGATCCCATGCCCTCCCACTTCTGGTTGGCAGTGGCATGTCGAAAGATTTCCCTGATTACATTTTAATCTACTTTATAAAGATGTCTTTAAAGTACACAAATCACATCGTACCACAACCTGACAAAGTATAAATTATTATTGAAACACGTTGAGCCAAAAACGTGTGATTATGGCTTTAGTTCCGCATCCTGGAGTGACTTGAAGACACTCAGGAAAGTAAAATGCAAAATGAGGTCACCTTTCTGTAGTCATTGAGGAGCCTTTTCCCTTCCTCTTACCTTCCTTCAGCAGGCCAATACCCTGGGGAGGGGCACAGTAAGCAATCTTCCAGAAAAGAACAAGAAAGTTAGGTGTTGTGAAAACGTGGCTGAATGCTCAAACCACAAGCAAGGCTGTCAGGACTATACTGCACGGATGATCCTTAGGAAGGGTGAAACCAGCTTTGTATTTGTCCTGACAGCCTTGCAAGTGTCTGTTTAGGGCTGATTAAGCTATCTATAAAGTCGCACTGCCCTCTTAGGCAAAGACAGTTTCCTGGAGAAAAGGGTTTGCATTTGGGATAATTTGCATACCCACAATGCCTTGCGGTTGTGGCTCAGAACTGGAGGCGAACTTCCAGCAACTGCTAGTAAGTGGTGTTGTGGAATGTGTGACTTGGCTCGAGTGTATTTTCCTATATATATATATATATATATATATATATATATATATATAGTGCCAGGCTCATTGCGCCTATTTTCTAGAAATCGGACAGACATATTTCTGTTTGGGACTAAGGGGTTCATGAGCCTTGAAATACGGTCAATTATCGCTGTTTTAATGCACTAAACGTGTATATTGCACCTTCCTGCCAACAGAGTCAGGTAGTTTTGCGAGAGAAGGGCCTCTGACGTGGCTGCCTCACATTTTCAAAGTGTAGAGTTTGGTCCAAAGCCACTACGACAGTAGGGTGGGATAATACTCTTCAGCCGCCATCACTGATCCGAGGGAAGGGCTCTAGATGCCACAAGACGTGGTGAGGGCCACGGAGAGAGGTTGGATGGTTGGATGGCCACCATCGTGCAGTAGCCACTTTCCGGGGGCTTCTAAGCGCTTTCTCAACGTGCTGCTTATGGAAGCACAGCAGAGCAGGCACAGCCCTGGCAGCCGCACACTAGCCTGCTTTTAATCACAGTAATACGTCCATCTATCATTTAAGCACTTACATTCCCATCGCCTCGGCAGGGAGTGCGGTGTAGGGTGGTATAATTAGGACTGCTCGGGAGAGGCGCGTGAAGTGCAGTGTATACAGGCAGCGTTGGTCAACGTGCCCGCTCTTGCCGGGTCCCAGATCCGGCATCAGATGTCTCCCCGGATCTCGGACTGGCCTGCCTCAGCCCTGACAGGGCTGACCGAGCTGCCAGCTTCGCCGAAAGAAGCCGGGGGCTCCGTGATCTAATCTGCGCTGTCCGCTCCCGTCGCTGGTTTCTAGGCACTCATTCTTTCTTCAGGCTGAAAGGGACCCCGCGGGAATCGATGGGCCGTGACTATCGCTGGTTCTCTGTGATCATTTCGCTTTCCGTAGGTCGCCTAACAAAAAGACTGATTTTTCCGACTGATTTTAGGCGGCTTGCAAAAAGCGTAAAAAAGACATTCACCGAGTGGTCTTTCAAATCGTTTTTTATAGTGTTTTTTTTAAAAAGGTCATTTGACCTAATACCCATCACTGGGCGGGGGCCTTCACTGTTAATAGCAGCCTTCTACATGCGGGGCACACTATTGTTTCCCAAATGCGCCTCTTACACCTTCATAGGGAATGAAAGTAATTTCCAAACTCAAAAATGCTGCTTAAACTTGACTTCACTAGTTCACTAGTATTCTTTGAAATGTGTTTCTTTTTTTGTCGGACTATGTAACTTTTGTGCCCCCACCTCTGTGTTTTATCACTGGTTATATTTATGAAGATGTTATATGCTTGTCAAACTGCTTAATCACAAATACAGGCTTCTGTTGTGCTGATCGCAGTTATTAGGAAATGAATCTGTGGGTTCCTGCGTGACACCTTTTCATTTTCACAACAGGGTAGAAATACCACCACCTGCGCCCTGAATATAAGTGAGCTACGAGCCCAACCCATGCTCTGGCCAAACACATTTTATAGCGTGAGTTTTGTAAAATCAATGGTAAAAAGTCAGGATTTAAAACACGTTTTTAATATATAACATCTCAGCAACAGTCCCTCAACCTGCTGAGCTACCCTGGTAACCTTCTACTGTAGTGCGTGTCTACAGATCCCTTAATGTACTAAACATCACTGCATCCTCAGCAGTATTTTGGGAGCACCACTGCCATGCAAGTGATTTAAAGTGGAATTGGTGTACAGTGTGGAGTTTGGAAAGAAGCAGCATGAAAGAAATTGCCCCATTTTAAAACTATTTTGAACATTTCCTTTGTGTGGAGTTCAACCGCGAGCCCCGTACCCTTGGGACTCCACCCCTCCTCCAAACTCCACCCACACACTACCCCTTGTGGGATCCCCCTTACATTGTTTCCATTTCCAGCCCTGCACTTAGCGGAAGGATGACGCTTAACAGAGTGAATGGCTTAAGCAGGGCGCAGGAAGAAGACATGTAATGAAGTGAATGGCTTCCAGGGTCAGCGACCTAGTCATTGTACCGGCAGGAGAGGGAATGAGGTGACTGGCTACACCGGGGCAACATGTTTCTCAGAGCAGATGGAGCGACTAAGGTGGTGTGAATGGCGTCAGAGGCGCAGCAGGCTACTCGTGATAAATTCAGGATGTGAGAAGGGGTGACTGGCTTTCAGAGGCCAATGGTTTATCAGTGTAGAGAGATGAACAGTGATGACATGAATGGCTTTCAGGGGCAGCATGGCACTCAGGATGTGAGAAGGGATGACTGGCTATAGAGGAGGAGAAGGTTCCTCGGAGCAGAGGGGGGAAGTCTGAGGGGCAGCATGGTTCTCGGGTGTGTGAAGGGGTGACTGGCTATAGAGGAGGAGAAGGTTCGTCGGAGCAGAGGGAGGAAGTGTGAGGGGCAGCATGGTTCTCGGGTGTGTGAAGGGGTGACTGGCTATAGAGGAGGAGAAGGTTCCTCGGAGCAGAGGGGGGAAGTCTGAGGGGCAGCATGGTTCTCAGATGTGTGAGGAGGTGACTGGCTATAGAGGAGGAGAAGGTTCCTCGGAGCAGAGGGAGGAAGTGTGAGGGGCAGCGTGGTTCTCGTGTGTATGAAGGGTGACTGGCTATAGAGGAGGAGAAGGTTCCACAGAGCAGAGGGAGGAAGTGTGAGGGGCAGCATGGTTCTCGGGTGTGTGAAGGGGTGACTGGCTATAGAGGAGGAGAAGGTTCCTCGGAGCAGAGGGGGGAAGTCTGAGGGGCAGCATGGTTCTCGGGTGTGTGAAGGGGTGACTGGCTATAGAGGAGGAGAAGGTTCCTCGGAGCAGAGGGAGGAAGTGTGAGGGGCAGCATGGTTCTCAGGTGTGTGAAATGCGACTGGCTATATAGGAGGAGAAGGTTCCTCAGAGCAGAGGGAGGAAGTGTGAGGGGCAGCGTGGTTCTCGTGTGTATGAAGGGTGACTGGCTATAGAGGAGGAGAAGGTTCCTCGGGGCAGAGGGAGGAAGTGTGAGAGGCAGCGTGGTTCTCGGGTGTGTGGATGGGTGCCAGGCTACAGAGAAGGTTCCTTGTAGCAGAGAGAGGAATTGTGAGGGGCAGCATGGTTCTCGGGTGTGTATGGGTGACTGGCTATAGAGGAGCAGAAGGTTCCTCGGAGTAGAGGGAGGAAGTGTGAGGGTCAGCATGGTTCTCGGGTTAGTGAAAGTTGACTGGCTATAGAGGAGGAGAAGGTTCCTCGGAGCAGAGGGAGGAAGTGTGAGGGTCAGCATGGTTCTCGGGTTAGTGAAAGGTGACTGGCTATAGAGGAGGAGAAGGTTCCTCGGAGCAGAGGGAGGAAGTGTGAGGGGCAGCATGGTTCTCGTGTGTGTCAAGGGTGACTGGCTATAGAGGAGGGGAAGGTTCCACAGAGCAGAGGGAGGAAGTGTGAGGGGCAGCATGGTTCTCGGGTGTGTGAAGGGGTGACTGGCTATAGAGGAGGAGAAGGTTCGTCGGAGCAGAGGGAGAAAGTGTGAGGGGCAGCATGGTTCTCCGATGTGTAGAGGGGTGACTGGCTATAGAGGAGGAGAAGGTTCCTTGGGGCAGAGGGAGGAAGTGTGAGGGGCAGCATGGTTCTCGGGTGTGTGAAAAGTGACTGGCTATAGACGAGGAGAAGGTTCCTCGGAGCAGAGGGAGGAAGTGTGAGGGGCAGCATGGTTCTCGGGTGTGTGAAAAGTGACTGGCTATAGAGGAGGAGAAGGTTCCTCGGAGCAGAGGGAGGAAGTGTGAGGGGCAGCGTGGTTCTCAGGTGTGTAGAGGGGTGCCAGGCTATAGAGCAGAAGGTTCCTCGGAGCAGAGGGAGGAAGTGTGAGGGTCAGCATGGTTCTCGGGTTAGTGAAAGGTGACTGGCTATAGAGGAGCAGAAGGTTCCTCGGAGTAGAGGGAGGAAGTGTGAGGGTCAGCATGGTTCTCGGGTTAGTGAAAGGTGACTGGCTATAGAGGAGGAGAAGGTTCCTCGGAGCAGAGGGAGGAAGTGTGAGGGGCAGCATGGTTCTCGTGTGTATGAAGGGTGACTGGCTATAGAGGAGGAGAAGGTTCCTCGGAGCAGAGGGAGGAAGTGTGTGGGGCAGCATGGTTCTCGGGTGTGTGAAGGGGTGACTGGCTATAGAGGAGGAGAAGGTTTGTCGGAGCAGAGGGAGGAAGTGTGAGGGGCAGCATGGTTCTCAGATGTGTAGAGGGGTGACTGGCTATAGAGGAGGAGAAGGTTCATCGGAGCAGAGGGAGGAAGTGTGAGGGGCAGCATGGTTCTCGGGTGTGTGAAAAGTGACTGGCTATAGAGGAGGAGAAGGTTCCTCAGAGCAGAGGGAGGAAGTGTGAGGGGCAGAGTGGTTCTTGGGTGTGTAGAGGGGTGCCAGGCTATAGAGCAGAAGGTTCCTCGGAGCAGAGGGAGGAAGTGTGAGGCGCAGCATGGTTCTCGGGTGTGTGGAAGGTGACTGGCTATACAGGAGGAGAAGGTACCTCGGAGCAGAGGGAGGAAGTGTGAGGGGCAGCATGGTTCTCGGTGTGTGGAGGGGTGACTGGCTATAGAGGAGGAGAAGGTTCCTCGGAGCAGAGGGAGGAAGCGTGAGGGGCAGCATGGTTCTCGTGTGTATGAAGGGTGACTGGCTATAGAGGAGGAGAAGGTTCCACAGAGCAGAGGGAGGAAGTGTGAGGGGCCGCGTGGTTCTCTGGTGTGTGAAGGGGTGACTGGCTATAGAGGAGGAGACGGTTTCTCGGAGTAAAGGGGGGAGTGTGAGGGGCAGCATGGTTCTCGGTGTGTGAAGAGATGACTGGCTATAGAGGAGGAGACGGTTTCTCGGAGTAGAGGGGGGAAGTGTGAGGGTCAGCATGGTTCTCGGGTTAGTGAAAGGTGACTGGCTATAGAGGAAGAGAAGGTTCCTCGGAGCAGAGGGAGGAAGTGTGAGGGGCAGCGTGGTTCTTGGGTGTGTAGAGGGGTGCCAGGCTATAGAGCAGAAGGTTCCTCGGAGCAGAGGGAGGAAGTGTGAGGGGCAGCATGGTTCTCGTGTGTGTCAAGGGTGACTGGCTATAGAGGAGGAGAAGGTTCCACAGAGCAGAGGGAGGAAGTGTGAGGGGCAGCATGGTTCTCGGGTGTGTAGGGTTGACTGGCTATAGAGGAGCAGAAGGTTCCTCGGAGTAGAGGGGGGAAGTGTGAGGGGCAGCATGGTTCTCAGATGTGTAGAGGGGTGACTGGCTATAGAGGAGGAGAAGGTTCCTCGGAGCAGAGGGAGGAAGTGTGTGGGGCAGCATGGTTCTCGGGTGTGTGAAGGGGTGACTGGCTATAGAGGAGGAGAAGGTTCGTCGGAGCAGAGGGAGGAAGTGTGAGGGGCAGCATGGTTCTCGGGTGTGTGAAGGGGTGACTGGCTATAGAGGAGGAGAAGGTTCGTCGGAGCAGAGGGAGGAAGTGTGAGGGGCAGCATGGTTCTCAGATGTGTAGAGGGGTGACTGGCTATAGAGGAGGAGAAGGTTCCTCGGAGCAGAGGGAGGAAGTGTGAGGGGCAGCATGGTTCTCGGGTGTGTGAAAAGTGACTGGCTATAGAGGAGGAGAAGGTTCCTCAGAGCAGAGGGAGGAAGTGTGAGGGGCAGCGTGGTTCTTGGGTGTGTAGAGGGGTGCCAGGCTATAGAGCAGAAGGTTCCTCGGAGCAGAGGGAGGAAGTGTGAGGGTCAGCATGGTTCTCGGGTTAGTGAAAGGTGACTGGCTATAGAGGAGGAGAAGGTTACTCAGAGCAGAGGGAGGGAGCATGAGGGGCAGCATGGTTCTCATGTGTATGAAGGGTGACTGGCTATAGAGGAGGAGAAGGTTCCTTGGAGCAGAGGGAGGAAGCGTGAGGGGCAGCATGGTTCTCGGGTTATTGAAAGGTGACTGGCTATAGAGGAGGAGAAGGTTCCTCGGAGCAGAGGGAGGAAGTGTGAGGGGCAGCATGGTTCTCGTGTGTATGAAGGGTGACTGGCTATAGAGGAGGAGAAGGTTCCTCGGAGCAGAGGGAGGAAGTGTGAGGGGCAGCATGGTTCTCATGTGTATGAAGGGTGACTGGCTATAGAGGAGCAGAAGGTTCCTTGGAGTAGAGGGAGGAAGTGTGAGGGTCAGCATGGTTCTCGGGTTAGTGAAAGGTGACTGGCTATAGAGGAGGAGAAGGTTCCTCGGAGCAGAGGGAGGAAGTGTGAGGGGCAGCATGGTTCTCGTGTGTATGAAGGGTGACTGGCTATAGAGGAGGAGAAGGTTCCTCGGAGCAGAGGGAGGAAGTGTGAGGCGCAGCATGGTTCTCGGGTGTGTGAAGGGGGACTGGCTATAGAGGAGAAGGTTCCTCGGGGCAGAGGGAGGATGTGTGATGGGGCGCGGGACTGGCTAGGACGCAGGCCACTCACCACCAGCGGGATGGAGCAGATCAGGAAGACGGCGGTCATCAGGATCAGGAGCCAGAACATCTGGATCTCGGCGGCCGAGGCGGGCGAGGGCAGGCGCGGGAAGCGGCGGCTGGCCCTGGGGGCCCCGGGGCCCGCCACCTCGGCGCGCGCCAGCCGGGCCCGCTGGCTCATGCGCACCAGGGAGGCGCAGACGGCCAGGTTGCAGAGCAGGGTGATGGCGATGAGCAGCAGCAGGACGCCCCCGTAGAGGTAGGAGTAGGCGGCCGCCAGCGGGTCGGTGGCCCGCCAGTCCAGGAAGCACCAGGTGCCCGGGAAGTGGCGCACGTGCCTGCCCAGGCCGAAGCTGGGCATGGCGCAGAGCAGCAGGCTGCCCAGGTAGGCGCCCAGCAGCGCCGCCCTGGCCAGGCCGCGGCCCGCGTGGCGGGAGTAGAAGTAGGCATGGCTGATGGCCAGGTAGCGCTCCAGGGCCATGGCGCACAGGATGCAGGTGCCCGCCGCGCCGAAGAAGAGCAGGCAGAAGGAGAAGAAGTGGCAGAGCGCGGCGCCGCCCGGCCAGCGGCGCCCCAGGTAGGTGGCGATGACCACCGGGCTGGTGCAGCAGGTGCCCAGCAGGTCCGTCAGGGCCAGGCCGCAGATCAGCGTGTAGAAGCTGCTCTCCCGCTGCTCCCGCTTGGAGGTGCGCAGCACCGCGATGGCGATCAGGTTGCCCACCACCCCCACCGAGAACATGGTGGCCGAGGTGGCCACCTGGCTGGAGCGCAGGCTCAGCGCGGGCACCGACGTGTTACTGGCCTCCGACGGGGAGGGCAGCTCCCAGGCGCTGGCGTTCAGGAGCTGGGAGCCCTGGAGCATCCTGGGGGCGGAGGGGGAGGGTGGGGGAGGGCGCTGCCCTAGCCTCAGGCCTCAGGCAGGCGGGCAGCTCTCCGCTCCACGGGCGCCCGAGCTCTGAGGGCAAGTAGCGCTTAGAAGCACTGAAGAGGTGTTAGGGGAAGTCCTGGGCAAAGGACACACCCGCAGCATCCCCACTCCACGGGGAGGGGCTCTGCTAAGGGTAGGCGGGGGAGTGGCCCCTCAGCAGAGTGCCCCAGCGCGATGCTAGCACTGCAGGGACGGGGAGAACAGAAGCGGGCACTTGAGTTAGCAGTGTCCCAGGTCCAGTCACACCGAACGAGGGGTGGAGGGTGGCTATTCAGCAGGTTATCAGTGTCCCAGGTCCAGTCACACTGCATGAGGGGTGGGTGAGCACTGCTCTGGGTGCAGAGGGTGACTCTTCAGCAGGTTAGCAGCGTCCCAGGTCCAGTCACACTGCACGAGGGGTGGGCGAGCACTGCTATGGGTGCAGAAGGTGGCTCTTCAGCAGGTTAGCAGTGTTCCAGGTCCAGTCACACTGCACGAGGGGTGGGCGAGCACTGCCATGCACGCAGGGGGTGGCTCCTCAGCAGGTTAGCAGTGTTCCAGGTCCAGTTACACTGCACGAGGGGTGGGCGAGCACTGCCATGCACGCAGGGGGTGGCTCCTCAGCAGGTTATCAGTGTCCCAGGTCCAGTCACACTGCACGAGCGTTGAGTGAGCACTGCTGTGGATGCAGAGGGTGTCTCTTCAGCAGGTTAGCAGCGTCCCAGCCAGATCCAGTCACACTGCACGAGGGGTGGGCGAGCACTGCTCTGGGTGCAGAGGGTTTCTCTTCAGCAGGTTAGCAGCGTCCCAGCCAGATCCAGTCACACTGCACGAGGGGTGGGCGAGCACTGCTCTGGGTGCAGAGGGTTTCTCTTCAGCAGGTTATCAGCGTCCCAGGTCCAGTCACACTGCACGAGGGGTGGGCGAGCACTGCTATGGGTGCAGAAGGTGGCTCTTCAGCAGGTTAGCAGTGTTCCAGGTCCAGTCACACTGCACGAGGGGTGGGCGAACACTGCCATGCACGCAGGGGGTGGCTCCTCAGCAGGTTATCAGCGTCCCAGGTCCAGTCACCCTGCACGAGGAGTGGAGGGTGAGCAGAGTAGGACACACTGCAAGGATGGGGCAGTTCACCGGTCCTGCATCCCCAGAGTCGTTGATGGCACTGCTGGGACAACTTCAGACAGGCGCCCCCACTCCCGCGCCGTGGACCCTGGACTAGGGTGGCAACAGACTCGTGGTGGCCTTTCAGTGTGGCTCGTGATAGCTTCCCCTGGTAGAGTTGCGGGCTGGCAGATGGCACTGGCCAGCCCTGTAGGACCAGGTCCGTGTGACGGTACAGGTGCAGTATCCCGAGAGCCGTGCCCCCGACCCTCTTCTAGAACAATGAGAGTCGCTGCTTGCAGCGATGCCCAGCCCCGGAGCTGATGGTACAAGCCCTGGAACTACTGATGCCCCCTGGCGGAGGTGCCCTCTTCTAAACTCTGTGCTCGTAGACTCGGCGTGTCTCCTAGCTCCTGCCCCTGTGCTGTGGGTCTGGATGGCAGTGCCCCCGTTCTTGTGCTGCGGGTACAGCTGGGGTGCTCTGGGGAGCAGTGCCCCCGCTCCTACTCATGTGCTGTGCGTCCAGCTGGGGGGAGGGGGGAGCTCTGGATGGCAGCGCCCCGCTCGTCTCCTGCAGCTCCTGCCCCTGTGCTGTGGGTACAGCGGGGGGCTCTAGGTGGCAGTGCCCCCGCGCCTGCCACTGTGCTGTGTGTCCAGTTGGGGTGCTCTGGGTGGCAGTGCCCCCGCTCCTGCAGCTCCTGCACCTGTTCTGTGGGTACAGCGGGGAGCTCTGGGTGGCAGTGCCCCCGCTCGTCTCCTGCAGCTCCTGCCCCTGTGCTGTGTGTCCGGCTAGGGCTCTGGGTGGCAGTGCCCCTGCAGCTCCTGAGCTGTGTGTCCAGCTGGGGGCTCTGGCTGGTAGTGCCCCCGCTCCTGCAGCTCCAGCACCTGTGCTGTGGGTCCAGCTGTGGGCTCTGGATGGCAGTGCCCCCGCTCCAGCAGCTCCTTCCCCCTGTGCTGTGGGTCCAGCTGTGGGCTCTGGATGGCAGTGCCCCCGCTCCTGCAGCTCCTTCCCCTGTGCTGTGGGTCCAGCTGTGGGCTCTGGGTGGCAGTGCCCCCGCTCGTCTCCTGCAGCTCCTGTCTCTGTGCTGTGTGTCCGGCTGTGTGGCAGTGCCCCTGCAGCTCCTGCCCCTGTGCTGTGTGTCCAGCTTGGGGCTCTGTGTGGCAGTGCCCCTGCAGCTCCTGCCCCTGTGCTGTGTGTCCAGCTGGGGGCTCTGGATGGCAGTGCCCCCGCTCCTGCAGCTCCTGCCCCTGTGCTGTGTGTCCGGCTTGGGGCTCTGGGTGGCAGTGCCCCTGCAGCTCCTGCCCCTGTGCTGTGTGTCCAGCTGGGGGCTCTGGCTGGCAGTGCCCCCGCTCCTGCAGCTCCAGCACCTGTGCTGTGGGTCCAGCTGTGGGCTCTGGATGGCAGTGCCCCCGCTCCTGCAGCTCCTTCCCCTGTGCTGTGGGTCCAGCTGTGGGCTCTGGGTGGCAGTGCCCCCGCTCGTCTCCTGCAGCTCCTGCCCCTGTGCTGTGTGTCCAGCTGGGGGCTCTGGATGGTGGTGCCCCCGCTCCTGCAGCTCCTGTCCCTGTGCTGTGTGTCCAGCTGGGGGCTCTGTGTGGCAGTGCCCCTGCAGCTCCTGCCACTGTGCTGTGTGTCCAGCTGGGGGCTCTGGATGGTGGTGCCCCCGCTCCTGCAGCTCCTGCCCCTGTGCTGTGTGTCCAGCTGGGGGCTCTGTGTGGCAGTGCCCCTGCAGCTCCTGCCCCTGTGCTGTGTGTCCAGCTGGGGGCTCTGGATGGCAGTGCCCCCGCTCCTGCAGCTCCTGCCCCTGTGCTGTGTGTCCGGCTTGGGGCTCTGGGTGGCAGTGCCCCTGCAGCTCCTGCCCCTGTGCTGTGTGTCCAGCTGGGGGCTCTGGATGGCAGTGCCCCCGCTCCTGCAGCTCCTGCACCTGTGCTGTGGGTACAGCGGGGAGCTCTGGGTGGCAGTGCCCCTGCTCGTCTCCTGCAGCTCCTGCCCCTGTGCTGTGTGTCCGGCTGGGGGCTCTGGGTGGCAGTGCCCCTGCAGCTCCTGCAGCTCCTGCCCCTGTGCTATGGGTACAGTGGGGAGCTTTGGGTGGCAGGGCCCCTGCTCATGCAGCTACTGGCCCTGTGCTGTGCGTCTAGCTGGGGGCTCTGGGTGGCAGTGCCCCCGCTCGTCTCCTGAAGCGCCTGCCCCCGTGCTGTGCGTCCAGCTGGGGGGCTCTGGATGGCAGCGCCTCCGCTCGTCTCCTGCAGCTCCTGCCCCTGTGCTGTGTGTCCGGCTGGGGGCTCTGGGTGGCTGTGCCCCCGCTCCTGCAGCTCCTGCCCCTGTGCTGTGGGTACAGTGGGGAGCTTTGGGTGGCAGGGCCCCTGCTCATGCAGCTAATGGCCCTGTGCTGTGCGTCTAGCTGGGGGCTCTGGGTGGCAGTGCCCCCGCTCGTCTCCTGAAGCGCCTGCCCCCGTGCTGTGCGTCCAGCTGGGGGGCTCTGGATGGCAGCGCCTCCGCTCGTCTCCTGCAGCTCCTGCCCCTGTGCTGTGGGTACAGCGGGGTCTCTGGATGGCGGTGCCGCCGCTCTTGTCCTGCAGCTCCTGCACCTGTGCTGTGGGTGCAGCTGGGGGCTCTGGATGGCAGTGCCCCCGCTCCTGCAGCTCCTTCCCCTGTGCTGTGGGCCCAGCTGTGGGCTCTGGATGGCAGTGCCCCCGCTCCTGCAGCTCCTTCCCCTGTGCTGTGGGTCCAGCTGTGGGCTCTGGATGGCAGTGCCCCCGCTCCTGCAGCTCCTGCACCTGTGCTGTGGGTCCAGCTGTGGTCTCTGGATGGCAGTGCCCCCGCTCCTGTCCTGCAGCTGCTCCAGCAGTGCCCCTGCTCTCCGCACCCTGCTGCACCCGCGCCTCTCCGCCGCTATGGGAAGCCCAGAAGACAGAAAGGAAGCGCCTCTTTTTTAAATGACCTCCATTAGAAATTAGTTCTGACATCAGATACAGTGTCACTCCTCTGAGTCGTTACCCGTGTTAGTGCCACTTACCTGTGTGAATCCTTAGCTGCAGTGTGTGCGTGTCGCTCCTCTGTGCCCTCCCAACGATGCCACTCCTCTGTGACTTCAGCGCCACTCCTCTGCGTCCTCGCTTACCGGCAGTGTCACTCCTCTGCGTCCTCGCTCAGCTGCAGGGTCACTCACATGTGCCTTCAGCTGCAGGGTCACTCATCTGCGTCTTCGCTCAGCTGCAGAGTCACTCACATGTGCCTCCAGCTGCAGGGTCACTCCTCTGTGTCCCCGCTCAGCTGCAGGGTCACTCCTCTGTGTCCTCGCTCAGCTGCAGGGTCACTCACATGTGCCTTCAGCTGCAGGGTCACTCCTCTGTGTCCTCGCTCAGCTGCAGTGTCACTCACACGAGCCTTCAGCTGCAGGGTCACTCCTCTGTGTCCTCGCTCAGCTGCAGGGTCACTCCTCTGTGTCCTCACTCATCTGCAGGGGCACTCCTCTGTGTCCTCGCTTAGCTGCAGGGGCACTCCTCTGAGTCCTCGCTCAGCTGAAGGGTCACTTACATGTGCCTTCAGCTGCAGGGCCACTCCTCTGTGTCCCCGCTCAGCTGCAGGGTCACTCCTCTGTGTCCTCGCTCAGCTGCAGGGTCACTCCTCTGTGTCCTCGCTCAGCTGCAGGGTCACTCACATGTGCCTTCAGCTGCAGGGTCACTCTTCTGTGTCCTCGTTCAGCTGCAGGGTCACTCCTCTGTGTCCTCACTCATTTGCAGGGGCACTCCTCTGCTTCCTCGCTCAGCTGCAGGGTCACTCATATGTGCCTTAAGCTGCAGGGTCACTCCTCTGCGTCCTCGCTCAGCTGAAGGGTCACTCACATGTGCCTTCAGCTGCAGGGCCACTCCTCTGTGTCCCCGCTCAGCTGCAGGGTCACTCCTCTGTGTCCTCGCTCAGCTGCAGTGTCACTCCTCTGTGTCCTCGCTCAGCTGCAGGGTCACTCACATGTGCCTTCAGCTGCAGGGTCACCCCTCTATGTCCTCGCTCAGCTGCAGGGCCACTCACATGTGCCTTCAGCTGCAGGGTCACTCCTCTGTGTCCTCGCTCAGCTGCAGGGTCACTCCACTGCATCTTCGCTCAGCTGCAGGGTCACTCCTCTGTGTTCAGGCTCAGCTGCAGGGTTACTCCTCTGTGTCCTCGCTCAGCTGCAGGGTCACTCCTCTGCATCCTCGCTCAGCTGCAGGTTCACTCCTCTGTGTCCCCGCTCAGCTGCAGGGTCACTCCTCTGTGTCCTCGCTCAGCTGCAGGGCCACTCCTCTGTGTTCCCGGTCAGCTGCAGGGTCACGCCTCTGTGTCCCCACTCAGCTGCAGGGTCATTCCTCTGTGTTCCCGCTAAGCTGCAGGGCCCTCCTTTGCGTCCTCGCTCAGCTGCAGTGTCACTTATATGTTCCTTCAGCTGCAGGGTCACTCCTCTGGGTCCTCGCTCAGCTGAAGGGTCACTCATATGTGCCTTCAGCTGCAGGGTCACTCCTCTGCGTCCTCGCTCAGCTGCATGGTCTCTCCTCTGCGTCCTCGCTCAGCTGCAGGGTCACTCACATGTGCCTTTAGCTGCAGGGTCACTCCTCTGTGGCCTCGCTCAGCTGCAGGGGCACTCCTCTGCATCCTCGCTCAGCTGCACGGTCGCTCAGCTGCAGGGCCCTCCTTTGCGTCCTCGCTCAGCTGCAGGGTCCCTCATATGTGCCTTCAGCTGCAGGGCCACTCCACTGCATCCTCGCTCAGCTGCAGGGTCACTGATATGTTGCTTCAGCTGCAGTGTCACTCCTCTGCGTCCTCGCTCAGCTGAAGGGTCACTCATATATGCCTTCAGCTGCAGTGTCACTCCTCTGCGTCCTTACTCAGCTGCAGGGTCACTCCTCTGTGTCCCCGCTCAGCTGCAGGGTCACTCCTCTGCTTCACCGATCAGCTGCAGGGCCACTCCTCTGCGTCTTCGCTCAGCTGCAGGGTCACTCCTCATCATCCTCCCTCAGCTGCAGGGTCACTCCTCTGTGCCTTCAGCTGCAGGACCACTCCTCTGCATCCTCGCTCAGCTGCAGGGTCACTCCTCTGTGCCTTCAGCTGCAGGGCCACTCCTCTGCATCCTCGCTCAGCTGCACGGCCACTCCTCTGCATCCTCTCTCAGCTGCAGGGCCACTCCTCTGTGTCCTCGCTCAGCTGCAGGGCCACTCCTCTGTATCCTCGCTCAGCTGCAGGGTCACTCACATGTGCCTTTAGCTGCAGGGTCACTCCTCTGCATCCTCGCTCAGCTGCAGGGTCACTCCTCTGTGTCCCCGCTCAGCTGCAGGGTCACTCATCTGCATCCTTGTTCAGCTGCAGTGTCACTCCTCTGTGTCCCCGCTGAGTTGCAGGGTCACTCAAATGTGTCATCAGCTGCAGGGTCTCTCCTCTGTGTCCCCGCTCAGCTGCAGGGTCACTCATCTGCATCTTTGTTCAGCTGCAGTGTCACTCCTCTGTCTCCCCACTCAGCTGCAGGGTCACTCATATGTGCCGTCAGCTGCAATGTCACTCCTCTGCGTCCTCGCTCAGCTTCTGGGTCACTCATCCATGCCTTCAGCAGCAGGGTCACTCCTCTGCGTCCTCGCTTACCTGCAGTGTCACTCCTCTGTGTCCTCGCTCAGCTGCAGGGTCAATGATATGTGCCTTCAACTGCAGTGTCACTCCTCAGCGTCCTCGCTCAGCTGCAGGGTCATTCATATGTGCCTTCAGCTACAGTGTCACTCCTCTGTGTCCCTGCTCAGCTGCAGGGTCACTCATATGTTCCTTCTGCTGCAGTGTCACTCCTCTGTGTCCTCGCTCAGCTGCAAGGTCACTCATATGTCCCTTCAACTGCAGGGTCACTCCTCTGTGTCCTCTCTCAGCTGCAGGGCCACTCTTTTGTGTCCACGCTCAGCTACAGGGTCACTCATATGTGCCTTCATCTGCAATGTCACTCCTCTGTGTCCCCGCTCAGCTGCAGGGCACTCCTTTGCGTCCTCACTCAGCTGTAGTGCCACTCCCCTGGGTCCCCGCTCAGCTGCAGTCACACCTCTGTGTCCCTGCTCAGCTGCAGGGTCACTCATATGTCCCTTCAGCTGCAGGGTCACTCCTCTGCGTCCTCGCTCAGCTGCAGTGTCACTCATATGTGTCTACAGCTGCAGTGTCACTCCTCTGTGTCCTCGCTCAGCTGCAGGGTCACTCATATGTGCCTTCAGCTGCAGGGTCACCCCTCTGCGTCCCCGCCCAGCTGCAGTGCCACTCCTCTGTGTCAGCGCTCAGCAGCAGGGCCCTCCTTTGCGTCCTCGCTCAGCTGCAGGGCCACTCATATGTGCCTTCAGCAGCAGGGACACTCCTCTGCGTCCTCACTCAGCTGCAGGGTCACTCCTCTGTGTCCCCGCTCAGCTGCAGGGTCACTCATCTGCATCCTTGTTCAGCTGCAGTGTCACTCCTCTGTGTCCCCGCTGAGTTGCAGGGTCACTCAAATGTGTCATCAGCTGCAGGGTCTCTCCTCTGTGTCCCTGCTCAGCTACAGGGTCACTCATCTGCATCTTTGTTCAGCTGCAGTGTTACTCCTCTGTGTCCCCACTCAGCTGCAGGGTCACTCATATGTGCCGTCAGCTGCAATGTCACTCCTCTGCGTCCTCGCTCAGCTTCTGGGTCACTCATCCATGCCTTCAGCAGCAGGGTCACTCCTCTGCGTCCTCGCTTACCTGCAGTGTCACTCCTCTGTGTCCTCGCTCAGCTGCAGGGTCAATGATATGTGCCTTCAACTGCAGTGTCACTCCTCAGCGTCCTCGCTCAGCTGCAGGGTCATTCATATGTGCCTTCAGCTACAGTGTCACTCCTCTGTGTCCCTGCTCAGCTGCAGGGTCACTCATATGTTCCTTCTGCTGCAGTGTCACTCCTCTGTGTCCTCACTCAGCTGCAAGGTCACTCATATGTCCCTTCAGCTGCAGGGTCACTCCTCTGTGTCCTCTCTCAGCTGCAGGGCCACTCTTTTGTGTCCACGCTCAGCTACAGGGTCACTCATATGTGCCTTCATCTGCAATGTCACTCCTCTGTGTCCCTGCTCAGCTGCAGGGCACTCCTTTGCGTCCTCACTCAGCTGTAGTGCCACTCCCCTGGGTCCCCGCTCAGCTGCAGTCACACCTCTGTGTCCCTGCTCAGCTGCAGGGTCACTCATATGTCCCTTCAGCTGCAGGGTCACTCCTCTGCGTCCTCGCTCAGCTGCAGTGTCACTCATATGTGTCTACAGCTGCAGTGTCACTCCTCTGTGTCCTCGCTCAGCTGCAGGGTCACTCATATGTGCCTTTAGCTGCAGGGTCACCCCTCTGCGTCCCCGCTCAGCTGCAGTGCCACTCCTCTGTGTCAGCGCTCAGCAGCAGGGCCCTCCTTTGCGTCCTCGCTCAGCTGCAGGGCCACTCATATGTGCCTTCAGCAGCAGGGACACTCCTCTGCGTCCTCACTCAGCTGCAGGGTCACTCCTCTGTGTCCCCGCTCAGCTGCAGGGTCACTCATATGTGTCTTCAGCTGCAGGTCCCTCCTCTGCATCCTCGCTCAGCTACAGGGTCACTCCTCTGTGTCCTCGCTCAGCTGCAGGGTCACTCATATGTGCCATCAGCTGCAGTGTCACTCCTCTGTGTCTTCGCTCAGCTGCAGGGTCACTCATATGTGTCCTCGCTCAGCTGCAGGTTCCCTCCTCTGCGTCCCCGCTCAGTTGCAGGGTCACTCATATGTGCCTTCAGCTGCAGTGTCACTCCTCTGTGTCCCCGCTCAGCTGCAGGGTCACTCCTTTGAGTCCTCGCCCAGCTGCAGGGTCACTCATATGTATCATGAGCTGCAGTGTCACTCCTCTGCGTCCTCGCTCAGCTGCAGGGTCACTCCTCTGTGTCCCCGCTCAGCTGCAGGGTCACTCCTTTGAGTCCTCGCTCAGCTGCAGGGTCACTCATCTGCGTCCTCGCTCAGCTGCAGCATCACTCATCTGCGTCTTCGCTCAGCTGCAGGGTCACTCATCTGCATCCTCGCTCAGCTGCAGAGTCATTCCTCTGCGTCCCCGCTCAGCTGCAGGGTCACTCATAAGCATCCTCGCTCAGCTGCATGGCCACTCCTCTGCGTCCTTGCTCAGCTGCAGTGTCACTCATATGTGCCTTCAGCTGCAGTGTCACTCCTCTGTGTCCTCGCTCAGCTGCATGTTCACTCCTGTGTGGCCCCACTCAGCTGCAGGGTCACTCCTCTGCGTCCTCGCTCAGCTGCAGGGTCACTCATCTGTGTCCTCGCTCAGCTGCAGGGTCACTCCTCTGCGTCTTCGCTCAGCTGCAGAGTCACTCATATGTGTCTTCAGCTGCAGGGTCACTCCTCTGTGTCCCCGCTCAGCTGCAGGGTCACTCATCTGCATCCTTGTTCAGCTGCAGTGTCACTCCTCTGTGTCCCTGCTCAGTTGCAGGGTCACTCAAATGTGTCTTCAGCTGCAGGGTCTCTCCTCTGTGTCCCCGCTCAGCTGCAGGGTCACTCATCTGCATCTTTGTTCAGCTGCAGTGTCACTCCTCTGTGTCCCCACTCAGCTGCAGGGTCACTCATATGTGCCGTCAGCTGCAATGTCACTCCTCTGCGTTCTCGCTCAGCTGCTGGGTCACTCATACGTGCCTTCAGCAGCAGGGTCACTCCTCTGTGTCCCTGCTCAGCTGCAGGGTCACTCGTATGTTCCTTCAGCTGGAGTGTCACTCCTCTGTGTCCTCGCTCAGCTGCAGGGCCACTCTTTTGTGTCCACGCTCAGCTACAGGGTCACTCATATGTGCCTTCATCTGCAATGTCACTCCTCTGTGTCCCCGCTCAGCTGCAGGGCACTCCTTTGCGTCCTCACTCAGCTGTAGTGCCACTCCCCTGGTTCCCCGCTCAGCTGCAGAGTCACGCCTCTGTGTCCCTGCTCAGCTGCAGGGTCACTCATACGTGCTTTCAGCAGCAGGGTCACTCCTCTGTGTCCCTGCTCAGCTGCAGGGTCACTCGTATGTCCCTTCAGCTGCAGGGTCACTCCTCTGTGTCCTCGCTCAGCTGCAGGGCCACTCTTTTGTGTCCACGCTCAGCTACAGGGTCACTCATATGTGCCTTCATCTGCAATGTCACTCCTCTGTGTCCCCACTCAGCTGCAGGGCACTCCTTTGCGTCCTCACTCAGCTGTAGTGCCACTCCCCTGGGTCCCCGCTCAGCTGCAGAGTCACGCCTCTGTGTCCCTGCTCAGCTGCAGGGTCACTCATATGTCCCTTCAGCTGCAGGGTCACTCCTCTGCGTCCTCGCTCAGCTGCAGTGTCACTCATATGTGTCTTCAGCTGCAGTGTCACTCCTCTGTATCCTCGCTCAGCTGCAGGGTCACTCATATGTGCCTTCAGCTGCAGGGTCACTCCTCTGCGTCCCCGCTCAGCTGCAGTGACACTCCTCTGTGTCCGCGCTCAGCAGCAGGGCCCTCCTTTGCGTCCTCGCTCAGCTGCAGGGCCACTCATATGTGCCTTCAGCTGCAGGGTCACTCCTCTGCGTCCTCACTCAGCTGCAGGGTCACTCCTCTGTGTCCCCGCTCAGCTGCACGGTCACTCATATGTACCTTCAGCTGAAGGGACAGTCACCTGTGTCCTCGCTCAGCTGCAGGGCCACTCCTCTGCATCCTCGCTCAGCTGCAGGGTCACTCACATGTGACTTCAGCTGCAGGGTCACGCCACTGCGACTTCGCTCAGCTGCAGGGTCACTCCTTTGTGTCCCTGCTCAGCTGCAGGGTCACTCCTCTGTGTCCCCGCTCAGGTGCAGGGTCACTCATATGTGCCTTCAGCTGCAGGGTCACTCCTCTGTGTCCTCGCTCAGCTGCAAGTCCACTCCTCCGCGTCCTCGCTCAGCTGCAGGGTCACTCCTTGTTAGGCAGAATCCTATGCAGTTCCCTTATGGAGCACTACAGAAGATTAGGACTACAGGTATGTGCATTAAGACACCTTTGGTATCAGTCTGTACCACACAGATTTAGTTGGTAGCTGTTGCTGAGCAGTCAGACTTATCTCAAGAGGGAGATGAGCAGTATTCAGGGTTTACACAATAGGTAGTACAGTACTATGGCACAAGGAAACACTGACCAACGCTTTTTATCAAAAAGAATATATATATTTTACACACTCTTAAGTTTAACACACAAATCACTATCATTAAAGCAAGTTAAAACAGTCAAGAAAAGTATACACAATTCCCTATTTAAATTGTAGGCAAGTTTGAGCAAGAATGAAAACTGAGCAAAACGGCACAGTGTAAACCAAGCAGAAATGGCAACAATTTCTTCAGAGGGAGGGAAAGGACAAGTCATACAGGGTTAGACTCCTAAACACACCAGCAACACTTCCCAATTGGATTGTGAACACAAGTTAGGCAAGGCAGTACTTTAGAATAAGCAATACTTTGGTGAAAACCGAGCAAAATGGCACATCAGCAATATTTAAAAAGGTAAGGAAAGTTGGCTATAAGAGTTTAGGTGCACCAACACATTTCTTGATGAAAAGCAATCTAGAGAAGGCAGTTCTAACAGATTTAGCCAGAGTCAATAGGCCTGTGCCAGAGTCAATGGTACAGGCAATGTGCCCAGGATGAAACTGTTCTAGTAGCTGCAATCAAGTCTTTGTTTAACAAAATGAAAAGGTGGTTGCAGAAGGTAAAAAGATAATGTTAGACGATAGGGGCGGTCAACCCAGAAGGTAAGTAAAGGATTTAAAACACCTTTGGCAGTACCCAACGAAACGGGAGGCCTGGCGGAACAATGTACTTTAAAAGTGGAAGAGGCTCCTGCAGTGGCGGTAGTTCCTGGCAGTTCCTGCAGTTCGGGAGATCCAGCAGAGGACGAGAGGCTCTCGTCATGGATGAAGGTTTGAGTTACTGCACTGCCTTGGGATGAATCCAGCCGCGTTGATGCCAAAACGGAATAAAAGGTACGCTCCTTTAAATCGCTGTCATGGTGGACGGGTGCCTTGCTATGCAGTCTCCGAGTGCTGGGCACTGACGATTCGACCAAGGCAGGTCCTGGAAGGAGATTGGTGAACTGGTTGGCCCCACCAGCTCAAGGGAAGAAAACTCTTGCAGGTGAAGATCTTCTCCAGTCGTTGGAGAAAAGTTGTGAGGATCTGCAGCAGGGCTTCACCGGTGGTTCAGTCTTTGCAGATGTCTTCAGCTTCTCTCCTCTTCGAGCTCCTTAGTTCCAGTGGCGACGCCTTGTCCTCCAGTCCTCAGAGCCCTGCTTTTATGCACAAAACCCCGGTTCATACAGGCTAGCTGTCACTCACACAGCGGGGTGGTTATCCTGGCGGAATAACCCCCCAGCCTATCAGGGCAGACTGCGACTTGGGTTGCCTAGGTAACCCTGTCCAGGTTGCCTATTCCCACTCCCACACATCCTGTCTACCCCAGACTCACTGGTGCCTAAAGGAGGGCTTCTGTCCAGAAGCCCGCCAAAAGGACGAACAAAGGACCCTCGACCTGGGTTAGAATTTCAGAGAAAGACACGAGAAAGAAATATTATTAAAGTTCTGGCAACAAAAAAAACACTGGAGTAAAGTTAATAATAAAATAAACCGGTGGTATGTTAGAGGCTGTCAGTAAAAGTTGTACCCTCGAACAATGGGAAAATCCCATATGAAAATATTTGCGGTTGAATATTTACAGTAGTAACCACTGCCACCAGCCAGAAACTTTGGAGAGAGCTACTAGACGGTACCCTCTCGAAAATGAACACCAGGGACAAACTATTAACCCTTTCCAGTACTTCCATAGTAAGATGGGTTGTACTGGTGTTGTTTGGGGACTTTACATGCCTTGGGAGACAGTAGTCAGTCCCAGGGTATGCAGTCTATGTTTGGGGATCACTATGACACCCCTGTGTTACTGCACTGAGGGTGCTGTGTAACACACATGTAAAAAGATGATACCTATAAGGGTGAGAAAAACCCCATAGACCATAAGCACAAAAATAGCCTAAGACATCCAAAAGCAACATGTCTAAGAGTGGGAAAAAGAGTCTCACTCTTATCAGGAGAAACAAATAAATCCCTCAAATCCAGCAACGCTGCTGGGGGACTCTATAGGAAAGGGAAATTAGCCTTGGAAGAGAATTCTCCCTAACACTCCTCTGTGTTCCCGCTCAGCTGTAGGGTCACTCCTCTGTGTCTTCTCTCAGCTTCAGGGCCACTCCTCTGCGTCTTTGCTCAGCTGCAGGGTCACTCATATGTGCCTTCAGCTGCAGGGCCACTCCTATGCATCCTTGCTCAGCTGCACGGACAATCATATGTGAATTCAGCTGCAGGGCCACTCCTCTGTGTCCTCGCTCAGCTGCAGGGTCACTCCTATGTGTCCTCACTCAGCTGCAGGGTCACACCTCTGTGTCCCTGCTCAGCTGCAGGGTCACTCATATGTGCCTTCAGCTGCAGGGTCACTCCTCTGTATCCTCGCTCAGCTGCAGGGTCACTCCTCTGTGTCCTCGCTCAGCTGCAGGGTCACTCCTCTGTGTCCCTGCTCAGCTGCAGGGTCACTCATATGTGCCTTCAGCTGCAGGGTCACTCCTCTGTGTCCTCGCTCAGCTGCAGGGTCACTCCTCTGCGTTCTTGCTCAGCTGCAGGGTCACTCATATGTGCCTTCAGCTGCAGGGTCACTCCTCTGTATCCTCGCTCAGCTGCAGGGTCACTCCTCTGTGTCCTCGCTCAGCTGCAGGGTCACTCCTCTGTGTCCCTGCTCAGCTGCAGGGTCACTCATATGTGCCTTCAGCTGCAGGGCCACTCCTCTGTGTCCTCGCTCAGGTGTATGGACAGTGGGTACATTTTTAGTCGGTAGTGAAAACTCTAAAGGATAAGCTTCTTCTAAATACCAGAGGCCTACAACAGTGCCTATTATAAAACCAAATATTATTAGAAAAATACAGCAATACGTTTTCGGGGCCCAGGCATTTTGTCCATCGTCCCGGTTAGTCACCCCCTTATTTACAAGTCCAATATGAGCAGCGGCGGTAGCAGGCATTGCAGTCTTCAAACGGAAACCCCAATGTTCGTTGCTGGCGACCCCCCGGTTGCGCGATTTCTGTGTCCTTCCAAAACCCTTGCCAACAGAATCCCCTTTCTCAAATTTGGGCAAAAGCAAGCCCTCGATGACTCTTTTCCTTCCTTGTATGCACAGCCGAACCGTGCCGTATGTATGTCTATTTTCTCGGGAGTGATATCTGGCTGTTCCTGGTACTGATTGATCCGGAAACAATGTGTCGTCACTTCCCGTTGGAAGCAACGTATCAGGAACAGATAAAGAGGCTGAATTTAAAACAGCCGTTTCCGGATGCAAAATTTGTGGAGAGTGTGGAAACAAAATGGCAGCTTCCCCAAGCCTCTCGGGCTTAGAGATATTCTCCGACACACTCTCAGTGCTGCTTACTGCTTTGGGATCATCAGTTGCAGTATCAGCGAGGGGTTCTGCATCTTCTGTAACGTGTGGCACAGGGTGAGGAAGTTTTTTGATGTGTGACGCGTGGATCCAATTCTTTCGGCCAGCTACCCGCACCGCTGTTTGGGTGACCAACAGGACCTTGAATGGCCCACGCCAGCGAGGCGCGAGGCAGGAGGTGCGCTCAAATGATTTAATGAGCACCCAGCTCCCCGGTCGTATGCCGTGGCCCGGGCCTTCGTACCACACAGGTAAGGCCTCTCGTACCTGGTGGTAAATCAAATACAGGTTTTTAGTCAATTGGCTGCAATAATCCGAAAGTAGTACATTTTCAATATTTCTCAAATTTTGACATTTTGGCAAATTCCAGATATTGGCAGGTCTCCCCATTACCACCTCAAATGGAGAGAGCCCAGTCTCAGTTTGAGGGGTTGTACGCATAGCTAGTAACACGATCGGTAAGGTCTCCGGCCATTTTAGTTTGGTGCCGGCACACGTCTTAGCGAGCTTGTTCTTGATGATACCGTTGTGTCTTTCTACTAGTCCGGCGCACCGTTTGTCAATTCGTAACGCTGTACATATCTGTAGGATTACAGCGGCGACAAAGTGTGGACCATTGTCCAACCAGATAACTATCGGCAATCTGAACCGGGGAAAGTACTCCTTTAACATAGTTTTCGCAGTGGTCATAGCTGTAGCATTTTTAACAGGGAAAGGCTCAACCCACTTACTAAAGGCACAAATGACTACCAATACATATTTTAAATTGTTGCATCGCTCCATTTCAATGAAATCAAAGTGAATTACTTCAAATGGGACAGAGGGTGGCCCAAAACTTCCCCTCGGGGTTGCTGTCCCCTTTCTCACATTATGTTGTAAGCAAATCATACAATTCTGGACGTAGTGCTGAGCAATTTTTGAAATTTTGTCGTTTACCCAAACTTTTTCTAACATTTTCGTCATCTGTTGGGCACACACATTCGTAGGACCGTGTGCCATTACAACCATCATCATCACGTAAGCATCGGCAAGTAACCATTTTCCATCCACCGTGTCCACCCAACACCCATCATCATCAAGTTTTCCCAAGCCCTCAGCCCACCTCTTAGCTTCTTCTACTGTGGCATCGGCTTGGTTATCCCGTACAGACCCCACACCCTCATCCATCACTTTAGCATTTTCAGTCTCCCTAGAAACATATATCTCCGTAAAGAGATCAGTGGCAGTTTGTCTAGCTATTTGATCATTGAAAGCATTCCCTTTTCCAATGTTATCTACAATCTTGCGATGTGCTGCTTTTTACAACTGCTAACTGAGTAGGGAGCGCAAGTGCTGAGAGTAGTTGCACTATTAGGGTGCCATGTTGGATCTTGGTGCCATGCGAGGTTAGGAATCCTCTTTCCGACCAACGTCTCCCAAAGTTGTGAACCACTCCGAAGGCATACTGACTATCAGTATATATATTTACTACAAGCCCTTCGGAAAGTTCACAAGCTCGGGTTAATGCTATAATCTCTGCGGCCTGAGCAGAATTATGCGTAATTCTCTTAGTTTCCACAACCGTGCTTAAGGTAGTGATTGCATAAGCGGCTGTGGATGTACCATCCAGAAGTTTAAAGCAGGAGCGTAACAAAACAGCTCTCCTTGCGGATTATCCAAAGGGGTATCTTTCAAATCGATCCTGTTCTTTGTTTCTTGTTCGGTCGTATCCAAACAATCATGTGAGTGTTCATCGACGCAAGTAATGGGTCACTACTCTGCGTCCCCGCTCAGCTGCAGGGTCACTCCTCTGTGTCCTCACTCAGCTGCAGGGTCACTCCTTTGTGTCCCTGCTCAGCTGCAGGGTCACTCATATGTGCCTTCAGCTGCAGGATCACTCCTCTGTGTCCTCGCTCAGCTGCAGGGTCACTCCTCTGCGTCCTCGCTCAGCTCCAGGGTCACTCCTCTGTCTCCCTGCTCAGCTGCAGGGTCACTCATATGTGCCTTCAGCTGCAGGGTCACTCCTCTGTGTCCTCGCTCAGCTGCAGGGTCACTCATATGTCCCTTCAGCTGCAGGGTCACTCTTCTGTGTCCTCGCTCAGCTGCAGGGCCACTGTTCTGTGTCCCCGCTCAGCTGCAGGGTCACTCCTCTGCATCCTCGCTCAGCTGCAGAGTCACTTATCTACGTCCTCGCTCAGCTGCAGGGTCACTCCTCTGCGTCTTTGTTCAGCTGCAGAGTCACTCATATGTGCCTTCAGCTGCAGGGTCACTCCTCTGTGTCCTCGCTCAGCTGCAGGGACACTCCTCTGTGTCCCCGCTTAGCTGCAGGGACACTCATATGTGCATTCAGTTTCAGGGTCACTTCTCTGCATCCTCGCTCAGCTGTAGGGTCACTCATATATGCCTTCAACTGCAGTGTCACTCCTCTGTGTCCTCGGTTAGCTGCAGGGTCCCTCATATGTGCCTTCAGCTGCAGGGTCACTCCTCTGTGTCCCCGCTCAGCTGCAGGGTCACTCCTCTGTGTCCCTGCTCACCTTCGGGGTCACTCATATGGGCCTTCAGCTGCAGGGTCACTCCTCTGCATCCTCGCTCAGCTGCAGAGTCACTCCATTGTGTCCCCGCTCAGCTGTTGGGTCACTCCTCTGCATCCTCGCTCAGCTGCAGGGTCACTCCTGTGTGTCCCCGCTCAGCTGCAAGGTCACTCCTCTGCATCCTCCCTCAGCTGCAGTGGCATTCCTCTGGGTCCCTGCTCAGCTGCAGGGTCATTCATGTGTGCCTTCAGCTGCAGTGTCACTCATTTGTGTCCCCACGCAGCTGCAGAGTTACTCCTCTGTGTCCCCGCTCAGCTGCAGGGTCACTCATATGTGGCTTCAGCTGCAGGGGCACTCATCTGCATCCTCGCTCAGCTGCAGGGTCAATCATCTGTGTCCTCGTTCAGCTGCGGGGTCACTCCTCTGCGTCTTCACTCAGCTGCAGAGTCACTCATATGTGCCTTCAGCTGCAGGGTCACTCTCCTGTGTCCTCGCTCAGCTGCAGGGTCATTCCTCTGCATCTTGGCTCAGCTGCAGGGTCACTCATATGTGCCTTCAGCTGCAGGGTCACTCCTCTGCATCCTCACTCAGCTGCAGGGTCACTCCTCTGCGTCTTCACTCAGCTGCAGGGTCACTCCTTTGTGTCTCCGCTCAGCTGCAGGGTCACGCCTCTGTGTCCCCACTCAGCTGCAGGGTCACTACTCTGCGTCCCCGCCCAGATGCAGGGAAACTACTCTGCGTCCCCGCTCAGACGCAGGGTCACTCATATGTGCCTTCAGCTGCAGTGTCACTCCTCTGCATCCTCGTTCAGCTGCAGGGTCACTCATATGTATCTTCAGCTGCAGGGTCACTCTTCTGCATCCTCGCTCAACTTCAGGGTCACTCATATGTGCCTTCAGCTACAGTGTCTCTCCTCTGTGTCCCTGCTCAGCTGCAGGGTCACTCATATGTGCCTTCAGCTGCAGTGTTACTCCTCTGTGTCCTCGCTCAGCTGCAGGGTCACTCATATGTCCCTTCAGCTTCAGGGTCACTCCTCTGTGTCCTCGCTCAGCTGCAGGGCCACTCTTTTGTGTCCACGCTCAGCTGCAGGGTCACTCATGTGCCTTCAGCTGCAGTGTCAATCCTCTGTGTCCCCGCTCAGCTCCAGGGCACTCCTTTGCGTACTCGCTCACCTGCAGTGCCACTCCCCTGGGTCCTCGTTCAGCTGCGGGGTCACTCATATGTACCTTCAGCTGCAGTGTCACTCCTCTGCGTCCTCGTTCATCTGCAGGGTCACTCATATGTGCTTTCAGCTGCAGGGTCACTCCTCTGTGTCCCCGCTCAGCTGCAGGGTCACTCCTCTGTGTCCCCGCTCACCTTCGGGGTCACTCATATGGGCCTTCAGCTGCAGGGTCATCCTCTGCATCCTCGCTCAGCTGCAGGGTCACTCCATTCTGTCCCCGCTCAGCTGCTGGGTCACTCCTCTGCATCCTCGCTCAGCTGCAGGGTCACTCCTGTGTGTCCCTGCTCAGCTGCAAGGTCACTCCTCTGCATCCTCCCTCAGCTGCAGTGCCACTCCTCTGGGTCCCTGCTCAGCTGCAGAGTTACTCCTCTGTGTCCCCGCTCAGCTGCAGGGTCACTCATATGTGGCTTCAGCTGCAGGGACACTCCTCTGCGTCCTCGCTCAGCTGCAGGGTCACTCATCTGCGTCCTCGCTCAGATGCAGGGTCACTACGCTGCGTCTTCGCTCAGCTGCAGAGTCACTCATATGTGCCTTCAGCTGCAGGGTCACTCCTCTGTGTCCTCACTCAGCTGCAGGGTCATTCCTCTGCATCTTGGCTCAGCTGCAGGGTCACTCATATGTGCCTTCAGCTGCAGGATCACTCCTCTGCATTCTCGCTCAGCTGCAGGGTCACTCCTCTGCGTCTTCGCTCAGCTGCAGGGTCAATTCTTTGTGTCCCCGCTCAGCTGCAGGGTCACGCCTCTGTGTCCCCGCTCAGCTGCAGGGTCACTACTCTGCGTCCCCGGCCAGCTTCAGGGTCACTCCTCTGCAAGCTCGCTCAGCTGCAGGGTCACTACTCTGCGTCCCCGCTCAGATGCAGGGTCACTCATATGTGCCTTCAGCTGCAGTGTCACTCCTCTGCATCCTCGTTCAGCTGCAGGGTCACCCATATGTCCGTTCAGCTGCAGGGTCACTCTTCAGCATCCTCGCTCAGCTGCAGGGTCACTCATATGTCCCTTAAGCTACAGTGTCTCTCCTCTGTGTCCCTGCTCAGCTGCAGGGTCACTCATATGTGCCTTCAGCTGCAGTGTCACTCCTCTGTGTCCTCGCTCAGCTGCAGGGTCACTCATATGTCCCTTCAGCTGCAGGGTCACTCCTCTGTGTCCTCGCTCAGCTGCAGGGCCACTCTTTTGTGTCCACGCTCAGCTGCAGGGTCACTCATATGTGCCTTCAGCTACAGTGTCACTCCTCTGTGTCCTCGTTCAGCTGCAGGGTCACTCATATGTCACTTCAGCTGCAGGGTCATTCCTCAGCGTCCTCGCTCAGCTGCAGGGTCACTCCTATGTGCCTTCAGCTACAGTGTCTCTCCTCTGTCCCTGCTCAGCTGCAGGGTCACTCATATGTGCCTTCAGCTGCAGAGTCACTCCTCTGTGTCCTCGCTCAGCTGCAGGGTCACTCCTCTGCGTCCTCGCTCAGCTGCAGGGCACTCCTTTGCGTCCTCGCTCAGCTGCAGTGCCACTCCCCTGGGTCCTCGTCCAGCTGCAGGGTCACTCATATGTGCCTTCAGCTGCAGGGTCACTCCTCTGCGTCTTCACTCAGCTGCAGGGTCACTCCTTTGTGTCCCCACTCAGCTGCAGGGTCACGCCTCTGTGTCCCCACTCAGCTGCAGGGTCACTACTCTGCATCCTCGCTCAGCTGCAGGGTCACTACTCTGTGTCCCCGCTCAGACGCAGGGTCACTCATATGTGCCTTCAGCTACAGTGTCTCTCCTCTGTGTCCCTGCTCAGCTGCAGGGTCACTCATATGTGCCTTCAGCTGCAGTGTCACTCCTCTGTGTCCTCGCTCAGCTGCAGGGTCACTCATATGTCCCTTCAGCTTCAGGGTCACTCCTCTGTGTCCTCGCTCAGCTGCAGGGCCACTCTTTTGTGTCCACGCTCAGCTGCAGGGTCACTCATGTGCCTTCAGCTGCAGTGTCAATCCTCTGTGTTCCCGCTCAGCTGCAGGGCACTCCTTTGCGTACTCGCTCAGCTGCAGTGCCACTCCCTTGGGTCCTCGGTCAGCTGCGGGGTCACTCATATGTGCCTTCAGCTGCAGTGTCACTCATCTGCGTCCTCGTTCATCTGCAGGGTCACTCATATGTGCCTTCAGCTGCAGTGTCACTCCTCTGTGTCCCCGCTCAGCTGCAGGGTCACTCCTCTGTGTCCCCGCTCACCTTCGGGGTCACTCATATGGGCCTTCAGCTGCAGGGTCATCCTCTGCATCCTCGCTCAGCTGCAGGGTCACTCCATTGTGTCCCCACTCAGCTGCTGGGTCACTCCTCTGCATCCTCGCTCAGCTGCAGGGTTACTCCTCTGTGTCCCCGCTCAGCTGCAGGGTCACTCATATGTGGCTTCAGCTGCAGGGACACTTATCTGCGTCCTCGCTCAGCTGCAGGGTCACTCATCTGCGTCCTCGCTCAGCTGCAGGGTCACTACTCTGCGTCCCCGTTCAGACGCAGGGTCACTCATATATGCCTTCAGCTGCAGTATCACTCCTCTGCATCCTCGTTCAGCTGCAGGGTCACTTATATGTCCCTTCAGCTGGAGGGTCACTCCTCAGTGTCCTCACTCAGCTGCAGGGTCACTCATATGTGCCTTCAGCTACAGTGTCTCTCCTCTGTGTCCCTGCTCAGCTGCAGGGTCATTCATATGTGCCTTCAGCTGCAGTGTCACTCCTCTGTGTCCTCGCTCAGCTGCAGGGTCACTCATATGTCCCTTCAGCTGCAGGGTCACTCCTCTGTGTCCTCGCTCAGCTGCAGGGCCACTCTTTTGTGTCCACGCTTAGCTGCAGGGTCACTCATATGTGCCTTCAGCTGCAGTGTCACTCCTCTGCGTCCTCGTTCAGCTGCAGTGTCACTCATATGTCCCTTCAGCTGCAGGGTCATTCCTCAGGGTCCTCGCTCAGCTGCAGGGTCACTCATATGTGCCTTCAGCTACAGTGTCTCTCCTCTGTGTCCCTGCTCAGCTGCAGGGTCACTCATATGTGCCTTCAGCTGCAGTGTCACTCCTCTGTGTCCTCGCTCAGCTGCAGGGTCACTCATATGTCCCTTTAGCTGCAGGGTCACTCCTCTGTGTCCTCGCTCAGCTGCAGGGTCACGCCTCTGTGTCCTCGCTCAGCTGCAAGGTCACTCATACGTCCCTTCAGCTGCAGGGTCACTCCTCTGTGTCCTCGCTCAGCTGCAGTGTCACTCATATTTGCCTCCAGCTACAGTGTCACTCCTCTGTGTCTCTGCTCAGCTGCAGGGTCACTCATATGTGCCTTCAGCTGCAGTGTCACTTCTCTGTGTCCTCGCTCAGCTGCAGGGTCACTCATACGTGCCTTCAGCTGCAGGGTCACTCCTCTGCATCCCTGCTCAGCTGCAGTGCCACTCCTCTGTGTCTGCGCTCAGCTGCAGGGCCCTCCTTTGTGTCCTCGCTCAGCTGCAGGGCCACTCATATGTGCCTTCAGCAGCAGGGCCACTCCTCTGCATCCTTGCTCAGCTGCAGGGTCACTCCTCTGTGTCCCCGCTCAGCTGCAGGGTCACTCATATGTGCCTTCAGCTGCAGGGCCACTCCTCTGTGTCCTCGCCTAGCTGCAGGGTCACTCATATGGGCCTTCAGCTGCAGGGTCACTCATATGCATCCTCGCTCAGCTGCAGGGTCAATCACATGTGCCTTCAGCTGCAGGGTCACTCCACTGCGACTTCGCTCAGCTGCAGGGTCACTCCTTTGTGTCCCTGCTCAGCTGCAGGGTCACTCCTCTGTGTCCTCGCTCAGCTGCAGGGTCACTCACATTGTTAGAACTGATATAATATTGTTTCGTCCTCATTGTATATGTTGGCCTATGCCCAGTCGTTTTGCGAGGAAATTCGTATTACAAGGTCGTGACCTCAAGTGAATGAAGCCTCCATTTTAGGTTAGAGCCGCCATTTTAGTTTATTGTACAAAGTCACCCTGTAGTCTAAAATGGCCGTCTCGTGTGCTCTTGTTCTTGCCTTAACCTCTTCAACCTCTGTAGGAGGGTTAATGTCCAACCTGCCTGCAGGCTACATGTTAGGGCCATGTAGACCTTGTCCTTTGTTGACCTTGGGATCAGGGGATTACTTGAATCAGAAATGTTAACATACAAGTATACAAGAACAATAGTGCTATCCAAATACGACATGCAAAACATTTGCTTGATCTGTATTAAAGCAATGTTTAAAGAGTGTAACTTTAAATTAGAGAATAATAATGTTTGTTAGTAAATGTATTTAAAAGTATACCGCATGCACGAGATATATAAATTAGGAAACTAACCTGGCGCAACCCTAGCCCAGTGTATAATTAACTTGTAAGAGGCTGGACATCATTATAACAAACTGTATAAATACGCTGATGTCCAGCTAGCAAATTCTGCTCACTGCTCACATTGAACCCTGCTGGTGGTCTCTGTGATGTATTGACAGCCACATAGCTATTTGTGTTCTTTGTTCGATACTGTTCAGTTTTGTAATAAAGATTCTGGGAATCTTTACAAGCCTGTGTCGGTGTATTTTCCTTTGCATGGTGTAAAAGCCTTAATATTGTATTTTTCTGATTCCACAACATGTGCCTTCAGCTGCAGGGTCACCCCTCTGTGTGCCCGCTCAGCTGCAGGGTCACTTATATGTGCCTTCAGCTGCAGGGTCACTCCTCTGTGTCCTCGCTCAGCTGCAGATCCACTCCTCCGCGTCCTCGCTCAGCTGCAGGGTCACTTCTTGTTAGGCAGAATCCTATGCAGTTCCCTTGGAGAGCACTACAGAAGATTAGGACTACAGGTATATGCAATAAAACACCTTTGGTATCAGTCTGTACCACACAGATTTAGTTGGTAGCTGTGGCTGAGCAGTCAGACTTATCTCAAGAGGGAGATGAGCAGTATTCAGGGTTTACACAATAGGTAGTACAGTACTATGGAGCAAGGAAACACTGACAAAAGCTTTGTATCAAAAAGAATATATATATTTATTTTACACACTCTTAAGTTTAACACACAAATCACTATCAGTAAAGCAAGTTAAAACAGTCAAGAAAAGTATACACAATTCCCTATTTAAATTGTAGGCAAGTTTGAGCAAGAGTGAAAACTGAGCAAAACGGCACAGTGTAAACCAAGCAGAAATGGCACTCTAACAATTCCTTCAGAGGGAGGGAAAGGACTAGTCATACAGGTTAGACTCCTAAACACACCAGCAACACTTCCCAATTGGATTGTGAACACAAGTTAGGCAAGGCAGTATTTTAGCATAAGCAATACCTAGGTGAAAACCAAGAAAAATGGCACTTCAGCAATATTTAAAAAGGGAAGGAAAGGTGGTTATAAGAGTTTAGGTGCACCCAACACATTTCTTGATGAAAAGCAATCAAGAGAAGGCAGTTGTAACAGATTTAGCCAGAGTCAATAGGCCTGTGCCAGAGTCAATGGTACAGGCAATGTGCCCAGGATGAAACTGTTCTAGTAGCTGCAGTCAAGTCTTTGTTTAACGAAATTAAAAGGCGGTTGCAGAATGTAAAAAGATAATGTTAGACGATAGGGGCGGTCAACCCAGAAGGTAAGTAAAGGATTTAAAACACCTTTAGCAGTACCCAACGAAATGGGAGGCCTGGTGGAACAATGTACTTTAAAAGTGGAAGAGGCTCCTGCAGTGGCGGTAGTTCCTGGCAGTTCCTGCAGTTCGGGAGATCCAGCAGAGGACGAGAGGCTCTCGTCATGGAGGAAGTTTTGAGTTACTGCACTGCCCAGGGATGAAGCCAGCCGTGTTGATGCCAAAACGGAATAAAAGGTACGCTCCTTTAAATAGCGGTCATGGTGGACGGGTGCCTTGCTATTCAGCCTCCGAGTGCTGGGCACTGACGATTCGACCAAGGCAGGTCCTGGAAGGCGATTGGCGAACTGGTTGGCCCCACCAGCTCAAGGGAAGAAGACTCTTGCAGGTGAAGATCTTCTCGAGTCGTTGGAGAAAAGTGCTGAGGATCTGCAGCAGGGCTTCACCGGTGGTTCAGTCTTTGCAGATGTCTTCAGCTTCTCTCCTCTTTGAGCTCCTTAGTTCCAGTGGCGACGCCTTGTCCTCCAGTCCTCAGAGCCCTGCTTTTATGCACAAAACCCCGGTTCATACAGGCTAGCTGTCACTCACACAGCGGGGTGGTTATCCTGGCGGAATAACCCCCCAGCCTATCAGGGCAGACTGCGACTTGGGTTGCCTAGGTAACCCTGTCCAGGTTGCCTATTCCCACTCCCACACATCCTGTCTACCCCAGACTCACTGGTGCCTAAAGGAGGGCTTCTGTCCAGAAGCCCGCCAAAAGGACGAACAAAGGACCCTCGACCTGGGTTAGAATTTCAGAGAAAGACACGAGAAAGAAATATTATTAAAGTTCTGGCAACAAAAAAAACACTGGAGTAAAGTTAATAATAAAATAAACCGGTGGTATGTTAGAGGCTGTCAGTAAAAGTTGTACCCTCGAACAATGGGAAAATCCCATATGAAAATATTTGCGGTTGAATATTTACAGTAGTAACCACTGCCACCAGCCAGAAACTTTGGAGAGAGCTACTAGACGGTACCCTCTCGAAAATGAACACCAGGGACAAACTATTAACCCTTTCCAGTACTTCCATAGTAAGATGGGTTGTACTGGTGTTGTTTGGGGACTTTACATGCCTTGGGAGACAGTAGTCAGTCTCAGGGTATGGAGTCTATGTTTGGGGATCACTATGACAAACCCTATAGACCATAAGCACAAAAATAGCCTAAGACATCCAAAAGCAACATGTCTAAGAGTGGGAAAAAGAGTCTCACTCTTATCAGGAGAAACAAATAAATCCCTCAAATCCAGCAACGCTGCTGGGGGACTCTATAGGAAAGGGAAATTAGCCTTGGAAGAGAATTCTCCCTAACACTCCTCTGTGTTCCCGCTCAGCTGTAGGGTCACTCCTCTGTGTCTTCTCTCAGCTTCAGGGCCACTCCTCTGCGTCTTTGCTCAGCTGCAGGGTCACTCATATGTGCCTTCAGCTGCAGGGCCACTCCTATGCATCCTTGCTCAGCTGCACGGACAATCATATGTGAATTCAGCTGCAGGGCCACTCCTCTGTGTCCTCGCTCAGCTGCAGGGTCACTCCTATGTGTCCTCACTCAGCTGCAGGGTCACACCTCTGTGTCCCTGCTCAGCTGCAGGGTCACTCATATGTGCCTTCAGCTGCAGGGTCACTCCTCTGTATCCTCGCTCAGCTGCAGGGTCACTCCTCTGTGTCCTCGCTCAGCTGCAGGGTCACTCCTCTGTGTCCCTGCTCAGCTGCAGGGTCACTCATATGTGCCTTCAGCTGCAGGGTCACTCCTCTGTGTCCTCGCTCAGCTGCAGGGTCACTCCTCTGCGTTCTTGCTCAGCTGCAGGGTCACTCATATGTGCCTTCAGCTGCAGGGTCACTCCTCTGTATCCTCGCTCAGCTGCAGGGTCACTCCTCTGTGTCCTCGCTCAGCTGCAGGGTCACTCCTCTGTGTCCCTGCTCAGCTGCAGGGTCACTCATATGTGCCTTCAGCTGCAGGGCCACTCCTCTGTGTCCTCGCTCAGGTGTATGGACAGTGGGTACATTTTTAGTCGGTAGTGAAAACTCTAAAGGATAAGCTTCTTCTAAATACCAGAGGCCTACAACAGTGCCTATTATAAAACCAAATATTATTAGAAAAATACAGCAATACGTTTTCGGGGCCCAGGCATTTTGTCCATCGTCCCGGTTAGTCACCCCCTTATTTACAAGTCCAATATGAGCAGCGGCGGTAGCAGGCATTGCAGTCTTCAAACGGAAACCCCAATGTTCGTTGCTGGCGACCCCCCGGTTGCGCGATTTCTGTGTCCTTCCAAAACCCTTGCCAACAGAATCCCCTTTCTCAAATTTGGGCAAAAGCAAGCCCTCGATGACTCTTTTCCTTCCTTGTATGCACAGCCGAACCGTGCCGTATGTATGTCTATTTTCTCGGGAGTGATATCTGGCTGTTCCTGGTACTGATTGATCCGGAAACAATGTGTCGTCACTTCCCGTTGGAAGCAACGTATCAGGAACAGATGAAGAGGCTGAATTTAAAACAGCCGTTTCCGGATGCAAAATTTGTGGAGAGTGTGGAAACAAAATGGCAGCTTCCCCAAGCCTCTCGGGCTTAGAGATATTCTCCGACACACTCTCAGTGCTGCTTACTGCTTTGGGATCATCAGTTGCAGTATCAGCGAGGGGTTCTGCATCTTCTGTAACGTGTGGCACAGGGTGAGGAAGTTTTTTGATGTGTGACGCGTGGATCCAATTCTTTCGGCCAGCTACCCGCACCGCTGTTTGGGTGACCAACAGGACCTTGAATGGCCCACGCCAGCGAGGCGCGAGGCAGGAGGTGCGCTCAAATGATTTAATGAGCACCCAGCTCCCCGGTCGTATGCCGTGGCCCGGGCCTTCGTACCACACAGGTAAGGCCTCTCGTACCTGGTGGTAAATCAAATACAGGTTTTTAGTCAATTGGCTGCAATAATCCGAAAGTAGTACATTTTCAATATTTCTCAAATTTTGACATTTTGGCAAATTCCAGATATTGGCAGGTCTCCCCATTACCACCTCAAATGGAGAGAGCCCAGTCTCAGTTTGAGGGGTTGTACGCATAGCTAGTAACACGATCGGTAAGGTCTCCGGCCATTTTAGTTTGGTGCCGGCACACGTCTTAGCGAGCTTGTTCTTGATGATACCGTTGTGTCTTTCTACTAGTCCGGCGCACCGTTTGTCAATTCGTAACGCTGTACATATCTGTAGGATTACAGCGGCGACAAAGTGTGGACCATTGTCCAACCAGATAACTATCGGCAATCTGAACCGGGGAAAGTACTCCTTTAACATAGTTTTCGCAGTGGTCATAGCTGTAGCATTTTTAACAGGGAAAGGCTCAACCCACTTACTAAAGGCACAAATGACTACCAATACATATTTTAAATTGTTGCATCGCTCCATTTCAATGAAATCAAAGTGAATTACTTCAAATGGGACAGAGGGTGGCCCAAAACTTCCCCTCGGGGTTGCTGTCCCCTTTCTCACATTATGTTGTAAGCAAATCATACAATTCTGGACGTAGTGCTGAGCAATTTTTGAAATTTTGTCGTTTACCCAAACTTTTTCTAACATTTTCGTCATCTGTTGGGCACACACATTCGTAGGACCGTGTGCCATTACAACCATCATCATCACGTAAGCATCGGCAAGTAACCATTTTCCATCCACCGTGTCCACCCAACACCCATCATCATCAAGTTTTCCCAAGCCCTCAGCCCACCTCTTAGCTTCTTCTACTGTGGCATCGGCTTGGTTATCCCGTACAGACCCCACACCCTCATCCATCACTTTAGCATTTTCAGTCTCCCTAGAAACATATATCTCCGTAAAGAGATCAGTGGCAGTTTGTCTAGCTATTTGATCATTGAAAGCATTCCCTTTTCCAATGTTATCTACAATCTTGCGATGTGCTGCTTTTTACAACTGCTAACTGAGTAGGGAGCGCAAGTGCTGAGAGTAGTTGCACTATTAGGGTGCCATGTTGGATCTTGGTGCCATGCGAGGTTAGGAATCCTCTTTCCGACCAACGTCTCCCAAAGTTGTGAACCACTCCGAAGGCATACTGACTATCAGTATATATATTTACTACAAGCCCTTCGGAAAGTTCACAAGCTCGGGTTAATGCTATAATCTCTGCGGCCTGAGCAGAATTATGCGTAATTCTCTTAGTTTCCACAACCGTGCTTAAGGTAGTGATTGCATAAGCGGCTGTGGATGTACCATCCAGAAGTTTAAAGCAGGAGCGTAACAAAACAGCTCTCCTTGCGGATTATCCAAAGGGGTATCTTTCAAATCGATCCTGTTCTTTGTTTCTTGTTCGGTCGTATCCAAACAATCATGTGAGTGTTCATCGACGCAAGTAATGGGTCACTACTCTGCGTCCCCGCTCAGCTGCAGGGTCACTCCTCTGTGTCCTCACTCAGCTGCAGGGTCACTCCTTTGTGTCCCTGCTCAGCTGCAGGGTCACTCATATGTGCCTTCAGCTGCAGGATCACTCCTCTGTGTCCTCGCTCAGCTGCAGGGTCACTCCTCTGCGTCCTCGCTCAGCTCCAGGGTCACTCCTCTGTCTCCCTGCTCAGCTGCAGGGTCACTCATATGTGCCTTCAGCTGCAGGGTCACTCCTCTGTGTCCTCGCTCAGCTGCAGGGTCACTCATATGTCCCTTCAGCTGCAGGGTCACTCTTCTGTGTCCTCGCTCAGCTGCAGGGCCACTGTTCTGTGTCCCCGCTCAGCTGCAGGGTCACTCCTCTGCATCCTCGCTCAGCTGCAGAGTCACTTATCTACGTCCTCGCTCAGCTGCAGGGTCACTCCTCTGCGTCTTTGTTCAGCTGCAGAGTCACTCATATGTGCCTTCAGCTGCAGGGTCACTCCTCTGTGTCCTCGCTCAGCTGCAGGGACACTCCTCTGTGTCCCCGCTTAGCTGCAGGGACACTCATATGTGCATTCAGTTTCAGGGTCACTTCTCTGCATCCTCGCTCAGCTGTAGGGTCACTCATATATGCCTTCAACTGCAGTGTCACTCCTCTGCGTCCTCGGTTAGCTGCAGGGTCCCTCATATGTGCCTTCAGCTGCAGGGTCACTCCTCTGTGTCCCCGCTCAGCTGCAGGGTCACTCCTCTGTGTCCCTGCTCACCTTCGGGGTCACTCATATGGGCCTTCAGCTGCAGGGTCACTCCTCTGCATCCTCGCTCAGCTGCAGAGTCACTCCATTGTGTCCCCGCTCAGCTGTTGGGTCACTCCTCTGCATCCTCGCTCAGCTGCAGGGTCACTCCTGTGTGTCCCCGCTCAGCTGCAAGGTCACTCCTCTGCATCCTCCCTCAGCTGCAGTGGCATTCCTCTGGGTCCCTGCTCAGCTGCAGGGTCATTCATGTGTGCCTTCAGCTGCAGTGTCACTCATTTGTGTCCCCACGCAGCTGCAGAGTTACTCCTCTGTGTCCCCGCTCAGCTGCAGGGTCACTCATATGTGGCTTCAGCTGCAGGGGCACTCATCTGCATCCTCGCTCAGCTGCAGGGTCAATCATCTGTGTCCTCGTTCAGCTGCGGGGTCACTCCTCTGCGTCTTCACTCAGCTGCAGAGTCACTCATATGTGCCTTCAGCTGCAGGGTCACTCTCCTGTGTCCTCGCTCAGCTGCAGGGTCATTCCTCTGCATCTTGGCTCAGCTGCAGGGTCACTCATATGTGCCTTCAGCTGCAGGGTCACTCCTCTGCATCCTCACTCAGCTGCAGGGTCACTCCTCTGCGTCTTCACTCAGCTGCAGGGTCACTCCTTTGTGTCTCCGCTCAGCTGCAGGGTCACGCCTCTGTGTCCCCACTCAGCTGCAGGGTCACTACTCTGCGTCCCCGCCCAGATGCAGGGAAACTACTCTGCGTCCCCGCTCAGACGCAGGGTCACTCATATGTGCCTTCAGCTGCAGTGTCACTCCTCTGCATCCTCGTTCAGCTGCAGGGTCACTCATATGTATCTTCAGCTGCAGGGTCACTCTTCTGCATCCTCGCTCAACTTCAGGGTCACTCATATGTGCCTTCAGCTACAGTGTCTCTCCTCTGTGTCCCTGCTCAGCTGCAGGGTCACTCATATGTGCCTTCAGCTGCAGTGTTACTCCCCTGTGTCCTCGCTCAGCTGCAGGGTCACTCATATGTCCCTTCAGCTTCAGGGTCACTCCTCTGTGTCCTCGCTCAGCTGCAGGGCCACTCTTTTGTGTCCACGCTCAGCTGCAGGGTCACTCATGTGCCTTCAGCTGCAGTGTCAATCCTCTGTGTCCCCGCTCAGCTCCAGGGCACTCCTTTGCGTACTCGCTCACCTGCAGTGCCACTCCCCTGGGTCCTCGTTCAGCTGCGGGGTCACTCATATGTACCTTCAGCTGCAGTGTCACTCCTCTGGGTCCTCGTTCATCTGCAGGGTCACTCATATGTGCTTTCAGCTGCAGGGTCACTCCTCTGTGTCCCCGCTCAGCTGCAGGGTCACTCCTCTGTGTCCCCGCTCACCTTCGGGGTCACTCATATGGGCCTTCAGCTGCAGGGTCATCCTCTGCATCCTCGCTCAGCTGCAGGGTCACTCCATTGTGTCCCCGCTCAGCTGCTGGGTCACTCCTCTGCATCCTCGCTCAGCTGCAGGGTCACTCCTGTGTGTCCCTGCTCAGCTGCAAGGTCACTCCTCTGCATCCTCCCTCAGCTGCAGTGCCACTCCTCTGGGTCCCTGCTCAGCTGCAGAGTTACTCCTCTGTGTCCCCGCTCAGCTGCAGGGTCACTCATATGTGGCTTCAGCTGCAGGGACACTCCTCTGCGTCCTCGCTCAGCTGCAGGGTCACTCATCTGCGTCCTCGCTCAGATGCAGGGTCACTACGCTGCGTCTTCGCTCAGCTGCAGAGTCACTCATATGTGCCTTCAGCTGCAGGGTCACTCCTCTGTGTCCTCACTCAGCTGCAGGGTCATTCCTCTGCATCTTGGCTCAGCTGCAGGGTCACTCATATGTGCCTTCAGCTGCAGGATCACTCCTCTGCATTCTCGCTCAGCTGCAGGGTCACTCCTCTGCGTCTTCGCTCAGCTGCAGGGTCAATTCTTTGTGTCCCCGCTCAGCTGCAGGGTCACGCCTCTGTGTCCCCGCTCAGCTGCAGGGTCACTCCTCTGCAAGCTCGCTCAGCTGCAGGGTCACTACTCTGCGTCCCCGCTCAGATGCAGGGTCACTCATATGTGCCTTCAGCTGCAGTGTCACTCCTCTGCATCCTCGTTCAGCTGCAGGGTCACCCATATGTCCGTTCAGCTGCAGGGTCACTCTTCAGCATCCTCGCTCAGCTGCAGGGTCACTCATATGTCCCTTCAGCTACAGTGTCTCTCCTCTGTGTCCCTGCTCAGCTGCAGGGTCACTCATATGTGCCTTCAGCTGCAGTGTCACTCCTCTGTGTCCTCGCTCAGCTGCAGGGTCACTCATATGTCCCTTCAGCTGCAGGGTCACTCCTCTGTGTCCTCGCTCAGCTGCAGGGCCACTCTTTTGTGTCCACGCTCAGCTGCAGGGTCACTCATATGTGCCTTCAGCTACAGTGTCACTCCTCTGTGTCCTCGTTCAGCTGCAGGGTCACTCATATGTCACTTCAGCTGCAGGGTCATTCCTCAGCGTCCTCGCTCAGCTGCAGGGTCACTCCTATGTGCCTTCAGCTACAGTGTCTCTCCTCTGTCCCTGCTCAGCTGCAGGGTCACTCATATGTGCCTTCAGCTGCAGAGTCACTCCTCTGTGTCCTCGCTCAGCTGCAGGGTCACTCCTCTGCGTCCTCGCTCAGCTGCAGGGCACTCCTTTGCATCCTCGCTCAGCTGCAGTGCCACTCCCCTGGGTCCTCGTCCAGCTGCAGGGTCACTCCTCTGCGTCTTCACTCAGCTGCAGGGTCACTCCTTTGTGTCCCCACTCAGCTGCAGGGTCACGCCTCTGTGTCCCCACTCAGCTGCAGGGTCACTACTCTGCATCCTCGCTCAGCTGCAGGCTCACTACTCTGTGTCCCCGCTCAGACGCAGGGTCACTCATATGTGCCTTCAGCTACAGTGTCTCTCCTCTGTGTCCCTGCTCAGCTGCAGGGTCACTCATATGTGCCTTCAGCTGCAGTGTCACTCCTCTGTGTCCTCGCTCAGCTGCAGGGTCACTCATATGTCCCTTCAGCTTCAGGGTCACTCCTCTGTGTCCTCGCTCAGCTGCAGGGCCACTCTTTTGTGTCCACGCTCAGCTGCAGGGTCACTCATGTGCCTTCAGCTGCAGTGTCAATCCTCTGTGTTCCCGCTCAGCTGCAGGGCACTCCTTTGCGTACTCGCTCAGCTGCAGTGCCACTCCCTTGGGTCCTCGGTCAGCTGTGGGGTCACTCATATGTGCCTTCAGCTGCAGTGTCACTCATCTGCGTCCTCGTTCATCTGCAGGGTCACTCATATGTGCCTTCAGCTGCAGTGTCACTCCTCTGTGTCCCCGCTCAGCTGCAGGGTCACTCCTCTGTGTCCCCGCTCACCTTCGGGGTCACTCATATGGGCCTTCAGCTGCAGGGTCATCCTCTGCATCCTCGCTCAGCTGCAGGGTCACTCCATTGTGTCCCCACTCAGCTGCTGGGTCACTCCTCTGCATCCTCGCTCAGCTGCAGGGTTACTCCTCTGTGTCCCCGCTCAGCTGCAGGGTCACTCATATGTGGCTTCAGCTGCAGGGACACTTATCTGCGTCCTCGCTCAGCTGCAGGGTCACTCATCTGCGTCCTCGCTCAGCTGCAGGGTCACTACTCTGCGTCCCCGTTCAGACGCAGGGTCACTCATATATGCCTTCAGCTGCAGTATCACTCCTCTGCATCCTTGTTCAGCTGCAGGGTCACTTATATGTCCCTTCAGCTGGAGGGTCACTCCTCAGTGTCCTCACTCAGCTGCAGGGTCACTCATATGTGCCTTCAGCTACAGTGTCTCTCCTCTGTGTCCCTGCTCAGCTGCAGGGTCATTCATATGTGCCTTCAGCTGCAGTGTCACTCCTCTGTGTCCTCGCTCAGCTGCAGGGTCACTCATATGTCCCTTCAGCTGCAGGGTCACTCCTCTGTGTCCTCGCTCAGCTGCAGGGCCACTCTTTTGTGTCCACGCTTAGCTGCAGGGTCACTCATATGTGCCTTCAGCTGCAGTGTCACTCCTCTGCGTCCTCGTTCAGCTGCAGGGTCACTCATATGTCCCTTCAGCTGCAGGGTCATTCCTCAGGGTCCTCGCTCAGCTGCAGGGTCACTCATATGTGCCTTCAGCTACAGTGTCTCTCCTCTGTGTCCCTGCTCAGCTGCAGGGTCACTCATATGTGCCTTCAGCTGCAGTGTCACTCCTCTGTGTCCTCGCTCAGCTGCAGGGTCACTCATATGTCCCTTTAGCTGCAGGGTCACTCCTCTGTGTCCTCGCTCAGCTGCAGGGTCACGCCTCTGTGTCCTCGCTCAGCTGCAAGGTCACTCATACGTCCCTTCAGCTGCAGGGTCACTCCTCTGTGTCCTCGCTCAGCTGCAGTGTCACTCATATTTGCCTCCAGCTACAGTGTCACTCCTCTGTGTCTCTGCTCAGCTGCAGGGTCACTCATATGTGCCTTCAGCTGCAGTGTCACTTCTCTGTGTCCTCGCTCAGCTGCAGGGTCACTCATACGTGCCTTCAGCTGCAGGGTCACTCCTCTGCGTCCCTGCTCAGCTGCAGTGCCACTCCTCTGTGTCTGCGCTCAGCTGCAGGGCCCTCCTTTGTGTCCTCGCTCAGCTGCAGGGCCACTCATATGTGCCTTCAGCAGCAGGGCCACTCCTCTGCATCCTTGCTCAGCTGCAGGGTCACTCCTCTGTGTCCCCGCTCAGCTGCAGGGTCACTCATATGTGCCTTCAGCTGCAGGGCCACTCCTCTGTGTCCTCGCCTAGCTGCAGGGTCACTCATATGGGCCTTCAGCTGCAGGGTCACTCATATGCATCCTCGCTCAGCTGCAGGGTCAATCACATGTGCCTTCAGCTGCAGGGTCACTCCACTGTGACTTCGCTCAGCTGCAGGGTCACTCCTTTGTGTCCCTGCTCAGCTGCAGGGTCACTCCTCTGTGTCCTCGCTCAGCTGCAGGGTCACTCACATTGTTAGAACTGATATAATATTGTTTCGTCCTCATTGTATATGTTGGCCTATGCCCAGTCGTTTTGCGAGGAAATTCGTATTACAAGGTCGTGACCTCAAGTGAATGAAGCCTCCATTTTAGGTTAGAGCCGCCATTTTAGTTTATTGTACAAAGTCACCCTGTAGTCTAAAATGGCCGTCTCGTGTGCTCTTGTTCTTGCCTTAACCTCTTCAACCTCTGTAGGAGGGTTAATGTCCAACCTGCCTGCAGGCTACATGTTAGGGCCATGTAGACCTTGTCCTTTGTTGACCTTGGGATCAGGGGATTACTTGAATCAGAAATGTTAACATACAAGTATACAAGAACAATAGTGCTATCCAAATACGACATGCAAAACATTTGCTTGATCTGTATTAAAGCAATGTTTAAAGAGTGTAACTTTAAATTAGAGAATAATAATGTTTGTTAGTAAATGTATTTAAAAGTATACCGCATGCACGAGATATATAAATTAGGAAACTAACCTGGCGCAACCCTAGCCCAGTGTATAATTAACTTGTAAGAGGCTGGACATCATTATAACAAACTGTATAAATACGCTGATGTCCAGCTAGCAAATTCTGCTCACTGCTCACATTGAACCCTGCTGGTGGTCTCTGTGATGTATTGACAGCCACATAGCTATTTGTGTTCTTTGTTCGATACTGTTCAGTTTTGTAATAAAGATTCTGGGAATCTTTACAAGCCTGTGTCGGTGTATTTTCCTTTGCATGGTGTAAAAGCCTTAATATTGTATTTTTCTGATTCCACAACATGTGCCTTCAGCTGCAGGGTCACCCCTCTGTGTGCCCGCTCAGCTGCAGGGTCACTTATATGTGCCTTCAGCTGCAGGGTCACTCCTCTGTGTCCTCGCTCAGCTGCAGGTCCACTCCTCCGCGTCCTCGCTCAGCTGCAGGGTCACTTCTTGTTAGGCAGAATCCTATGCAGTTCCCTTGGAGAGCACTACAGAAGATTAGGACTACAGGTATATGCAATAAAACACCTTTGGTATCAGTCTGTACCACACAGATTTAGTTGGTAGCTGTGGCTGAGCAGTCAGACTTATCTCAAGAGGGAGATGAGCAGTATTCAGGGTTTACACAATAGGTAGTACAGTACTATGGAGCAAGGAAACACTGACAAAAGCTTTGTATCAAAAAGAATATATATATTTATTTTACACACTCTTAAGTTTAACACACAAATCACTATCAGTAAAGCAAGTTAAAACAGTCAAGAAAAGTATACACAATTCCCTATTTAAATTGTAGGCAAGTTTGAGCAAGAGTGAAAACTGAGCAAAACGGCACAGTGTAAACCAAGCAGAAATGGCACTCTAACAATTCCTTCAGAGGGAGGGAAAGGACTAGTCATACAGGGTTAGACTCCTAAACACACCAGCAACACTTCCCAATTGGATTGTGAACACAAGTTAGGCAAGGCAGTATTTTAGCATAAGCAATACCTAGGTGAAAACCAAGAAAAATGGCACTTCAGCAATATTTAAAAAGGGAAGGAAAGGTGGTTATAAGAGTTTAGGTGCACCCAACACATTTCTTGATGAAAAGCAATCAAGAGAAGGCAGTTGTAACAGATTTAGCCAGAGTCAATAGGCCTGTGCCAGAGTCAATGGTACAGGCAATGTGCCCAGGATGAAACTGTTCTAGTAGCTGCAGTCAAGTCTTTGTTTAACGAAATGAAAAGGCGGTTGCAGAATGTAAAAAGATAATGTTAGACGATAGGGGCGGTCAACCCAGAAGGTAAGTAAAGGATTTAAAACACCTTTAGCAGTACCCAACGAAATGGGAGGCCTGGTGGAACAATGTACTTTAAAAGTGGAAGAGGCTCCTGCAGTGGCGGTAGTTCCTGGCAGTTCCTGCAGTTCGGGAGATCCAGCAGAGGACGAGAGGCTCTCGTCATGGAGGAAGTTTTGAGTTACTGCACTGCCCAGGGATGAAGCCAGCCGTGTTGATGCCAAAACGGAATAAAAGGTACGCTCCTTTAAATAGCGGTCATGGTGGACGGGTGCCTTGCTATTCAGCCTCCGAGTGCTGGGCACTGACGATTCGACCAAGGCAGGTCCTGGAAGGCGATTGGCGAACTGGTTGGCCCCACCAGCTCAAGGGAAGAAGACTCTTGCAGGTGAAGATCTTCTCGAGTCGTTGGAGAAAAGTGCTGAGGATCTGCAGCAGGGCTTCACCGGTGGTTCAGTCTTTGCAGATGTCTTCAGCTTCTCTCCTCTTTGAGCTCCTTAGTTCCAGTGGCAACGTCTTGTCCTCCAGTCCTCAGAGGCCTGCTTTTATGCACAAAACCCCCGTTCATACAGGCTAGCTGTCACTCACACAGCTGGGTGGTTATCCTGGCGGAATAACCCCCCAGCCTATCAGGGCAGACTGCGACTTGGGTTGCCTAGGTAACCCTGTCCAGGTTGCCTATTCCCCCTCCCACACATCCTGTCTACCCCAGACTCACTGGTGCCTAAAGGAGGGCTTCTGTCCAGAAGCCCGCCAAAAGGACGAACAAAGGACCCCTGACCTGGGTTAGAATTTCAGAGAAAGACACGAGAAAGAAATATTATTAAAGTTCTGGCAACAAAAAAAACACTGGAGTAAAGTTAATAATAAAATAAACCGGCGGTATGTTAGAGGCTGTCAGTAAAAGTTGTACCCTCGAACAATGGGAAAATCCCATATGAAAATATTTGCGGTTGAATATTTACAGTAGTAACCACTGCCACCAGCCAGAAACTTTGGAGAGAGCTACTAGACGGTACCCTCTCGAAAATGAACACCAGGGACAAACTATTAACCCTTTCCAGTACTTCCATAGTAAGATGGGTTGTACTGGTGTTGTTTGGGGACTTTACATGCCTTGGGAGACAGTAGTCAGTCCCAGGGTATGCAGTCTATGTTTGGGGATCACTATGACACCCCTGTGTTACTGCACTGAGGGTGCTGTGTAACACACATGTAAAAAGATGATACCTATAAGGGTGAGAAAAACCCTATAGACCATAAGCACAAAAATAGCCTAAGACATCCAAAAGCAACATGTCTAAGAGTGGGAAAAAGAGTCTCACTCTTATCAGGAGAAACAAATAAATCCCTCAAATCCAGCAACGCTGCTGGGGGACTCTATAGGAAAGGGAAATTAGCCTTGGAAGAGAATTCTCCCTAACACTCCTCTGTGTTCCCGCTCAGCTGTAGGGTCACTCCTCTGTGTCTTCTCTCAGCTTCAGGGCCACTCCTCTGCGTCCTTGCTCAGCTGCAGGGTCACTCATATGTGCCTTCAGCTGCAGGGCCACTCCTATGCATCCTTGCTCAGCTGCACGGACAATCATATGTGAATTCAGCTGCAGGGCCACTCCTCTGTGTCCTCGCTCAGCTGCAGGGTCACTCCTATGTGTCCTCACTCAGCTGCAGGGTCACACCTCTGTGTCCCTGCTCAGCTGCAGGGTCACTCATATGTGCCTTCAGCTGCAGGGTCACTCCTCTGTATCCTCGCTCAGCTGCAGGGTCACTCCTCTGTGTCCTCGCTCAGCTGCAGGGTCACTCCTCTGTGTCCCTGCTCAGCTGCAGGGTCACTCATATGTGCCTTCAGCTGCAGGGTCACTCCTCTGTGTCCTCGCTCAGCTGCAGGGTCACTCCTCTGCGTTCTTGCTCAGCTGCAGGGTCACTCATATGTGCCTTCAGCTGCAGGGTCACTCCTCTGTGTCCTCACACAGCTGCAGGGTCACTCCTCTGCATCCTCGCTCAGCTGAAGGGTCAATCATATGTGCCTACAGCTGCATGGCCACTCCTTTGTGTCCCCGCTCAGCTGCAGGGTCACTGATATGTGCCTTCAGCTGCAGTGTCACACCCCTGCGTCCTCGCTCAGCTGCAGCGTCACTCCTCTGCATCCTCGCTCAGCTGCAGGGCCACTGCTCTGTGTCCCTGCTCAGCTGCAGGGTCACACATCTACGTCCTTGATCAGCTGCAGGGTCACTCCTCTGCATCCTCGCTCAGCTGAAGGGTCAAAAATATGTGCCTACAGCTGCATGGCCACTCCTTTGTGTCCCCGCTCAGCTGCAGGGTCACTGATATGTGCCTTCAGCTGCAGTGTCACACCTCTGCATCCTCGCTCAGCTGCAGGTCACTCCTCTGCATCCTCGCTCAGCTGCAGGGTCACACATATACGTCCTTGATCAGCTGCAGGGTCATTCCTCTGCATCTTTGCTCAGCTTCAGAGTCACTCATATGTGCCTTCAGCTGCAGGGTCACTCCTCTGTGTCCTCGCTCAGCTGCAGGGTCACTCCTCTGTGTCCTCGCTCAGCTGTAGTGTCACTCATATATGCCTTCAGCTGCTGTGTCACTCCTCTGTGTCCTCGTTCAGCTGCAGGGTCACTCATATGTTCCTTCAGCTGCAGTGTCACTCCTATGTGTCCCCGCTCAGCTGCAGGGTCACTCCTCTGTGTCCCCGCTCAGCTGCTGGGTCACTCCTCTGCATCCTCGCTCAGCTGCAGGGTCACTCTTGTGTGTCCCCACTCAGCTGCAAGGTCACTCCCCTGCATTCTCCCTCATCTGCAGTGCCACTCCCCTGGGTCCCTGCTCAGCTGCAGGGTCATTCATATGTGCCTTCAGCTGCAGTGTCTCTCTTTGTGTCCCTGCCTCTGTGTCCTCGCTCAGCTGCAAGGTCACTCATACGTCCCTTCAGCTGCAGGGTCACTCCTCTGTGTCCTCGCTCAGCTGCAGTGTCACTCATATTTGCCTCCAGCTACAGTGTCACTCCTCTGTGTCTCTGCTCAGCTGCAGGGTCACTCATATGTGCCTTCAGCTGCAGTGTCACTTCTCTGTGTCCTCGCTCAGCTGCAGGGTCACTCATACGTGCCTTCAGCTGCAGGGTCACTCCTCTGCGTCCCTGCTCAGCTGCAGTGCCACTCCTCTGTGTCTGCGCTCAGCTGCAGGGCCCTCCTTTGTGTCCTCGCTCAGCTGCAGGGCCACTCATATGTGCCTTCAGCAGCAGGGCCACTCCTCTGCATCCTTGCTCAGCTGCAGGGTCACTCCTCTGTGTCCCCGCTCAGCTGCAGGGTCACTCATATGTGCCTTCAGCTGCAGGGCCACTCCTCTGTGTCCTCGCCTAGCTGCAGGGTCACTCATATGGGCCTTCAGCTGCAGGGTCACTCATATGCATCCTCGCTCAGCTGCAGGGTCAATCACATGTGCCTTCAGCTGCAGGGTCACTCCACTGTGACTTCGCTCAGCTGCAGGGTCACTCCTTTGTGTCCCTGCTCAGCTGCAGGGTCACTCCTCTGTGTCCTCGCTCAGCTGCAGGGTCACTCACATTGTTAGAACTGATATAATATTGTTTCGTCCTCATTGTATATGTTGGCCTATGCCCAGTCGTTTTGCGAGGAAATTCGTATTACAAGGTCGTGACCTCAAGTGAATGAAGCCTCCATTTTAGGTTAGAGCCGCCATTTTAGTTTATTGTACAAAGTCACCCTGTAGTCTAAAATGGCCGTCTCGTGTGCTCTTGTTCTTGCCTTAACCTCTTCAACCTCTGTAGGAGGGTTAATGTCCAACCTGCCTGCAGGCTACATGTTAGGGCCATGTAGACCTTGTCCTTTGTTGACCTTGGGATCAGGGGATTACTTGAATCAGAAATGTTAACATACAAGTATACAAGAACAATAGTGCTATCCAAATACGACATGCAAAACATTTGCTTGATCTGTATTAAAGCAATGTTTAAAGAGTGTAACTTTAAATTAGAGAATAATAATGTTTGTTAGTAAATGTATTTAAAAGTATACCGCATGCACGAGATATATAAATTAGGAAACTAACCTGGCGCAACCCTAGCCCAGTGTATAATTAACTTGTAAGAGGCTGGACATCATTATAACAAACTGTATAAATACGCTGATGTCCAGCTAGCAAATTCTGCTCACTGCTCACATTGAACCCTGCTGGTGGTCTCTGTGATGTATTGACAGCCACATAGCTATTTGTGTTCTTTGTTCGATACTGTTCAGTTTTGTAATAAAGATTCTGGGAATCTTTACAAGCCTGTGTCGGTGTATTTTCCTTTGCATGGTGTAAAAGCCTTAATATTGTATTTTTCTGATTCCACAACATGTGCCTTCAGCTGCAGGGTCACCCCTCTGTGTGCCCGCTCAGCTGCAGGGTCACTTATATGTGCCTTCAGCTGCAGGGTCACTCCTCTGTGTCCTCGCTCAGCTGCAGGTCCACTCCTCCGCGTCCTCGCTCAGCTGCAGGGTCACTTCTTGTTAGGCAGAATCCTATGCAGTTCCCTTGGAGAGCACTACAGAAGATTAGGACTACAGGTATATGCAATAAAACACCTTTGGTATCAGTCTGTACCACACAGATTTAGTTGGTAGCTGTGGCTGAGCAGTCAGACTTATCTCAAGAGGGAGATGAGCAGTATTCAGGGTTTACACAATAGGTAGTACAGTACTATGGAGCAAGGAAACACTGACAAAAGCTTTGTATCAAAAAGAATATATATATTTATTTTACACACTCTTAAGTTTAACACACAAATCACTATCAGTAAAGCAAGTTAAAACAGTCAAGAAAAGTATACACAATTCCCTATTTAAATTGTAGGCAAGTTTGAGCAAGAGTGAAAACTGAGCAAAACGGCACAGTGTAAACCAAGCAGAAATGGCACTCTAACAATTCCTTCAGAGGGAGGGAAAGGACTAGTCATACAGGGTTAGACTCCTAAACACACCAGCAACACTTCCCAATTGGATTGTGAACACAAGTTAGGCAAGGCAGTATTTTAGCATAAGCAATACCTAGGTGAAAACCAAGAAAAATGGCACTTCAGCAATATTTAAAAAGGGAAGGAAAGGTGGTTATAAGAGTTTAGGTGCACCCAACACATTTCTTGATGAAAAGCAATCAAGAGAAGGCAGTTGTAACAGATTTAGCCAGAGTCAATAGGCCTGTGCTAGAGTCAATGGTACAGGCAATGTGCCCAGGATGAAACTGTTCTAGTAGCTGCAGTCAAGTCTTTGTTTAACGAAATGAAAAGGCGGTTGCAGAATGTAAAAAGATAATGTTAGACGATAGGGGCGGTCAACCCAGAAGGTAAGTAAAGGATTTAAAACACCTTTAGCAGTACCCAACGAAATGGGAGGCCTGGTGGAACAATGTACTTTAAAAGTGGAAGAGGCTCCTGCAGTGGCGGTAGTTCCTGGCAGTTCCTGCAGTTCGGGAGATCCAGCAGAGGACGAGAGGCTCTCGTCATGGAGGAAGTTTTGAGTTACTGCACTGCCCAGGGATGAAGCCAGCCGTGTTGATGCCAAAACGGAATAAAAGGTACGCTCCTTTAAATAGCGGTCATGGTGGACGGGTGCCTTGCTATTCAGCCTCCGAGTGCTGGGCACTGACGATTCGACCAAGGCAGGTCCTGGAAGGCGATTGGCGAACTGGTTGGCCCCACCAGCTCAAGGGAAGAAGACTCTTGCAGGTGAAGATCTTCTCGAGTCGTTGGAGAAAAGTGCTGAGGATCTGCAGCAGGGCTTCACCGGTGGTTCAGTCTTTGCAGATGTCTTCAGCTTCTCTCCTCTTTGAGCTCCTTAGTTCCAGTGGCAACGTCTTGTCCTCCAGTCCTCAGAGGCCTGCTTTTATGCACAAAACCCCCGTTCATACAGGCTAGCTGTCACTCACACAGCTGGGTGGTTATCCTGGCGGAATAACCCCCCAGCCTATCAGGGCAGACTGCGACTTGGGTTGCCTAGGTAACCCTGTCCAGGTTGCCTATTCCCCCTCCCACACATCCTGTCTACCCCAGACTCACTGGTGCCTAAAGGAGGGCTTCTGTCCAGAAGCCCGCCAAAAGGACGAACAAAGGACCCCTGACCTGGGTTAGAATTTCAGAGAAAGACACGAGAAAGAAATATTATTAAAGTTCTGGCAACAAAAAAAACACTGGAGTAAAGTTAATAATAAAATAAACCGGCGGTATGTTAGAGGCTGTCAGTAAAAGTTGTACCCTCGAACAATGGGAAAATCCCATATGAAAATATTTGCGGTTGAATATTTACAGTAGTAACCACTGCCACCAGCCAGAAACTTTGGAGAGAGCTACTAGACGGTACCCTCTCGAAAATGAACACCAGGGACAAACTATTAACCCTTTCCAGTACTTCCATAGTAAGATGGGTTGTACTGGTGTTGTTTGGGGACTTTACATGCCTTGGGAGACAGTAGTCAGTCCCAGGGTATGCAGTCTATGTTTGGGGATCACTATGACACCCCTGTGTTACTGCACTGAGGGTGCTGTGTAACACACATGTAAAAAGATGATACCTATAAGGGTGAGAAAAACCCTATAGACCATAAGCACAAAAATAGCCTAAGACATCCAAAAGCAACATGTCTAAGAGTGGGAAAAAGAGTCTCACTCTTATCAGGAGAAACAAATAAATCCCTCAAATCCAGCAACGCTGCTGGGGGACTCTATAGGAAAGGGAAATTAGCCTTGGAAGAGAATTCTCCCTAACACTCCTCTGTGTTCCCGCTCAGCTGTAGGGTCACTCCTCTGTGTCTTCTCTCAGCTTCAGGGCCACTCCTCTGCGTCCTTGCTCAGCTGCAGGGTCACTCATATGTGCCTTCAGCTGCAGGGCCACTCCTATGCATCCTTGCTCAGCTGCACGGACAATCATATGTGAATTCAGCTGCAGGGCCACTCCTCTGTGTCCTCGCTCAGCTGCAGGGTCACTCCTATGTGTCCTCACTCAGCTGCAGGGTCACACCTCTGTGTCCCTGCTCAGCTGCAGGGTCACTCATATGTGCCTTCAGCTGCAGGGTCACTCCTCTGTATCCTCGCTCAGCTGCAGGGTCACTCCTCTGTGTCCTCGCTCAGCTGCAGGGTCACTCCTCTGTGTCCCTGCTCAGCTGCAGGGTCACTCATATGTGCCTTCAGCTGCAGGGTCACTCCTCTGTGTCCTCGCTCAGCTGCAGGGTCACTCCTCTGCGTTCTTGCTCAGCTGCAGGGTCACTCATATGTGCCTTCAGCTGCAGGGTCACTCCTCTGTGTCCTCACACAGCTGCAGGGTCACTCCTCTGCATCCTCGCTCAGCTGAAGGGTCAATCATATGTGCCTACAGCTGCATGGCCACTCCTTTGTGTCCCCGCTCAGCTGCAGGGTCACTGATATGTGCCTTCAGCTGCAGTGTCACACCCCTGCGTCCTCGCTCAGCTGCAGCGTCACTCCTCTGCATCCTCGCTCAGCTGCAGGGCCACTGCTCTGTGTCCCTGCTCAGCTGCAGGGTCACACATCTACGTCCTTGATCAGCTGCAGGGTCACTCCTCTGCATCCTCGCTCAGCTGAAGGGTCAAAAATATGTGCCTACAGCTGCATGGCCACTCCTTTGTGTCCCCGCTCAGCTGCAGGGTCACTGATATGTGCCTTCAGCTGCAGTGTCACACCTCTGCATCCTCGCTCAGCTGCAGGTCACTCCTCTGCATCCTCGCTCAGCTGCAGGGTCACACATATACGTCCTTGATCAGCTGCAGGGTCATTCCTCTGCATCTTTGCTCAGCTTCAGAGTCACTCATATGTGCCTTCAGCTGCAGGGTCACTCCTCTGTGTCCTCGCTCAGCTGCAGGGTCACTCCTCTGTGTCCTCGCTCAGCTGTAGTGTCACTCATATATGCCTTCAGCTGCTGTGTCACTCCTCTGTGTCCTCGTTCAGCTGCAGGGTCACTCATATGTTCCTTCAGCTGCAGTGTCACTCCTATGTGTCCCCGCTCAGCTGCAGGGTCACTCCTCTGTGTCCCCGCTCAGCTGCTGGGTCACTCCTCTGCATACTCGCTCAGCTGCAGGGTCACTCTTGTGTGTCCCCACTCAGCTGCAAGGTCACTCCCCTGCATTCTCCCTCATCTGCAGTGCCACTCCCCTGGGTCCCTGCTCAGCTGCAGGGTCATTCATATGTGCCTTCAGCTGCAGTGTCTCTCGTTGTGTCCCTGCTCAGCTGCAAAGTTACTCCTCTGTGTTCCTGCTCAGCTGCAGGGTCACTCATATGTGGTTTCAGCTGCAGGGACACTCATCTGCGTCCTCGCTCAGCTGCAGGGTCACTCATCATTGTCATCGCTCAGCTGCAGGGTCATTCCTCTGCATCTTGGCTCAGCTGCAGGGTCACTCATATGTGCCTTAAGCTGCAGGGTCACTCCTCTGCATCCTCGCTCAGCTGCACGGTCACTCATATGTGCCTTCAGCTGCAGGGTCACTCCTCTGTGTCCTTGCTCAGATGCAGAGTCACTCCTCTGCATCGTCGCTGAGCTGCAGGGTCACTCATATGTGCCTTCAGCTGCAGGGTCACTCCTTTGTGTACCCACTTAGCTACAGGGTCACTGATATGTGCCTTCAGCTGCAGTGTCACTCCTCTGTGTCCTCGCTCAGCTGCAGGGTCACTCCTCTGCATCCTCGCTCAGCTGCAGGGCCACTGCTCTGTGTCCCCGCTCAACTGCAGGGTCACTCCTCTGCATCCTTGCTCAGCTGCAGGGTCACTCATCTACGTCCTCACTCAGCTGCAGGGTCACTCCTCTGCGTCTTTGCTCAGCTGCAGAGTCACTCATATGTGCCTTCAGCTGCAGGGTCACACCTCTGTGTCCTCGCTCAGCTGTAGGGTCACTCCTCTGTGTCCCCGAATAGCTGCAGGGTCACTCATATGTGCATTCAGTTTCAGGGTCACTCCTCTGCATCCTCGCTCAGCTGTAGGGTCACTCACATATGCCTTCAGCTGCAGTGTCACTCCTCTGTGTCCTCGTCCAGCTGCAGGGTCACTCATATGTGCCTTCAGCTGCAGTGTCACTCCTCTGCATCCTCGTTCAGCTGCAGGGTCACTCATATGTGCCTTCAGCTGCAGGGTCACTCCTCTGTATCCCCGCTCAGCTGCAGGGTCACTCCTCTGGTTCCCCGCTCACGTTCGGGGTCACTCCTATGGGCCTTCAGATGCAGGTTCACTCCTCTGCGTCCTCGCTCAGCTGCAGGGTCACTCCATTGTGTCCCCGCTCAGCTGCTGGGTCACTCCTCTGCATCCTCGCTCAGCTGCAGAGTCACTCCTGTGTGTCCCCGCTCAGCTACAATGTCACTCCTCTGCATTCTTCCTCAGCTGCAGTGCCACTCCTCTGGGTCCCTGCACAGCTGCAGGGTCATTCATATGTGCCTTCAGCTGCAGTGTCACTCTTTTGTGTCCACGTTCAGCTGCAAAGTTACTCCTCTGTGTCCCTGCTCAGCTGCACGGTCACTCATCTGCGTCCTCGCTCAGCTGCAGGGTCACTCATCTGCATCCTCGCTCAGCTGCAGGGTCACTCCTTTGCGTCTTCGCTCAGCTGCAGAGTCACTCATATATGCCTTCCGCTGCAGGGTCACTCCTCTGTGTCATCGCTCAGCTGCAGGGTCATTCCTCTGCATCTTGGCTCAGCTGCAGGGTCACTCATATGTGCCTTAAACTGCAGGGTCACTCCTCTGCATCCTCGCTCAGTTGCAGGGTCACTTATAGGTGACTTCAGCTGCAGGGTCACTCCTCTGTGTCCTCGCACAGCTGCAGAGTCACTCCTCTGTGTCCTCACTCAGCTGCAGGGTCATCCATATGTGCCTTCAGCTGCAGGGTCACTCCTTTATGTCCCCACCCAGCTGCAGGGTCACTGATAGGTGGATTCAGCTGCAATGTCACTCCTCTGCGTCCTCGCTCAGTTGCAGGGTCACTCCTCTGCATCCTCGCTCAGCGGCAGGGCCACTGCTTTGTGTCCCCGCTCAGCTGCAGGGTCACTCCTCTGCATCCTTGCTCAGCTGCAGGTTCACTCATCTACGTCCTCGCTCAGCTGCAGGGTCACTCCTCTGCATCTTTGCTCATCTGCAGAGTCACTCATATGTGCCTTCAGCTGCAGGGTCACTCCTCTGTGTCCCCGCTCAGCTGCAGGGTCACTCCTCTGTGTCCCCGCTCACCTTCGGGGTCACTCATATGGGCCTTCAGCTGCAGGGTCACTCCTCTGCGTCCTCGCTCAGCTTCAGGGTCACTCCATTGCGTCCCCCCTCAGCTGCTGGGTCACTCCTCTGCATCCTCGCTCAGCTGCAGGGTCACTCCTGTGTGTCCCCGCTCAGCTGCAAGGTCACTCCTCTGTATTCTCCCTCAGCTGCAGTGCCACTCCTCTTGGTCCCTGCTCAGCTGCAGGGTCATTCATTTGTGCCTTCAGCTGCATTGTCACTATTTTGTGTCCCCGCTCAGCTGCAAAGTTACTCCTCTGTGTCCCTGCTCAGCTGCACGGTCACTCATATGTGGTTTCAGCTGCAGGGACACTCATCTGCATCCTCGCTCAGCTGAAGGGTCACTCCTCTGCGTATTCGCTCAGCTGCAGAGTCACTCATATGTGTCTTCAGCTGCAGGGTCACTCCTCTGTGTCATCGCTCAGCTGCAGGGTCATTTCTCTGCATCTTGGCTCAGCTGCAGGGTCACTCATATGTGCCTTAAGCTGCAGGGTCACTCCTCTGCATCCTCGCTCAGCTGCACGGTCACTCATATGTGCCTTCAGCTGCAGGGTCACTCCTCTGTGTCCTTGCTCAGCTGCAGAGTCACTCCTCTGCATCGTCGCTCAGCTGCAGGGTCACTCATATGTGCCTTCAGCTGCAGGGTCACTCCTTTGTGTACCCACGTAGCTGCAGGGTCACTGATATGTGCCTTCAGCTGCAGTGTCACTCCTCTGTGTCCTCGCTCAGCTGCAGGGTCACTCCTCTGCATCCTCGCTCAGCTGCAGGGCCACTGCTCTGTGTCCCTGCTCAACTGCAGGGTCACTCCTCTGCATCCTTGCTCAGCTGCAGGGTCACTCATCTACGTCCTCACTCAGCTGCAGGGTCACTCCTCTGCGTCTTTGCTCAGCTGCAGAGTCACTCATATGTGCCTTCAGCTGCAGGGTCACTCCTCTGTATCCTCGCTCAGCTGCAGGGTCACTCCTCTGTGTCCCCGATTAGCTGCAGGGTCACTCATATGTGCATTCAGTTTCAGGGTCACTCCTCTGCATCCTCGCTCAGCTGTAGGGTCACTCATATATGCCTTCAGCTGCAGTGTCACTCCTCTGTGTCCTCGTTCAGCTGCAGGGTCACTCATATGTGCCTTCAGCTGCAGTGTCACTCCTCTGCGTCCTCGTTCAGCTGCAGGGTCGGGTCACTCATATGTGCCTTCAGCTGCAGGGTCACTCCTCTGTATCCCCGCTCAGCTTCAGGGTCACTCCTCTGGTTCCCCGCTCACGTTCGGGGTCACTCCTATGGGCCTTCAGATGCAGGTTCACTCCTCTGTGTCCTCGCTCAGCTGCAGGGTCACTCCATTGTGTCCCCGCTCAGCTGCTGGGTCACTCCTCTGCATCCTCGCTCAGCTGCAGGGTCACTCCTGTGTGTCCCCGCTCAGCTACAATGTCACTCCTCTGCATTCTTCCTCAGCTGCAGTGCCACTACTCTGGGTCCCTGCACAGCTGCAGGGTCATTCATATGTGCCTTCAGCTGCAGTGTCACTATTTTGTGTCCACGCTCAGCTGCAACGTTACTCCTCTGTGTCCCTGCTCAGCTGCACGGTCACTCATATGTGGTTTCAGCTGCAGGGACACTCATCTGAGTCCTCGCTCAGCTGCAGGGTCACTCATCTGCATCCTCGCTCAGCTGCAGGGTCACTCCTCTGCGTCTTCGCTCAGCTGCAGAGTCACTCATATATGCCTTCAGCTGCAGGGTCACTCCTCTGTGTCATCGCTCAGCTGCAGGGTCATTCCTCTGCATCTTGGCTCAGCTGCAGGGTCACTCATATGTGCCTTAAACTGCAGGGTCACTCCTCTGCATCCTCGCTCAGATGCAGGGTCACTCATAGGTGCCTTCAGCTGCAGGGTCACTCCTCTGTGTCCTCGCACAGCTGCAGAGTCACTCCTCTGTGTCCTCGCTCAGCTGCAGGGTCATCCATATGTGCCTTCAGCTGCAGGGTCACTCCTTTATGTCCCCACCCAGCTGCAGGGTCACTGATAGGTGGATTCAGCTGCAATGTCACTCCTCTGCGTCCTCGCTTAGTTGCAGGGTCACTCCTCTGCATCCTCGCTCAGCTGCAGGGTCACTGCTCTGTGTCCCCGCTCAGCTGCAGGGTCACTCCTCTGCATCCTTGCTCAGCTGCAGGGTCACTCATCTACGTCCTCGCTCAGCTGCAGGGTCACTCCTCTGCATCTTTGCTCATCTGCAGAGTCACTCATATGTGCCTTCAGCTGCAGGGTCACTCCTCTGTGTCCCCGCTCAGCTGCAGGGTCATTCATATGTGCCTTCAGCTGCAGTGTCACTCTTTTGTGTCCATGCTCAGCTGCAACGTTACTCCTCTGTGTCCCTGCTCAGCTGCACGGTCACTCATATGTGGTTTCAGCTGCAGGGACACTCATCTGAGTCCTCGCTCAGCTGCAGGGTCACTCATCTGCATCCTCGCTCAGCTGCAGGGTCACTCCTCTGCATCTTGGCTCAGCTGCAGGGTCACTCATATGTGCCTTAAACTAGAGGGTCACTCCTCTGCATCCTCGCTCAGCTGCAGGGTCACTCATAGGTGCCTTCAGCTGCAGGGTCACTCCTCTATGTCCTCGCACAGCTGTAGAGGCACTCCTCTGTGTCCTCGCTCAGCTGCAGGGTCATCCATATGTGCCTTCAGCTGCAGGGTCACTCCTTTATGTCCCCACCCAGCTGCAGGGTCACTGATAGGTGGATTCAGCTGCAATGTCACTCCTCTGCGTCCTCGCTCAGTTGCAGGGTCACTCCTCTGCATCCTCGCTCAGCTGCAGGGTCACTGCTCTGTGTCCCCGCTCAGATGCAGGGTCACTCCTCTGCATCCTTGCTCAGCTGCAGGGTCACTCATCTACGTCCTCGCTCAGCTGCAGGGTCACTCCTCTGCATCTTTGCTCATCTGCAGAGTCACTCATATGTGCCTTCAGCTGCAGGGTCACTCCTCTGTGTCCCCGCTCAGCTGCAGGGTCACTCCTCTGTGTCCCCGCTCACCTTCGGGGTCACTCATTTGGGCCTTCAGCTGCAGGGTCACTCCTCTGCGTCCTCGCTCAGCTTCAGGGTCACTCCATTGTGTCCCCCCTCAGCTGCTGTTTCACTCCTATGCATCCTCGCTGTCGCGTTTCGAGGGTTCCACGATCAGTCTGAGGAATCACTTGGGTTAGATGCCGCTAAAGTAATTCAGACTTCCTTCCTGAGAGCACAGCTTGCAGGGAAAAGAAACACCTGTCAGGCCAAGGGCTCAGGCAAAAAGGCAGAACGCACAGCGGAGCTAGAGGGAAGAAAACAAACAAAGCAAATATTACATACCGTTTGTTGACAATTCCAGTCCCTCTACCCCCTCCGAGCCCCACGAGCTTACCTGTGTATTCTTTTCCTTCAGCGGAATACCTACTTGTGACAATACACAAGAATGGGAGTGCGTGAAGGTCAGGGGAAGTTTTCTTGCTTGAATGAAGGGGGACCATAGACTTCCCTCAATGATGGATTAGTGATGTCAACAGTAGAGTGTCCCCCATTCCAATGAGTGAAAACAAAATCAAATGTTCCAAGAGCAAGTAAGCAAAAGAAAACAGCAGAGTGTCCCACTATCCAAGGAGTGAAGCCAAGTGTCTCAAGATCCAAGGGGGCGGAGTAAATGATGAGCACAGTAAAGCGTCCCAAAAAATCCCACAAGTGATGAACACAGCAAAGCGTCCCAACAATAACCAAGAAGTGAGATTTCTCCACTCGGGGAGCGGGTGGCCAGGAGTGATTTGAAGACTACGGGGCTGAAGGGAGCCGGAAACCAGACATGAGAAGCAGAATCCAAAACAAGTCCGAGGTGTATTCCGTGGTCGAGCAGGGGAGTTGATCAAACGAAGGTCTAAGGCAGAACCAAGGAGACGATAACAAGGTCCAAGGTCCAAGGTAAGCATAGAATTCAGGAACCAGAAAGGCAAGGAAAAGGGGAGAAGGAACTTATTCCAAGAGCGTAGCTCGCGTAACGCAATGGTTTAGGAGCACCGGCTTACTGGGGGCGTGGCCAATTATAGGAAGTGAAATGCAATCGAGGCGTGGAACGCACGCAAAAAGAAAGTAAAAAACGTTCCAAAGGTTCCTTGCGGGCATCGTCCTCTTGGGAGATGTAGTTGATTACCGGCGGTGGCGTCGGCGTTGCCGCAAACGCCAAGTTAAACGCCACGGGCTTCTCCCCTGGGCATAAGAATACCCTAAGAAACCGGGGGACGTGACAGTACCCCTCCTCAAAGATGGGCCTCCCCCGGGTCTCGAACCATTAGACCGGAGAAACGCCCGCAAAAGACGCGGAGCGTGAAGATTTGAGGCGGATTCCCAGGTACGATCTTCGGGGCCATAGCCTTTCCAGTCTACTAGATAATGCCGGGTGCCCCGGATTACTCGAGTATCTAATATGGCCTGAACCTCATATTCCTCTTCCCCCTGAATCGCAATGGGAGCGGGACGATCACCCAAACGTGTACCGGCAACATAAGGCCGTAATAGGGAGACGTGGAACACGGGATGGATCTTCCAAGCCGAGGGTATGCCCAAACGATAGGCCACTGCGTTGATGCATCGCGTGATGGTATAGGGACCCACGTAGCGGGGATTCAGCTTACGTTTTCCTGGTATGCGAAGGTGCACAGTGGATAGCCAGACCTTGTCCCCCAGGTGATACTCCGCGGCTGTCCTATGATGCCTATCAGCATTTCGTTTCGTGCGATCCTGTGCTTGGTGTAGATGCTGAAGCACAGCGGCACGGATAGATCGTAAGGACTGGGCTGTTGCCTGAGCTGCGGGTACTCGTGCTACCGAAGGAAGGGTGGATGGTAGAACTCGAGGATGTAAACCATACATGGCATAGAAGGGTGAACAACCAGCCGATGCATGGCAGGCATTGTTGTAAGCGAATTCCGCAGCCCCCAATACAGACAGCCAGTCCGATTGATATTGTAGACACAAACATCGGAGATACTGCTCCATTGTGGCATTGAGACGTTCTGTCTGCCCGTCCGTCTGAGGATGGTATGCTGAGGATAGGCGAACGTCAATGCCAAGAAATCGAGTGAGAGCCACCCAAAAACGCGAGGTGAATTGGGATCCACGATCTGAGATAAGGATCAGAGGGAGGCCGAATAGGCGAACCACCTGTTCGAAGAACAACTTGGCCAATGTAGGAGCAGAAGGAACACCATTGCAGGGGACAAAGCGTGCCATCTTGGTGAAGGCATCTACCACCACCAAGATAGTGGTAAACCCCTGGACTGGTGGTAGCTCTACCACAAAATCAAGTGACACAGTGTGCCATGGGCGTGATGGGATGGGCATTTTCTGGAGAAGCCCCACCGGTTTTCCAGGTACCGTTTTGCATTGTGTACAGACGGCACATTTAGATACATAGTCTGCCACATCCCGTTTCATATTGGGCCACCAACACCACCGGAGGAGTAGATCAGTTGTCTTAGTTTGTCCTGGATGGGCCGCCAGGCGAGTATCATGGGACCAGTTTAGGGCCTGTAACCGAGTCCGAGCATCAGGGATATATAGACGTTCCTGTACGTAAGGTAATCCCGATATCAATTGTGCTTTTAGCCCTTGAAGTACCTCCCCATGGTCAGCAGCCCAGTGACGGATCCGTTCTAATAAGGAATCGGTTGCAGCACAGACACACATAACCGTGTTGTGTGGCAAAACAGGAAGGACTGCCTCCTCGAAGGGGATATCAACTCCGATACGAGAAAGTGCATCGGCCTTGCCATGCAAGGGGCCCGGTCGATAAGAAACCGTGAAATTGAATTGTGCAAAAAACAAATGCCATCTGATTTGTCTAGAGTTGGTACATTTCACCGTGGATAGAGCTTGTAGGTTACGGTGGTCCGTGTAAACCGTGACAGGGTGTCGACCCCCCAGTAGATGGTGTCTCCACTCCTTAAAAGCAGCTCGAATAGCCAATAGCTCACGTTCCATTATAGTATAATGTTTTTCCGGAGAAGTCAATTTCCTGGAAAAGAAGGCTACTGGGTGTAGTTGCCGAGTCGTGGGGCATTTTTGAGATAAGATCGCCCCAAGGGCAAGGGCAGAGGCATCAGCTTCGATGATGAAAGGTAATAGGGGGTTTGGATGTAGCAAGACCGGAGCCGTAGTGAACGCCTCTTTCAAGGCCTGAAAGGCGTCCTGAGCCTGAATGTCCCAACAAAAGGGAACTGAGGGACTGGTAAGGCGTGTCAATGGGACTACAATGGCTGAAAAGGATGCAATAAAGCGTCTATAAAAGTTAGCAAATCCTAGGAAAGATTGCAAACCCTTAAGCGAAGTAGGAGCAGGCCAATCAAGGACTGCTCGTATCTTTGCATCATGCATATGAACACCCTGAGAGGATATCACGAATCCTAGAAACTCCACAGAGGAAACATGAAAGACACATTTTTCAGCCTTTGCATATAACCCATGTTCCCGAAGACGGAGTAACACCGTCCGGACATGGTTCTCATGTTGTGATAACGTTTCCGAGAATATTAATATATCATCCAGATATATCACAACAAAAACATCCAACAGGTCTCGGAAGATGTCATTGACAAAGTGTTGGAAGGTTGCGGGGGCGTTACATAGACCAAACGGCATTACTAGGTATTCAAAAAGGCCGTATTTGCACTTGAAGGCAGTCTTTCACTCGTCGCCCGCACGCACTCTCACCAGATTGTAGGCCCCCCTTAGATCTAGTTTCGTAAAGAGTTTGGCGGTAGAGAGACGATCCAACAACTCCGAAATGAGGGGTAATGGGTACTGGTTTTTTATTGTCACAGCATTAAGTGCACGATAATCTACACAAGGCCGGAGATCCCCTTCCTTTTTTGGGACAAAAAAAATCGGAGAAGCAGCTGGAGAACGGGATGGTCTTATATGGCCCAATCTCAGAGATTTCTCAACGTACTCCTTTAGGAGTTCTTCCTCAGGCCGTGCCAAAGAATATATCCTTCCGTGAGGGAGAATGGCATTGGGTACCAAATCAATCGGACAGTCATATTCCGATGTGGCGGCAGTTGTTCAGACAAACCTTTGTCAAACACTTCAATCAGGTCCTGATATGCAGAAGGGATTTCCACCGTCATCCTAGTAGTAGCGTTACAAGTGAGGATACTTGAAATCAGAGCCTTACATGGAGATGGGTGAGATGTCCCGTGAAGTGGAAAGCAGTCCCTCAAACACAGGGGAGAAGAAAAAAGCACTGTTTGCTCCACCCAATCAATGATAGGGTTATGTTTACGCAACCATGGGAGGCCCAAGATGACCCCAAATTGTGGTGTGGAAATGAGATCGAAGGACAGGTATTCTGCATGCCCTTCCGTTGTGCTCATCCGCAAGGGTTGTGTTTGTTTTACAACATGATCCGAAACCAAACAGGAGCCGTCTACTGCATAGACAAGTTCTGGTGACTCCTTAGGGTCTACCGGGATACCATAGGTTGCTGCCAGATGTTCATCCATATAATTACCTGTTGCCCCGGAATCTATCATGACTGGACTAGAAAAGACTTGAGAGTTGGGCAACATAAAAGACATATCTAAATATATGTGCGCGGCAGCTGTTTGAAGGAATGAGCCATTGGAAGGCTGACCCGTCACGTCGGCTCGATTTAGGGACGGGTCGTGGCGTTTCCCGCCCGTTTAACAGGGCGTTTAGGGCAGACACAAATGAAATGTCCCGTTTGTCCACAATACAGACACAGATTGTTTTGCATTCTTCTCTCCCTCTCTGCTTTTGAGAGGGGACCTTTTACTGCCCCAATTTGCATGGGTTCTACCTCTCCAGAGGTTGGAGAAGATCCTAATTCGGATTTGCCAGGGCGAGGATCAAGGTGACGGCGTTCTCCACGCCTTTGTTGCATCCAAGCATCGACCTGTAATACCAAATCAAGCAATTCAGGAAATACTGAAGGGATAGAAGGGACAACGGACAATGCGTCCTTAAGTTCGTCTGATAACCCCTTATAAAAGACTGCCGCCTTTTTTGATTCAGGCCAAGAGGTTTCTGCGGCCAGCTGATTAAATCGGGCTAAATACGCCAAAAGAGGTTGTTTCCCCTGGGATATTGCCAAAAACTCTAAATCCGAAGCCTGAGCCTTATATCTGGTGTCAAAGACCAGATTCATGGCGACTAGTAGGGCATCGAAATCGTACAAGACCGGGTCATTGGACTCCAACAATGGATTCGCCCAGGCCGCAGCCATACCCCCTAGATGAGAGAGCACAAAAGCTGCTTTTGTTTCAGAATTAGGGAATGCCAAGGGACGGCATAGGAAATGTAAACGACATTGATTGACAAATGTCCTATATGTTTTTGGGTCTCCCGTGAAGCGTTCCGGTGGTGCCAATGGAAAAGGACCCGGCAACACCACAGGGGCTAGGGGTGTCGGAGGAACTGGTGGTGGTACAGGAGCGGGAACATCCCCAAACTCCTCATCCACCGGCAAGGGTTGCACAAAGCTTTGCATGACATCCATGCGTTGGTGCAAAGCGGCATGTGCTGCTGCCATGTCTGTGCGTAACGTGGTAAAGGCTTGCATCATAGCAGCCATAGGATCTGCATTAGGATCCATCTCGGACAGACAGGCACCAGTATTAGGCTCAGCTGCAGGGTCACTCATATGTGCCTTAAACTAGAGGGTCACTCCTCTGCATCCTCGCTCAGCTGCAGGGTCACTCATAGGTGCCTTCAGCTGCAGGGTCACTCCTCTATGTCCTCGCACAGCTGTAGAGTCACTCCTCTGTGTCCTCGCTCAGCTGCAGGGTCATCCATATGTGCCTTCAGCTGCAGGGTCACTCCTTTATGTCCCCACCCAGCTGCAGGGTCACTGATAGGTGGATTCAGCTGCAATGTCACTCCTCTGCGTCCTCGCTCAGTTGCAGGGTCACTCCTCTGCATCCTCGCTCAGCTGCAGGGTCACTGCTCTGTGTCCCCGCTCAGATGCAGGGTCACTCCTCTGCATCCTTGCTCAGCTGCAGGGTCACTCATCTACGTCCTCGCTCAGCTGCAGGGTCACTCCTCTGCATCTTTGCTCATCTGCAGAGTCACTCATATGTGCCTTCAGCTGCAGGGTCACTCCTCTGTGTCCCCGCTCAGCTGCAGGGTCACTCCTCTGTGTCCCCGCTCACCTTCGGGGTCACTCATTTGGGCCTTCAGCTGCAGGGTCACTCCTCTGCGTCCTCGCTCAGCTTCAGGGTCACTCCATTGTGTCCCCCCTCAGCTGCTGTTTCACTCCTATGCATCCTCGCTGTCGCGTTTCGAGGGTTCCACGATCAGTCTGAGGAATCACTTGGGTTAGATGCCGCTAAAGTAATTCAGGCTTCCTTCCTGAGAGCACAGCTTGCAGGGAAAAGAAACACCTGTCAGGCCAAGGGCTCAGGCAAAAAGGCAGAACGCACAGCGGAGCTAGAGGGAAGAAAACAAACAAAGCAAATATTACATACCGTTTGTTGACAATTCCAGTCCCTCTACCCCCTCCGAGCCCCACGAGCTTACCTGTGTATTCTTTTCCTTCAGCGGAATACCTACTTGTGACAATACACAAGAATGGGAGTGCGTGAAGGTCAGGGGAAGTTTTCTTGCTTGAATGAAGGGGGACCATAGACTTCCCTCAATGATGGATTAGTGATGTCAACAGTAGAGTGTCCCCCATTCCAATGAGTGAAAACAAAATCAAATGTTCCAAGAGCAAGTAAGCAAAAGAAAACAGCAGAGCGTCCCACTATCCAAGGAGTGAAGCCAAGTGTCTCAAGATCCAAGGGGGCGGAGTAAATGATGAGCACAGCAAAGCGTCCCAAAAAATCCCACAAGTGATGAACACAGCAAAGCGTCCCAACAATAACCAAGAAGTGAGGTTTCTCCACTCGGGGAGCGGGTGGCCAGGAGTGATTTGAAGACTACGGGGTTGAAGGGAGCCGGAAACCAGACATGAGAAGCAGAATCCAAAACAAGTCCGAGGTGTATTCCGTGGTCGAGCAGGGGAGTTGATCAAACGAAGGTCTAAGGCAGAACCAAGGAGACGATAACAAGGTCCAAGGTAAGCATAGAATTCAGGAACCAGAAAGGCAAGGAAAAGGGGAGAAGGAACTTATTCCAAGAGCGTAGCTCGCGTAACGCAATGGTTTAGGAGCACCGGCTTACTGGGGGCGTGGCCAATTATAGGAAGTGAAATGCAATCGAGGCGTGGAACGCACGCAAAGAGAAAGTGAAAAACGTTCCAAAGGTTCCTTGCGGGCATCGTCCTCTTGGGAGATGTAGTTGATTACCGGCGGTGGCGTCGGCGTTGCCGCAAACGCCAAGTTAAACGCCACAGGCTTCTCCCCTGGGCATAAGAATACCCTAAGAAACCGGGGGACGTGACACTCGCTCAGCTGTAGGGTCACTCCTGTGTGTCCCCGCTCAGCTGCAAGGTCACTCCTCTGTATTCTCCCTCAGCTGCAGTGCCACTCCTCTGGGTCCCTGCTCAGCTGCAGGGTCATTCATATGTGCCTTCAGCTGCATTGTCACTATTTTGTGTCCCCGCTCAGCTGCAAAGTTACTCCTCTGTGTCCCTGCTCAGCTGCACGGTCACTCATATGTGGTTTCAGCTGCAGGGACACTCATCTGCATCCTCGCTCAGCTGAAGGGTCACACCTCTGCGTATTCGCTCAGCTGCAGAGTAAGTCATATGTGCCTTCAGCTGCAGGGTCACTCCTCTGTGTCATCGCTCAGCTGCAGGGTCATTCCTCTGCATCTAGGCTCAGCTGCAGGGTCACTCAGATGTGCCTTAAGCTGCAGGGTCACTCCTCTGCATCCTCGCTCAGCTGCAGGGTCACTCATATGTGCCTTCAGCTGCAGAGTCACTCCTCTGTGTCCTCACTCAGCTGCAGGGTCACTCCTTTGTGTCCCCACTCAGCTGCAGGGTCACTGATATGTGGAATCAGCTGCAGTGTCACTCCTCTGCGTCCTCGCTCAGCTGCAGGGTCACTCCTCTGTGTCCTCGCTCAGCTGCAGGGCCACTGCTCTGTGTCCCCGCTCAGCTGCAGGGTCACTCCTCTGCATCCTTGCTCAGCTGCAGGGTCACTCAATTACGTCCTTGCTCAGCTGCAGGGTCACTCCTCTGCATCTTTGCTCAGCTGCAGAGTCCCTCATATGTGCCTTCAGCTGCAGGGCCACTCCTCTGTGTCCCTGCTTAGCTGCAGGGTCACTCATATGTGCATTCAGTTTCGGGTCACTCCTCTGCATCCTCACTCAGCTGTAGGGTCACTCATATATGCCCTCAGCTGCAGTGTCACTCCTCTGTGTCCTCGTTCAGATGCAGGGTCACTCATATGTGCCTTCAGCTGCAGTGCCACTCTTCTGCGTCCTCGTTCAGCTGCAGGGTCACTCATATGTGCCTTCAGCTGCAGGGTCACTCCTCTGTGTCCCCGCTCACCTTTGGGGTCACTCATATGGGCCTTCAGCTGCAGGGTCACTCCTCTGCATCCTCGCTCACCTGCAGGGTCACTCCATTGTGTCCCCGCTCAGCTGCTGGGTCACTCCTCTGCATCCTCGCTCAGCTGCAGGGTCACTCCTGTGTATCCCCGCTCAGCAGCAAGGTCACTCCTCTGCATCCTCCCTCAGCTGCAGTGCCACTCCTCTGGGTCCCTGCTCAGCTGCAGGGTCATTCATATGTGCCTTCAGGTGCAGTGTCACTCTTTTGTGTCCCCTCTCAGCTGCAGAGTTACTCCTCTGTGTCCCCGCTCAGCTGCAGGGTCACTCATATGTGGCTTCAGCTGCAGGGACACTCATCTGCGTCCTCGCTCAGCTGCAGGGTCACTAATCTCTGTCCTCGCTCAGATGCAGGGTCACTCCTCTGCGTCTTCGCTGAGCTGCAAAGTCACTCATATGTGGCTTCAGCTGCAGGGTCACTCCTCTGTGTCCTCGTTCAGCTGCAGGGCCACTCCTCTGTGTCTCCGCTTAGTTGCAGGGTCACTTATATGTGCATTCAGTTTCAGGGTCACTCCTCTGCATCCTTGCTCATCTGTAGGGTCACTCATATATGCTTTTCAGCTGCAGTGTCACTTCTCTGTGTCCTCGTTCAGCTGCAGGGTCACTCATATGTGCCTTCAGCTGCAGTGTCACTCCTCTGCATCCTCGTTCAGCTGCAGGGTCACTTCTATGTGCCTTCAGCTGCAGGGTCACTCCTCTGTGTCCCCGCTCAGCTGCAGTGTCACTCCTCTGTGTCCTCGTTCAGCTGCAGGGTCACTCATATGTGCCTTGAGCTACAGTGTCACTCCTCTGCGTCCTCGTTCAGCTGCAGGGTCACTCATATGTGCCTTCAGCTGCAGGGTCACTCCTCTGTGTCCCCGCTCAGCTGCAGGGTCACTCCTCTGTGTCCCCGCTCGCCTTCGGAGTCACTCATATGGGCCTTCAGCTGCAGGGTCACTCCTCTGCGTCCTCGCTCAGCTGCAGGGTCACTCCATTGTGTCCCCGCTCAGCTGCTGGTTCACTCCTCTGCATCCTCCCTCAGCTGGATTGCCACTCCTCTGGGTCCCTGCTCAGCTGCAGGGTCATTCATATGTGCCTTGAGCTGCAGTGTCACTCTTTTGTGTCCCCGTTCAGCTGCAGAGTTACTCCTCTGTGTCCATGCTCAGCTGCAGGGTCACTCATATGTGCCTTCAGCTGCAGGGTCACTCCTCTGTGTCCTCGCTCAGCTGCAGGGCCGTTCCTCTGCATCAAGGCTCAGCTGCAGGGTCACTCATATGTGCCTTCAGCTGCAGGGTCACTCCTCTGCATCCTCGCTCAGCTGCAGGGTCACTCATACGTGCCTTCAGCTGCAGTGTCTCTCCTCTGCATCCTCGCTCAGCTGCAGGGTCACTCATATGTGCCTTCAGCTGTAGGGTCACTCCTCTGTCTCCCCACTCAGCTGCAGGGTCACTCCTCTGCGTCCTCGCTCAGCTGCAGGGTCACTCCTCTGAGTCTTCACTCAGCTGCAGGGTCACTCCTCTGTGTCCCCGCTCAGCTGCAGTGTCACTCCTCGGTGTCCTTGCTCAGCTGCAGGGTCACTCCTGTGTGTTTCTGCTCAGCTGCAGGGTCACTCCTCTGCATCCCCCCTCAGCTGCAGGTTCACTCATATGTGCCTTCAGCTGCAGGGTCACTCCCCTGCTTCCTCGCTCAGCTGCAGGGTCACTCCTCTGCGTCCTCGCTCAGCTGCAGGGTCACTCCTCTTCGTCCTTGCTCAGCTGCAGGGTCACTCCCCTGCGTCCTCGCTCAGCTGCAGGGTCACTCCTCTGCATCTTCGCTCAGCTGTAGGGTCACCCCTCTGCGCCTTTGCTCAGCTGTAGGGTCACTCCTCTGTGTCCCCGCTCAGCTGCAGGGTCACCCCTCTGCCTCTTCGCTCAGCTGCAGGGTCACTCCTCTGCCTCCTCGTTCAGCTGCAGGGTCACTCTTCTTCCCCGATCAGCTGCAGGGTCACTCCTCTGCATCCTCGCTCAGCTGCAGGGTCACTCTTGTGTGTCCCCACTCAGCTGCAAGGTCACTCCTCTGCATTCTCCCTCAGCTGCAGTGCCACTCCTCTGGGTCGCTGCTCAGCTGCAGGGTCATTCATATGTGCCTTCAGCTGCAGTGTCAATCTTTTGTGTCCCTGCTCAGCTGCAAAGTTACTCCTCTGTGTTCCTGCTCAGCTGCAAGGTCACTCATATGTGGTTTCAGCTGCAGGGACACTCATCTGCGTCCTCGCTCAGCTGCAGGGTCACTCATCTGTGTCATCGCTGAGCTGCAGGGTCATTCCTCTGCATCTTGGCTCAGCTGCAGGGTTAACCACATGTGCCTTAACCTGCAGGGTTACTCCTCTGCATCCTCGCTCAGCTGCAGGGTCACTCATATGTGCCTTCAGCTGCAGGGTCACTCCTCTGTGTCCTTGCTCAGCTGCAGAGTCACTCCTCTGCGTCGTCGCTCAGCTGCAGTGTCACTCATATGTGCCTTCAGCTGCAGGGTCACTCCTTTGTGTGCCCACTTAGCTGCAGGGTCACTGATATGTGCCTTCAGCTGCAGTGTCACTCCTCTGTGTCCTCGCTCAGCTGCAGGGTCACTCCTCTGCATCCTTGCTCAGATGCAGGGCCACTGCTCTGTGTCCCCGCTCAACTGCAGGGTCACTCCTCTGCATCCTTGCTCAGCTGCAGGGTCACTCATCTACGTCCTCACTCAGCTGCAGGGTCACTCCTCTGTGTCTTTGCTCAGCTGCAGGGTCACTCACATGTGCCTTAAGCTGCAGGGTCACTCCTCTGCATCCTCGCTCAGCTGCAGGGTCACTCATATGTGCCTTCAGCTGCAGGGTCACCCCTCTGTGTCCTTGCTCAGCTGCAGAGTCACTCCTCTGCGTTGTCGCTCATCTGCAGGGTCACTCATATGTGCCTTCAGCTGCAGGGTCACTCCTTTGTGTGCCCACTTAGCTGCAGGGTCACTGATATGTGCCTTCAGCTGCAGTGTCACTCCTCTGTGTCCTCGCTCAGCTGCAGGATCACTCCTTTGCATCCTTGCTCAGCTGCAGGGCCACTGCTCTGTGTCCCCGCTCAACTGCAGGGTCACTCTTCTGCATCCTTGTTCAGCTGCAGGGTCACTCATCTACGTCCTCACTCAGCTGCAGGGTCACTCCTCTCTGTCTTTGCTCAGCTGCAGAGTCACTCATATGTGCCTTCAGCTGCAGGGTCACTCCTCTGTATCACCGCTCAGCTGCAGGGTCACTCCTCTGCATCCCCCCTCAGCTGCAGGTTCACTCATATGTGCCTTCAGCTGCAGGGTCACTCCCCTGCTTCCTCGCTCAGCTGCAGGGTCACTCCTCTGCGTCCTCGCTCAGCTGCAGGGTCACTCCTCTTCGTCCTTGCTCAGCTGCAGGGTCACTCCCCTGCGTCCTCGCTCAGCTGCAGGGTCACTCCTCTGCATCTTCGCTCAGCTGTAGGGTCACCCCTCTGCGCCTTTGCTCAGCTGTAGGGTCACTCCTCTGTGTCCCCGCTCAGCTGCAGGGTCACCCCTCTGCCTCTTCGCTCAGCTGCAGGGTCACTCCTCTGCCTCCTCGTTCAGCTGCAGGGTCACTCTTCTTCCCCGATCAGCTGCAGGGTCACTCCTCTGCATCCTCGCTCAGCTGCAGGGTCACTCTTGTGTGTCCCCACTCAGCTGCAAGGTCACTCCTCTGCATTCTCCCTCAGCTGCAGTGCCACTCCTCTGGGTCGCTGCTCAGCTGCAGGGTCATTCATATGTGCCTTCAGCTGCAGTGTCAATCTTTTGTGTCCCTGCTCAGCTGCAAAGTTACTCCTCTGTGTTCCTGCTCAGCTGCAAGGTCACTCATATGTGGTTTCAGCTGCAGGGACACTCATCTGCGTCCTCGCTCAGCTGCAGGGTCACTCATCTGTGTCATCGCTGAGCTGCAGGGTCATTCCTCTGCATCTTGGCTCAGCTGCAGGGTTAACCACATGTGCCTTAACCTGCAGGGTTACTCCTCTGCATCCTCGCTCAGCTGCAGGGTCACTCATATGTGCCTTCAGCTGCAGGGTCACTCCTCTGTGTCCTTGCTCAGCTGCAGAGTCACTCCTCTGCGTCGTCGCTCAGCTGCAGTGTCACTCATATGTGCCTTCAGCTGCAGGGTCACTCCTTTGTGTGCCCACTTAGCTGCAGGGTCACTGATATGTGCCTTCAGCTGCAGTGTCACTCCTCTGTGTCCTCGCTCAGCTGCAGGGTCACTCCTCTGCATCCTTGCTCAGATGCAGGGCCACTGCTCTGTGTCCCCGCTCAACTGCAGGGTCACTCCTCTGCATCCTTGCTCAGCTGCAGGGTCACTCATCTACGTCCTCACTCAGCTGCAGGGTCACTCCTCTGTGTCTTTGCTCAGCTGCAGGGTCACTCACATGTGCCTTAAGCTGCAGGGTCACTCCTCTGCATCCTCGCTCAGCTGCAGGGTCACTCATATGTGCCTTCAGCTGCAGGGTCACCCCTCTGTGTCCTTGCTCAGCTGCAGAGTCACTCCTCTGCGTTGTCGCTCATCTGCAGGGTCACTCATATGTGCCTTCAGCTGCAGGGTCACTCCTTTGTGTGCCCACTTAGCTGCAGGGTCACTGATATGTGCCTTCAGCTGCAGTGTCACTCCTCTGTGTCCTCGCTCAGCTGCAGGATCACTCCTTTGCATCCTTGCTCAGCTGCAGGGCCACTGCTCTGTGTCCCCGCTCAACTGCAGGGTCACTCTTCTGCATCCTTGTTCAGCTGCAGGGTCACTCATCTACGTCCTCACTCAGCTGCAGGGTCACTCCTCTCTGTCTTTGCTCAGCTGCAGAGTCACTCATATGTGCCTTCAGCTGCAGGGTCACTCCTCTGTATCACCGCTCAGCTGCAGGGTCACTCCTCTGGTTCCCCGCTCACGTTCGGGGTCACTCCTATGGGCCTTCAGATGCAGGTTCACTCCTCTGCATCCTTGCTCAGCTGCAGGGTCACTCATCTACGTCCTCGCTCAGCTGCAGGGTCACTCCTCTGTGTCCCCGCTCACCTTCGGGGTCACTCATATGGGCCTTCAGCTGCAGGGTCACTCCTCTGCATCCTCGCTCAGCTTCAGGGTCACTCCATTGTGTCCCCGCTCAGCTGCTGGGTCACTCCTCTGCATCCTCGCTCAGCTGCAGGGTCACTCCTGTGTGTCCCCGCTCAGCTGCAAGGTCACTCCTCTGTATTCTCCCTCAGCTGCAGTGCCACTCCTCTGGGTCCCTGCTCAGCTGCAGGGTCATTCATATGTGCCTTCAGCTGCATTGTCACTATTTTATGTCCCCGCTCAGCTGCAAAGTTACTCCTCTGTGTCCCTGCTCAGCTGCACGGTCACTCATATGTGGTTTCAGCTGCAGGGACACTCATCTGCATCCTCGCTCAGCTGAAGGGTCACTCCTCTGCGTATTCGCTCAGCTGCAGACTCACTCATATGTTCCTTCAGCTGCAGGGTCACTCCTCTGTGTCATCGCTCAGCTGCAGGGTCATTCCTCTGCATCTTGGCTCAGCTGCAGGGTCACTCATATGTGCCTTAAGCTGCAGGGTCACTCCTCTGCATCCTCGCTCAGCTGCAGGCTAATGGACCACCTGAGCAATTTCGGATTCTCACCCTTCATCTGCATAAGCCACTTCAGGGGCTTATGATCTGTTTGGACCTTGAAGGTAGACCCCGTATGGTAGGGCCTAAAACGCCTAAGGCGCCAAACTATGCTAATGCACTCCTTTTCAACAGTAGCCCACCTAAATTCTCTACCCTTGAGTTGTCTACTGATGAATATGATAGGATGTTCTCTCCCTTTGTCATCTAACTGGGACAAGACAGCTCCAATTCCGGTGTCGCAGGCATCCGTCTGGACGATAAAGGGTCGGCTGTAGTCAGGCGCACACGACACAGGTGCCCTACACAGACTTTCTTTCAAGCCATCAAAGGCCCTCTGACAGTCTTCGGTCCAATTAACCTTCCTAGGCTGCTTGGGTGAGGTTAGAGCTGTCAGGGGTGCAGCTATGGTCCCATAGTCTGCCATGAAATTGCGATAGTACCCAGTCAGGCCCAAAAAGGCCCTCACCTGGGTTTGAGTAGTGGGAGCCTCCCAGTTCTGTACATCCTGTACTTTACTGGAGAGAGGTTGGATTTGACCCCCTCCTGCCTCATGACCAAGATAGGTAACTTTCCCCTGAGCTATCTGGCAGTTGGTGGCCTTGATAGTGAGGTTAGCCCTTTTCAAGGCCTGCAGCACCTTATCCAGATGTGTCAAATGCTCTTCCCAGGTGGAACTGTAGACGGCAATGTCGTCTAAGTAAGCCACACAAAAGGCTTCCAGCCCACTGAGCGCATGGTTGACCAATCTCTGGAAGGTGGCAGGGGCATTCTTCAACCCAAAAGGCATGACCCTAAACTGGTAGAGTCCCTCAGGTTTTGAGAAGGCCGTCTTTTCCTTGGCATGGTCCGTCAGAGCTATTTGCCAATAGCCTGAGGTAAGGTCAAAGGTGCTCACAAATTTGGCAGCACCTATGGTTTCCACGAGCTCATCAGCCCTGGGCAATGGGTGCGCGTCAGTTTTGGTGACGGCATTGACTCCTCGGTAGTCCACACAGAACCTCCAATCCTTGGTACCCGCCTGGGAACTTGCCTTGGGGACAAGGACCACTGGACTGGACCAGGGGCTGGTTGAGGGCTCAATAACACCCAGATCCAACATCTTGGCGACCTCAGCCTGGATGTGGTTCTTGACGGTATCTGACATACGGTAGCACCTGCTTTTGACAGGCACACTGTCACCAGTGTCAATTTCATGCCTACACCACGGTGTAAGGCCTGGCGTCAGTAAATACAGAGAGGCATACTGTTGGAGCAAAGCCCTGCAGGCCCTCTGTTGCTCTGTTGTCAAATCTGGAGAGAGATGTACTCCCTCCACTGAGCCATCCTGAGGGTTGCTATGCAGCAAATCAGGAAGGGGCTCACTCTCATCCTCTTCTTGCCCAGAAGCTAGCAAGAGACATGAGACTTCCGCTCGCCGGTGGAAAGGCTTGAGCCTGTTGACATGGAATATCTGAGGGGCTACCCCAGAGGCTCCCATGTCAACCAGATAATTGACTTCGCCCATCTTGGAGATGATCCTGAAGGGTCCAGTCCACTTGTCTGCCAAAGCTCTAGGCTTGGTAGGCTCCATCACAAGGATTTCCTGTCCCGGAGTCCAATCCACTTGCCAGGCTTTAAGGTCATGCCAGTACTTATTCAATTCCTGGCTGGCCTTGAGATTTGCTGTTGCCTGACCCATCATCTGTGTCATCCTCCGTCTGAGGCCTAACACATAGTCCCCCACTTGCTTGGCGGGACCTGGAGGGGTGGCTTCCAAGCCTTCTCTGATCAAGGCGAGGGGCCCCCTCACGGGATGTCCAAAGAGTAACTCAAAGGGGCTGAAACCAACACCCTCTTGAGGTACCTCCCTGTAAGCAAACAGCAGGCATGGCAGGAGGAGATCCCATTTCCTCCTTAGGGGTTCTTCCAAAGCCCCTAGCATGCCCTTGAGAGTTTTATTAAATCTCTCAACCAGACCATTGGTCTGGGGGTGGTAAGAGGTGGATAACTTTTACCCCGCACTCTTTCCACATGGTTTTCATGTAACTAGACATGAAGTTGGATCCTCTGTCAGAGACAACCTCCTTGGGGAATCCAACACGGGTGAAAATGCCCAGGAGAGCCCTGGCAACCACCTTGGCAGTAACAGTCCGAAGGGGTATCGCCTCAGGGTACCTGGTGGCATGGTCTACCAAGACCAGGATGAACCGATGTCCACCTGAAGTGGGAGGGTCAAGGGGACCGACGATGTCGATGCCCACCCTCTCAAATGGTGTGCTAACCACTGACAATGGCTGCAGTGGGGCAATGACACTGCCTCCAGTCTTGCCAGACAACTGACAAGTTGGGCAGGTCCTGCAGTGGGACTCCACCTCTACTCCCATCCGTGGCCAGTAGAAATGGGCAGAGAGCCTCTGCTTAGTCTTCTTGGTCCCAAGATGACCAGCCAAGGGCACCTCATGCGCCAACTGCAGTAGGAAGGGCCTGTAAACCTGGGGTACCACCAACCTCTTGAGGGCACCAGGTTCAGGCTTAGTGGGCTCACTAACAAGGAGCTCACCCTCCCAATAAATCCGGAATGTCCTAGGCACTTCTCCTTGTGCCTGGGATAGGGCCTGTTTCCTCAGTCCCTCGAGAGAGTGGCACTCTCTCTGTCCCTTACAGAAGTCTGCCCGGGAGAGTCCCCCTTCAGCTAACAAGCATTGAAGGTCAGGATGATCCTCCGGGTTGAGAACCTCTCCCACAGGAGAGTCTTCTGTCTCTTCTCCCACAGGAGTTGAGTTTGGGTTTTCCCCGGGACCCAGCCCGTCCGGAGCATGGATCCCAATGGGTGCTGTCGGAACAGCAGGAAGAGAAGGTGTTCCCTCCACAGAGGTGGCCTTCTTGGTCTTCCTTCTTCTTGCCTTAGGCCTCGCCTTTGGCTCGGGTACCTGACCCACAGCCAGACCCGGTGTCACCTGTGACCTAGTGACTGCAGCAGCAGTCATGGGAAAACCATCCGAGATCAACCCCAACTCTACTAGATCATTTCCTAACAAAATGTTAGCAGGGACATTGTCCTGAACCAGGACAGGAAGCTTTGCTGTCTTGTCTCCAATCATGAGTGTGACTAAGGCTACAGGTGATAATTTGGGAGGCCCACCAGCTAACCTGGTGGTTTGCAGAGGAGCACCTTCATAGTCCTCTGGCTTGAGCAGGGTCCTGTCCACCACTGTCATGCTTGCCCCAGTGTCTCTCAAACCAGTAGAAGGCTGGCCATTCAAGAGGACACTTCTCAAAAACCTACGGGTGTTCTGTGGGATAGTCGCCAGTACTTCTGCATACTGGTCCCAGGCCCCAAGGGACACTAAGGAAATCTCTACCGGAGTACCAAAGGTGATCCCGGCAGAGGAGGGGAGGACAGTGGCCTCCACCTCAGACACGGGGTAAGGGTAGGTCAGGCTGACAGCCTGTACTCCAAGTGCCTTACCTTTACACTTGGGGTCACCCCTTTTGTGATCCAGAGCCCCACAGTCCCAGCAAGCGCCAGGAGTGTGGGGTACGGTACTGGAACCACTGGGAGCCTGCTTTGCAGCAGGTGGACCACTACTCTTATTCCCACCCCCAGATGACTTATCCCCACTAGATTTTTGGGTCTTATGAGAGGAAGGTTTTGGTTTACCCGACTGTGACTGCTTGGGGGACTCCTCAGCTTTCTGAGAGGCCCCCTTTTCTTTGTCCTTGTCCTTCCCACTGGAGTCCTTAGGGGACACCCGGTGGGAGACCCACTTGTCAGCCAACCTAGCCAGCTTAAAGGGGTCCAAAATGTTCTGGTCAGCCACATACTGACGCAGCTCTGGTGAACAGGCTTCAGAAAAATGCTCAAAAAACAAGAGGTGGGACAATTCAACAAAAGTGTTAACCTTGTATCCATCGATCCACCCCATCATGTTCATGTGCGCAGCACTCACCCAGTCAACCCAAGACACATTCTCTCTTTTCTTAAAATCCCTGAACCTTCTAAGGTATTGGGTAGGTGTCTTGCCAAACTTGGCAATCAAAGCAGACTTCATACACTCATACTGACCCCTTTCTTCCACACTCAGCTTCAGAATACAGTCATACCCAGTTTGAGGCACTCTGCTTAACAAACACTTAGCCCAATCTCTTTTATCAACATCATGAATCGCACAAGCCATTTCAAACGCTTCGATCCATTGGAGGATATCTGAACCCTCCATGAATACACCAACCAAATCTTTCATAAACTTGGTGGCTGGGGACCTGACACTCTCACTAGTTTTAGCTGAAGTCTCCACTCTAGCTTTCTCTAGCTGGATTCTCTGACATTCAGTGTCCTGGCTCTTGAGTTCAAGGTCCTTATTTCTGAGTTCAAGATCCCTATTCTTGAGCTCCACTTGTTGAGCCAACTCCTCTTTCTTAAGTTCAGCATCTATTTCCAACTTGCGGTATTCAAAGGCCAATTTCATCCTTAATAACTGAAGCTCCAAGGAATTGCTGGGGTTTGGAACAGAGGCAGCAGGAATGGCAGCATTCCCAGAAACAGATTCAGCAGAAACCCCAGGGGCAGAGTCCTCATTGGTTGCATTCCCCCCCTCATCAAGAGTTTCACCATCAGTCTGGTAGTCCACCAGGGCAGCTATCAGCTCAGCCCTAGACTTATCCACAAAGTCTAACTCCCTGGCTTCACAAGCACTCTGGAGAGCCTCCAAGCTCATCCGAGTCAACTTGCCATTTGCAAAAGACTCCATTGTTTGTAATGCAGTTATCTTGTACACAACTAAACCTTAATTTAATAAAGGGCAGATATCCTTTGTAAGTGGCACGGTTATACACTGATTCTTAAAACCATAAGCATCCCACCGCTGCCACCAGTGTGAAGAAGACCGGTGGGGGGCGTCTGTACTTCTGCTCTCTATATGGTAGAGGAGAGGCACAGAAGACCCCAGCCAAGATTCTCTATTACGGTAGCAATGGTCGAGCAATCAAGCCCTAGCTTCTCAGGAGGTGATGCAGGCTGGTTCTTAAGTACAGTGTAGTCCCCGAACCCCCACAAAGGAATGTCCACACACTGTATTGGTTAGAACACAGTCTTTATATAATCAATATTCAAGGTTATGTACACTTATCATAATAACTCACTTTGTACTCCGGAAAATCAACAATGGCAAATATATACAATTCTAAAGTGGTACCACCCTTTGTATTAGATCTCATTAAAGTGCATGAACAATACTGTAACAATGTCACGCAGATCAATAGAGTGAAACCAGCAATAGAGAGAGGAGAGATAATAAGATGGTTGAGCAATAGGCAGAATACTGGCCCCTACCACTAGACACAGTTCTGTGTGGAGATCCCCCTACCTGGGCAACCTGTAAAATAAAGATATAGCACAAGCCCAGTCCATATATTGTTCTGCAAGTCTTATTCCCTCCTATAATGTTTTTACCCCCCCAGTGTACCTGGTGGAGTCGACTTCTTCGAAGAGGCATCGACAGATCCTTCTTGAGCGACCCCCTTTCAAGCGGGAGTCACGGATCGTCGAGAAACGTCGAGGAACTCGGCGTTCGGCGACGGGGAATCGACGGCCCTTCTTGAATGCCTTCCCTTTCAAGCGGGAGGCACGGGGCGTCGAACGTCCGTCGACAAACAGGGTAAAAAGGCGTCGATGAGGCGGCAGCTTCGTCCGAGCGGTGCTCGTCGGCGTCGGAGCGTTGGCGCCCTGCAAGGCAGAGGCGTGCGGGGCACCTCGGTGACAATAGTTCTGGACCGCAAAGATTGTGGAGACGGAGGCCCAGCAAGGGCGTCGAGTCGTTCGAGTCTTTGTGATCTTCGGGTGGCGGGAAACCCACCGGCAGGTTTCTCCTCGGCACGTTGGTCGTCCTCGACTTTCTCCGGCAGGGTAAAGCGGTCGACGGTGCGGACGAGGGAGTCCTTCGATTCGAATGTTCTTAGGCAAAGGAGCGGACGGCTCCGGTCGTCGGCGGCACGGCGTCAAGTGGTTCCCACGGCTGGGCAACACAACTTCGACGGGCCTCCAGCAGCTACACAAACCTGCGAACCCTGGTCGACGGCAATGGACTTCGACGGCGGCGATGTCCGGGTGCTTCACTTCGATCTCCTCGGCGGTTCCGTCTCGGGTCGACAGCCTTTCGAGGGTCTGTCTTCCAGGGCGCTTCGGCGAAGATGGAGCAGTGCTCGATAGTCCCTCGGAGCACGGGAAGAGGGCGCCTTACCAGGTCCTCTCTCGGGTCAGACTTCGACGATGTCGGCAGCCTTCGGATCGGTCGAAGCAAATGCCACAGCAAGTCTTCTTCTTCCAGCTGGACGTCGAGGATCAGCAGTTCCAGTTACTCTTAGAGTGGAGACTCAGCTCCAGGATGCTTCTGAACGTTCCTGAACGTTCCTGAACCCCTGAACAGTGGTGAGAGGTCCCCAGATATACTATTCTACCTCTCATCCACACTGCTGGCACATACTCAGCAGCCAATCATACAGAAGGGCATTCATGCAGTCAGTCAGCCAATCAGGCACACAGTGCATTCAGGCCACACTCCTCCCTTTCAGACACTCACAACAAGGAATGTGGATTGGGACAAGTACCCAGCCATTCAACACTACACACTGCATTCAGGCCAGTTTCGGGCAGGGCTGTCTCAGTCTTTGCCTCTCATGCCAGAAACCAGACAACCACAACAAGGAGTGTATATTGGTCACACACTCCATTCATCCAGGTCCCACCCACAGGAGGTACCCACAACATACAGTCACTGGGAAGGCTCCAGTCAGTCTAGCTGGGCCTTCACAACAACACCATACATGGAACTTCCACCCAACAGCCAGTCAGGGGGGAGGGACAGAGTCAGGGCTTCCCAGGACTTTGGGAAAACAAGATAACAGGCAATAGAAAGCAAGAGGCCACAGGGGCCATCTTGTTTTCTATCAGGAATCAACTGATCCCAATGGCAGGGCCTGGGTATCCCAAAATGGAGGACACCCAGAGCACCTGTCAGATTCAGCATGGAGCTGCCACCAGCCCATACCCTGCTCTGTGGGCCACCCACAGGTGCCCAAAAACATACACTAGGGGCACAGGGTTGTACCCCTACCCATGGGTGCCATAAGGGTATCCCATGGGTCTGTTCACCAAACCAAAAGAGAGAGCTGTACTGCCAGGAGTCCCACATGGACTCCTGGGCAGAAAACATGACAGAACACACGATAAAAGCAGTAAAGGACAAGGATTCAGAGGCCCTGTCCCTCTGATGCATTTCCAGCATCACACAGGGTCACTCATATGTGCCTTCAGCTGCAGGGTCACTCCTCTGTATCACTGCTCAGCTGCAGGGTCACTCCTCTGGTTCCCCGCTCACGTTCGGGGTCACTCCTATGGGCCTTCAGATGCAGGTTCACTCCTCTGCGTCCTCGCTCAGCTGCAGGGTCACTCCATTGGGTCCCCGCTCAGCTGCTGGGACACTCCTCTGCATCCTCGCTCAGCTGCAGGGTCACTCCTGTGTGTCCCCGCTCAGCTACAATGTCACTCCTCTGCATTCTTCCTCAGCTGCAGTGCGAGTCCTCTGGGTCCCTGCACAGCTGCAGGGTCATTCATATGTGCCTTCAGCTGCAGTGTCACTCTTTTGTGTCCACGCTCAGCTGCAAAGTTACTCCTCTGTGTCCCTGCTCAGCTGCACGGTCACTCATATGTGGTTTCAGCTGCAGGGACACTCATCTGCGTCCTCGCTCAGCTGCAGGGTCACTCATCTGCATCCTCGCTCAGCTGCAGGGTCACTCCTCTGCGTCTTCGCTCAGCTGCAGAGTCACTCATATATGCCTTCAGCTGTAGGGTCACTCCTCTGTGTCATCGCTCAGCTGCAGGGTCATTCCTCTGCATCTTGGCTCAGCTGCAGGGTCACTCATATGTGCCTTAAACTGCAGGGTCACTCCTCTGCATCCTCGCTCAGCTGCAGGGTCACTCATAGGTGCCTTCAGCTGCAGGGTCACTCCTCTGTGTCCTCGCACAGCTGCAGGGTCACTCCTCTGTGTCCTCGCTCAGCTGCAGAGTCACTCCTCTGTGTCCTCACTCAGCTGCAGGGTCACTCCTTTGTGTCCCCACTCAGCTGCAGGGTCACTGATATGTGGATTCAGCTGCAGTGTCACTCCTCTGCATCCTCGCTCAGCTGCAGGGTCACTCCTCTGTGTCCTCGCTCAGCTGCAGGGCCACTGCTCTGTGACCCCGCTCAGCTGCAGGGTCACTCCTCTGCATCCTTGCTCAGCTGCAGGGTCACTCAATTACGTCCTTGCTCAGCTGCAGGGTCACTCCTCTGCATCTTTGCTCAGCTGCAGAGTCCCTCATATGTGCCTTCAGCTGCAGGGTCACTCCTCTGTGTCCTCGTTCAGCTGCAGGGCCACTCCTCTGTGTCCCTGCTTAGCTGCAGGGTCACTCATATGTGCATTCAGTTTCAGGGTCACTCCTCTGCATCCTCGCTCAGCTGTAGGGTCACTCATATATGCCTTCAGCTGCAGTGTCACTCCTCTGTGTCCTCGTTCAGATGCAGGGTCACTCATATGTGCCTTCAGCTGCAGTGCCACTCTTCTGTGTCCTCGTTCAGCTGCAGGGTCACTCATATGTGCCTTCAGCTGCAGGGTCACTCCTCTGTGTCCCCGCTCAGCTGCAGGGTCACTCCTCTGTGTCCCCGCTCACCTTTGGGGTCACTCATATGGGCCTTCAGCTGCAGGGTCACTCCTCTGCATCCTCGCTCACCTGCAGGGTCACTCCATTGTGTCCCTGCTCAGCTGCTGGGTCACTCCTCTGCATCCTCGCTCAGCTGCAGGGTCACTCCTGTGTATCCCCGCTCAGCTGCAAGGTCACTCCTCTGCATCCTCCCTCAGCTGCAGTGCCACTCCTCTGGATCCCTGCTCAGCTGCAGGGTCATTCATATGTGCCTTCAGGTGCAGTGTCACTCTTTTGTGTCCCCGCTCAGCTGCAGAGTTACTCCTCTGTGTCCCTGCTCAGCTGCAGGCTCACTCATATGTGGCTTCAGCTGCAGGGACACTCATCTGCGTCCTCGCTCAGCTGCAGGGTCACTCATCTCTGTCCTCGCTCAGATGCAGGGTCACTCCTCTGCATCTTCGCTCAGCTGCAGAGTCACTCATATGTGCCTTCAGCTGCAGGGTCACTCCTATGTGTCCTCGCTCTGCAGCAGGGCCACTCCTCTGTGTCTCTGCTTAGTTGCAGGGTCACTTATATGTGCATTCAGTTTCAGGGTCACTCCTCTGCATCCTTGCTCATCTGTAGGGTCACTCATATATGCTTTTCAGCTGCAGTGTCACTTCTCTGTGTCCTCGTTCAGCTGCAGGGTCACTCATATGTGCCTTCAGCTGCAGTGTCACTCCTCTGTGTCCTCGTTCAGCTGCAGGGTCACTCATATGTGCCTTCAGCTGCAGTGTCACTCCTCTGCATCCTCGTTCAGCTGCAGGGTCACTCATATGTGCCTTCAGCTACAGTGTCACTCCTCTGCGTCCTCGTTCAGCTGCAGGGTCACTCATATGTGCCTTCAGCTGCAGGGTCACTCCTCTGTGTCCCCGCTCAGCTGCAGGGTCACTCCTCTGTGTCCCCGCTCACCTTCGGAGTCACTCATATGGGCCTTCAGCTGCAGGGTCACTCCTCTGTGTCCTCGCTCAGCTGCAGGGTCACTCCATTGTGTCCCCGCTCAGCTGCTGGGTCACTCCTCTGCATCCTCCCTCAGCTGGATTGCCACTCCTCTGGGTCCCTGCTCAGCTGCAGGGTCATTCATATATGCCTTGAGCTGCAGTGTCACTCTTTTGTGTCCCCGTTCAGCTGCAGAGTTACTCCTCTGTGTCCCTGCTCAGCTGCAGGGTCACTCATATGTGCCTTCAGCTGCAGGGTCACTCCTCTGTGTCCTCGCTCAGCTGCAGGGTCATTCCTCTGCATCTTGGCTCATCTGCAGGGTCACTCATATGTGCCTCCAGCTGCAGGGTCACTCCTCTGCATCCTTGCTCAGCTGCAGGGTCACTCATATGTGCCTTCAGCTGCAGTGTCTCTCCTCTGCATCCTCGCTCAGCTGCAGGGTCACTCATATGTGCCTTCAGCTGTATGGTCACTCCTCTGTCTCCCCACTCAGCTGCAGGGTCACTCCTCTGCGTCCTCGCTCAGCTGCAGGGTCACTCATCTGAGTCTTCACTCAGCTGCAGGGTCACTCCTCTGTGTCCCCGCTCAGCTGCGGTGTCACTCCTCGGTGTCCTTGCTCAGCTGCAGGGTCAGTCCTGTGTGTTTCTGCTCAGCTGCAGGGTCACTCCTCTGCATCCTCCCTCAGCTGCAGGTTCACTCATATGTGCCTTCAGCTGCAGGGTCACTCCCCTGCTTCCTTGCTCAGCTGCAGGGTCACTCCTCTGCGCCTCGCTCAGCTGCAGGGTCACTCCTCTGCGTCCTTGCTCAGTTGCAGGGTCACTCCCCTGCGCCCTCGCTCAGCAGGGACCCAGAGGAGTGGCACATTCATATGTGCCTTCAGCTGCAGTGTCACTCTTTTGAGTCCCTGTTCAGCTGCAAAGTTACTCCTCTGTTTTCCTGCTCAGCTGCAGGGTCACTCATATGTGGTTTCAGCTGCAGGGACACTCATCTGCGTCCTCGCTCAGCTGCAGGGTCACTCATCTGTGTCATCGCTCAGCTGCAGGGTCATTCCTCTGCATCTTGGCTCAGCTGCAGGGTCACTCACATGTGCCTTAAGCTGCAGGGTCACTCCTCTGCAACCTCGCTCAGCTGCAGGGTCACTCATATGTGCCTTCAGCTGCAGGGTCACTCCTCTGTGTCCTTGCTCAGCTGCAGAGTCACTCCTCTGCGTCGTCGCTCAGCTGCAGGTCACTCATATGTGCCTTCAGCTGCAGGGTCACTCCTTTGTGTGCCCACTTAGCTGCAGGGTTACTGATATGTGCCTTCAGCTGCAGTGTCACTCCTCTGTGTCCTCGCTCAGCTGCAGGGTCACTCCTCTGCATCCTCGCTCAGCTGCAGGGCCACTGCTCTGTGTCCCCGCTCAACTGCAGGGTCACTCCTCTGCATCCTTGCTCAGCTGCAGGGTCACTCATCTACGTCCTCACTCAGCTGCAGGGTCACTCCTCTGTGTCTTTGCTCAGCTGCAGAGTCACTCATATGTGCCTTCAGCTGCAGGGTCACTCCTCTGTGTCCTCGCTCAGCTGCAGGGTCACTCCTCTGTGTCCCCACTTAGCTGCAGGGTCACTCATATGTGCATTCAGTTTCAGGGTCACTCCTCTGCATCCTCGCTCAGCTGTAGGGTCACTCATATATGCCTTCAGCTGCAGTGTCACTCCTTTGTGTCCTCGTTCAGATGCAGGGTCACTCATATGCACACTGTCACTCTCCATCTTCTGCAGTGACACCCCCTATCTCCTTGCAGGCAGCACTGTCACTTGACACCTTCTACAGTGTCACTCCCCTGTCTCCTTGCAGGCAGCAATGTCACTCCCCATCTTCTCCAGTGTCACTCTCCTGTCTCCTACTCTGCTGCACTGTCACTCGTCAAAGTCTCCATCTTCTCCAGCGTCACTCCCCTGTCTCCTGCCCGGCAGCACTGTCACTCTGGATCTTCTGCAGGGTCACTCCCCTGCCTCCTAGGCGGCGCCACAGCCATTCTCCTTTTACTCCAGTGTCACTCCATGGTCTGCTACCCGGCAGCACTGTCACTTTCTATCTTCTGCAGTGTAATTCCCCCAGCCTCCAGCCGGCAGCACTGTCACCCTCTATCTTCTGCAGTCTCACTCCCCTGCCTCCTAGCCGGCAGCACTGTCACTCTCCATCTTCTGCAGTGTCACTCCCGGTCTCCTAGCCGACAGCACTGTCACTCTGCATCTTCTGCAGTGTCACTCCCGGTCTCCTACCTGGCAGCCCTGCACTCTACATCCTCTGCACCCCAGCTCTGCCTCCCTCCTTACCCCTCGACAGGACCGTCTCCTCCCTCATCTCCTAACCCTTTAGCCCCATCCGTGCTCCCTGCGACCATCCTACTCCCCCTCCGCTGCCCTATCCCTTTACCTCCTCTCCCGCTGCTGCACTGAATGCCCCCCACTTTTTAGATAATTCCCCCCAAGTCTTTCCACCGCCATGGCTCCCTTCCCTGAACCACACTCTACTGTCCTGCTCCCCTCCTTTGCGCACCAGCCTACTCCTTCCCTGCTCCCACTCCTCCACACCGCCTTTTCGCACCTCTCCTCATCTCCTCCAGCCCTTCCCAATCTCAAGTATAACGTCATGCCCCATTTTCCATTTACGTACGTTTTTTGGCCCACTCCTTCCCTTCTCTCACCTCTTCCTTCTCTCACCTTTCCTCACCTCCATACCTTTCCTTCTCTCACCTCTTCCTTCTCTCCTCTTTCCTCACCTCCATCCCTTCTCTCACCTCTTCCTTCTCTCATCTTTCCTCACCTCCATCCCTTCTCTCACCTCTTCGTTCTCTCCCCTTTCCTCACCTCCATCCCTTCTCTCATCTTCCTTCTCTCCTCTTTCCTCACCTCCATCCAATCTCTCACCACTTCCTTCTATCCTCTTTCCTCACCTCCATCCCTTCTCTCACCTCTTCCTTCTCTAATCTTCCCTCACCTCCGTCCCTTCTCTCATCTTTTCCTTCTCTCCTCTTTCCTCACCTCCATCCCTTCTCTCACCTCTTCCTTCTCTCCTCTTTTCTCACCTCCATCCCTTCTCTCAACTCTTCCTTCTCTCCTCTTTCCTCACCTCCATCCCTTCCCTTCTCTCACCTCTTCCTTCTCTCCTCTTTCCTCACCTCTATCCCTTCTCTCACCTCTTCCGTCTCTTCTCTTTCCTCACCTCCATTCTTTCTCTCACCTCTTCCTTCTCTCACCTTTCCTCATCTCCATCCTTTCTCTCACTGCTTCCTTCTCTCCTCTTTCCTCACCTCCATCCCTTCCCTTCTCTCACCTCTTCCTTCTCTCCTCTTTCCTCACCTCCATCCCTTCTCTCACCTCTTCCTTCTCTGATCTTTCCTCACCTCCATCCTTCTCTCAACTCTTACTTCTCCCATCTTTCCTCACCGCAGTCCCTTCCCTTCTCTCACCGCTTCCTTCTCTCATCTTTCCTCACCTCCATCGCTTCACTCACCTTCTCCTTCTCTCCTCTTTCCTCACCTCCATCCCTTCTCTCACCTCTTCCTTGTCTCCTCTTACCTCACATCATCCCTTCTCTCACCTCTTCCTTCTTCCCTCTTTCCTAACCAACACCACTTCCCTCACCTCTTCCTTCTCTCCTCTTTCCTCACCTCCATCCCTTCTCTCATCTTACTTCTCTCCTCTTTCCTCACCTCCATCCAATCTCTCACCACTTCCTTCTTTGATCTTTCAACCCTTCCATCACTTCTCTTCTGTCACCTCTTCCTTCTCTTATCTTTTCTCACCTATCCCTTCCCTTCTCTCATTTTTCCTCACCTCCATCCCTTTCCTTCTCTCATCTTTCATCCCCTCCATCGCTTCTCTTCTCTCACCTCTTCCTTTTCTCATCTTTCCTAACCTCCATCCCTTCTCTCATCTTCTTTCTCTCCTCTTTCCTAAACTCCATTCCTTCTCTCATCTCTTCCTTCTCTCCTCTTTCCTCACCTCCATCCAATCTCTCACCACTTCCTTCTTTGATCTTTCAACCCCTCCATCACTTCTCTTCTGTCACCTCTTCCTTCTCTTATCTTTTCTCACCGATCCCTTCCCTTCTATCATCTTTCCTCACCTCCATCCCTTTCCTTCTCTCATATTTCATCCCCTCCATCGCTTCTCTTCTCTCACCTCTTCCTTCTCTCATCTTTCCTCACCTCCATCCCTTCTCTCATCTTCTTTCTCTCCTCTTTCCTAAACTCCATTCCTTCTCTCATCTCTTCCCTCTCTCCTCTTTCCTCACCTCCATCCCTTCTCTCATCTTCCTTCTCTCCTCTTTCCTCACCTCCATCCCTTCTCTCATCTCTCCCTTCTCTCCTCTTTCCTCACCTCCATCCCTTCTCTCACCTCTTCCTTCGCTCCTCTTTCCTCACCTCCATCCCTTATCTCACCTCTTCCTTCTCTCATCTTTCCTCACCTCAGTCCCATCCCTTCTCTCACCTCTTCCTTCTCTCATCTTTCCTCACCTCCATCCCTTTTCTCACCACTTCCTTCTCTCATCTTTCCTCACCTCCATCCCTTCTCTCACCTCTTCCTTCTCTCATCTTTCCTCACCTCCATCCCTTCTCTCACCTCTTCCTTCTCTCCTCTTTCCTCACTTCCATCCCTTCTCTCAGCTCTTTCTTCTCTCCTCTTTCCTCCCCTCCATCCCTTCTCTCACCTCTTCCTTCTCTCATCTTTCCTCACCTCCATCCCTACTCTCACCTCTTCCTTCTCTCATCTTTCCTCACCTCCATCCCTTCTCTCAACTCTTCCTTCTCTCATCTTTCCTCCCCTCCATCCCTTCCCTTCTCTGCTCTTCCTTCTCTCATCTTTCCTCACCTCCATCCCTTCTCTCACCTCTTCCTTCTCTCATCTTTCCTCACCTCAGTCCCTTCCCTTCTCTCACCTCTTCCTTCTCTCATCTTTGCTCACCTCCATCTCTTCTCTCACCTCTTCCTTCTCTCATCTTTCTTCACCTCCATCCCTTCCCTTCTCTCACCTCTTCCTTCTCTCATCTTTGCTCACCTCCATCCCTTCTCTCACCTCTTCCTTCTCTCATCTTTCCTCACCTCCATCGCTTCCCTTCTCTCACTTCTTCCTTCTCACATCTTTCCTCACCTCCCTGCCTTCTCTCACCTCTTCCTTCTCTCCTCTTTCCTCATCTCCATCCCTTCTCTCACCTCTTCCTTCTCTCATCTTTACTCACCTCCATCCCTTCTCTCCCCTCTTCCTTCTCTCCTCTTTCCTCACCTCCATCCCTTCTCTCACCTCTTCCTTCTCTCCTCTTTCCTCACCTCCATCCCTTCCCTTCTTTCCTCTTCCTTCTTTCATCTTTCCTCACCTCCATCCCTTCTCTCACCTCCTCCTTCTCTCCTCTTTCCTCATCTCAGTCCCTTCCCTTGGCTCACTTCTTCCTTCTCCCATCTTTGCTCCACTCCATCCCTTCTCTCACCTCTTCCTTCTCTCATCTTTCCTCACCTCCATCCCTTCCCATCTCTCTCCTCTTCCTTCTCTCATCTTTCCGCACCTCCATCCCTTCCCTTCTCTCACCTCTTCCTTCTCTCCTCTTTCCTCACCTCCATCCCTTCTCTCACCTCTTCCTTCTCTCATCTTTCCTCACCTCCATCCCTTCCCTTCTCTCACCTCTTCCTTCTCTCATCTTTCCTCACCTCCCTCTCTTCTCTCACCTCTTCCTTCTCTCCTCTTTCCTCACCTCCATCCCTTCTCTCACCTCTTCCTTCTCTCCTCTTTCCTCACCTCCATCCCTTCTCTCATATTCCTTCTCTCCTCTTTCCTCACCTCCATCCCTTCCCTTCTCTCCTCTTCCTTCTCTTATCTTTCCTCACCTCCATCCCTTCTCTCATCTTCTTTCTCTCCTCTTTCCTAAACTCCATTCCTTCTCTCATCTCTTCCCTCTCTCCTCTTTCCTCACCTCCATCCCTTCTCTCATCTTCCTTCTCTCCTCTTTCCTCACCTCCATCCCTTCTCTCATCTCTCCCTTCTCTCCTCTTTCCTCACCTCCATCCCTTCTCTCACCTCTTCCTTCGCTCCTCTTTCCTCACCTCCATCCCTTATCTCACCTCTTCCTTCTCTCATCTTTCCTCACCTCAGACCCATCCCTTCTCTCACCTCTTCCTTCTCTCATCTTTCCTCACCTCCATCCCTTTTCTCACCACTTCCTTCTATCATCTTTCCTCACCTCCATCCCTTCTCTCACCTCTTCCTTCTCTCATCTTTCCTCACCTCCATCCCTTCTCTCACCTCTTCCTTCTCTCCTCTTTCCTCACTTCCATCCCTTCTCTCAGCTCTTTCTTCTCTCCTCTTTCCTCCCCTCCATCCCTTCTCTCACCTCTTCCTTCTCTCATCTTTCCTCACCTCCATCCCTACTCTCACCTCTTCCTTCTCTCATCTTTCCTCACCTCCATCCCTTCTCTCAACTCTTCCTTCTCTCATCTTTCCTCCCCTCCATCCCTTCCCTTCTCTGCTCTTCCTTCTCTCATCTTTCCTCACCTCCATCCCTTCTCTCACCTCTTCCTTCTCTCATCTTTCCTCACCTCAGTCCCTTCCCTTCTCTCACCTCTTCCTTCTCTCATCTTTGCTCACCTCCATCCCTTCTCTCACCTCTTCCTTCTCTCATCTTTCTTCACCTCCATCCCTTCCCTTCTCTCACCTCTTCCTTCTCTCATCTTTGCTCACCTCCATCCCTTCTCTCACCTCTTCCTTCTCTCATCTTTCCTCACCTCCATCGCTTCCCTTCTCTCACTTCTTCCTTCTCACATCTTTCCTCACCTCCCTGCCTTCTCTCACCTCTTCCTTCTCTCCTCTTTCCTCACCTCCATCCCTTCTCTCACCTCTTCCTTCTCTCATCTTTACTCACCTCCATCCCTTCTCTCCCCTCTTCCTTCTCTCCTCTTTCCTCACCTCCATCCCTTCTCTCACCTCTTCCTTCTCTCCTCTTTCCTCACCTCCATCCCTTCCCTTCTTTCCTCTTCCTTCTTTCATCTTTCCTCACCTCCATCCCTTCTCTCACCTCCTCCTTCTCTCCTCTTTCCTCATCTCAGTCCCTTCCCTTGGCTCACCTCTTCCTTCTCCCATCTTTGCTCCACTCCATCCCTTCTCTCACCTCTTCCTTCTCTCATCTTTCCTCACCTCCATCCCTTCCCTTCTCTCTCCTCTTCCTTCTCTCATCTTTCCGCACCTCCATCCCTTCCCTTCTCTCACCTCTTCCTTCTCTCCTCTTTCCTCACCTCCATCCCTTCTCTCACCTCTTCCTTCTCTCATCTTTCCTCACCTCCATCCCTTCCCTTCTCTCACCTCTTCCTTCTCTCATCTTTCCTCACCTCCCTCTCTTCTCTCACCTCTTCCTTCTCTCCTCTTTCCTCACCTCCATCCCTTCTCTCACCTCTTCCTTCTCTCCTCTTTCCTCACCTCCATCCCTTCTCTCATATTCCTTCTCTCCTCTTTCCTCACCTCCATCCCTTCCCTTCTCTCCTCTTCCTTCTCTTATCTTTCCTCACCTCCATCCCTTCTCTCACCTCTTTCCTCTCTCATCTTTCCTCACCTCCATCCCTTCTCTAACCTCTTCCTTCTCTCCGCTTTCCTCACCTCCATCCCTTCTCTCACCTCTTCCTTCTCTCCTCTTTCCTCACCTCCATCCCTTCCCTTCTCTCCTCTTCCTTCTCTCATCTTTCCTCACCTCCATCCCTTCTCTCACCTCTTCCTTCTCTCCTCTTTCCTCACCTCAGTCCCTTCCCTTCTCTCACCTCTTCCTTCTCTCCTCTTTCCTCACCTCCATCGCTTCTCTCACCTCTTACTTCTCTCCTCTTTCATCACCTCCATCCCATCTCTCACCTCTTCCTTGTCACGCTCACCTGATTCCCACGGAGGCGCAGGTCTGGCTTCGAGTGCTGATGCTTCTTCAATGGTGAAGCGCAGGACTCTGAGGATGGACAGGTAGGGCCCCTCTACTCTGGCTTCTCTGACTCGCTGGAATATTCCCCTGTGCGTGAAAAGGGAGTATTACCTACTGACGGAATAATGCTCAAGCCTCCCACTCCCTTCCAACCCTCCACGATACCCTTCCTCGATTCCCCGTGAAGTCTCACCTTAGGGTCTGGAAGGATGAGTTCTCCATCCTGCTTCTGATGCAGGGGCGCGTTGAAACCCAGTTACTTCACTGGATTGAGGTTTGATGGGAGTTCAAATAAGCTTGACTATTCAGGTAAGGCGCTGTAAGAGTTCTGTAGCAAGTTCAAAAGTTCAAGCTTAATGATAATGTTCATTGTCTTATTGCAGCAAGCGCTAACGCTTATGTCTTTTTCCCCTTAGGGGCCGGGGTTCGGAATGCCAGAGATATGGCGCCGACCCGAAGTGAAACGTGCAGTTCCAGTAAATGACAGGTAAGTTCTGGATGAGCGTTCGGGTAATGTCTTTGCATTCGCTCATTCAATGTCTTTGTCTTTTTTCCCCATAGGGGCCGGGGTCCGGAATGCCAGGAAGCGGCAGGACCCGAAATGAAATGGGAATGACCCAACAGGTAAGTCTTAGAAGGAAACTGAGCTTTTCCTATTCCCTTCCTTCTCTCACCTTGTGTTCTTGTCTTTTTCTCTCTAGGCTCTGGGAAGTGGCTGCGGATCCGGATGATCGCTGCTGAAGATGGAGGTGCCCAGGAAAGAGGAGTGAAATGCAGCGCTGCAGCGATCGAAGCGAAATGCTTTTAAAAATGATGTCTTCCCTTTCAGGATCGTCGGTGTGATGTCTCTGTGATGCAGCTTTAGCAGGTAAGGTCTTCTTTCTCTCCAATTCTCTCTTATCTCCCTTTGCAGGCGACCCAGGATGCTGACAGGCGTGGCTGAAGTCCAGATGCAGGAGCTGACACGGTGAGCGTCCAGCTGCGAGGAGCAGAACAACGCGAAGCGTGAGTTGCTGATCGGGCGTGGTTTAAATAGCTTTGGAAGAAGTTCCAGGTATGTATCCTTCCACCGATCAGGTATGTATCCTTCCCCGACCACACCCAGGTGGAAAGTAGTCCCACAGGTAAAGTAGTTCCATTCAGGCCTCAAGAGGGCCTGGATGTAGCAGCATGGTCTGCATCAGGTAAGTGCACATTAAAACACTTGCACACATGTCTAGCTTTATGAGCCTGGCGCCTAAGGCGCCAGGACAGGGGTCCAACATGAGCCTGGCGCCTAAGGCGCCAGGACTGTGTCCAAAGGGCCCCAGCTTGACCCCGCTGGCACTTCCCTGGGGGAAATGATGCCTGCCTCTGGGGTTGCTGGGTCGGTCCTGGCTCCTTGGAGGTAGGCATCATGACATTCCTTCTCTCCTCTTTCCTCACCTCCGTCCCTTCTCTCACTGCTTCCTTCTCTCATCTTTCCTACCTCCATCCCTTCTCTCAACTCTTCCTTCTCTCATCTTTCCTCACCTCCATCCCTTCTCTCACCTCTTCCTTCTCTCCTCGTTCCTCACCTCCATCCCTTCTCTCACCTCTTCCTTCTCTCATCTTTCCTCACCTCCATCCCTTCTCTCACCTCTTCCTTCTCTCTTCTTTCCTCACCTCAGTCCCTTCCCTTCTCTCACCTCTTCCTTCTCTCATCTTTCCTCACCCCCATCCCTTCTCTCACATCTTCCTTCTCTCATCTTTCCTCACTTTCATCCCTTCTCTCACCTCTTCCTTCTCTCTTCGTTCCTCACCACCATCCCTTCTCTCACCTCTTCCTTCTCCCATCTTTCCTCACCTCCATCCCTTCTCTCACCTCTTCCTTCTCTCATCTTTCCTCACCTCCATCCCTTCCCTTCTCTCACCTCTTCCTTCACTCCTCTTTCCTCACCTCCTTCCCTTCTCTAACCTCTTCCTTCCATCCTCTTCCCTCACCTCCATCCCTTCTCTCACCTCTTCCTTCTCTCCTCTTTCCTCCGCTCCATCCCTTTTCTCACCTCTTCCTTCTCTCCTCTTTCCTCACCTCCATCCCTTCTCTCACAGCTTCCTTCTCTCCTCTTTCCTCACCTCCATCCCTTCCCTTCTCTCACCTCTTCCTTCTCTCCTCTTTCCTCACCTCCACCCCTTCTCTCACCTCTTCCTTCTCTGCTCTTTCCTCACCTCCATCCCTTCTCTCACCTCTTCCTTCTCTCCTCTTTCCTCACCTCCATCCCCTCTCTCACCTCTTCCATCGCTCCTCTTTCCTCACCTCCATCCCTTCCCTTCTCTCACCTCTTCCTTCTCTCCTCTTTCCTCACCTCCATCCCTTCTCTCACCTCTTCCTTCTCTCCTCTTTCCTCACCTCCATCCCTTCCCTCATCTCACCCCTTCCTTCTCTCCTCTTTCCTCACCTCCTTCCCTTCTCTCACCTCTTCCTTCTCTCCTCTTTCCTCCGCTCCATCCCTTCTCTCACCTCTTCCTTCTCTCCAATTTCCTCACCTCCATCCCTTCTCTCACCGCTTCCTTCTCTCCTCTTTCCTCACCTCCATCCCTTCCGTTCTCTCACCTCTTCCTTCTCTCCTCTTTCCTCACCTCCATCCCTTCTCTCACCTCTTCCTTCTCTGCTCTTTCCTCACCTCCATCCCTTCCCTTCTCTCACCTCTTCCTTCTCTCATCTTTCCTCACCTCCATCCCTTCTCTCACCTCTTCCTTCTCTCACATCCATCCCTTCTCTCACCTCTTCCTTCTCTCCTCTTTCCCCACCTCCATCCCGTCTCTCACCTCTTCCTTCTCTCCTCTTTCCTCACCTCCATCCCTTCCCTTCTCTCACCTCTTCCTTCTCTCCTCTTTCCTCACCTCCATCCCTTCTCTCACCCCTTCCTTCTCTCCTCTTTCCTCACCTCCATCCCTTCCCTTCTCTCACCTCTTCCTTCTCTCCTCTTTCCTCACCTCCTTCCCTTCTCTCACCTCTTCCTTCTCTCCTCTTTCCTCACCTCCATCCCTTCTCTCACCTCTTCCTTCTCTCATCTTTCCTCACCTCCACCCCTTCTCTCACCTCTTCCTTCTCTCCTCTTTCCTCACCTCCATCCCCTCTCTCACCTCTTCCTTCTCTCATCTTTCCTCACCTCCATCCCTTCCCTTCTCTCACCTCTTCCTTCTCTCCTCTTTCCTCACCTCCATCCCTTCTTCCACCTCTTCCTTCTCTCCTCTTTCCTCACCTCCATCCCTTCCCTTCTCTCACCTCTTCCTTCTCTCCTCTTTCCTCACCTCCTTCCCTTCTCTCACCTCTTCCTTCTCTCCTCTTTCCTCACCTCCATCCCTTCTCTCACCTCTTCCTTCTCTCATCTTTCCTCACCTCCATCCCTTCTCTCCCCTCTTCCTTCTCTCCTCTTTCCTCACCTCATCCCTTCTCTCACCTCTTCCTTCTCTCCTCTTTCCTCACCTCCATCCCTTCCCTTCTTTCCTCTTCCTTCTTTCATCTTTCCTCACCTCCATCCCTGCTTCTCTCACCTCCTCCTTCTCTCCTCTTTCCTCATCTCAGTCCCTTCCCTTGGCTCACCTCTTCCTTCTCCCATCTTTGCTCCACTCCATCCCTTCTCTCACCTCTTCCTTCTCTCATCTTTCCTCACCTCCATCCCTTCCCTTCTCTCTCCTCTTCCTTCTCTCATCTTTCCGCACCTCCATCCCTTCCCTTCTCTCACCTCTTCCTTCTCTCCTCTTTCCTCACCTCCATCCCTTCTCTCACCTCTTCCTTCTCTCATCTTTCCTCACCTCCATCCCTTTCCTTCTCTCACCTCTTTCTTCTCTCATCTTTCCTCACCTCCCTCTCTTCTCTCACCTCTTCCTTCTCTCCTCTTTCCTCACCTCCATCCCTTCTCTCACCTCTTCCTTCTCTCCTCTTTCCTCACCTCCATCCCTTCTCTCATATTCCTTCTCTCCTCTTTCCTCACCTCCATCCCTTCCCTTCTCTCCTCTTCCTTCTCTTATCTTTCCTCACTTCCACCCCTTCTCTCACCTCTTTCCTCTCTCATCTTTCCTCACCTCCATCCCTTCTCTAACCTCTTCCTTCTCTCCGCTTTCCTCACCTCCATCCCTTCTCTCACCTCTTCCTTCTCTCCTCTTTCCTCACCTCCATCCCTTCCCTTCTCTCCTCTTCCTTCTCTCATCTTTCCTCACCTCCATCCCTTCTCTCACCTCTTCCTTCTCTCCTCTTTCCTCACCTCAGTCCCTTCCCTTCTCTCACCTCTTCCTTCTCTCCTCTTTCCTCACCTCCATCGCTTCTCTCACCTCTTACTTCTCTCCTCTTTCATCACCTCCATCCCATCTCTCACCTCTTCCTTGTCACGCTCACCTGATTCCCACGGAGGCGCAGGTCTGGCTTCGAGTGCTGATGCTTCTTCAATGGTGAAGCGCAGGACTCTGAGGATGGACAGGTAGGGCCCCTCTACTCTGGCTTCTCTGACTCGCTGGAATATTCCCCTGTGCGTGAAAAGGGAGTATTACCTACTGACGGAATAATGCTCAAGCCTCCCACTCCCTTCCAACCCTCCACGACACCCTTCCACGATTCCCCGTGAAGTCTCACCTTAGGGTCTGGAAGGATGAGCTCTCCATCCTGCTTCTGATGCAGGGGCGCCTTGAAAACCAGTTACTTCACTGGATTGAGGTTTGATGGGAGTTCAATATAAGCTTGACTATTCAGGTGAGGCGCTGTAAGAGTTCTGTTGCAAGTTCAAAAGTTCAAGCTTAATAATAATGTTCATTGTCTTATTGCAGCAAGCGCTAACGCTTATGTCTTTTTCCCCTTAGAGGCCGGGGTTCGGAATGCCAGAGATATGGCGCCAACCGGAAGTGAAACGTGCAGTTCCAGTAAATGACAGGTAAGTTCTGGATGAGCGTTCGGGTAATGTCTTTGCATTCGCTCATTCAATGTCTTTATCTTTTTTCCCCATAGGGGCCGGGGTCCGGAATGCCAGGAAGCGGCAGGACCCGAAATGAAATGGGAATGACCCAACAGGTAAGACTTAGAAGGAAACTGAGCTTTTCCTATTCCCTTCCTTCTCTCACCTTGTGTTCTTGTCTTTTTCTCTCTGGGCTCTGGGAAGTGGCTGTGGATCCGGATGATCGCTGCTGAAGATGGAGGCGTCCAGGATAGGTGAGTGAAATGCAGCGCTGCAGCGATCGTAGGGAAATGCTTTTAAAAATGATGTCTTCCCTTTCAGGATCGTCGGTGTGATGTCTCCGTGATGCAGCTTTAGCAGGTAAGGTCTTCTTTCTCTCCAATTCTCTCTTATCTCCCTTTGCAGGCGACCCAGGATGCTGACAGGCGTGGCTGAAGTCCAGATGCAGGAGCTGACACGGTGAGCGTCCAGCTGCGAGGAGCAGAACAACGCGAAGCGTGAGTTGCTGATCGGGCGTGGTTTAAATAGCTTTGGAAGAAGTTCCAGGTATGTATCCTTCCACCGATCAGGTATGTATCCTTCCCCGACCACACCCAGGTGGAAAGTAGTCCCACAGGTAAAGTAGTTCCATTCAGGCCTCAAGAGGGCCTGGATGTAGCAGCATGGTCTGCATCAGGTAAGTGCACATTAAAACACTTGCACACATGTCTAGCTTTATGAGCCTGGCGCCTAAGGCGCCAGGACAGGGGTCCAACATGAGCCTGGCGCCTAAGGCGCCAGGACTGTGTCCAAAGGGCCCCAGCTTGGGCCCGCTGGCACTTCCCTGGGGGAAATGATGCCTGCCTCTGGGGTTGCTGGGTCGGTCCTGGCTCCTTGGAGGTAGGCATCATGACATTCCTTCTCTCCTCTTTCCTCACCTCCGTCCCTTCTCTCACTGCTTCCTTCTCTCATCTTTCCTACCTCCATCCCTTCTCTCAACTCTTCCTTCTCTCATCTTTCCTCACCTCCATCCCTTCTCTCACCTCTTCCTTCTCTCGTCGTTCCTCACCTCCATCCCTTCTCTCACCTCTTCCTTTTCTCATCTTTCCTCACCTCCATCCCTTCTCTCACCTCTTCCTTCTCTCTTCTTTCCTCACCTCAGTCCCTTTCCTTCTCTCACCTCTTCCTTCTCTCATCTTTCCTCACCTCCATCCCTTCTCTCACAACTTCCTTCTCTCATCTTTCCTCACTTCCATCCCTTCTCTCACCTCTTCCTTCTCTCCTCGTTCCTCACCACCATCCCTTCTCTCACCTCTTCCTTCTCCCATCTTTCCTTACCTCCATCCCTTCTCTCACCTCTTCCTTCTCTCATCTTTCCTCACCTCCATCCCTTCCCTTCTCTCACCTCTTCCTTCACTCCTCTTTCCTCACCTCCTTCCCTTCTCTAACCTCTTCCTTCCCTCCTCTTCCCTCACCTCCATCCCTTCTCTCACCTCTTCCTTCTCTCCTCTTTCCTCCGCTCCATCCCTTCTCTCACCTCTTCCTTCTCTCCTCTTTCCTCACCTCCATCCCTTCTCTCACAGCTTCCTTCTCTCCTCTTTCCTCACCTCCATCCCTTCCCTTCTCTCACCTCTTCCTTCTCTCCTCTTTCCTCACCTCCACCCCTTCTCTCACCTCTTCCTTCTCTGCTCTTTCCTCACCTCCATCCCTTCTCTCACCTCTTCCTTCTCTCCTCTTTCCTCACCTCCATCCCCTCTCTCACCTCTTCCTTCTCTCATCTTTCCTCACCTCCATCCCTTCCCTTCTCTCACCTCTTCCTTCTCTCCTCTTTTCTCACCTCCATCCCTTCTCTCACCTCTTCCTTCTCTCCTCTTTCCTCACCTCCATCCCTTCCCTTCTCTCACCTCTTCCTTCTCTCCTCTTTCCTCACCTCCTTCCCTTCTCTCACCTCTTCCTTCTCTCCTCTTCCCTCACCTCCATCCCTTCCCTCACCTCTTCCTTCTCTCCTCTTTCCTCACCTCCATCCCTTCTCTCACCTCTTCCTTCACTGCTCTTTCCTCACCTCCATCCCTTCCCTTCTCTCACCTCTTCCTTCTCTCATCTTTCCTCACCTCCATCCCTTCTCTCACCTCTTCCTTCTCTCACCTCCATCCCTTCTCTCACCTCTTCCTTCTCTCCTCTTTCCCCACCTCCATCCCGTCTCTCACCTCTTCCTTCTCTCCTCTTTCCTCACCTCTATCCCTTCCCTTCTCTCACCTCTTCCTTCTCTCCTCTTTCCTCACCTTCATCCCTTCTCTCACATCTTCCTTCTCTCCTCTTTCCTCACCTCATCCCTTCTCTCACCTCTTCCTTATCTCCTCTTTCCTCACCAACACCCCTTCCCTCACCTCTTCCTTCTCTCCCCTTTCCTCACCTCCATCCCTTCTCTCACCTCTTTCTTCTCTCCTCTTTCCTCACCTCCATCCCTTCTCTCAACTCTTCCTTCTCTCATGTTTCCTCACCTCCATCCTTCTCTAACCTCTTCTCTCTTTCCTCACCACAGTCCGTTCCCTTCTCACACCGCTTCCTTCCCTCATCTTTCCTCACCTCCATCCCTTCTCTCACCTCTTCCTTCTCTCCTCTTTCCTCACCTCCATCCCTTCTCTCACCTCTTCCTTGTCTCCTCTTTCCTCACCTCCATCCCTTCTCTCACCTCTTCCTTCTCTCCTCTTTCCTCACCTCATCCCTTCTCTCACCTCTTACTTCTCTCCTCTTTCCTCATCTCCATCCTTCTCTCACCTCTTCCTTCTCTCATCTTTCCTCACCTCCATCCCTTCTCTCACCTCTTCCTTCTCTCATCTTTCATCCCCTCCATCACTTCTCTTCTGTCACCTCTTCCTTCTCTTATCTTTTCTCACCAATCCCTTCCCTTCTCTCATCTTTCATCCCCTCCATCACTTCTCTTCTCTCACCTCTTCCTTCTCTCATCTTTCCTCACCTCCATCCCTTCTCTCATCTTCCTTCTCTCCTCTTTCCTAAACTCCATTCCTTCTCTCATCTCTTCCTTCTCTCCTCTTTCCTCACCTCCATCCCTTCTCTCATCTTCCTTCTCTCCTCTTTCCTCACCTCCTTCCCTTCTCTCACCTCTTCCTTCTCTCCTCTTCCCTCACCTCCATCCTTTCTCTCACCTCTTCCTTCTCTCCTCTTTCCTCCGCTCCATCCCTTCTCTTACCTCTTCCTTCTCTCCTCTTTCCTCACCTCCATCCCTTCTCTCACCGCTTCCTTCTCTCCTCTTTCCTCACCTCCATCCCTTCCCTTCTCTCACCTCTTCCTTCTCTCCTCTTTCCTGACCAACACCCCTTCCCTCACCTCTTCCTTCTCTCCTCGTTCCTCACCTCCATCCCTTCTCTCACCTCTTACTTCTCTACTCTTTCCTCACCTACATCCCTTCTCTCACCTGTTCCTTCTCTCATCTTTCCTCACCTCCATCTCTTCACTCACCTCTTCCTTCTCTCCTCTTTCCTCACCTCCATCCCTTTTCTCACCTCTTCCTTCTCTCCTCTTTCCTCACGTCATCGCTTCTCTCACCTCTTACTTCTCTCCTCTTTCCTCATCTCCATCCTTCTCTCACCTCTTCCTTCTCTCATCTTTCCTCACCCCCATCCCTTCTCTCACCTCTTCCTTCTCTCATCTTTCATCCTCTCCATCACTTCTCTTCTGTCACCTCTTCCTTCTCTTATCTTTTCTCACCAATCCCTTCCCTTCTCTCATCTTTCATCCCCTCCATCACTTCTGTTCTCTCACCTCTTCCTTCTCTCATATTTCCTCACCTCCATCCCTTCTCTCATCTTCCTTCTCTCCTCTTTCCTAAACTCCATTCCTTCTCTCATCTCTTCCTTCTCTCCTATTTCCTCACCTCCTTCCCTTCTCTCACCTCTTCGTTCTCTCCTCTTCCCTCACCTCCATCCCTTCTCTCACTTCTTCCTTCTCTCCTCTTTCCTCCGCTCCATCCCTTCTCTCACCTCTTCCTTCTCTCCTCTTTCCTCACCTCCATCCCTCCTCTCACCGCTTCCTTCTCTCCTCTTTCCTCACCTCCATCCCTTCCCTTCTCTCACCTCTTCCTTCTCTCCTCTTTCCTAACCTCCATCCCTTCTCTCACCTTTTACTTCTCTGCTCTTTCCTCACCTCCATCCCTTCTCTCACCTCTTCCTTCTCTCCTCTTTCCTCACCTCTATCCCTTCTCTCACCTCTTCCTTCTCTCCTCTTTCCTCGCCTCCTTCCCTTCCCTTCTCTCACCTCTTCCTTCTCCCCTCTTTCCTCACCTCCATCCTTTCTCTCACCTCTTCCTTCTCTCACTTTTCCTCACCTCCATCCCTTCTCTCACCTCTTCCTTCTCTCCTCTTTCCTCACCTCATCCCTTCTCTCACCTCTTCCTTCTCTCCTCTTTCCTCACCAACACCCCTTCCCTCACCTCTTCCTTCGCTCCTCTTTCCTCACCTCCATCCCTTCTCTCAACTCTTCCTTCTCTCCTCTTTCCTCACCTCCATCCCTTCTCTCACCTCTTCCTTTTCTCATGGTTCCTCACCTCCATCCTTAATTTTCTCTCCTCGTCAACAAACCGTAGTAGGGGCGAGACGTGAACGCAATTTGGCAGCTGCACCTGACACTGGCAATAGTGAAGCGGAGCAGGCGAGAGAAGAGAAAGCAATATGGCGGCTGTGCCTGACACCGGCAATAGTGAAGCGTAGCAGGCGAGAGAAGAGTAAGCAATATGGTGGCTGCACCTGACAGCGGCAATAGTGAAACATAGCAGGCAAGAGAAGAGAAAGTAATATGGCGGCTGCGATAGACACCGGCAATAGTGAAGCGTAGCGGGCGAGAGAAGATGAAGCAACATGGCGGGTGTGGGTGACACTGGCCATAGTGAAGCGTAGCAGGCGAGAGAATAGAAAGCAACATGGCGGCTGCGCCTGACACCGGCAATAGTGAAGCATAGCAGGCAAGAAAAGAGAAAGCAATATTGCGGCTGTGCCTTACACTGGCAATAGTGAAGCGTAGCAGGCGAGAGACGAGAAGGTAAAATGGCGACTGTGCCTGACACTGGCAATAGTGAAGCATAGCAGGCGAGAGAAGAGAAGGTAATATGGCGGCTGCGTCTGACACCGGCAATTGTGAAGAGGAGCAGGCGAGAGAAGAGAAAGCAATATGGCAGCTGCGCCTGACACTGGCAATAGTGAAGCGTAGCAGGTGAGAGAAGAGAAAGTAATATGGCGGCTGCGTCTGATACCGGCAATTGTGAAGCGTAGCACGTGAGAGAAGAGAAAGCAATATTGCGGCTGTGTCTGACACTAGCAATAGTGAAGCGTAGCAGTTGAGAGAAGAGAAAGGAATATGGTGGCTGCGCCTGACACCGGCAATAGTGAAGAGTAGTAGGCAAGAGAAGAGAAAGCAATATGGCGGCTGCATCTGACACTAGCAATAGTGAAGCGTAGTAGGCGAGAGAGGAGAAAGCAATATGGTGGCTGCACCTGACACCGGCAATAGTAAAGCGGAACAGGCGAGGGAAGCAAAAGCAATATGGCGGCTGCACCTGACACCGGCAATAGTGTAGCATAGCAGGCGAGAGAAGAGAAGGTAAATTGGCGGCTGTGCCTTACACTGGCAATAGTGAAGGGTAGCATGCGAGAGAAGAGAAAGTAATATGGGGACTGCGCCTGACACTGGCAATAGTGAAGGGTAGCAGGCGAGAGAAGAGAAAGTAATATGGCGGCTGCGCCTGACACCGGCAATAGTGAAGCGTAGCAGGAGAGAGAAGAGAAAGCAATATGGTGGCTGCCCCTTACAACGGCAATACTGAAGCGTAGCAGGCGAGAGAAGAGAAAGCAATATGGCGGCTGTGCTTGACACCGGCAATAGTGAAGCGTAGCAGGAGAGAGAAGAGAAAGAAATAAATCAGCTGCGCCTGACACCAGCAATAGTGAAGCGTAGCAGGCAAGAGAAGAGAAAGCAATATGGCGGCTGTGCCTTTACACTGGCAATAGTGAAGCGTAGTAGGGGAGAGACGTGAAGGCAATTTGGCGGCTGCGCTTGACACTGGCAATAGTGAACCATAGCAGGTGAGAGACAAGAAAGCAATATGGCGGCTGTGCCTGACACCGGAAACAGTGAAGTGTAGCAGGCGAGAGAAGAGTAAGCAATATGGTGGCTGCACCTGACAGCGGCAATAGTGAAGCATAGCAGGCAAGAGAAGAGAAAGCAATATGGTGGCTGCACCTGACACCGGCAATAGGTAAGCATAGCAGGCGAGAGAAGAGAAAGCAATATGGTGGCTGCGCCTGACAGCGGCCATAGTGAAGCGTAGTAGGGGAGAGACATGAAAGCAATTTGGCGACTGCGCCTGACACGGGCAATAGTGAAGCGTAGCAGGCGAGAGAAGAGAAAGCAATATGGCGGCTGCAACCTGACACCGGCAATAGTGAAGCGTAGCAGGCGAGAGAAGAGTAAGCAATATGGTGGCTGTGCCTGACAGCAGCAATAGTGAAGCATAGCAAGCAAGAGAAGAGAAAGCAATATGGCGGCTGTGATTGACACTGGCAATAGTGAAGCGTAGCGGGCGAGAGAAGATGAAGCAACATGGCGGGTGTGGCTGACAATGGCCATAGTGAAGCGTAGCAGGCGAGAGAAGAGAAAGCAATGTGGCGGTTGCGATAGACCCTGGCAATAGGGAAGCGTAGCGGGCAAGAGAAGATGAAGCAACATGGCGGGTGTGGCTGACACTGGCCATAGTGAAGCGTAGCAGGCGAGAGAATAGAAAGCAACATGGCGGCTGCGCCTGACACCGGCAATAGTGAAGCATAGCAGGCAAGAAAAGAGAAAGCAATATTGCGGCTGTGCCTTACACTGGCAATAGTGAAGCGTAGCAGGCGAGAGGCGAGAAGGTAAATTGGTGGCTGCGCCTTACACTGGCAATAGTGAAGCGTATCAGGCGAGAGAAGAGAAAGTAATATGGCGACTGTGCCTGACACTGGCAATAGTGAAGTGTAGCAGGCGAGAGAAGAGAAAGCAATATGGCAGCTGCGCCTCACACCGGCCATAGTGAAGAGGAGCAGGCGAGAGAAGAGAAAGCAATATGGCAGCTGCGCCTGACACTGGCAATAGTGAAGCGTAGCAGGTGAGAGAAGAGAAAGTAATATGGCAGCTGCGTCTGACACTGGCAATTGTGAAGCATAGCAGGTGAGAGAAGAGAAAGCAATATGGCGGCTGCGTCTGACACTAGCAATAGTGAAGCGTAGCAGTTGAGAGAAGAGAAAGCAATATGGTGGCTGCGCCTGACACCGGCAATAGTGAAGAGTAGTAGGCAAGAGAAGAGAAAGCAATATGGCGGCTGCATCTGACACTAGCAATAGTGAAGCGTAGTAGGTGAGAGAGGAGAAAGCGTTATGGTGGCTGCGCCTGACACCGGCAATAGTAAAGCGGAACAGGCGAGGGAAGCAAAAGCAATATGGCGGCTGCACCTGACACTGGCAATAGTGTAGCATAGCAGGCGAGAGAAGAGAAGGTAAATTGGCGGCTGTGCCTTACACTGGCAATAGTGAAGCGTAGCATGCGAGAGAAGAGAAAGTAATATGGGGACTGCGCCTGACACTGGCAATAGTGAAGGGTAGCAGGTGAGAGAAGAGAAAGTAATATGGCGGCTGCGCCTGACACCGGCAATAGTGAAGCGTAGCAGGAAAGAGAAGAGAAAGCAATATGGCGGCTGTGCCTTTACACTGGCAATAGTGAAGCGTAGTAGGGGAGAGACGTGAAGGCAATTTGGCGGCTGCGCCTGACACTGGCAATAGTGAACCGTAGCAGGTGAGAGACAAGAAAGCAATATGGCGGCTGTGCTTGACACCGGAAACATTGAAGCGTAGCAGGCGAGAGAAGAGTAAGCAATATGGTGGCTGCATCTGACAGCGGCAATAGTGAAGCATAGCAGGCAAGAGAAGAGAAAGCAATACGGTGGCTGCGCCTGACACTGGCAATAGGTAAGCATAGCAGGCGAGAGAAGAGAAAGCAATATGGTGGCTGCGCCTGACAGCGGCCATAGTGAAGCGTAGTAGGGGAGAGACATGAAAGCACTTTGGCGACTGCGCCTGACACTGGCAATAGTGAAGCGTAGCAGGCGAGAGAAGAGAAAGCAATATGGCGGCTGCAACCTGACACCGGCAATAGTGAAGCGTAGCAGGCGAGACAAGAGTAAGCAATATGGTGGCTGCGCCTGACAGCAGCAATAGTGAAGCATAGCAAGCAAGAGAAGAGAAAGCAATATGGCGGCTGTGATTGACACTGGCAATAGTGAAGCGTAGCGGGCGAGAGAAGATGAAGCAACATGGCGGGTGTGGCTGACACCGGCCATAGTGAAGCTTAGCAGGCGAGAGAAGAGAAAGCAATGTGGCAGCTGCGCCTGACACTAGCAATAGTGAAGCGTAGCAGGCGAGAGAAGAGAAAGCAATGTGGCGGCTGCCCCTGACACAGGCAATGGTGAAGCGTAGCAGGCGAGAGAAGAGAAAGTAATATGGCGCCTGCGCCTGACACCGGCAATAGTGAAGGGTAGCAGGCGAGAGAAGAGAAAGCAATATGGCGGCTGTGCCTGACACTGGCAATAGTGAAGCGTAGCAGGCACGAGAAGGGAAAGCAATATGGCGGCTGTGACTGACACTGGCAATAGTGAAGCGTAGCAGGCGAGAGAAGAGAAAGCAATATGGGGGCTGCGCCTGACACCAGCAATAGTGAAGAGTAGCAGGCGAGAGAAGAGAAAGCAATATGGCAGCTGCACCTGACACTGGCAATAGTGAAGCATAGCAGGCAAAAGAAGAGAAAGCAATATGGCGGCTGCGCCTGACACCGGCAATAGTGAAGCGTAGCAGGCGAAAGAAGAGAAAGCAATATGGCGGCTGCGACTGACACTGGCAATAGTGAAGCATAGCAGGCGAAAGAAGAGAAAGCAATATGGCGGCTGCGCCGGACCCCGGCAATAGTGAGGGTTAGCAGGCGAGAGAACAAAAAGCAATATGACCGCTGAGCCTGACACCGGCAATAGTGAAGCGTAGCAGGTGAGAGAAGAGAAAGCACTTTGGCAGCTGCGACTGACACCAGCAATAGTGAAGTGTAGCAGGTGATAGAAGAGAAAGCAATGTGGCGACTGCGCCTTACACTGGCAATAGTGAAGCGTAGCAGGAAGGAGAAGAGAATGCAATATGACGGCTGCGCCTGACACCGGCAATAGTGAAGCGTAGCAGGCGAGAGAAGAGAAAGCAATATGATGGCTGCACCTGACAGCGGGAATAATGAAGCGTAGCAGGCAAGAGAAGAGAAAGCAATATGCAGACTGCGCCTGACACTGGCAATAGGTAAGCACAGCAGGCGAGAGAAGAGAAAGCAATATGGTGGCTGCGCCTGACACCGGCCATAGTAAAGCGTAGCAGGCGAGAGAAGAGAAAGCAATATGGCGGCGGCGATTGACACTGGCAATTGTGAAGTGTAGCTGGCGAGAGAAGATGAAGCAATATGGCGGGTGCTCCTGACACCGGCAATAGTGAAGCATAGCAGGCGAGAGAAGAGAAGGCAATGTGGCGGCTGCGCCTGACACTGGCAATACTGAAGCATAGCACGCGAGAGAAGAGAAAGCAATATGGCGGCTGGGCCTGACACCGGCAATAGTGAAGCGTAGCAGGGTAGAGAAGAGAAAGCAATAATGCGGCTGTGCCTGACACTGGCAATAGTGAAGCGTAGCAGACATGAGAAGGGAAAGCAACATGGCGGCTGTGCCTGACACCGGCAATAGTGAAGTGTAGCAGGCGAGAGAAGAGAAAGCAATATGGCGGCTGCTCCTTACACCGGCAATAGTGAATCGGAGCAGGCGAGAGAAGAGAAAGCAATATGGAGGCTGCGCCTTACACTGGCAATCTTGGGAACAATGAAGTCATCAACATTTAGCTTCATAAGAAAGAGTTAACTGCAGTACAAAGACTTCAAACCTGGTGAGTGCTAGGTAACGAATATAAACATGGTTTCAGTGCATCTGCTATATCCTGACTGTGTGAGGTTTCTAATGCCCCAGCCACGGGACTGCCATTTGCACAGGTTTCGCGGCGAAGCGCTTTTAGTTCCTAGCACTTTACCTGGAGTAACTACTTGCCCTAATGGGTCGCGCAGCTTTATAATACCCCACATTCGGCTGGGGGACAATCCTCAATCACTCCTTGGCATCAAGATGTAGACGGGATTGGCAAATTGAACATTGTGACTGCTGAGGCTACAGCTGCTAAGTTGAATCACCTCTTTTATTTTAGAGAAATAAACACTCACCGGGCGTGGCCAGGGCCCCATCACATCCACATCTGTCTCTTTGTGGGCGTCTAAGTCGGAACCCATGCTTGACTGCTGTTGCTGGGTAAACTAGCTTTTTAACAGGGGTGTCTAAAAGTAATGTCTCCTTCCCCTTGGATAGTCCCATTGCTGTGGCCCCCCATGTGTGTGGACCTTCCCATCAGTGTCTTCAGGAGATCACGTGACCTCTCTAAGAAGAAGAACCTTCCCGCCAGTGGCTTCAGGAAGATCACATGGCATCTCTAAGAAGCAGGACCTTCCCACCATTGGCTTCAGGAAGATCATGTGGCCTCTCTAAGAAACCGAACCTTTCTGCCGGTGTCTTCAGGACGGTCACATGGCCTCTCCAAAAAGCAGGACCTTCCCACCAGTGGCTTCAGGAGATCACGTGGCCTCTTTTAGAAGCAGGTCCTTCCCACCAGTGTCTTCAGGAAAATCAAGCGACCTCTCTAAGAAGCAGCACCTTCCCGACAGTGGCTTCAAGAAGATCACGTGATCTCTCTCAGAAAAAGAACCTTCCCGCCAGTGGCTTCAGGAAGATGACGTGGCCTCTCAAAGAAGCAGGACTTACCCACCAGCGCTTCAGGAAGATCACATGGCCTCTCTAAGAAGCAGGACCTTCCAGCCAGTGGCTTCAGGAAGATCACGTGGCCTCTCTAAGAAGCAGGACCTTCCCGCCAGTGGCTTCAGGAAGATCACGTGGCCTCTCTAAGAAGCAGGACCTTCCCGCCAGTGGCTTCAAGAAGATCACGTTGCCTCTCAAAGGAGCAGGACCTTCCCGCCAGTGGCTTCAAGAAGATCACGTTGCCTCTCAAAGGAGCAGGACCTTCCTGCTAGTGGCTTCAGGAAGATCACGTGGCCTCTCTAAGAAGCAGGACCTTCCCGCCAGTGGCTTCAGGAAGATCACGTGGCCTCTCTAAGAAGCAGGACCTTCCCGCCAGTGGCTTCAAGAAGATCACGTTGCCTCTCAAAGGAGCAGGACCTTCCCGCCAGTGGCTTCAAGAAGATCACATTGCCTCTCAAAGGAGCAGGACCTTCCCGCCAGTGGCTTCAGGAAGATCACGTGGCCTCTCTAAGAAGCAGGACCTTCCTGCCAGTGGCGTCAGGAAGATTGTGTGGCCTCTCTAAGAAGGAGGACCTTCCCGCCAGTGGCTTCAGGAAGATTGTGTGGCCTCTCTAAGAAGGAGGACCTTCCCGCCAGTGGCTTCAGGAAGATCATGTGCCTCTCTAAGAAGCAGGACCTTCCCACCAGTGGCTTTAATAAAATAAAGGAGGCACTATATGATTTCCATTTAACAGGTTCACCCACTAAACAATAGCTTGTCCAACAATATCTCAATGATATGCCCCTAGAAGGATTTGATCCAAAACTCTCAGACTCAGCAAAATCCTTACGTTTCACCATTGACAGAAGCCTGTCCTTCCAGAAACACATAGCCAAGAAGGTCCAAATAGCCCGGCTCAGAATCTCCACCCTTTGCAAAATCAAACCCTTCATCCCTCCCTGGACCTTAGTGCAGGCCATTGTGGTCATGCACATCTATGGAGGAAATGCTGTCCTTATGGGGCTCCCAGCTGATCGTTTGGCTCCCTGAAAAGCAGTCCTCCATGCTGCAGCACGTATTATTTAGGGTGCATGGAACTTTGACCGAATCACCCCCGTCCTATGTGAAGAACATTGGCTTTCTCTGCAGTCTAGGATTCTGTTCAAGAATGCATGTATAAACAAAGCACTCACGAGCAGCACATCAGTGTATCTGGAAGATAAGCTCCACATATCTAGTGGCACATGTTCCTCGCACAGCAAATTGAGCAACTTGCTTGAATCACAACTCATCCCGGGAGGATAGCTTAGGGGCAATGTGCTCACCTTGGAAGCAAGACGACACAGAGCAACACAGGTTCGATCCCCGGGTTCACGCTTAGAAACCTCTGGGTATTAAGCGCATTATCAATAACCTATCATATCATATCATATCATATCATATCTGCAAATAGATGACTCTAAAACAATCCTTCTCTTGTCACGCACCCACCCTCTGAAATTCGATCCCAGTGTCGGCTCAGAATGCTGCCCCAATTCTCCAATTTCACAAATCTCTCAAAACATGCCTTTTTTCAACAACACCTTACCAAGGACTAATTCCAATGGATGCACATAACGATGCACAGACCAGACCTCACAGTACAGCACTACTGTTAAAAGATGGCAGCCTAAATGCTGACTTCCCATACTCTGTACAGCGCTCCGCTGTTCTTGAGCTAGGTCTGTGCTTTAAACAATAAAATAAAAAATAAAAGACTTGCATTCTTCGGTGCAGCCAGTCTAGCCATACTTTCTTACTGTGGCATGGCATTCGTACTAGGCATCAACGCTAAAGTATGCATGATGAGGGATATTATGTAGCTAGATTGGCATGCTAGCGTGCGCAGCCGGCCTACTTATACTTTCTTACCATGCCATGGAATTGTTTTAACTGGTTTTCAAGGACAAAGCAAACACATGTTAATAACCTTTTAGAGAAAGCTGCAGAGCTTTTTTAAATGGATACCAATATTTTATTGAGTTGCTAAAATAGGGCAGTATATTCCCCTACTACATATTTTGCTTCAATTATCATTATATCATTTTGAGTTCTGCTGTTTATGAATGTTCCCATTTGAATTTTTCCATGAGGTTTTGCCACTCTGAATGCTGCCACTGTGATGTTTCAACACTGTGAATGTTGTTACTGTGAGGTTTTCCATTATACTACATTTTTACTGCAATATCGAGATGGTAAAAGCAGGGGCACCTGCGCTGGTGGTATCGTTGTCTTAGGTTGACAATTGTTCATGTAATTTGCTTGTTGCCTGCATGGTAGCCATTGATGTGTGTGTTCTTCATAAACAGTATAGCAGAGCCCTCAACTGTAGACAGTTGCCCTAGGGACTGATGTGCTATTTACAATACATTTGTGCCCCCTCGCGCTGCAACCCATAAAATACAGCTGAATCCCATTAAATATTCGGCCCAGCTGTCGCATTGCCACTGACATAGCAGTGCTCCTAATGGCTTTGCAATATGCTCTGCATGATTTATAATGCTTCATCCTAGTCATCTCGGGATCATATAATTACAGCACCGAGTTTATTTTGCCAAATGAAAAATGCTGAATTTATTTTTTAGAACCCCTTTTCCCCAGCATATATATGTAGGGGGTGGGGTACGGTAACTCATTAATGTTGGGGGGAATTGCAGACGGTCCCCCCATATATATGTTGTGAAAAGGGGGTTAGGAAAGTCTGTATTTTCATCCGACGCAGTAAACTGGGTGCAGTAATCACATAGATCCATCATCTCTGTTTACCACGGAATGTCATTTACTGTTCACTCGCATTGTATTGCTCCATTTACTTACATCTTTACACAGACCACAGTCTTCCGAAGGGCGTTCAACCAATGGCATTAGGCACAATACACATATCAAATAACATAACATAATATGGCCTCCATTGATGGTGAATCTGGACATATACGTTCACCATGGCATGGCATTTTGTTACTGGGCATCAAGAGTAAATTAAACATAATAAATGGTGTTACATGGCTAGACTGGCAGACATTCGTGCAGCCAGTCTGGTCATGTTTTCTTCCTGTGGCATGGCATTTTATTACTGGGTATCAAGAGTAAAGTAAACATAATAAATGTTGTTACATGGCTAGACTGGCTGACATTTGTGCAGCCAGTCTGGTCATGTTTTCTTACTGTGGCATGGCATTTTTTACTGCCAGCCAACAGGAGGAAGTTTGTTCATGATAATAATGGCATACATTGGTGCAGTCTATGTGGATATGTATGTACACAGCCTTTGTACAAATGCTTTTTATACTGGAATATACTGTGGGCAAAGGCATCATGAAAATATTTTGGAAGAAGCTTCTGAGCACTGTTGGATTTTATCACACGCTACCATACAAAACCGATTGCAAACTGTGTGGCTTTTTGCCCAATTTTTCACAAAAAGGTTGCTGGTAAATGCACAATTTGAAACTATTATTAAAACAATGTTCTTTTAGGGAGAGTTCACAAAAACATCTTTGGTTAGTTAGGGCTCCCTCACAACGCTTCATGGCCCCCGTATAAGCAAGGCGAACATTTACACCACCCCCCAAACAAATAATGCCCCAGCAGCCACTGCCTGCAGGGCTGCCTGTGGGGTGCAGTGCTGGTCCTACAGGGCTGCCTGTGGGTGCAGTGCTGGTACTGCAGGGCTGCCTGTGGATGCAGTGCTGGTACTGCAGCCCACGTGGAGAGGTGCACTTTAGTCTAGTTTTGCTGTTCACTTTCTGCCCACTTTCAGCCTCACAATGGGGCACGCCAGTCCCTGCTAGCAAGGGCCAGACTGTCACTTAGACCACACTGCCACACTTGCAGTCCCTGCTAGCAAGGGCCCGACTACCACGTAGACCACACTGCCACACTTGCAGTCCCTGCTAACGAGGGCCAGACTGTCACTTAGACCACACTGCCACACTTGCAGTCCCTGCTAGCAAGGGCCAGACTGTCACTTAGACCACACTGCCACACTTGCAGTCCTTGCTAGCAAGGGCCAGACTACCACTTAGACCACACTGCCACACTTGCAGTCCCTGCTAGCAAGGGCCAGACTACCACTTAGACCACACTGCCACACTTGCAGTCCCTGCTAGCAAGGGCCAGACTGTCACTTAGACCACACTGCCACACTTGCAGTCCCTGCTAGCAAGGCCCAGACTACCATTTGCAGTCCCTGCTAGCAAGGGCCAGACTGTCACTTAGACCACACTGCCACACTTGCAGTCCCTGCTAGCAAGGGCCAGACTACCACTTAGACCACACTGCCACACTTGCAGTCCCTGCTAGCAAGGGCCAGACTGTCACTTAGACCACACTGCCACACTTGCAGTCCCTGCTAGCAAGGGCCAGACTGTCACTTAGACCACACTGCCCAGTCCCTGCTAGCAAGGGCCAGACTGTCACTTAGACCACACTGCCACACTTGCAGTCCCTGCTAGCAAGGGCCAGACTGTCACTTAGACCACACTGCCACACTTGCAGTCCCTGCCAGCAAGGGCCAGATTACCACTTAGACCACACTGCCACACTTGCAGTCCCTGCTAACGAGGGCCAGACTGTCACTTAGACCACACTGCCACACTTGCAATCCCTGCTAGCAAGGGCCAGACTACCACTTAGACCACACTGCCACACTTGCAGTCCCTGCTAGAAAGGGTCTGACTGCCACTTAGACCACACTGCCACACTTGCAATCCCTGCTAGCAAGGGCCAGACTACCACTTAGACCACACTGCCACACTTGCAGTCCCTGCTAGCAAGGTCCAGACTGTCACTTAGACCACACTGCCACACTTGCAGTCCCTGCTAGCAAGGGCCAGATTACCACTTAGACCACACTGCCACACTTGCAGTCCCTGCTAGCAAGGTCCAGACTGTCACTTAGACCACACTGCCACACTTGCAGTCCCTGCTAGCAAGGGCCAGATTACCACTTAGACCACACTTCCACACTTGCAGTCCCTGCTAGCAAGGGCCAGACTACCACTTAGACCACACTGCCACACTTGCAGTCCCTGCTAGCAAGGGCCAGACTGCCACTTAGACCACACTTCCACACTTGCAGTCCCTGCTAGCAAGGGCCAGACTGCCACTTAGACCACACTGCCACACTTGCAGTCCCTGCTAGCAAGGTCCAGACTGCCACTTAGAACACACTGCCACACTTGCAGTCCCTGCTAGCAAGGGCCAGACTGCCACTTAGACCACACTGCCACACTTGCAGTCCCTGCTAGCAAGGACCAGACTGTCACTTAGACCACACTGCCACACTTGCAGTCCCTGCTAGCAAGGGCCAGACTGCCACTTAGACCACACTGCCACACTTGCAGTCCCTGCTAGCAAGGGCCAGACTGCCACTTAGACCACACTGCCACACTTGCAATCCCTTCTAGCAAGGGCCAGACTGCCACTTAGACCACACTGCCACACTAGCAGTCCCTGCTAGCAAGGGCCAGACTGCCACTTAGACCACACTGCCACACTTGCTGTCCCTGCTAGCAAGGGCCAGACTGTCACTTAGACCACACTGCCACACTTGCAGTCCCTGCTAGCAAGGGCCAGACTGCCACTTAGACCACACTGCCACACTTGCAGTCCCTGCTAGCAAGGGCCAGACTGTCACTTAGACCACACTGCCACACATGCAGTCACTGCTAGAAAGGACCAGACTACCACTAAGGCCACACTGCCACACTTGCAGTCCCTGCTAGCAAGGGCCAGACTGTCACTTAGACCACACTTCCACACTTGCACTCCCTGCTAGCAAGGGCCAGACTGCCACTTAGACCACACTGCCACACTTGCAGTCCCTGCTAGCAAGGGCCAGACTGTCACTTAGACCACACTTCCACACTTGCAGTCCCTGCTAGCAAGGGCCAGACTGCCACTTAGACCACACTGCCACACTTGCAGTCCCTGCTAGCAAGGGCCAGACTACCACTTAGACCACACTGCCACACTTGCAGTCCCTGCTAGCAAGGGCCAGACTGTCACTTAGACCACACTGCCACACTTGCAGTCCCTGCTAGCAAGGGCCAGACTACCACTTAGACCACACTGCCACACTTGCAGTCCCTGCTAGCAAGGACCAGACTGTCACTTAGACCACACTGCCACACTTGCAATCCCTGCTAGCAAGGGCCAGACTGCCACTTAGACCACACTGCCACACTTGCAGTCCCTGCTAGCAAGGGTCAGACTGCCACTTAGACCACACTGCCACACTTGCAATCCCTGCTAGCAAGGGCCAGACTGCCACTTAGAACACACTGCCACACTTGCAGTCCCTGCTAGCAAGGGCCAGATTACCACTTAGACCACACTGCCACACATGCAGTCCCTGCTAGCAAGGGCCAGACTGTCACTTAGACCACACTGCCACACATGCAGTCACTGCTAGAAAGGACCAGACTACCACTAAGGCCACACTGCCACACTTGCAGCCAATGCTGCAGATCTGTACCTGGCGCATGGTGAGAAGTGCCACCCCCACTCTCCAGGGGGAAGGGGGCCCTATTTCTCAGCCCTGAAATGTCATCCCCTGCTGTTCCGGACCTTCGCTCTCCTGTCTGTGGCGGGGTGGGGGCACAGCTCCGTATCCATCCCCTCAGAGCCCGTCTTTCATTTTCCTCTGTTCTCTTCCCCTCACGCGCAGGTCTTTGCGGGGCCTTTTAAAGTAATTATGTTCAGTTTGCTTGCGGCTTATTTCATAAACGTTGGCCTTTCCCCGCAGAAGCTTATTACACTCTGTCCTCCGCCGACCTTCCTCTCTCTAAAAGTCAGTCTGAGTTACTCCTGCAAGGGGGTGGGGGGAGGGAGGGGCATGAAGGTAATATCCTCACACTCAGAGCACGACACAAACACAGAGCACAGCAAACAAGAGGCAGCCATGGCCAGATGCTTCCAGAGCACACCTTGCTACCAGGCAACATTACAACACATCAAAACACGCCACGTGCAGTCCCAACATCAAATGCACAACACCCAAGAAACACAAGCTCTCAGTGCAAACGTCAAGCACAGAAGGCACGCATCACATGACCACACAAAGACACACAGCACAGCAGACAATACTAGAAGAGGCAGCCATGGCCAGATGCTTCCAGAGCACACCTTGCTACCAGGCAACATTACAACACATCAAAACACGCCACGTGCAGTCCCAACATCAAATGCACAACACCCAAGAAACACAAGCTCTCAGTGCAAACGTCAAGCACAGAAGGCACGCATCACATGACCACACAAAGACACACAGCACAGCAGACAATACTAGAAGAGGCAGCCATGGCCAGATGCTTCCAGAGCACACCTTGCTACCAGGCAACATTACAACACATCAAAACACGCCACGTGCAGTCCCAACATCAAATGCACAACACCCAAGAAACACAAGCTCTCAGTGCAAACGTCAAGCACAGAAGGCACGCATCACATGACCACACAAAGACACACAGCACAGCAGACAATACTAGAAGAGGCAGCCATGGCCAGATGCTTCCAGAGCACACCTTGCTACCAGGCAACATTACAACACATCAAAACACGCCACGTGCAGTCCCAACATCAAATGCACAACACCCAAGAAACACAAGCTCTCAGTGCAAACGTCAAGCACAGAAGGCACGCATCACATGACCACACAAAGACACACAGCACAGCAGACAATACTAGAAGAGGCAGCCATGGCCAGATGCTTCCAGAGCACACCTTGCTACCAGGCAACATTACAACACATCAAAACACGCCACGTACAGTCCCAACATCAAATGCACAACACCCAAGAAACACAAGCTCTCAGTGCAAACGTCAAGCACAGAAGGCACGCATCACATGACCACACAAAGACACACAGCACAGCAGACAATACTAGAAGAGGCAGCCATGGCCAGATGCTTCCAGAGCACACCTTGCTACCAGGCAACATTACAACACATCAAAACATGCCACGTACAGTCCCAACATCAAATGCACAACACCCAAGAAACACAAGCTCTCAGTGCAAACGTCAAGCACAGAAGGCACGCATCACATGACCACACAAAGACACACAGCACAGCAGACAATACTAGAAGAGGCAGCCATGGCCAGATGCTTCCAGAGCACACCTTGCTACCGGGCAATATTAAAACACACCAAAACACGCCACGTGCAGTCCCAACATCAAATGCACAACACCCAAGAAACACAAGCTATCAGTGCAAACATCAAGCACAAAAGATACACATCACATAGCCACACACAAACACACGGCACAGCAAACAATACTAGAAGAGGCAGCCAAGGCCAGATGCTTACAGAGCCCACCTTGCTACCGCACACCAAAACACGCCACATGAAGCTCCCAACATCAAATGCACAACACCCAAGAAACACAAGCTCTCAGTGCAAACGTCAAGCACAGAAGGCACGCATCACATGACCACACAAAGACACACAGCACAGCAGACAATACTAGAAGAGGCAGCCATGGCCAGATGCTTCCAGAGCACACCTTGCTACCAGGCAACATTACAACACATCAAAACACGCCACGTACAGTCCCAACATCAAATGCACAACACCCAAGAAACACAAGCTCTCAGGGCAAACGTCAAGCACAGAAGGCACGCATCACATGACCACACAAAGACACACAGCACAGCAGACAATACTAGAAGAGGCAGCCATGGCCAGATGCTTCCAGAGCACACCTTTCTACCAGGCAACATTACAACACATCAAAACACGCCACGTACAGTCCCAACATCAAATGCACAACACCCAAGAAACACAAGCTCTCAGTGCAAACGTCAAGCACAGAAGGCACGCATCACATGACCACACAAAGACACACAGCACAGCAGACAATACTAGAAGAGGCAGCCATGGCCAGATGCTTCCAGAGCACACCTTGCTACAGGGCAATATTACAACACATCAAAACACGCCACGTGCAGTCCCAACATCAAATGCACAGCACCCAAGAAACACAAGCTTTGAGTGCAAACCTCGAGCACAAAAGCACGCATCACATGACCACACAAAGACACACAGCACAGCAGACAATACTAGAAGAGGCAGCCATGGCCAGATGCTTCCAGAGCACACCTTGCTACCAGGCAACATTACAACACATCAAAACACGCCACGTGCAGTCCCAACATCAAATGCACAACACCCAAGAAACACAAGTTCTCAGTGCAAACGTCAAGCACAGAAGGCACGCATCACATGACCACACAAAGACACACAGCACAGCAGACAATACTAGAAGAGGCAGCCATGGCCAGATGCTTCCAGAGCACACCTTGCTACAGGGCAATATTACAACACATCAAAACACGCCACGTGCAGTCCCAACATCAAATGCACAGCACCCAAGAAACACAAGCTTTGAGTGCAAACCTCTAGCACAAAAGCACGCATCACATGACCACACAAAGACACACAGCACAGCAGACAATACTAGAAGAGGCAGCCATGAGCCCAGCTGCTTCCAGAGCACACCTTGCTACCAGGCAACATTACAACACATCAAAACACGCCGCGTGCAGTCCCAACATCAAATGTACAACATCCAAGAAACACAAGCTCTCAGTGCAAACGTCAAGCACAGAAGGCACGCATCACATGACCACACAAAGACACACAGCACAGCAGACAATACTAGAAGAGGCAGCCATGAGCCCAGCTGCTTCCAGAGCACACCTTGCTACAGGGCAATATTACAACACATCAAACACGCCACGTGCAGTCCCAACATCAAATGCACAGCACCCAAGAAACACAAGCTTTGAGTGCAAACCTCGAGCACAAAAGCACGCATCACATGACCACACAAAGACACACAGCACAGCAGACAATACTAGAAGAGGCAGCCATGAGCCCAGCTGCTTCCAGAGCACACCTTGCTACCGGGCAATATTACAGCACACCAAAACACGCCACGTGCATTCCCAACATCAAATGCACAACACCCAAGAAACACAAGCTCTCAGTGCAAACGTCAAGCACAGAAGGCACGCATCACATGACCACACAAAGACACACAGCACAGCAGACAATACAATAAAAAGAGGCAGCCAGGAGCCCAGCTGCTTCCAGAGCACACCTTGCTACAGGGCAATATTACAACACATCAAAATACGCCACGTGCAGTCCCAACATCAAATGCACAACACCCAAGAAACACAAGCTCTCAGTGCAAACGTCAAGCACAGAAGGCACGCATCACATGACCACACAAAGACACACAGCACAGCAGACAATACTAGAAGAGGCAGCCATGAGCCCAGCTGCTTCCAGAGCACACCTTGCTACCGGGCAATATTAAAACACACCAAAACACGCCACGTGCAGTCCCAACATCAAATGCACAACACCCAAGAAACACAAGCTATCAGTGCAAACATCAAGCACAAAAGATACACATCACATAGCCACACACAAACACACAGCACAGCAAACAATACTAGAAGAGGCAGCCAAGGCCAGATGCTTCCAGAGCCCACCTTGCTACCGCACACCAAAACACGCCACATGAAGCTCCCAACATCAAATGCACAACACCCAAGAAACACAAGTTTTCAGTGCAAACATCGAGCACAAAAGGCACGCATCACATGACCACACAAAGACACACAGCACAGCAGACAATACTAGAAGAGGCAGCCATGAGCCCAGCTGCTTCCAGAGCACACCTTGCTACCAGGCAACATTACAACACATCAAAACACGCCACGTGCAGTCCCAACATCAAATGTACAACATCCAAGAAACACAAGCTCTCAGTGCAAACGTCAAGCACAGAAGGCACGCATCACATGACCACACAAAGACACACAGCACAGCAGACAATACTAGAAGAGGCAGCCATGAGCCCAGCTGCTTCCAGAGCACACCTTGCTACAGGGCAATATTACAACACATCAAACACGCCACGTGCAGTCCCAACATCAAATGCACAGCACCCAAGAAACACAAGCTTTGAGTGCAAACCTCGAGCACAAAAGCCCGCATCACATGACCACACAAAGACACACAGCACAGCAGACAATACTAGAAGAGGCAGCCATGAGCCCAGCTGCTTCCAGAGCACACCTTGCTACCGGGCAATATTACAGCACACCAAAACACGCCACGTGCATTCCCAACATCAAATGCACAACACCCAAGAAACACAAGCTCTCAGTGCAAACGTCAAGCACAGAAGGCACGCATCACATGACCACACAAAGACACACAGCACAGCAGACAATACAATAAAAAGAGGCAGCCAGGAGCCCAGCTGCTTCCAGAGCACACCTTGCTACAGGGCAATATTACAACACATCAAAATACGCCACGTGCAGTCCCAACATCAAATGCACAACACCCAAGAAACACAAGCTCTCAGTGCAAACGTCAAGCACAGAAGGCACGCATCACATGACCACACAAAGACACACAGCACAGCAGACAATACTAGAAGAGGCAGCCATGAGCCCAGCTGCTTCCAGAGCACACCTTGCTACCGGGCAATATTAAAACACACCAAAACACGCCACGTGCAGTCCCAACATCAAATGCACAACACCCAAGAAACACAAGCTATCAGTGCAAACATCAAGCACAAAAGATACACATCACATAGCCACACACAAACACACAGCACAGCAAACAATACTAGAAGAGGCAGCCAAGGCCAGATGCTTCCAGAGCCCACCTTGCTACCGCACACCAAAACACGCCACATGAAGCTCCCAACATCAAATGCACAACACCCAAGAAACACAAGTTTTCAGTGCAAACATCGAGCACAAAAGGCACGCATCACATAACCCACACACAGACCGATGAATGACTGGGCCAGTACTGGCAGATATCTTTGGCCCTTGTAGGGTGAGGGGAAGCAGGGGTGCGGGGAGGGGGGGTTATCCGCAGGGTGCTATCAATGCATATCTAACTAAATACACACATGGGAAAACAAAGAGAATATCAACACGTAAAGTCACAGCAGAATGTGAACATTACCGTAATTGGCTATAGCGCTTTATGAATGATCGTACACAAGACTTGACACAAATTAGGGGAACACGAGGCACTGCCCTGGCAATCAGTATATCAAAGACCTCAGTACATACCATGGGTTCTCAAGGCGCTGCACTGGCAATCAGTTTATCAAATGCCACAGTATATACCAGGGGTCCTCGAGGCACTGCACTGGCAATCAGTTTATCAAATGCCACAGTATATACCAGGGGTCCTCGAGGCACTGCACTGGCAATCAGTTTATCAAATGCCACAGTACATACCAGGGGTCCTCGAGGCACTGCACTGGCAATCAGTTTATCAAATGCCACAGTACATACCAGGGGTCCTCGAGGCACTGCACTGGCAATCAGTTTATCAAATGCCACAGTACATACCAGGGGTCCTCGAGGCACTGCACTGGCAATCAGTTTATTAAATGCCACAGTACATACCAGGGGTCCTCGAGGCACTGCACTGGCAATCAGTTTATCAAATGCCACAGTACATACCGGGGGTCCTCGAGGCACTGCACTGGCAATCAGTTTATCAAATGCCACAGTACATACCGGGGGTCCTCGAGGCACTGCACTGGCAATCAGTTTATCAAATGCCACAGTACATAGCAGGGGTCCTCGAGGCACTGCACTGGCAATCAGTTTATCAAATGCCACAGTACATAGCAGGGGTCCTCGAGGCACTGCACTGGCAATCAGTACATGAAAGGCCTCAGTGCATACCGGGTGTCCGCAACCAAGACAGTGTCATTCCCCTTTTTTGTAGGGGAGCTCCGTGTGTGAGTAAACTGGGTTGGAATTGAGCAGACACAAGACACCCCTTTAGGTAAGTGTCGAGGTTGAGGACCATGTCTGGCCAGTAGGCAACCTCGCGCAACTCTCATAATAATAAGGCAATCCTAGTGGCATCTTGTTAAATAAAAGGGACTATACTAAAAAGAAAACAATTGCCAATCCTTACAGATCATTTTTAAAAAGAGTGTGGTATAGTGTTCACAAGAAAAGAAAGAAGTGTTCACAAATGATACGTCAGGATGTTATAGCCGGGGTTCGGCCTTCCCCACATTTTTAGCACTGGAAAAGGAAGGACCTTTGAGCACAGCACACTCTTGGGCCTCGCCAGCACGAGGTTACAGTACCTTTCAACGATGCCAGGACCTTCTGGGCCCAAGTCTCTTTCTGGTAAAGTCTAATGCCTTAGAAGGCCGGCTGAATCATAAACAATAAACAAAACAAAAGTTCCTTTGGTAATCTTTCAAGTTGGGCGATTGCTCTTCGCCCCTTGGATCCACCTCATCCGGGCTCTGATCCTAATCTTTCAAGTTGGGCGATTGCTCTTCGCCCCTTGGATCCTCCTCATCCGGGCTCCGATCCTAATCTTTCAGGTTGGGTGATTGCTTTTCGCCCCTTGGATCCTCCTCATCCGGGCTCCGATCCTAATCTTTCAAGTTGGGCGATTGCTCTTCGCCCCTTGGATCCTCCTCATCCGGGCTCCGATCCTAATCTTTCAAGTTGGGCGATTGCTCTTCGCCCCTTGGATCCTCCTCATCCGGGCTCCGATCCTAATCTTTCAAGTTGGGCGATTGCTCTTCGCCCCTTGGATCCTCCTCATCCGGGCTCCGATCCTAATCTTTCAAGTTGGGCGATTGCTCTTCGCCCCTTGGATCCTCCTCATCCGGGCTCCGATCCTAATCTTTCAAGTTGGGCGATTGCTCTTCGCCCCTTGGATCCTCCTCATCCGGGCTCCGATCCTAATCTTTCAGGTTGGGCGATTGCTCTTCGCCCCATGGATCCTCCTCATCTGGGCTCCGATCCTAATCTTTCAGGTTGGGCGATTGCTCTTCGCCCCTTGGATCATCCGGGCTCCGATCCTAATCTTTCAAGTTGGGCGATTGCTCTTCGCCCCTTGGATCCTCCTCATCCGGGCTCCGATCCTAATCTTTCAAGTTGGGCGATTGCTCTTCGCCCTTTGGATCCTCCTCATCCGGGCTCCGATCCTAATCTTTCAAGTTGGGCGATTGCTCTTTGCCCCTTGGATCTTCCTCATCCGGGCTCCGATCCTAATCTTTCAAGTTGGGCGATTGCTCTTCGCCCCTTGGATCATCCGGGCTCCGATCCTAATCTTTCAGGTTGGGCAATTGCTCTTCGCCCCTTGGATCTTCCTCATCCGGGCTCCGATCCTAATCTTTCAAGTTGGGCGATTGGTCTTCGCCCCTTGGATCATCCGGGCTCCGATCCTAATCTTTCAGGTTGGGCAATTGCTCTTCGCCCCTTGGATCTTCCTCATCCGGGCTCCGATCCTAATCTTTCAAGTTGGGCGATTGCTCTTCGCCCCTTGGATCATCCGGGCTCCGATCCTAATCTTTCAGGTTGGGCAATTGCTCTTCGCCCCTTGGATCTTCCTCATCCGGGCTCCGATCCTAATCTTTCAAGTTGGGCGATTGCTCTTCGCCCCTTGGATCCTCCTCATCCGGGCTCCGATCCTAATCTTTCAAGTTGGGTGATTGCTCTTCGCCCCTTGGATCCTCCTCATCCGGGCTCCGATCCTAATCTTTCAAGTTGGGCGATTGCTCTTCGCCCCTTGGATCATCCGGGCTCCGATCCTAATCTTTCAGGTTGGGCGATTGCTCTTCGCCCCTTGGATCCTCCTCATCCGGGCTCCGATCCTAATCTTTCAAGTTGGGCGATTGCTCTTCGCCCCATGGATCCTCCTCATCTGGGCTCCGATCCTAATCTTTCAGGTTGGGCGATTGCTCTTCGCCCCTTGGATCCTCCTCATCCGGGCTCCGATCCTAATCTTTCAAGTTGGGCGATTGCTCTTCGCCCCTTGGATCCTCCTCATCCGGGCTCCGACCCTAATATTTCAGGCTGGGCGATTGCTCTTCGCCCCTTGGATCATCCGGGCTCCAATCCTAATCTTTCAGGCTGGGCGATTGCTCTTCGCCCCTTGGATCTTCCTCATCCGGGCTCCGATCCTAATCTTTGAAGTTGGGCGATTGCTCTTCGCCCCTTGGATCATCCGGGCTCCGATCCTAATCTTTCAGGTTGGGCGATTGCTCTTCGCCCCTTGGATCCTCCTCATCCGGGCTCCGATCCTAATCTTTCAAGTTGGGCGATTGCTCTTCGCCCCATGGATCCTCCTCATCTGGGCTCCGATCCTAATCTTTCAGGTTGGGCGATTGCTCTTCGCCCCTTGGATCCTCCTCATCCGGGCTCCGATCCTAATCTTTCAAGTTGGGCGATTGCTCTTCGCCCCTTGGATCATCCGGGCTCCGATCCTAATCTTTCAGGTTGGGCGATTGCTCTTCGTCCCTTGGATCCTCCTCATCCGGGCTCCGATCCTAATCTTTCAAGTTGGGCGATTGCTCTTCGCCCCTTGGATCATCCGGGCTCCGATCCTAATCTTTCAGGCTGGGCGATTCCTCTTCGCCCCTTGGATCTTCCTCATCCGGGCTCCGATCCTAATCTTTCAAGTTGGGCGATTGCTCTTCGCCCCTTGGATCATCCGGGCTCCGATCCTAATCTTTCAGGTTGGGCGATTGCTCTTCGCCCCTTGGATCCTCTTCATCCGGGCTCCGATCCTAATCTTTCAAGTTGGGCGATTGCTCTTCGCCCCTTGGATCATCCGGGCTCCGATCCTAATCTTTCAGGTTGGGTGATTGCTTTTCGCCCCTTGGATCCTCCTCATCCGGGCTCCGATCCTAATCTTTCAAGTTGGGCGATTGCTCTTCGCCCCTTGGATCCTCCTCATCCGGGCTCCGATCCTAATCTTTCAAGTTGGGCGATTGCTCTTCGCCCCTTGGATCCTCCTCATCCGGGCTCCGATCCTAATCTTTCAAGTTGGGCGATTGCTCTTCGCCCCTTGGATCCTCCTCATCCGGGCTCCGATCCTAATCTTTCAGGTTGGGTGATTGCTTTTCGCCCCTTGGATCCTCCTCATCCGGGCTCCGATCCTAATCTTTCAAGTTGGGCGATTGCTCTTCGCCCCTTGGATCCTCCTCATCCGGGCTCCGATCCTAATCTTTCAAGTTGGGCGATTGCTCTTCGCCCCTTGGATCCTCCTCATCCGGGCTCCGATCCTAATCTTTCAAGTTGGGCGATTGCTCTTCGCCCCTTGGATCCTCCTCATCCGGGCTCCGATCCTAATCTTTCAAGTTGGGCGATTGCTCTTCGCCCCTTGGATCCTCCTCATCCGGGCTCCGATCCTAATCTTTCAAGTTGGGCGATTGCTCTTCGCCCCTTGGATCCTCCTCATCTGGGCTCCGATCCTAATCTTTCAAGTTGGGCGATTGCTCTTCGCCCTTTGGATCCTCCTCATCCGGGCTCCGATCCTAATCTTTCAGGTTGGGTGATTGCTTTACGCCCTTTGGATCCTCCTCATCCGGGCTCCGATCCTAATCTTTCAAGTTGGGCGATTGCTCTTCGCCCCTTGGATCCTCCTCATCCGGGCTCCGATCCTAATCTTTCAAGTTGGGCGATTGCTCTTCGCCCCTTGGATCCTCCTCATCCGGGCTCCGATCCTAATCTTTCAAGTTGGGCGATTGCTCTTCGCCCCTTGGATCCTCCTCATCCGGGCTCCGATCCTAATCTTTCAGGTTGGGTGATTGCTTTTCGCCCCTTGGATCCTCCTCATCCGGGCTCCGATCCTAATCTTTCAAGTTGGGCGATTGCTCTTCGCCCCTTGGATCCTCCTCATCCGGGCTCCGATCCTAATCTTTCAAGTTGGGCGATTGCTCTTCGCCCCTTGGATCCTCCTCATCCGGGCTCCGATCCTAATCTTTCAAGTTGGGCGATTGCTCTTCGTCCCTTGGATCCTCCTCATCCGGGCTCCGATCCTAATCTTTCAAGTTGGGCGATTGCTCTTCGCCCCTTGGATCCTCCTCATCCGGGCTCCGATCCTAATCTTTCAAGTTGGGCGATTGCTCTTCGCCCCTTGGATCCTCCTCATCCGGGCTCCGATCCTAATCTTTCAAGTTGGGCGATTGCTCTTCGCCCTTTGGATCCTCCTCATCCGGGCTCCGATCCTAATCTTTCAGGTTGGGTGATTGCTTTACGCCCTTTGGATCCTCCTCATCCGGGCTCCGATCCTAATCTTTCAAGTTGGGCGATTGCTCTTTGCCCCTTGGATCTTCCTCATCCGGGCTCCGATCCTAATCTTTCAAGTTGGGCGATTGCTCTTCGCCCCTTGGATCATCCGGGCTCCGATCCTAATCTTTCAGGTTGGGCAATTGCTCTTCGCCCCTTGGATCTTCCTCATCCGGGCTCCGATCCTAATCTTTCAAGTTGGGCAATTGCTCTTCGCCCCTTGGATCATCCGGGCTCCGATCCTAATCTTTCAGGTTGGGCAATTGCTCTTCGCCCCTTGGATCTTCCTCATCCGGGCTCCGATCCTAATCTTTCAAGTTGGGCGATTGCTCTTCGCCCCTTGGATCCTCCTCATCCGGGCTCCGATCCTAATCTTTCAAGTTGGGTGATTGCTCTTCGCCCCTTGGATCCTCCTCATCCGGGCTCCGATCCTAATCTTTCAAGTTGGGCGATTGCTCTTCGCCCCTTGGATCATCCGGGCTCCGATCCTAATCTTTCAGGTTGGGCGATTGCTCTTCGCCCCTTGGATCCTCCTCGTCCGGGCTCCGATCCTAATCTTTCAAGTTGGGCGATTGCTCTTCGCCCCATGGATCCTCCTCATCTGGGCTCCGATCCTAATCTTTCAGGTTGGGCGATTGCTCTTCGCCCCTTGGATCCTCCTCATCCGGGGTCCGATCCTAATCTTTCAAGTTGGGCGATTGCTCTTCGCCCCTTGGATCCTCCTCATCCGGGCTCCGACCCAAATATTTCAGGCTGGGCGATTGCTCTTCGCCCCTTGGATCATCCGGGCTCCGATCCTAATCTTTCAGGCTGGGCAATTGCTCTTCGCCCCTTGGATCTTCCTCATCCGGGCTCCGATCCTAATCTTTGAAGTTGGGCGATTGCTCTTCGCCCCTTGGATCATCCGGGCTCCGATCCTAATCTTTCAGGTTGGGCGATTGCTCTTCGCCCCTTGGATCCTCCTCATCCGGGCTCCGATCCTAATCTTTCAAGTTGGGCGATTGCTCTTCGCCCCATGGATCCTCCTCATCTGGGCTCCGATCCTAATCTTTCAGGTTGGGCGATTGCTCTTCGCCCCTTGGATCCTCCTCATCCGGGCTCCGATCCTAATCTTTCAAGTTGGGCGATTGCTCTTCGCCCCTTGGATCATCCGGGCTCCGATCCTAATCTTTCAGGTTGGGCGATTGCTCTTCGTCCCTTGGATCCTCCTCATCCGGGCTCCGATCCTAATCTTTCAAGTTGGGCGATTGCTCTTCGCCCCTTGGATCATCCGGGCTCCGATCCTAATCTTTCAGGCTGGGCGATTCCTCTTCGCCCCTTGGATCTTCCTCATCCGGGCTCCGATCCTAATCTTTCAAGTTGGGCGATTGCTCTTCGCCCCTTGGATCATCCGGGCTCCGATCCTAATCTTTCAGGTTGGGCGATTGCTCTTCGCCCCTTGGATCCTCTTCATCCGGGCTCCAATCCTAATCTTTCAAGTTGGGCGATTGCTCTTCGCCCCTTGGATCATCCGGGCTCCGATCCTAATCTTTCAGGCTGGGCGATTGCTCTTCGCCCCTTGGATCTTCCTCATCCGGGCTCCGATCCTAATCTTTCAAGTTGGGCGATTGCTCTTCGCCCCTTGGATCATCCTCATCTGGGCTCCGATCCTAATCTTTCAGGCTGGGCGATTGCTCTTCGCCCCTTGGATCTTCATCATCCGGGCCCCGATCCTAATCTTTCAAGTTGGGCGATTGCTCTTCGCCCCTTGGATCATCCGGGCTCCGATCCTAATCTTTCAGGTTGGGCGATTGCTCTTCGCCCCTTGGATCATCCGGGCTCCGATCCTAATCTTTCAGGTTGGGCGATTGCTCTTCGCCCCTTGGATCATCCTCATCTGGGCTCCGATCCTAATCTTTCAGGCTGGGCGATTGCTCTTCGCCCCTTGGATCTTCCTCATCCGGGCTCCGATCCTAATCTTTCAAGTTGGGCGATTGCTCTTCGCCCCTTGGATCATCCGGGCTCCGATCCTAATCTTTCAGGTTGGGCGATTGCTCTTCGCCCCTTGGATCCTCCTCATCCGGGCTCCGATCCTAATCTTTCAGGTTGGGCAATTGCTCTTCTCCCCTTGGATCCTCCTCATCCGGGCTCCGATCCTAATCTTTCAGGTTGGGCGATTGCTCTTCGCCCCTTGGATCCTCCTCATCCGGGCTCCGATCCTAATCTTTCAAGTTGGGCGATTGCTCTTCGCCCCTTGGATCCTCCTCATCCGGGCTCCGACCCTAATATTTCAGGCTGGGCGATTGCTCTTCGCCCCTTGGATCATCCGGGCTCCGATCCTAATCTTTCAGGCTGGGCGATTGCTCTTCGCCCCTTGGATCTTCCTCATCCGGGCTCCGATCCTAATCTTTGAAGTTGGGCGATTGCTCTTCGCCCCTTGGATCATCCGGGCTCCGATCCTAATCTTTCAGGCTGGGCGATTGCTCTTCGCCCCTTGGATCTTCCTCATCCGGGCTCCGATCCTAATCTTTCAAGTTGGGCGATTGCTCTTCGCCCCATGGATCCTCCTCATCTGGGCTCCGATCCTAATCTTTCAGGTTGGGCGATTGCTCTTCGCCCCTTGGATCCTCCTCATCCGGGCTCCGATCCTAATCATTCAAGTTGGGCGATTGCTCTTCGCCCCTTGGATCATCCGGGCTCCGATCCTAATCTTTCAGGTTGGGCGATTGCTCTTCGTCCCTTGGATCCTCCTCATCCGGGCTCCGATCCTAATCTTTCAAGTTGGGCGATTGCTCTTCGCCCCTTGGATCATCCGGGCTCCGATCCTAATCTTTCAGGCTGGGCGATTCCTCTTCGCCCCTTGGATCTTCCTCATCCGGGCTCCGATCCTAATCTTTCAAGTTGGGTGATTGCTCTTCGCCCCTTGGATCATCCGGGCTCCGATCCTAATCTTTCAGGTTGGGCGGTTGCTCTTCGCCCCTTGGATCCTCTTCATCCGGGCTCCGATCCTAATCTTTCAAGTTGGGCGATTGCTCTTCGCCCCTTGGATCATCCGGGCTCCGATCCTAATCTTTCAGGCTGGGCGATTGCTCTTCGCCCCTTGGATCTTCCTCATCCGGGCTCCGATCCTAATCTTTCAAGTTGGGCGATTGCTCTTCGCCCCTTGGATCATCCTCATCTGGGCTCCGATCCTAATCTTTCAGGCTGGGCGATTGCTCTTTGCCCCTTGGATCTTCCTCATCCGGGCTCCGATCCTAATCTTTCAAGTTGGGCGATTGCTCTTCGCCCCTTGGATCATCCGGGCTCCGATCCTAATCTTTCAGGTTGGGCGATTGCTCTTCGCCCCTTGGATCATCCGGGCTCCGATCCTAATCTTTCGGGTTGGGCGATTGCTCTTCGCCCCTTGGATCATCCTCATCTGGGCTCCGATCCTAATCTTTCAGGCTGGGCAATTGCTCTTCGCCCCTTGGATCTTCCTCATCCGGGCTCCGATCCTAATCTTTCAAGTTGGGCGATTGCTCTTCGCCCCTTGGATCATCCGGGCTCCGATCCTAATCTTTCAGGTTGGGCGATTGCTCTTCGCCCCTTGGATCCTCCTCATCCGGGCTCCGATCCTAATCTTTCAAGTTGGGCGATTGCTCTTCGCCCCTTGGATCATCCGGGCTCCGATCCTAATCTTTCAGGTTGGGCGATTGCTCTTCTCCCCTTGGATCCTCCTCATCCGGGCTCCGATCCTAATCTTTCAAGTTGGGCGATTGCTCTTCGCCCCTTGGGTCATTCGGGCTCCGATCCTAATCTTTCAGGTTGGGCGATTGCTCTCCGCCCCTTGGATCCTCCTCATCCGGGCTCCGGTCCTAATCTTTCACGTTGGGCGATTGCTCTTCGCCCCTTGGATCCTCCTCATCCAGGATCCGATCCTAATCTTTCAAGTTGGGTGATTGCTCTTCGCCCCTTGGATACCCGACAGCCGGGCTCTGATCCTTCTTGCAACGTTAGCCTCCCTCAATCGGGTTCACTATGGCCTTTCACTCAACAATGTATCATTCAATAGTCTCAATGTCTTTTTAACCAACTATCCATTGTGGACATCCCTCAGCTGGGTTCACACGTGTCATCACAATGTTCACGGGTTTATAATTGTTTTACCCTCAACTCGCAGGCATCCCTCTGTCGGGTTCACATTTGCCAGTTTCCCCGTTCAATCAGCTGAAATCGCCCAACAGTGGATACAATTAATGAGGAGTCGAACAGAGTATCCTGCTCAGAAAGGTCACGATAAGCCACAGAAGGCAGGTGGCTGCAGAGAATTAAATCAAATACTCAAATTGCATGAAGAATAAGGTGATTTCCCGGTGTCGGAATCACATGACCAGACGAGCGAGAAGGGATGAAACTTTCACACCTGTGCCTGGACTTTTCGTCCAAGACCAAGAAGCAGTCTCGAGGCCAACCACAAAGAAATAATTGACACATGACCACTGAGGTGATGATTGATTGCAGCAATAATTGGAGGTAATCTGGGGGTGCAGACGAACTCCATGCACCTGGCTGGCTATTCTGCACGCTGCCAGGCAAGTGGAAAAGTATGAGTGGGGTTGATGCCAACCCAATCATAGTGGACCAAGTAATCTAGGGTCCTATAGTTAGTAGAACCAATGAGACGTCGTACTTTCAGTGACATCTACAGTAGCCAGTTTGAAGGAAGGGCTTAGATGCCCCACCTGACACTGTTTGTACAATCCCCTCACTTCGTTACCATATACAGATATAGCACCTATATTAAAGTTACCTTCCTAGAACCAATAGAATTGCATGCCAGATTTTAAGCGTCACACGTCTGTGATGACGAGTTTTTAGTATAAATGACGTGTTTTTTATTAAATTAATTGGAGTTGCAGCGAGAAGGAAGATCGAGCGATTGCTGATATTCATTAACTCCCTGTTTTTTGTACTTGTCATTAAACGGACTCCCTTTGCCAAACCATTGAGTTGTCATTGATATTGATATTGATTTTTTATTTCTATCGCGCTCGTACACAAGTGTTTCAGAGCGCGACAAGGCAAGGGAGGAGAACAGGGGAGAACAAAACAGCGATCTTGCTAGGCCCAGTGACATTGAGAACGCGCAAGTGCATGGGAGAGGGGGAGGGGAAAAGTGCATTGAAGGAGGGAGAAATGGAAAGTGCAAAGCAGGGGAGAAACAGATCAATAATAATGAATAAATAAATAATAAAGGCAACAAACAGTGGTAGAGCAGCCAGCAATTTGCAAGTGCTGGGTTTAAGGCAGCAGACAGGGTAGGTCTGATAAGTGCAGGAAGAAAAATGGGGGGCTGTATGGGTAGAGATACAGACCCCAGTGCAAGGGGTGGCTTGTAAGCAGTGCGGGAGGGTGGCAGGGTGAGCAGGTACCTAGGCCCGGAGGACAGAGCGTGGCCAGGTGCACGGTGCCAAGAGAGAACAGATCAGCAGGGGAGAGGGGGAGAATCATTATTGAATTGATGCATGAATATTAATCTGCATCCCCATCCATCTCACGGGTGCTGCTGCCTCATCTTAAAGTGCTATTTGGTAACCCCCAACTCTATGGGCCAGTTGGGGTCCTAGAGCACACTTGGTAGCAGAGATAGGATGGTTTATTGACTTTCGATTAGATATGACACCCATTGACCGTTGACATAAGTAACTCTAGGTCCTCGGCAATATCACAAGTCCTTCGCCATCCGGCTAATTAGACCGAGAGGCTCCCCATAGATAGTGGCTAGACTAAAGTGTAAAACCTGTAGGTTGAGGTCTGAAGGAACCTGTGTGTTCTCCCACAAACACCTTCCCACTTCTACGAGCAGCAGACCGGACGAAAAGCAAGAGGCGGTAACAAAGGCGGTGATCCCGAGCATCCAGAGAGGAAAAAAAAAAGCGAACAGTGAGGGAAAAAAACTGAACATTTTGGCAAACAGTTGCATGTCTTAGAACAAGTAAGGGAAGGTAACAGAGGGAGATGGGACAAAAATTACATTAGGGTAAGAGTAGAATATATATATATATATAAGGGGAAAGAAACATTGACTCGAGGGTGACCGAGCAATAGATAAAGGTACCGGGAGGATCCCCGAGCATAGAGGATACTGGGAGGTTGCCCGTGCTAGAGAGAGGATACCAGGAGGATACCTGAGCAGAGAGAGGATACGCCCAGATACCTATGCTAATATAGTGCTTGACGAAGCCTGCATTCAAAGTCCTGAAAAGATAGGGTGCAAAAGAAAACCAGAATCGATGAAAGAGGTGATCTGAAAGTGATGGGCTTAAATTCCATGTTGGGATAATGTTAGGGGCATGAGATTTGTGTAGCCGGCCGGAGTCTGTCTAGTCTGTTACGTTTTTTTCTCTCTCTGACGTCATGAGGTAAGAACATTTTTGGGGAGTAACGGCATGAAAATTACGCGATTGTATAGCTAGGATGTTGTACGACATGAATTGATGGTTGTTGTTTGAAAAAGTTAAAAGACATTTTTGTGAAAAAACGGGATGGGAGCTTGCGACGATTGGTGCTCGCTCATATTGTTGAGCTTGTTTAAGAAACGTAAAACGTAACAAAGTGTTGTATGAGTAGAAGATAAATAAAGTTAAGCATGGAAGACATTACACCGTTATTACACTTTGTTCAAACAGTTGCCAAAAGATGCGCCTGAGCTGAAGAAGTACAGTGCAGAATGGGTTAAAGGAACCGCCCACAAAATGTTTATGCCATGGCCCCAGGGTGGCTCGCTATCTAAACTAGTCCTACAACACATGACAACATATTTGCACGCCATGTACACGGGCAAAAAGTTAGACAAACGCCTAGCTAGTTTAGAACTTTGGAAGATGTACCAAGAGGATAAGGAGGAGGAGCCGCCGGTAGATTGGATACTTAACATATGCACAGAGCGGGGTAAAATGCCTTCCGCGCCACCCGCCCCGTCTGAAACAAAGAGCGAAGCTAGTAAAGATGAAGGATTATATCCATTGAGGGAACTTAATGCAGCCATTGGATATAGCACCCCGGCATATGAGTCACCTACGTAAAGTAGTGACAAAAAAACAGACAAAGACAGAGACAGAAATATCACCTCCAACGTCCCGAGGGACAAGGAGACACGCAAAAGGGAAAAAGGAGACCAGACACAAGCAAGTACATCTCTAGATACAGATAGAGAGGGAAAGACATGGAAAGGAGATGAGGACAGAACTGATGAGATGGCAATCACATAGAACGAATGGATGGGAGGTCAGATTCTATTGAAACTCGATGGTAAAGGCATTAAGGATGCGAGACAAAAGGTCAGACGATTCAAGGCAAAAAGAGAAGGAAAAAGAAAAAGGATTGAGAGACAAAAGAATCAGGAAAAAAGATAGACGGGAACGCGCTGTATCGTGAAGAGCAAGAAAGAAAGCACGGTCAGAAGCCAAGAGCAGCTAATGATCAGTACAGACAGGAACAACTAAGAATAGAAGAAGAAGAACAAAAGATACGGTAGAAGAGAATAAAAAGACAAAGGGAGGAGGAAGTATGAAGGGCAAATGAACGTAGAGATGCGAAGAAACAGGAAGAAGATAGGGTCAGAGAGGAAGGGAAGAAGCGCAGAGAGTTCGATGATGACCTAGAACGCAATCGAAGACAGAGAGCATGGGATCTTGAATATCTGGAGAGAGAGGTCAAAAAACCTGATCCAGTAGTAGACTGGGAAGACATAGAAGAATTCTTTCCAGGGTACAAATCAGTACCAGGCACGGCTAGGGCAAATATCGAAGATGACTTCGATACCACAAGCATTGGAGAAACGATCGATAGAATATATGATGAAGTGGGCCTAGAACAGGTATCCCAAGGGAAAGGAGAGGACGAGCTTCTTGAGAGCACTTAGTTGTATGACACTGAGGATGCCTCACGAAGTAGCAGAAATAGAGAGCTGTGCCTAGATAGAGTGACACTAAATAGGAACGAGGAAGATGAGAGGAGTTACACAAGTTTAAACAATAAAGTTGGGCACAGACAATATGAGATGCAGAAAGAGAGGACTATGAAGAAAAGGTAGATGAGAGGGGACGCGAAAAACGTTTCTCTGGAGGAAAAGGAATAAAATGGTCAGATTCTAGCGAGTCTGCACCTAAGGCATCAGAGTCAGCCACACAATCAGATGGACACAAAGGAGTATTTTACAGTCAGAGGGGGGTGGCTCCACCACCTTATGTGAGTAGACAAAGGACATTGCCAGATAGACGGCGCTGCAGGACCAGTAACCCTGCGGTAGACAGAAAAATGATGAGGGAGGAAAAGGAGTGTCATGTATTACAATTCCTGTTGCTTGAAAAAGGAGGAACGAGGCCACAGTACATTCCAGTGACACACATGGATCGAGAAAATCAGAAAAATAAGTTTCCAATGTTAACATCGGGAGCCGGAAAATAGATACACGAGCTAGAAAACATGACGGAAGGGAACACGTTAGCTATTGGGGATATTAAGGGTCTTTTAATCGCCATACTTGGTAATAGAGCTGACGATGTGTGGACACGGGCAGGTTATCCTGGCGTGACTACAGTTAATACTGCGCACAATGGAGCTCAATTTAACAATTTTAGAGCCGCAGTATGGAAAGCATTACGATTGCTATACCTGGATACTTCTGACATGAGAGCTATAATGACACGCAAAATGAAGGATTCAGAAGATCCTTTGCTTACATTCAGAATTTCCAAGACGCATGGGTGCTGGAAACGCGCAAATCTTTGGGGAAATCTATACCCGTGTTTTACCATATATTATGCCAAGGGTTGGCAGATCAGGTAGAGAAGCAGCTCAAGAAATTAGTAGGAATTGAGGCCAAACCATGGTCTGAAATACAGTTGACCATAGCTCACTATTGCAGGCTACTGCAAGAAAACAATCACAAAAAAGAGGCTGCATGAAAAGCTGAAGAGGCTAAATTAGTGCAGAAGAAATTGTCCAAATATGCCATTGAAGGGGCAATGATAACTAGCACAGACGGATCGAACATGCAGCTGGTCAATAATCAACAGCAGGTTACTCAGGGCAGTATTGGGTTTTACCCCAGAGGGAGAGGCTTTCGAGGAAGAGGATGGCAGAGTAATCAGGGAGGTTTTCAAAGTAATCAGGGAGGTTTTCAAAACATGTAAAATGGCAATCAGGATATGTTAAATGGGCAAATAATCAGACCACCGCCAATATGTTGGACGTATGGGATGACAGGGCATCTAGCACGCACATGCAGCAGTCAAGGCATGGTGCAAAACGACCAAGGAACAAGATTAGGGATGGTGAATCCACCTATGTTTTCACAGTAGAGTGGAAATGGAATTGCACAGAATCACACAATTCAACAGCAAGCGCCAGGAGCACAGCAAAGCTTGCAACCTCTGAACTTGATAAATTTTCCACAAGGACAGTCTCATTAGTCGCTGATGCAACTGTCATAGACAACAAGTGCAGGACAGGCATTGAACTCTGGAATGAGAACCAACACTGTTGATGGAGGAAGTCCATTCACGCAGCATGGGACAAAGTTATATATGGATTAGGACAGCTCACTGGGAAACCTGATGTGTTCTATCCTATCAGTGACACCAAACCCTCACAAGGAACCAAGGGTATATGTCTGTATAGGGGATAAAGTGTATTCCTTCATGGTTGACATGGGTGCAACACGCTCATGTATACGTGAAGGCAGGTTTTCCTTGTCCGGCGATGCTATAAATACTCAGAGCTTCACAGGAGCAAGCAGTCATGTTCCTTTTACAAAAGAACTTCCCATCTCTATAGGAGAATGTGACATGAATGTGCCACTGCTATATTCAAAGCAAATCCCAGTAAATATATTGGGACGAGACCTAATGACAAAGTTGAACATGACAATCTCGTTCACGGAACAGGGCATAGTATGTTCGACTCCGGGAATGCATTATTTGAACGTATGTGAAATGATTAGAGCATACACATGACAATCAGCTATGAGAGCTGTTCCATTGGAACCAGGAATATTCATATATGGAATACGCATACTAATGGCAGGGCTACCAGGCCTTGCAGACAAAACCATGAGAACCCCATATGAGTTTTTATTTAGGCCAAGAATACCTAGGCACGAGGAAAAGGGACAAGTATTTCCCTTGGCAATACACACAACTATAGTGCGAGGGAAAATGGCTTTGATTGATGGTTGAGATGATGAAGGCAGACAATGGGGCACAGTAATCGCCATTGAGGAAGGCTACAGAGTGACTGACGTCACTGATGATGATCTGTTTGATGAACTAACAGGTGTAGATGAAACACCAGTTGAGGTAAATCTCATTTTCTCAGTGAGAATTATCACAAGAGAGGTGCCCCAGGGAATGATGCTGGCACAAAATCGTCCTGAATATTTTGATGACGACATGGCCCAGGTGCCTGTGTCAGTGTGGACCACAGGCCCCTATGATGTAGCCTTTTTAAAAGGAGTAGGAGAAGTGAAGATTAAATTGAAACCAGGAGCAATTTTGCCAAGTGCACGAAAATATCCCATGTCTAGGGAAGCAGATAAAGAGATTTTCAAGACAATTTCTGCCATGATGGAGCAGGGCATCTTAGTGACGTCAGAGTCATCGTGCAACACAGCGGTTTAACCGATTAAAAAATCAAAGGGAGGGTCTTGGTGTTTAATCCAAGATCTGCGCCCAATATATTATATTGTAGAGGCCGAGTTCCCTCTAGTCCCTAAACCGTCCACAATCCTATGTAATATACCTGTTATGGGACAATATTTCACGGTGATTAACTTGACAAATGCATTTTCTCAATCCCATTGCACAAAGACTCACAAGATTTGACATCATTCACGTTCAGACAGATGCGTCTGAAAAGTACAAGTTTGCCCCAGGGGTACTTTGAGTCTCATTTGATTTTTAACAGAGTCCTGCAAATGGACTTAAGCAATATTGCATTAGAGAGTGTTTTCTTGCAATATGTGGACGGCATCTTAATTTGCAGCACAACAGAAGGAATGTGGAGACATGATTCTATCCAGCTATTGACTATATTGTCTGAAAAAGGATATGAAGTTGCCAACGAAAAGTTACAATATTGTCAGCAAGAAGTGCTGTACATAGGCCAGCTAATCTCACATGAGGGGAAAAGGGTTACCCCTGAAAGGGCTGAAGCCATATTGAACACAGCCAAGCCACACACGATAAAACAGATGCAGAGTTTCCTAGGATTATGCAATTATGTCAGAGAATGGGTCTTTGACTACAGCTCATATACCAAGCCCTTGTTACAAGCCCTAAAGAAGGCAAAGGGGACAAAAGAAAAAATTAAATGGACTGACACTATGGAAGAAGGATTTGTTGAATTAAAAAGAGCCATTTGCATGGAACCAGTTTTAGGGATTCCCAATTATGCAGAGGAATTTTAACTTTTTTCACACACGAATGGCAGTGTTATGACAGAAGTACTCACACAGAGTACCACGTTGGGGTACAAGCCCCTGGTGTACTACAGTGGAAATCTAGACCCAGTGATCAGAGGTCACTTCCCTTGCGAACAAAATGTATCTGCTGCAACGTTCGCCATAGAGAAAGCTACAGCCATTGCAATGGGATGCTCAATGACGTTGTTTGTCGAGCATGCATTATTTACCTAGAGAAACCAAAAGGCACATTGACATCTCAGAGAGCTTCCGCATATGAAGTGGTCATATCGAATCCATCGATTAAGATAATTAGTTGTAAAATAGTGAACCCAGCTCTATTCATAGCAGAACCAGTCACTGAAGGAGAGCCGATCCATGACTGCGAATTAAGAAGAATTCTGTGATGAGATTCCTAGAGTGAAAGAAAATGCATTGGCAGAAGGAGAAATTGTCTTTGTTGATCGTTCTTCGAGAATCGATCAAAGTGATGAGCAAAGATATACAGGTACCGCTGTGATGAATCAGACGGCAAATGGAGAATTTCGAGTACTTATTAGTGCAAGATTACCATCTCATTACTCAGCACAGGCTGCAGAATTATTGGCTCTGATACTCGCACTCGAGAATCACACTGAGCAGGAAGTAACGGTGTACAGCGACTCTGCCTATGTGATGTCAACAGGGCACGCAGGCTTAGCGCACTGGAAAAGGAGGGACTACCTCCGAGTGGACGGTACGCCATTCCAGCACGCAGCCCTATTGGACAGACTGATTAAGGCACTACAGCTCCCAGTGGGCCTAGCGGTCGTGAAATGCGCCGCCCACACGAAAAGGACAGATTTTATCTCACGCGGAAATCAGGCAGCAGACAGAGAAGCCAAGCGTGTGTCCACCAACGACGAAGTCATATTGGATGTGGAAATGACTGATGTGCATGAGAGAATGATTGTTGCACGAAGTGAACCTGACAGTTATAGTAACATGGGGCAAACCCAGTTAATGGAACTCCAAGCGGAAGCACCACAGGAGGAAAGGAATCTCTGGAAGCAGCGAGGGTGTTCTTTAATCCCCTCCGAGAGCTTGTGGTGACAAGACAGCACTGGTAACCCAGTGATGCCTACAGCCCTATTGAAGATAGCATTGGAACAATTGCATTATCCAGAGCACATGTCAAAAGAGAATCTAGCAGCAGCGATCACTGAAGACTGGTTTATACCGAACTTAGCGGAGCATGTTGCATGTTTTATGGTGAACTGTATAATCTGCCAAAATTTCACGGCTGGGCACACACTAAGAGTAATTAGAGGAGTCATCCCAAGGCCCAATGGACCTTTTCAGCACTTGCATGTCGATTATGTCGATGTGATTCAAGTATCTAATGGGTACAGGTATCTAATTGTTGTGGTGTGTCCATTCTCTAGATTGATAGAAGCAGGTCCATGCACACACCCAGACTCTACCTGTGCAGTCAAATTTCTGGTAAACAAGGTTTTTCCCTGATGGGGAGTGTGTGAAGTCATGAGGTCAGATAATGGGCCTCATTTTGTTAATGCAGTCTTGGAACAGATTTGCTTGCTGCTTGGTATAAAGCACAGGTTCTCGTCGGCGTTTCATCCGCAAGGTAATGAAATATGTGAGAAGCTCAACGGCTTGTTAAAGGAAAGGATAGCCAAGTTGAACCTTACTCTAAAGAAGGGATGGCTACACTGCCTTCCACTGGCACTGCATGCACTCAGAAACCAGCCTGTTTCTGACCATCATCTTACGCTGCACAAAATAGTAACAGACAAAAGGGTGTGCATGCCACTGACACCCCGAGATAGAGCTAGATATGATGCTCAGCCAACAGGAGAAGTTTTAGGGTCTGAAATGCAAAATTACCTGAATGGCATGACATCTTGTCTTACTGTAATTTCAGGACAGCTGCAGCGACAACAAAAAAGGGTGCAGGGCAGCACAGAGAACAGAAGGAGATACTACAACAGACTCAATTCAAGGTTTGTGTCTACCACCAGTTTTCCCTGGGGACACGGTCCTGGTGAGAAACCACACAAGAAAGAAGTGGGACGAGCCAAGGTTCAACGGTCCATTCAGAGTGGAGAACGTTACTCCCTCTGCAGTCAATCTAGAAGGAAGAAGAGCGTGGATATTTCTGGTTGATATCAAGCCATACATCAGAGAAGGCCCCCTGCCCGCACCCCAACGCATAGAGACAACAGACAATGGGGAAGAACTGGGAAGAACCACAGCACGTGCAGATGAGATCCATGACAAGGAAGAAGGACGCATAACCAGCAAAACAGAGATAAAGAATATTTCCTCTGAGCAAAAAAGGGGATAGGGACATAAAATATGGACACTCTGTGCATTCTAGTTGCAGGGTGAAGAAGAAAATTGCACGTATAAGCCACAACATATTCTATTGACTTTGAATTTCGGACTCACGCATACTGAAGCCTTGATGAGAAAAGGATATGCCAAATTTTGATCGAGGACACACAAACTGGAAGAAAATACAGTATCCAGACTCGTTCCAGACAGGAGCATTATTTGGACTCACTTATGGTATCCCACAGTAGCGACATCACTAAAGACATTCCTAATTTACTTTGAACTAGTATTGAGATCATATCCATCGTTAGTGGGAAGGCTCACTAACATCACTGAATTTCTTCAAGACCCTGAAAACAAAAAGACAATAAGGAAGCTGCTCATCTGCTTCCGTAATATAGGGAGGAGAAGACAAATGTCCCAAGCAGAAGAAGCAGTGAATAGGCTTGTCAGCGTACTATTCTTTCTCTTAATGGAAGACTGGCCAGATCTTGTTGGCAGACACACTGATGTCTTCACATTTCTTCGAGATCCATCAAACACAGAACGTTGGAGTATAATCCTGAACGGAATCATAATTCAGGTTGCACTTCACGCTCATTGAAATCGTAGAAGCTGCTCACAGTGAGTACCGAGCAGTTCCAGAATTCAGCAAGGACTAGACAAATGTCCCTGTCACCAGCAGATAGCAGATTGGGGAGCAATGTCTTCTCTCGCCTAATTGAGGACTTTCCAGAACTTGTGGGGAGGCCTGCCAATGTGACATCCTCACTTTCATCAGAGACCCAGAAAACTCTACACAGATGGTATTGTGATGCAGGTTGAACTTTCTAATCATCATCAGAATTTCCTGAGTAGACTGTAAACTTTCCGCCGAGGTACAGATCGAGGAAGTGTTGACAAAGAATACACTTTTACTGACAGAGAAGCAACATGTCTTCTGTAGTGAAACAGATAAGGGGCATTGATTGAGAGCTTGTTTATTTTGAACACGCACACTAAGAGACTTTCTGAAATTATTACCTTATTTTGACATTCTCATGGACAGACAAAAAGAACTGTTTCCAGAAACAAGAGACAATCTAGTCATCAGGCAAAGAAGGACAATCGCTCTAGTACCAGCAACCTACGAGCAGAAACAGCAGAATCCAGAGCTAGTATTGCCTAGAATGTATTAAACTGTTAGTTTTTTTCCCTAAATGATAGAGATGGGAAACCTAAGCAGTAACATTGTCATCCCTCAAGAGGAGAGGTGCTCGTTCTTTTCCAGAACTAAGTGCTGTAGACTGACCTACAGAGGAATAATGTACCTATGCATTATATCCATCCGGCCTCATTACGACCCTGGCACGTTGGGGTTAACGGCATTGGTAGAGCTGCCGGTGCCGTTAACCCCATAGTGCCTCATTACGAGGTCCGCTCGTGGGACCCGCTCAGGACGCCTGCTTTTACCAGGCGTGGGACCCGCTCAGGACGCTTGCTTTTACCAGGCGTCCTGAGCGGGTCCCGCGAGCGGCCCAGCATGCTAACAACGGGCCCGTAATTAACGGGCCCTTTGTTAGCATCATCCCCATTGAGCCCTATAGGGGCTGAAATGGGAATGGGGATGTACCGGGCCAGGTTCCCTGAACGGGGAAATATCGTGCCCTCCTAGGTCAGAATGGCCCGGTATTTCCCCATTCAGGGAACCCGGACCCGAGTTTGGAGGCAGCCATGCCCTTTTTATTGTATAAGGGCATGGCTCCAAACTTGTATTGAGACCCATCGTTGTTTTACTGTCACTGACAATTCGAACTGCATTTTTTATTGGTGCACAAAGTGTTCCGATTCCAATGCTGCTAATCCTCCTAATGATGTACGCCTGACTTACACGAAGGCACCCAGACCTGTTATAGTCATTCCAGTCCCTAGAAAGTCTGACAAAGGAGTGAATGAACTTGAAATGGATGTGATTAGCAATGACACACTCACACATGTGGTAACAAGCAAGTTGAAAAGCCGAAGACAGGGTCGGCAGAGTAAGAATGAGAAAATGTTACTGAAAGACACACACAAACAAACAATGAGTGCAAATAAATACACCAGGTCTAGTGTCAATAACTGCAGAACCACAATCCAAAGCATGGAAGAATGATAGACAACCAATGTTGAGAAGTTCTACTACAAGTGAAGTGAAAAGACAAATGGAGAAGGCTGAACTTTTAAGGAAACAAAAGGAGTTGGAGAATAAACCAACAGAGACAGCATTGATACGCACCGCTGATCCAGCACTGAAAAGGGCAAGTGCAAGCCCAGCGAAAATCTCACGAGCACAGATGATAGCAGAATCAATATGGCCGTTCATAACCAGAGCCAGAAATATACAAGAAGACAAGGAAAGGATTGCCAGATTTTCCTCTACTAAACTGGCACAGATGAAGATGCCCGCACCATGGATTGGGATACCTGATGATCCTCCAGCAAGAAGAGCCAAATGGATGTGTTCAAGGACATGGTTATAGCAAACTACAGGAAGACCTTAAGAATCAGAAGAAGCATGCAGGTAGATGATAATGAACTAAATGGCTACCTGGACAGCACAGCACACTTGAGAAATAACATCTGGTACCAACACATGAAAGAAGTTGGACGACGAAATTTCGAGGAGGAATGCTTTGTTTGTGCACTCCTACCTTGCAGCATAGGGAAGTCGAAGATCTCTGTAGCTGTGGAAATTGATGTCCAGACAGCACCCTGTCTATCACATGTAGCAATGTGCAAGACCAGAGGCCAGTTCATGGGAAGTGATGCCTCACTCAAATGGGCAGCTGAAGCAACGGATGCAAATGAGGACGATTATGTCCAAGACATAAAGACAAGAAACAATGGAAAAACAAAGCACATTGTGATCATAACTGAAAAGCCTGGAGTTAAAGGAGCAGAGACCAGAAGAGAAGCAAATAAAAAACTGAACGTTCAAGGAAAGACGTCAGAAGACGCTTTAAAGTGGAAGAACAGAGGTCAAATGCAAATTTGGGGAACCGTATTTTCACCAGATGGATGGGAGAAAGGAGTAGTGATCTGCAGAGCATGGATGGTCTTCGGTCACTACAAGTCCACCATCAACGTAGTGCAAAATGAATGCAAGCCATTATGGCCAAAACTTGCTAAACTGTTGACATGTGTTGAAGGCAGAGGAGGACCCTTACAGATAGTGCCATTGGAGAATACGAAATTCTGTTTCTGGAATAATGGTACAAGAAAAATAGGAGAGAATCAGAATTGTGGCTGAGTCTTTGACGCTCCAGGAATGGTACACGGTACTGCAGTGATCATGGATCCTTATTGGGCATGTGGATCCAAAGCATATGTCAGACTGCCAAAGAATTGGGAAGGTATATGCACAATAGTGAATGTCCATGTTCCAGCATTAGTGATCCCAAAAAGTGACCTGAATATTGACAGTTTCCCGAAAGCAGATACTCACCTGAGGAAGAAGAGATCTGTGGAACTAATGAGCTGAATGAAAAGAGAGAATTACTTTTCTGCTAAGTCCATAGAATCTTTCAATGCTATCCCATATGAGCATAGACTGTTCAGTCAGACCTCATCCATGTTCACAATTTTTATGCCAAGAGTCCAGGTTGGAGCAAATATGAAATGGTTGCAGATAACCAGATGGGAGTTACTGCAGACCATCAACACGGCCATAAAAGGATTCAATGCAATCAGACAAGAACTGAGGGTAATTCGACTGATGACTCTACAGAACAGATATGTCCTTGACATGATGACAACATGTTTGTGCAAAAATCAGAGAATCATGTTGCACATTTATATCATCTCACGACGAAGAAAATTGAACTTTAACAGAGACGATAGGTATGCTGACGAAACTACAGAATCAGATGATCGATGAAGTTGATGAGGTTGATGATGACCGCTGGGTTGGATCACTATTTTAATGGGTTCCACAGTGGATGGCAGATGCATTCAAATTCCTAGCAGCGCTGCTATTGATGTTACTGCTCAGATTCTGTGTTATCAAGATAATAATTTCTCAGTGCCAGAAAACTGCGAAAAAGGCCATAGGGATGAAGATCATGATTGATGTCAGACCCGGATGGAAGCCCAAAGACCTGACTGATGAAGAAATAAGAGACTTTGTGAAAGTTAGCATTTGTGCACCAGAAGGAACAAAGTTTCGATATCCAAGGAAACATAGAAATTATGTGGGAAAATAAATATATTGCAGTCCAAGTGGAGAATGTCAACTAATGACATGGAACAAGGATGAGCATGTGAGAACAGCAGGGAGCTTGAATGGAGTCATAAAGATATGGACCCCAAAGATGTATTTCTTCAAACCTATATGTGTGGATCCAGAAGAAGAAGTAAAAGTGGACCCAGAGGAGGAAGCAAAGGTGGATACAAAAGAAGAAGTGAAAGTGGTCGATGAATCGCCCAGAGGGGGGAGTGTAGAGGTGGTCCTAAGCACGATTCTCACTCCATCCACCCATTTTGAAGTACCAGGAACGTTCACGCTGAAATATGTGACATATGATGAACAAATAAACCAGCAGAGAGCCGCAGTGGGGTACTGTCCAGTACCTATCAGACTGACAGCACCTATTGAAATACCAACACCTAAGAAAACCTGAAAGATCAAGATAAGCGACAGAAGGTATATGGCTGGCAAAAATTAAATCAAATACACAAATTGCATGAAGAATAAGACGATTTCACGGTGTCGGAATCACGTGACTGAGCAAGCAGAAGGGATGAAACTTTCACACCTACGCATGAATTTGTGCCATGCCCAGACGCCTTAACTTTTACAGACCAAGAAGCAGTCAACAAGGCCAAAATACAAAGAAATAATTGACACATGACCACTGAAGTGATGATTGATTGTTGCAATAATTGGAGGGAAGCTGGGGGTGCAGACAAACTCCCTGCACCTGGCCGGCTATTCTGCACGCTGCTAGGCTAGTGGAAAAGTATGAGTGGGGTTGATGCCAACCCAATCATAGTGGACCAAGTAATCTAGGGTCCTATAGTAAGTAGAACCAATGAGACGTCGTACTTTTAGTGATGTCTACAGTAGCCATTTTGAAGGAAGGGCTTAGATGCCCCAGCTGACACTGTTTATCCAATCCCCTCACTTCGTTACCATATACAGATATAGCACCTATATTAAAGTTACCTTCCTAGAACCAGTAGAATTGCATGTAATATTTTAAGCGTTACACGTCAGCGAAGATGAGTTTTTAGTATAAATGATGTGTTTTTTATGAAATTAATTGGAGTTGAACTGAGAAGGAAGATCGAGCGATTGCTGATATTCATTAACTCCCCGTTTTTGTACTTGTCATTAAATGGACTCCCTTTGCCAAACCATCGAGTTGTCATTATTGATTTGATGCGAGAGTACGAATCTGCATCCCCATCCATCTCATGGGTGCTGCTGCTCATCTTAAAGTGCTATTGGGTAACCCCCAGCTCTATGGGCCTGGTTGGGGGCCTAGTGCACAACAGCTAAAAATAGACCTTTCTAGATCTGGCTACTGTGCCAGTCTCCAGTATGGCCTTCACAACTATGCTTTTTCACCTCTGTACAAAGTCCTCAACTTCTCTTTCAACCTTTCCCACCTTACCTTTGCCTCCTCTGCTCGACGGCAGATTGGCTGGCTTTCTAAGAAACAAAGGAGTGAGTATCCACTTCTCATCATCTTCAAAACTTTCCATGGACTAGCTCCACCCTAACTATCAGCTCATCTCACTCCCTACTCTCCTCCTCGCTTGTTATGATCATCCATCCTCCTTGCCACTTCTTGAGCCCCCTATGCTCCCTCTCATTTCCGCGTTCTCTGACTCCTCACTGACATACAATGTAATGCTCTTTGTCCCCTCTCCATAATACGCCAACGCTACCACTATTTAAATCCAACCTCAAAGCTCTCCTTCTTTCTGAAGAACCCGTTTCCAAGCACTCTAGACTCTCCATCACCCTATTGTCCTCGCTCCCTACCATTCATTAACAACCGTACAGCACTTTTCCGTCACCCCTCCATCCTTAATTCATCCCATTTCTATGTCAATTGGTCCTGTCCTGCTG